>NC_092508.1:100578318-101203318 GCF_047511675.1 Marmota flaviventris | reverse complement strand
GGTCACCTGCCTCCTGGTCTCATTTCCTCTTCTCCTAACATTTACTGTGTTCATTCAATAGTTGAATGAACCTCCCTGTCATTCATATGGCCACTCACACTCATCCACCTGACCACCCTGCTCTGGTGCCTAAATCACTATTCCTGCTAACATCCACACAGCTCACTCTCGCCTCCTTCAGTTCTTCCAGTGCTTTCTCAATGAGCTTACCCTGCACACCATATTCCTACTGCAGCCTATCACCACCCAGTATGCCCAGTGCCTTTCACTCTGCTTTACAATTTTGTATCACTTAACCTCTTCAAACACACTTTGCATTTTACTCACTTAGTAGCTCACTTCATTTCTCCTTCTAGTAGAATATGCATTCAAAGAGGGTAAAGATCACTTCTTTTTTGTTTTATTTTCCCCTAGTGTATCTCAAGCATCTAGAACAGTGAGTGGCATGTAGTAGTTACTCATTTTGTTCTTGAGCAAACCAATGGACATTAATCCTGAACCTTGTAATTTGTCTATTAGTTCAACTAACTTAAGGAATGTTTTTAGAAACAAATACTACAGGATGGCAAGAGAAGTCTGTACCATTCAAAAAAATCTCTGCCAAACCATTTGAGCTCATTTAGTCAGCTAAGAGGGAAGAAGGTGAGCTGTGGTGTTTAGGGGACAGAAGTTGCTATTGGAAGTGAACAGAGACCATGTTATGCAAAACATCATGCTTTGGCAGGAGGGAGCCCAAAGCAAAGGAGAGTCTTTTCAAGTTAGCTCAAGGAGCACCTACAAACAAATCTCCAGCCAGAGAAATGGTGTTACAAACAGCAGACGCTGAAACCCACTACTGAATGTAAAGTAGAAAAGCAGAGTAGATCAGAACATCTGAGGATATGATCTAGAGAGTGGTAGTCCCTCAAAACCCAGGGTGCTCTCAAAGCTTTGATCTAAGAGCTCTTAACCCGGGGGATGAACCCAGCATTCAACTGGATGGGAAAGAGAAAGTATAGCATTAGATGATTAAGGAAGACAAGATGGCAAGTGGGACTTAGATCTAGAACAAGCAAAGAAATGGCATGAGGTGAAACACTCAGGACCCAAGCCCTCACGAGCAGGGGTGGGGGCTTCTTTCCATTGATTTCTGGGCAGCCAACTTAGAAAGATAGGTCAAGAAACTTAACCTGAGTGTATGATTGCTAATTCACTGATTGGCTGGAATATTAATATAAAACACTAAATATTATTCTATTTAGTATCAATTATTATTAATAGTATTAAATATTATTCTGTTTAATATCAATATTAACAACTCGGTCAACAATGACTCAGGCAATGACTCCACAAATGAAGGATCTCAAGTTGGTTTGAATAGACAACCACTGTTAAGAAGGGAGTTTTAAAAATTTCTTATTATGAGCACTTTTAACATATAAAATATGGAGATAAATGTATAATAAATCCATGTAGCTGTTTCTCATGTGTAATGCTCTTCCTTTTCTGTCCAATTTTCTTTCATCTACAGGGAATCCTGCCCTGGACCATCCCCCTCCACTCACTGGGGTTAGTTCAAAGGGATTTAAATTTTATATACACAGAAGGAGAAGGAATGGTATCAAAGGCCAAAAATGAAACAAAGTATGAATAAATGGCACTAGTAATTGATTAATTCTGATGACTAGGACCCCCCCACCCATGTATAGGGTGAAAAGTAACAGTGGCAATATTATTAAGAGGAAAACTAAATATTAACTTAGAACTTCCTTTCCTATATTCAAGATATTGGGCTAAGGGCTTTTCAAGTTATTATTTTTTTAACTTTCACAACTCAATGTATTGTTATTATCTTCATCTTTCAAATAGAGAAATGGGGGTTTATGGAGGATAAGTCATCTTCTGTGGACTGCAGAAGAAGTAGATAAAAGAATTGAAATCAAATCTCCCATCTGTCTGAGCCCACAGCTAGAGTTCTAATCACCCTTCTGTACTAGTAAAAGACAGAAACAGAAATGAAATGCTATAGACAATTGATACATGCTTTTTTGTGTAGTGAGAATTTGTTCATTTTGATTTTTAAAGATCAGACTTTCTGCCAATTTCCCAGTGGGATAATGTTTCTAAGATAATTTTATAAAATATCAGCTGTCTTACAATCTTTCAGGGACCAAATTTTTGAAGAGCAAAATGTTGAACACTCTGGATTAAAGTTTGAACCCCTTTCTATTCTCATTGCTATCCCCCTCTGGACCTTCTTGCTCAGTCAGTATCATAATAAGAGTGTTGTGTAAAAAGTCTCAACTTCAGAATCCCCCCATTCCACTTCCAATGCCTTTTCAACTACAGTCTGTTCAATTTTTCTTAATGGAATTTATACATAACTAAGCTTCAAAGTACTTGGATTCTCAATGCTAACCTATTTCAGTTCTCTAACCTAACACTTAACTTTCTGTATCTCAGCTGTCTTACTAGTAAAATGGGTTTGGAGCTCTAAATAGATTATTTCCAAATTAACTCCAATTCTAAAAATTCAGTGGAATAGTCCATTTAGGGGAAAATATTTCACCTTTGTAGATTAATTTAAAATTAAAATAGTAATAAGGTACTGTTTAGCATTTACTATGGTCAGATATTTGTCTTTTTCTTAAAAAAAAAGATTGTACTTTTTTTATTGCTAATGGAAACTACTCTTGGACGCTTTCCAGTTCTATTTAAGTAAAATACTGTGTGCATGAGATGTCTTTGCATCTGTTTCATGTTTATAGATGGTCTCTATTCAAAAAGGGCCTCCCGCCTCTTCTTATTCCCATCTGACTTCTGAGCAATTATAGCTACTCTCTATTGAACTAGATGGAATAATTGTTCTCTTTATGTTCTTGCCTGAGAATGCACATGGCCACACCACTCTTGACACTTGAAAGAAGTTAATTATATTTAACCAAAAAGCGACACTTGCTTAACAAGGACAGCTAAACGTGTTAACTTCAGGCAAGCAAGGCTCAGCTGCCTGGTTGGCCATTTGGACATTCCCAATGTCCCCTCACTGCTGCACAGATGTCAGGGTCTTGCAGGTGAATCCCAGCATGCCAGCACCCAGGGAGTGGTATCATGAGCTGGTGCTGAGCTAATGAGATGGCATATGGCTCCACTCCTCCATTTGACAACTTTATCATTTTCTGTCTCTAGTTCAAGTTTGTAGTACTGCAGAACTCAGGGCTGCTGTTCACCATAGCCACATCACTTTTTTTCCTATCCCTTCAAACTCACTTTTCTAATTGGCTGGAGTGGGAAAGTTC
Source organism: Marmota flaviventris (assembly GCF_047511675.1). Lineage (NCBI taxonomy): Eukaryota > Metazoa > Chordata > Mammalia > Rodentia > Sciuridae > Marmota > Marmota flaviventris. The sequence goes on along the minus strand of NC_092508.1, from coordinate 101,200,040 downwards.
TGCAGTGGTTTGAGCAGTTGCTAATAATGGGAGAGAAGATCTGGCTATCAGTGGTAAAGAATAGAGTCCTGTTGTTACAACTTTGGTTAGTATCTTAAGTAAACATCAAAATATAACATATAAGTATATACACACATCATTATAATATAATATAATATAAGAAGCATCCAAAGGCTTTAGACAATGTATATGTAAAGGACAAGAATGCCAGGGACCCAAAGATTGCCATACAGAATTATGCTGCTGTACAAATCTCTCAGTAAAAGGCACCTTTGTATATTATAGGTACTTAGATGATAAAAGCATTTGTGTGTGTATGTGTGTGTGTGTGTGTGTTGCAAACTCACAATGGAATTTTTTGATCATTACAAAAATCATTTGATAAGACAAAATTTAGAAATACCCTAAAACTTCAATATCAGAGATATTAACGATGATGCTTCAATAAATAAAGCTGTTTAATTGATGTAAAGTTTATATAGCAATATTAAAGAATTATCCAAAGTCATATAAAAATGCAAAATATCTGTACTCTGATTATATATGTAAAAGTGTGTATGTATGAACAAAGTGTGGAAAGGAACACAAAGATGGCTAATGTGCTAATATGGTAGGACTTTTTGTTCTTTTAAAGCTTAATTTTTATCAAAAATATTACCTGTAAGTCATACATCAAAATACATATTTATAAGTTTGTTATAAATTAGAAAATAAAATTAGATGCATTGATTATTTTGTCTAAAGTCTTTTGTGCATTTGATGCTCACAGTCATGTTTTCGGGCAGACTTTAAGCCCATTAAAACAGATTAACAGACCAATGTCAATTCTCCAATTAATTGCAAATGGCTGAACAATAATATGTACATAGTCCAGTTACCTTTCAACTACATTAAACTTTTACAATGAAAAATAATGAAATGAGGTATGTAAAAATGCATGTTACCCTACAATGTATATTGGGATGCAAAAAGACGAAAACCTACGGATTAGAAAGCTGCAACTTAGAAACAGTTTCTTCTTAGACAACTCATAAGCCTATTTTACTGTTGTATCTCAAATCGATAGAGTAATTTCTTTCACTGCTGCCAACAAGCAAAATTCTACAATGACAGCTGGTCTACTAGCAATCTAGATAAAATTAGTTTCATCTCTACAGAAATAGATTCCCTTGGCACACTGTGGACAGCAGGTGTCGAAGACAATGGTATCCAGGTCTAGAGAAGGGGGCTGATCAGGTGGACATGGGAAGAAAGGGAGACGGACAGAGACTGGGTAATACAGTGAGCAGGAGGTTAAGTTATATTTCTGAAGGTAGGGGAACTGGCCACAGAAGCAAGGCATGGATGGTTCTAGTGATTCTGTAACAATTTCAGAAATGCCAAATAATGGCATGAGGCCCACCACAGCCAAAAGAATGCTACAAGAATCTCACTTTGGCCAGAACTAGCAAGGACCACAGTAAGAATTTAAGGGCTCTGTCACACCATACCACAGGCCACAAGAGCCCTCTTTCCTCCAAGCAGTCAGATGCATCATTACATACAAGCAGAGAAGCAGTAGTATCTATGAGACTGAGGAAGTACCTACAAGAAGACATTCTTAAAAGAGATCGTTAAAAATATTGATTTGAACAAAGTTTTGAAAGAGATTAAATAAATTTTCTTGCTTATCAATCATATAAAGGATGATAAATGAAAACCACATCAGCATCAGGCAAAATGTGTTCTGTGCATTGAGTGACAATGCAATTAAATGATCATCCATATTGATGACCACAAATGCCTTTGCACGCTATGTTGTATATGTGAGCATTTATACTCATGGGCAGATGTGTATATACACACATATTGATATACCTTATTGACAGTACAACTGATACCTCATTGGAACACAGAAAATTCTTCTGTTCATAAATTTATTTTCTCAGTACCTAGCTTTGCAATACATACTAATTTTTCTCTGGTTTTATATCACACATAATTCACATTGATAGGTTATGTCTTTAAAATATTACTCAAATACAAATTGCAACATATTCTCCATTTTTGTAGTTCCATCTTATGGAATTTTTATGTAGGACCCTCTTTAACACTTTCACATTGCATAAGCTATCTCTTTCCTTCAACAAGAAACTTCAACAAACAAACAAACAAAACCTGTCACTAGGCAACATGGTGCATACATATAATCCCTGGGGTTCAGGAGGGTGAAGCAGGAGGATCATGAGTTCAAAACCAGCCTCAGCAACTTAGGGAAGCCCTAAGCAACTCAGCAAGACTCTGTCTCTAAATAAAATTTAAAAATGGGCTGGGGATATGGCTTAGTGCTTAAGAACCCCTGGGTTTAATACCCAGTACAAAAAAAAAAAAATCTGTCTAAACTGAGAAGACCTAAAGATGCAACTTCCTTATATTCTTATGAACATATGTACTGTTTCTACCAAAACATAACCAGAAAATATTTTCTTCTCTATTTATTGTGTAGAAAGTGTTCTGTATGTCTTTGAAGAAAATAGACTATTTATAGCCTGATTATTTTCCAAATTTTAAAACTTATAACTCATATCTTTAAGTTCATGATCATATCTATGCACTTTGGTTAAAATTGGCCACTTACCACTTTTATTTATTTATTTATTAAATAATAGTAGTTTTATTGGTTACATACAATTTTAGCTGTATTAATATGTATTATAACTTTTAGAGTTTACTTGCCACTTTTAGAGTATGCGTATAAGCACATATTTATATATAACTGTGTGCATATGAAATATATAACATTATATTATGTGTAATGTATATAAAACCTACATATATGTACAGTCTGTGTACATGTGGATACATCATATCAAGATATGTATATTTTATACACATATATTTTATTCACACATATACATTTTTGGTCAAGTATCACATATTCACCCATGTGTGATTTTGTGAGTGATATTAGGAAGACCTATTCATCTAAAAAAACTTTTTCTCATAAAAACTTCTATTGTAAACTTCTTAATGTCCCTCCATCTTATTTTTTTTAATGTTCCAATGAAAATCAAGTAAAATTTTGAAGGGGAAAGGAAAAATCACAGAAATGTAACTGTTCTTATTCTAGGGAATTTGGAGTTTAAAAAAACGAAGTATTTCTTAAAATTATGCCATGACAAGAGACCTAAAATGTCTTCTGATTGACAAAGCAGTCAATGTGGTCAGTCTAACTTTGATTCAGCCTCTGTGGACATGGCATGAAAGAAGGAGCTGGGCTGTGCTGGCCCAGTCTCCTAGGGTCCTGGTGCTCATTGGTGTTTGGACAGTTTGTTCTCCTGAGTTTTGTCCTGCTTCCTTGGGCACTTCCGTCCCTTCTCAGTCAGAAGCTGTACAATTCCTCAAACCTGGTCACCAACTCCTCTCTCTTTCTCACTTATCCCCTTCACCCCTGCCAAATCCTTCTGCAATGCCAGCCTGGTTCCCAAGCTGTAATAGATGAGAAAGAGAAAACAAATCATTTCATCAGTGTTTAGCATGTGACCTAAACCAGTTTTGTTTTGTTTTTTTGATGGACCCACATTTAGATTCCCAGATTTAAGAGTATTTATGTTTTCGTTCTGAAACTCTTCCATCTTTTTTCAGTATCACTCATCATGATATTTATCTATGGAGAAAGATTCTTTTCAGATGGTATCTTTTGTGTGTGTGTGTGTGTGGGGGGGGATACTGGGGATTGAATTTAGGGGAACTTGGCCACTGAGCCACATCCCTAGCCCTATTTTGTATTTTATTTAGAGACAATGTCTCACCGAGTTGCTTGGCACCTTGCCATTGCTGAGGCTGGTTTTGAATTTGTGATCCTCCTGTCTCAGCCTCCCAAACTGCTGGGATTTACAGGCATGCACCATCAAGTCCGGCCGGATCATATTTTTTTTTTTCTGAGAAAGTATCTTATGTTTTAGTAACTCAACCTCCGCATTATGTAGATATACTTATTTGCTTGGGGAAAGTTATGATTGAGAGAAACTTTGCATTTCTTTTTCCGTGAGTGAAAAAAAAATGAAAAATTGATTTTAGGATTAGAATTTACTTTAGATTAGTCTAGGCAGGAGTAGAATGCAAATAGCATGATTTCTAGCCACCACAAAGTGAAATGTTCCTCTATTGTTCCAACATAACTCAATAGCCATTAGATTCTGTGTTGTCATAAGTCTCAGATTATATATCTCACTCCTCATTATTAGCAAGAGATACAAGCCATTGTCAAGAAACTCCTCAGTGACCTCCAAAATCCTGCTTCAGTTACCCCACTGATGAATGAAAAGAAAGGTGACTTTTAATGAGCCACACATAAAATCAATAAACTATCAAAAATTGGATCACAAAACAACTCATCAAGTTTTATTTTCTCCATCTCCCTCAAGAATTATGTATTGAAATTCTTCATCTCCTAATGACCCCCTAGGCCTTACCTATCCTCAGTACACCTGATTAGCAATGCAGAAAACCAACATTTCCAGATTGGCACTCAGTTTCACAATTGCAAAGGTTGGATTATAAAATCCATTGCTTATTTGCAAGGGGGAAGTAATCTCATTGGAACAGTCTAATTAGGGCTATCTGTCCAAATGGCATGGCGGCTTAGCATTGACTCAGCTACCATGCCAATAGGATGGCACTCAGCCCATGGAAGACTCCAGGCTCCAGGCTCCAGGCTCCAGGAGAGTCCAGAGACTTTGCATTTGTTTACGTGGATGGTTTTGCTTCATGCCCTATTGCCTTGCTCTTCAGTTAAGCTATCATTCTCTGTGGTGGCTGACATAGTGTTTTAGTCAGCTTCCCACAACTGTGACCAAAAGACCTGACAAGAACAAGTCTTTGGAGGAAAAGTTTACTTGGCACTCATGGTTTCAGAGACCTCAGATGGCCAATTCCCTTGCTCTGTGCCCAAAAGATGAGGCAGAACATCATGGCAGAGGGGTGTGGAGGAGGAAAGCAGCTGAGACATGAAAATCAGGATGCAGGGAGAGAGAGTTTCACTTACCAGGGACAAAATATAAACACAAAATCATGCTCCTAATGACCTCCTCCAGTCACACCCTACCTGCCTATAGCCACTACCTATCAAGGGATTAATTCACCAATTGAGGGGCTCCCATAACCCAATCATATCACCTCTAAATTCGCATGCATTGTTTCACACATGAGCTGTTTTGGGGACACACCATATGTGCACCATAACATATGGTTATACATCTGCCCTTCCTCAGTCCTTCCTATACTTACCCTGCCCTGTCTCAATCTCTTATCTTGATGATCCTCCCATCTTTTGCTGAGGTCCATTTGCACAATTCTCAGAGTAACAACTTTCTTTAATGAGCTTTAGAATATTTTTTTCCATATTCTAGAGATCAAGAACATTTGGACATTTACATAACCCAACCCATCGTCACATATTATTCGTACACAAATGTTTGAAGCCCACTTCAATTTGAATTATTTGCAGTCTGGCTCACATACAGTTCAATTTCCATAGATCTCATCCTTCTCAACTATATGATGTATTTCTTTTTCACTTGTTTATTTGCCTGACTACTCCTTGGCACACTCTTTGTTCTTTAAATTATGGAAGTCCAAACATAAACGCATATATAAAAGAGTGGTATAAGGAAACTCCATGTACTTATTATCACTTAACTTCAAAATTTCATAATACATGACACTATTTATTTTGTCTCTATATGCATTCCCTCTTGGAGGCAGAGACAGGAGATTGCAAGTTCAAAGCCAGCCCCAGTAATTTAGCAAGGTGCTAAGCAACTCAGTGAGACCCTGTCTCTAATAAAATACAAAAATAGGATTAGGGATGTGGCTCTGTGGTCGAGTGCCCCTGAGTTCAATCCCTGGTACCCTCTCCCCGCACCCCCCCAAAAAAAAAATCTGAGTAAAACAAGCTTATAATTTTAAAAATAATTTTTATTTTAAAAGGTATAAATAAAATATCAAATGTTTTACTTCCAGAATTCCCTTATTCCCATCCCATCCTCTCTGCCTTTTTTTTATTCTTCCACTACACTACTATTCAATCTTACCAGTTCAACTTAGAGCTCAAATGAAGTTGACACATTGCATTTGAATGATCGGTCACCAAAATCTCTTATAATTTCTTGTTCCTCTGTTTTTTACTTTGATTTTTTTCTTGAAAACTGGGTTTATCACATCTGTCTATATCTGGCCTCCAGAAACTTACCATATTGAAATCACAGGTAGTATTTAAATTCATCTTTTATGTCTCACCTGCATGTCTCACCTGCCAATGAGGAGTCCACAATTAATTAAGAAGACTACTTCACTCAAAGACATAGCTCCTAATTAAGGATCTCCTTCAAATACTTAAAGGTCTCAAACCAAGCCAATCAGGCAGATGACCAAGATGGTAACTCCTATCATCAGGAGTTAGGAAAGATTACAGTTCTCTTCCTCTCTTGCTTTCTTGTTTTCTCATGATCTAATTTCCTGTATTATTAGCCTTATTATTTTATAACAAGATTTGACTGTTTGACTATGGTTAAACTTCAAAAATCCTTTCTAAAGAAATATATCTTAAGATGTTATCATTCATGTGTTAATACTTCATAAAAAAAGGATCTAATAATTAACAATCTATAATTCCATTTATTGCTCTAATTACACTTTGATAACAAGCACCATTGAGGGAGTTGGGGGCCAGAACTTTTGAGGCTGTATTCTGGCCATAGGGGATTTGGGTTTATTAAGAGAGATGGTACAATAGTGGAGCATCCTCAGCTGCAGTGTGATGTGATCTGATGTATATTTTAAGAGGATGATTCTGGCTGTTCTGAAGAGAATGGATAGAGAGACAAGAGTGACAGGAGATATATCAGAAGTAATTTCAGTAATAGAGGTGAGTCAGAGTACCTGTGAGTTCATGGGGATCTTAGAGACGGCATGTTATGGTCTGCATCTGGAATGTCCCTCAAAATCTCATGTGGGAAAGACTTTTATTTCCCAATGCATCAATGTTCAGAGATGAAGCTTTTGGCAAGTGATTGGATCAGAAGAACTCTAGCCTCATCAGTAGATTCATCCATTTGGTGGATTCACAATATGAGTGAACTACTAGAAGAAGGTGTAAACTATAGGCAGGTGGGATGTGGCTGGAGAAAGTAGGTCATTGGAGGCCTGCCCCTGAGGATTGTATCTGTCCCCAGCTTCTTCCTCTCTCTCTGGTTCTCTTTCCTTGCCATGAGCTGAACAGTTTCTTCCATCGTAACTTTCTTCCATGCTGTTTTGCCTCACCTCAAGCCTACAGCAATACAGCCAGCCAACCATGGACTGCATGGTTGGCTGAAACTAGGAGCCAGAATAAATCTCTCCTCCTTTAAATTGTCTGTGTCAGGTATTTTGGTTACAGCAATGAAAACTTACTAATAACATAGTTCTAACTATCACTCTTAAAGGAAGCAATAAACCAGCGTTGTAGCCAAGTGGCTTGTTTTTATGAGTCCATAATAGAAAAAGCTCAGCCCATAAACACACACACACACACACAACTTTTAAAAGAAAGTCCTGAAATTAATTTTCTCACTGAAATGCCTGATGCAATTGTGCTAATTCCCAGATTTCAAGCCTCCTGACCTATTCATAACATATAAATTACTGAGGAATTTGTGATTAATTATAAATAATACTATTTAACAGAATATGACTGTAAAGAATGGAAAAGTATATGTGACATTCCTCATTGTGCTCCTCTTCAACTAACCAAATCTATTTCAAATAATTGTCTAGTAAGGAACCACTGACACAAGCCCACAGGACTTATGCCCTGTTTTAACTCCTATGAAACATCACATGGGCCACCATGACGATCTCACATGAACATTTTTTTTCCTCAGTTTTGCCTAGTAAATTGCAATGTTAAACTCTGAGGGAAAATAACAACTGTTTTCCCATAATATATAATACACTTGAAACCCGGGGAGGTTAAAACTTTGTTTATAAGCAGTATATGTTGCCGGGTTTCTGTTCTCGTGACTAAAAGGCTCAGGGGTCACTCCAATTGAACTGGGCTAACTGGGCTGCAAGAAATAACCACACAAGAGACACAAATACCTTTTCCTTTGGGGTAGCTGTGACGGCTCCTCTGACCTTAAGGGTCCGCAGGAAGAGAGAGAGCAAGAGTATGCGCTGACCTCTTTTATTGAGGAGAAGCTATTCAAATGAGGCAAGGGGTCAGGTTTCAGGGGGCTGAGTCTATCTTCATGATGTCCACTGTCAGCAGATTCACTGACACCTGGGTAGGCCACACCCAAGAGCACAGTAAGAGAAGGGGACACACACAAGGCACTTCCATGGAAGATTCTATCCTAAACAGGGCAAGGGGTCATGTTACAAAGGAACAGGTGAGCGTAGCTCCACCCATGGGGCTGTAGCAAGACACACCCATGCACGACACACTGACCCTCGAACCCAAGACAGGTGGGGAAAGCTCTGCCACATTTCTGCGACTGAGTGCCTTAGCACCCAGCCGGGGAGTGTGACTAAGTCACATGTAAGGTTGGTCTCCCACAATATGAAATTTATAAGACATCGTTTGTATAAATATTAGGATAAACAAATGAAATTGCCAACATTCAAAAGTTCTGTATCTACAAAATATCTGTTTTATATAGTTTCATCTATCGTGAACCTCATGCTCCAACTTTCTGGAAGACAGAGGCTATAAAATTTCATTTTCTTCTCTCATAGCATCCTGTTGTAGACATGGACTTAGTCATCACTGTCACGAAAGCCTTTTGTGATCTATCATACTCCTTATTAAAATGCAAATGTATATTGGCATATTCATTCATTCATTAACCTTTAGACTATATTAAGAATATATTACTAGCAACCAGCTTAGTGACTGGCCAGAGTGGATGCTCCATATCTTTATTCAGAATGATATGAATGCAGGAGTTAATAAATCATATTTTCTTAATAATCACATGAGAAGCAATTTTGACTATAGGCTCTGAGGCCCAAAATTTCTGAGTTTAGATCTGGATCTAAAATTTATTTTCTGTGGGAGTTTAGACAGATTTCTTAAACTTACAGTACCTCAGTTTACTCCTATGTAAAATAGACAGTATTGGTACAGTCGTATATTGTTGATGGGACTGCAAATTGGTGCAACCACTTTGGAAAACAGTATGGAGATTCCTCAGAAAATTTGAAATGGAACCCCCATTTGACCCAGCTATCCCACTCCTCAGTCTATATCCAAAGGACTTATAATCAGCATCCTACAGTGACACAGCCACATCAATGTTTATAGCAGCTCAATTCACAATAGCTAAACTGAAGAACCAACCTAGATGTTCATCAATAGATGAATGGGTAAAGAAACTGTGGTATATATACACAATGGAATATTACTATTAAAAGAGAATAAAATTGTGGCATTTGAAGATAAATGGATGGAGTTGGAGAATATCATGTTAAATGAAGTAAGCAAATTGCAAAAAAATAAATAAATAAAAACTGAATGCTTTCTCTGTTTAGTGGACGGTGATCTACTATTGGGGGGATGGAGCATGGAGGAACTTTGGTTGGGCAAAGGGGAGGGAGGAGAGGGAAGAGGGCATGGGGGCAGGAAAATGGTGGAATGAGATGAACATCATTACTTTATATACATACATGATTCATGAATGATGCAACTATACATCATGTACAACCAGAGAATTTAGATAACGTGCTCTATTTGTGTACAGTGAATTGAAATGCATTCTGCTATCGTGTATAACTAAATAGAACAAATAAAAGAAAGATTATAGTGTGAATTCAATGAACTTTTGCTTAGAAGAGTGACCAACATTTAATACTTGCTATATACCTATTATACTCTATTTTGCTGAATTCTGATTCAGTGTGTGTGTGTCTCATGGTGGTAGTGATGGTGATGGTAGAAGGGGCTTCTTATTAGGATTATTTAAAAAAATATTTAGCATGAGTGTGCTACCCCATTTCTTGAAGAGTATGATATCTTGTTGAAAATGAAATTGTAATTTTTATGACTTTTCTTTTAGCTACTTCTGTGGAATTTTTTAAATTTTCATGGGGAGTCTTATCAGATAAAGCATTTGGAATTGAGTATTAGATTCAAACTAATTTAGATAAAAACAGTGAAGAAAGCTGATAAAGGACAATCATTGTCTTTGAGATCCCACGTAGGACTACCTTTATCCCTTGTTCAATTTTTCCTAGGGCCCCAAAACAATGTAGGAATCAAGGGATTCTCTTTCACAGGGACTCCAGGGACAGAGTCCTGCAGCAGAAGCAAGATTGGGCTGCCATTAGACACAAGCCTCCACCAATAATGGTCCAAGTTCTCAACTCTGCCACCTATCTCGTTTTTAATACCACTTTGATGCTTGGGCTGGTTGCTGCTGCTGAAAAGTCCCCCAGAGCCTGGAATAACTGAGCCAGAAGTTGAGCTGGGCTTATCTGTGAGGGTCCAGTGCAGATGATATCAAGAAGACAATCAAGTCAATCCTTGAAGATTTCCATCAGAGGAAGGTGCAGGTATGTGGGCGTATATGCACAATAAAACAAGAAGTTGTAACAAGAAAATAACTGAAATTAATAGGACTTGAGAAGGATGGAGCAGGTTACAGCCAAGACTGGGAACATTGTGAGGAATCTAAGATCATAACAATCTTGTTTACAGCCATAACTGTAGTCATGCATAGTGAACATATCAAGTAAACACTTGGATGGATTACTGAGGGAGGTAGGACTATATAATGAGTTAAAAATGCAAATCTTGTTGGATAACTAGAATATTATTGATACATTATCAAATAGGATAGAGAAACTAGAAAATTCAGGAAATCATTACATTTCTTCTTTATTGATATAATTCTCAATAAGCTAAAATATCAGTTATCTTTTTTCCTTTTAATTATCATATTTCTCTAAGGATTAGGGATATATTAACTAGCCCCCTACTCCTAATATTCAGTCTATTTGCTACAGTGCTAAGAACAAACACCGTACACATTAGGATGAGCAAGGCATGACAATCTCAGGAAGGAAAGTTTAATCAGTAAAGTCAAGATGGTAGAAGTTAAGCTCAGATTATAAAGAAAAATCACATGCATGTCCATCAGAAGTAATTCATTTGCAAGCAAAATGTTTTCTCTTACTGAATCTGGTATAAAAGATAATATGTGCAACACTCAAATCAGAAAACCTAATTTGAAATAAACAGTTAGCTTTGATGGTAGATGGGCAGTGGGAATGTAATTTTGAGGTCCTAGGTTCACCATGTGATCCCATCCTTTGGGAAAGCAACATTGTTTATATTCAAGATGAAACTGAATAAAACTCTCTTTGATCCAAGTTAATAGACCTTGCAAACCTCAGCTGTTTCATCAACAAAGTACTGCAACCTATTGCAAACAACAAAAAGCAAATGTGACTTTGATTCTCTGACTTCTCCCAGGATGGAAGGTTCTCTGAAAAGAGAGTTATTAAGTGCTAACTGGTATATAAATACCCTACATGACGCAGCATCTCCCTCGCCTTATAGAAGACTACAAAGTTAAACAGGCTATCACTGCTTTGTTTTAGGACTTTCTCACTGTGATTTTCTAGAAGTTTTCAGAGATCTCTTCTTGGTTATTAATACATTTCTGCTCTCAGTAGTGACAGACTGAAGTGCTACTTACCCATATGGAAACAAACTGCTTTTTGGCTTCCCTGTTTGAACGACAGCCAACATAACCCTGGGTTTCTGGTTGCAATTCCAAAGCAGAGATTCCCAAGCCATCAGCCAGAGGACAAACACTCTGCATCTATCTTATTTGTGCCAATCAGGAAGAAGAACTTAAAAACATTCAAAAAATGCACGTATCTGAACATCCAAATGTTCCAAGACCACTTTAGAAAGGTTATTTTTATAAGGTTTCAATTATGAAAATAATTACTATAAAATGTTATTTTATTAAATAAGCCACCTTCTCTTTCCATCTCACTGTGTGTGCATGTGCTTCTGAGATAGAGCCATCACAGAATAAAAAGATCAAGCAAATGTGATGAAGAGAAAAGAAATCATTGCTTCATCACAAAATTAATTCAATAATTAGTCATAGCAGAGTATAACAAAAAATTCTTTTGCATAAAGTTTTATATGTCTTAAAATCTATGGAAGGGTAGAAATATATTCTCATATTCAAATTAATAGAAATATGCAGCTATCTTTTCTCATGCCTGGATAATATAATTCTGGTAAAGCAAGTGCCTCTGTGTGAAACAGAAGATTCTGTGGAAATCATCCCAGCATGTGTATTTTTTAGTTAAGGGCATCTTTTTGCAGAGTAAAAAAAATAGCAACAGGGGAGTGATGGGGCTTCTTTTTGATAATGAAAATAAATCTGTGTCTTATTACAAAATATAAGTCATCTTGAAATACAAATTGATGGTTAATTTGGATGACAAGAAGAAACCAGAAAGTGTCCACATGAAAACAACTGGGTAAAAGCTCAGAGACAGATCATCTAAGTATCAGAACTAGTTCTAAAGAGAGAATAAGACTTTTTCATGGAAAAGATGGAGGGAGTGATTTTTATTAAGTTATTTTAATATGTTTTCCATATTTAATGAACATTGTGTAATTTTAACCCTCACCATCTTCTTTTACAATCCTGTCAAAAGTCCATGTCTATGTGTTCCAAAACTGAAGACTCAATCAACCACAGATAGAAAATATTTGGGAAAAATTGCATCTTTACAAACATAGAATTTTTTCCTTGTCATTGTTTCCTGAACAACTACTAGAAACAACTACTTAAATAATGTTTGTATTGTATTAAGCTATATAAATGATCTAGAGATGAGTAAAACTATACAAGAGAATGTATATAGGTTACATGTAAATACGATCCCATTTTATATAAGTGATTTGAGCATCTGAGGATTTGGGTCCTACAACCAATCTCCAGTGTATACCAAAGGATAACATTTGTTACCATCTTTGTATTAATTTCTGGGATTTCTATACACAGACAGCTAGTAAAGAGTGGGGCCAGAACTCAAACCTAAGTTGCCATCCAATGTCAGTGATTTTTCATGTTGGGAAAGAAGTTGCACTCCTTCTAAGTAGTTTTTGAAGAAAATATGACATGCTAGAACTTTCTTTTCACACAATGTTGGGGATAGAACCCTGGGCCTTATGCCAGCTAAGCACAAGCTTTATCAATGAACTACCCACCACCCAAGTTCCACTAGAACTTCTTAGGAGTTCAGAATATACAATTTGCTTTTATGAATATATATTTAAGTAACAGTGGATCTATGCACACACAAGGTAGTGTTTTTTTTTTTTCCACAAAATGTAATAGTATGAATGAGGTGGCAATTCAACAACTTTCCTCTTTTTTTTTTGTTTCAATTATCACAAAACTTTATGAAATGTATCTTATGGAAAAAACTTCAGATACTTTCTCACAGTCACAGGAGAGTAGCAGGCTGAAGCTCCAAGCCTTGGTTCTTGGGTCCCCATGAAAAAATAAACATAAATTTAGACATGAAAAGGCAAGCAAGAGAATTTTATTGTAAGTGAAAATAAAGTAAGGTTCAAATGAAAAATACTATCAAGAGAGAGTAAGTCAACATCTAGCACAGAAAAACAGAGGAAATGTAATGCTGCTTCAAAATTCACTCCTGTTTGATGTTTACCAGGCGAACTGGGCTACACCTTCTGCATCCTTCTCCAATCAGATGTTTAACTCCTTCTTCACATTGGATGGGGGAGTGTTGACAGTCATGGTAACCATCCCATTCATCTTCTCCAGTCAATGACTGTGCAGACTTCACCTTAGTGCACCCTTATGAAATATATTAAGAAACCTGTGGCCATAAATCCTAATTTTACAATGACCCCAGTAAACCCTGTCAGGAGTTAGTGTCATTGATCTTTCCTTCTTAAGGTATTTATTATTTGGCGCCCTTTGTTTCCACCTGTTCCTTCTTAGGATTATTACTCCTGTTGTTCTGCTGGTTACTTGATTATTAATTAAAGGCCATTCAATGACACCCTGTGATCCTGCTATATTTTTGGTTCACAGTCAATGCTCATTCCTAACTACTACCTAACAAAACCAGATTTTCTAGAAAGTCCTGATACTAAAAACTAAGCAATGAAAATGAACAAAAACAAGAAGCCCAGAATATCCAGAGAAAATTGTGCACTTTAAGGTTTCATGAAAGTAAAATATCAATAGCATTGTCATTTGTTATTATTTGCTCAGCCATTTCTAAGGAGAGAGGTTTATATCCCCTGGAAATTATCTCCTGAAAATTGTCTTAGCAAACTCTAAAACGGAAGTCCAATGTAGACCTTTAAATGAAAATTCATGGAATAGAGTGAAGATGAACATTAAGAACAGGATATGGCCTCAGAATTTAGGATCTATGAGTAAAACACCAGGTATAAAGAGTTAAGGTACTGGGCTGGGGCTATGGCTCAAGTAGCAGCGCGCTCGCCTAGCATTCATTCGTGAGGCACTGGGTTCGATCCTCAGCACCACATAAAGATAAAATAAAGATATTGTGTCCACCTAAAGCTAAAAAATAAATATTAAAAAAGAGTAAAGGTACTAAGGAGTTGTAAAACCAGGGTGAAATCAAGGGATGGTACTCTGAGAATATACCTCTGTGCAAACTCTGGGTATGGATGGTTCAGAAGGGGGCGGTCCCTGCTTCAAAGTCTTTAAACCATCATCCAGTCTTATGAAGGTGGAGCTTGATGGAATGATGTTTTATCATTCCATCCCCTCCTATGAATCTTTTTTAAGACTCTCTACAAAAGACATGTTTCTATTTCAAAATTTAGTAACATATTGCCTGGCTCTGACTCTCCTCCCAATTCCTGTCCTTCTAAATCATTTTTGAGAGCTAATTAGGTCGAGTGCCATTTTCAACTGCTACTTTGGAAGATAAGGTGCATTCCTACATATTGTGCACTTACTGCTGTGCACATCTGTGCTGGATATCAATCTGCAGGGATTTTGAAAATTAGCATCCTTTTAAAAGCAAAACAGGGTCATCAGCGAAGCCATGTATTGTTAATTGGTCTTTGGTTCTTACAGATGCAGCTTGGTCTGTGCTTGAAAATTTATAGTAATGAAATTAGCACATGTTCTCTCTCGTTTTTGAAAATAATCTCCTCCTTCACAAAGACACACAGAAAGAAAACAACATAACTAGTGAATATCTGTATCCTAAAAAGCAAATGTGCACTTTAAAGAAAAGCTTATAAATTCATAATTCTGAAAGGTGCACTGTGTGAACATAAAATACAAATCCATTTATATTGTCAAGAAAGTGGGTTAATATAATTTTCCACCAATTTTGAGATATGTCATGAGGATAATACAAAACAAAACAAAACCTTGATTGAAATTTTGATATTTGAGTGTCTAAGGTAGAAGAAAAATCAACCTTTTCTCTAATCATCTATCAGAAGCACAGCTTTTTTTCCCCCCACCACTTTGTATCTTATATTCGAGGTCTTTGGCCCCTGGAAGCAGGGATCAGTGCCTGGCGAGAGACTGCCTTGCAGCAACACGTGTCTGTGACTGAGACTTATCAGAGTGTAAATGGCATGACCATCTCCCCAGGTAGAAAAGATCTGATAACATTTAGTAAATTGATGCCTGGAGGGCTGAAGGAATTGACAGGTTTTATTATCTGTTCAAATGGGTCTTTAATTCTTTTAAGATAGTAAGAAAAGGAGCACGATTTCTGGCTAGGAATATATCTAAAGGGAGTTGCCGAGTGCATTTTGAATGTTCTGGAACTGTAGTAAAGACAATGGAAGAACAAAGGGAACCATGTAGGAATAGTACCTATGCATCTGGAGTGCCCTTGCTCACCCCATGTTTCATGTACATAATTTAATTGTTTAAAAAAATAATAAAAATGATAGAGAGAAATCAGGCAATATGATATATGGTTGAATGAATAGGCAGGTGATATAAAAATAAGGAAGCTGAAGGCAAATTGGGAGCAGCCTATGGTTCTCCCTGGAGGTTTTTGACTTTAGGGCAGGATTGGTCAACATTTTCTGTCAAGGACCATATAGTAAATATCTTAGGCTTAGCAATGACTCACTTTTGCCTCTAGAGCAGGAAAGCTGTTGTAGATTAAATATCAACACATGACCCTAGTTTTGTTTCAACAATATTTTACTTCTGGAGACTAAAATTGGAATTACATGATAATTTTCAAAATGTCACAAAATCTCCTCCCTGCCCCCTCAACCATTAAAACATATGGAACATATTTTGGATCATGAATCATTAAGAAAGCAGACAACAGGCTGGAGTTGGCCTACAGGCAACATTTATTGATCCTTTGTGGTCTTGTGCTGCCCACATCCACCAGGGGAAACGGGTGGGGGGGCATCATGACACTTTGAGTCCTCCATGACCATGGTGATTTGTAAAATGCACTCCATTTGAATGCCAATTTCTTTCCTTGAAGATTTAACCTGCAAGTTTATAAACTCAAACATTAGAAGATCTGGCAAATGAAAGAGAATTGTGGATTATTATTCCATTGAAGATTTTAAAAATACATAAAACAACTTTGATTGGCATCACTGAATACACCAAGGTTTATTTCTGAGAGATTAAAAAGTGCTACTTTCTATGAAATTGATTGACACATATGTCAGACTCATAAGATATCCCTGATGTGAAAAAAAAGTCAAAGACTACACTAAAACTGATTAATTCACTTCTTTTAGCTTTGTGGCAGGTGTAAATGATGCAACTACCTCCCCAGGAGATATTTATTATACAGGCAATATACATACAAATATGTATTTTTATTGTTGTGTGCTAGGATGGTACTAAACATCGCCACATTTCATTTACTCTTTATTATACTGACAGGTAACAAAACAACATGAAGGTTAAATAAAAGCCATTTTCTCAAGGTCAATTTACAATGGTGGTCCATTTACAGTTTAGTGATCTATGAAAATAAAGACAATGTTTGTAGTTTTCATCCTGCTCATATGGCCATCTTGTGTAGTATCAGTTACAAATGTAATAGACATGTCAATATGAGAATGATTGTTTGCCACATGATGTTTGTTTAGCCAGGGAAAAATAAAAAGTGAGAAGCATCCTTGTCACTTAGAATATTCTTCAAATAGGAAGAAGAGCAATGAGTGGTCCTGCACGGAGATTGCGTTGTCACACAACACAGTCTATGACGGCTTTCCTGCTGTCTCCTGCAAGGTCTACCGCTGCTATATGGATCTTGAATGTTCCCCAAAGCAAATGTGTTGGGGATTTGGTCCACAGGGAGGTGTTATTAGGAGGAGGTGGTGAAACCATTAAGAGGTAGGGCCTAGTGGAAGATCTTCAGGTCATTGAAGGTGTCCCCTCGAAGGGAATGGTAGGCCATTCACCACCTCCTCCTAATAACACCTCCCTGTGGACCAAATCACCAGGCCCTTCTTCTGTTCTCATGCTTCCTGGCCATGAGTTGAGCAATTTAGCTCCATCATGCACTTTCTGCCATGTCCATCCAGCAACTCCATGAGAGGCCTAAAGCAAAGGACCCACCTTCTCATAGACTGGAACCCCTAAAACTATAGGTCAGAATTGCTATGGTGGTTTAGATAGATATGAGGTGACCCCCAAAGTTAATTGGTGAAGCAATGCAAAAAAAGTTTAGAGGTAAAATGATTGGGTTATGAAAGTCTCAGTAATTCCCTTATAGGAATTAACTGGGTGGTAACTAGAGGCAGGTAGTATGATTGGAAAAGGCGGCTTATTGGGGGTATGATTTGGGAGTATATATTTTGTTCCTGGAGAGAGGAGCTGTTTCTCTGCTTCCTGGTGCCATGTGCTGAGGTATTTTGTCCAGCACACTATTCTGTCATAATGTTCTGCCTCAGCTAAGGCTCAGAGTAATAGAGCCGGCTGTCTATGGACTGAGACCGCTGAAACCCTGAGACCCAAGTAAACTTTTCTGCCAAAGCCTCATCTCTGCTCTGAGCTGTGCCCATTAATTCAGGGAGACACTAGATGAGGGGTGATGTGGGATGAAGAAAAAACAGACACACAGAGAGAGTAAAAGGTGGGGCCAGGTGGTTCAGCCAAGCCCTGGAAAAGTTTGACTAACACCAGAGCTAGCTCGGCATGTTTATTATATAAGTTTCGTGAAAAGGTTATTTGTGGGGAAGTTCAGCAAAGCAGGCAATATGAAGGACGCAGGACAGGTGAAATATTTAGTTATCTTTTTTCCTCACAATCCTCTATCCCTGGGAGTTGGTGCTAAACTCAAGGCCTTGACTGATAACAGCTTGCACTTTGGCACAGCATCACCATAGCAACTGAGGCATCTTGACCTGCACCTTTGCACAGGCAGCTCTCAGCAAAAAAGTAGCCAAGAGAGAGTCAGAGGCCATGATTTAATTCTCCACTCTCTACACTTTTCCTCCTTTAAAATTGTTCTTGTCAGGTCTTTTTGTCACAATTGGAAGAAAAAAGGTGATTAAAAAATAGCCCTTTTCTCCTTATGAGTCGATTATTTCAGGTATTCATTATAGTAACAGAAAGCTCACTAATATGATGTGTCATAAGAGGATCAGGTTAGGTTTTATCTCTAAAGGTCCAGTGACACAAAAATATCTCAAAGCATTTAAACCAATAAGATATACTGAAAATTCCAGAATTAAACTTTGTATCTTGTTTATTTGTTTTTTTTCTATCAATGCAGTCATGGTCACTCAAATATCACCTAATAATTCTACCTAGGGATGGATGTGTGTGTGTATATATATATATATATATATATATATATATATATATATATACACACACACACACATATGTGTATATGTATATATACACACATGTATACATACACACAAACATAAGAACCAACATACATTAATTATTTTTGTAATTATTCAAATACTGAGTAAGATTTGTTCCCAATTGTACAAACTTTGAGTGTTTGTCATCAAAGAATCACTATATACTTGATAGTGCATCTGTAATTCCAACAGCTGAGGAGGCTGAGGGAGGAGAATCACCAGATCAAAGCCAGCCTTGGCCACTTAGCAAGGCCCTAAGCAACTGAGCGAGACCCTGTGTCAAAATAAAAAATGAAAAAGGGTTGGGAATGCTGCTCAGTGGTTAAGCATCCCTGTGTTCAATTCATGGTACCAGTACTAAACAAAACAAAGAATCTCTATATAAATTATCAAATTATGACTAATGATAAGCAAGAAAGGTCACAACAGAATTGATTACTAATTATTATTTTTAAATAAATATAGTTGACTAATACATCTTACTTTGATTTTATCTACTCTGAGCTTAGTGAAGCTAGTGCACATGTACATTATCCTTTGCTTTTGATTTTTTAAAAGATATTATTGAAACTCTTAGCAGGTTCATGTGGTTCTTCAAGCAAAAATTTTCATAGGTATACATACATGCATATACATGGTTTTCCATGCAATATTTATGACTATAATTATAATTTTATATTCACTATACTGTATCATAAGTCTTTCACTCAAAGTATGTTAGTAATCATTTCACATTGAATTGCACAACTCTGTTTTTTTATTGTATAGATCAATCTTAATTCAAGGAGTCTCTATTCATTGACAAACTGTTCGGTTTTGCTCTTGTTTTAATTTCCTTTTCTCATTTTATTTTATAGTCATGAGTTTTGTGGCCTGATATAAGATTCCCCAAGGAGTTTTATTATGTTTATCTATACTTTCTTCTATATCTTTTGTTGTTGTGAGCCTTTGTAGTTTCACATCTTTATCTACCACTACTTTTTGTAAAGATGGCATTCATTATTTTTGTTTTTAAAACAGATCATTACCTTAATGTCTCAAAATCATTTACTGACTAGCTTCTCTGTCTCCAATAGTTGAAACATATTTTAATCTTTAAAATTCAGTAGCCTTATATATCTGTATTTATTTCGACCTCTTAATTCTTTTAAACTATCTAGATATGAAATAGCAATTATAAGGCATCTGTTGCCCTATTAATAAAGTATAATAATTATTTTGTCACTACACTGTCTGTTACATTAAAATAAGTGCAGGAATCTTGAGAGAGGGAGAATTCCTGAATGATCTGAGTAACCCAAGATACATGGTTTACTCAGAAAACCATCGACAGCTGGGCTGGACGAGAGAGCACTGCAAAGATTAAAAAGATCAGGAAGATGCCTGTAAGCAGGTATGGGCCTCTGCAACTGGCTTTCAAGATGGAAGAGTCAAGGATATGACCAGGAGCCAGTAAATATCACTACTCTGGAAGCTGAGAACAGCTCTCAGGTTATAGCCAATATAGAAAGGGGACTTTGACCTTTTAGCTGTGGAAACTGAATTCTGTTGCAACTTGAATCAACAAGAAAACTGATTTTCCATAGGGCATCCAGATAGAACTGCAGCTCTGACAACATCTTGACTTTAGTTTTGTGAGCCTTGAGTGGACTTCTGACCCAAAAAACTCCAAGGCAATTGATTTGTGTTGCTAAAATTAGTAAATGTGTTGTCACTTGCTATGGTAGCAGTAAGAATCTGATGTACCCACTGACTTTTACAACAAAGCTTTGCTACTACAGCCTAAGACAGTGGCTGACCACAGTAGGGTTTCTAAGGTGGGCCAGAGTTGCAGGGTTCCCTCAGAATAACATTGTTTTCAGGATTCCTTCAGAGTTTAGCTTCTATTTCTGGGAACTGTGCTGGAGTGTGAGACCCACCCTACCTATTCACATCCTTCTCTCTTCCTCCCAAGGTGTCAGGACTACATCAAGTTATGGAAACTCACCTCTTTCTGCCGTGCCTTCTCCCACTATGCTTTTTGGTTGTCTGAGATGTTGGCATCATTTCTCAAAACACCTGAGGAAATCTGCACAAACATCCTCCTGAGAAAGGAAAAACACTGACCAACTCCAGGCTCAGACTTCATCATAGGACAGTCTGTAGAGTCAGGATCTCACAAAAAGAGGAACTTCTAAATTCTTTTTTTTTATTAGTTGTTCAAAACATTACAAAGCTCTTGACATATCATATTTCATACATTTGATTCAAACGGATTATGAACTCCCATTTTTACCCCGTATACATATTGCAGATTCACATCAGTTACACATCCACTTTTTTACCTACTGCCATACTAGTGTATGTTGTATTCTGCTGCCTTTCCTATCTTCTACTATCCCCCCTCCCCTCCCCTCCCTTCCACTCCCATCTTCTCTCTCTAACCCATCTACTGTAATTCATTTCTCTCTCTTGTTTTTTTTCCCCTTTCCCCTCACTTTCTCTTATATGTAATTTTTGTATAACAATGAGGGTCTCCTTCCTTTACCATGCAATTTCCCTTCTCTCTCTCTTTCCCTCCCCCCTCTCGTCCCTGTTTAATGGTAATCTTCTTCTCATGCTTTTCCTCCCTATTCTGTTCTTAGTTGCTCTCCTTATATCAAAGATGACATTTGGCATTTGTTTTTTAGGGATTGGCTAGCTAAATTGGTGCGGCCAATTTGGAAAGCAGTATGGAGATTCCTTGGAAAGCTGGGAATGGAACCACCATTTGACCCAGCTATTCCCCTTCTTGGACTATTCCCTAAAGACCTTAAAAGAGCATGCTACAGGGACACTGCTACATCGATGTTCATAGCAGCACAATTCACAATAGCTAGACTGTGGAACCAACCCAGATGCCCTTCAATAGATGAATGGAACTTCTAAATTCTTTTCTTTTAATATGAAAAAAAGTTATTCATCCTTTGATTAGAGGTCCATACTTATAGCTCTCCCTCTCCTATGAAGAAAATAGAAAACCTTGAGAGATGGTTGCATTGTACCACAGATGTGTTTCCAAGCCTTGGTAAACTTAGAAGGATGTGTTAAAATCAATTTTATGTTAGATATGTGTATGTGTGTGTGTGTGTGTGTGCCAGTTTCTATATACTCTTTCAGAACATCATGAATTTATCCTTTTTATTTTGCAGAAAAAAAATGAGAAAAGGATTAAAAGATCTGTAGATTTAAAAAAATACCTCATTTGTAGAGTTGAATTGTGATTTGAGCTCTGTCTTTATGTCCAGGGTCCACATCTACAAACTGAAAGTCCTGTCTCTCTGCAGTGTTTAATATTACTTATATCCACAAACATGATGGTTGATGAGACACATTTGGTCTCATATTTAAAGTGTAGTCACTAAAATCTTAAATTTAATTTAATTACTTTATTTTTGGTTTCCAGAAATTTTCTAAAAAAAAAAATAGATGGTTTTATCAGACTTGGAGGCCCTCTTATTGAGAAGAAGATAGACATGTTCTGGAGGAAATGTACATCTTCTTGCAATTTACCTATTAAACAATTCTTATGAAAAACACTTATATACTGCTTAGCTTTAGAGAAGAGAAAAATTGTGGTGAATCAGACAGAAAGACAAGCCAAAAGTCTTTTTTAATTCATTCCAACAAAGGAGGCATTAGGATAGATGCCTTTCAACCCTGGATGTACAGAACAGACTTAGTTCATGCCTGCCAACCTGCCACAGAAAAATGCATAAATTCTTCTTGCTTTCTCACACTTACAAGAGTGCTGTTGCACATTATGTATTTTTCATTTCTTCATCCTTTTGAGATGCTTTTATTGATACCTACTCTGTGACAGGAAAGGCATTACAAAGATGAAATAGACACTTCGTCTGCTTTATTGGGTAGAAGAGACAGACATAAAAGCAATGATTGGAATTACATGATCAATGTTTTAAAAAGCAAGTGTATCTACCTCCTATGATCTAAAGAGAAGAAAAAGGGATTGTTCCTGGTGAAGTCAAGATAGCTTCAAGAACACAGGAGACTAATCATTTTCTGATTTCCCAGAGAAAGATACAGGACTGTGGAAATTTGGTTTACAAACAATACTCTACATTCTAACTTCCTGAACATTTGTAGTTGTTTTTTCTTTTCTTTTTTTTTTTTACTGTACAACTTGCTGGACATGGTAAAATTTGACTCACTACCTACTCAGGGAATGTTTAGCATTAGCCTAAGTAATATTTGTAATCTTGAAGAAAGACTACATGTTGGAAAAAAGCAGATTTATTTTCTTATTCTGAACTGAAATTTGGCTTGAAATAAAGTTCATTATTGGAGTAGAGGATGCTTTCTTAAATGCCATATCTGAAATAGTCCAGATGAATCAATATTATGTCAAAGTAAAATGAAGATTTATTGAATATTCATTGGGAAACATAATAATGTTCATACACTAACAGATACTTATTGCATTTATAAATGTCTTACTTGTTGGATAAATAAATGAAACAAGTGAATGAGAAACATATTTTAAGAAGCTTGCAAAAAATCAATGATATTCAGTCACAGCATCCCTTACTCTTGTTCTCAACAAAAAGATTTCACAAAGTCACAAAGTAGAGATCTTAAACAAATTCTCCAACATGAGCCAGGGGGAAAACTATTTTCCTTCTTTAAATCAATGCACTTACTTGATCACATCATGCATTCTTTAGGTACTATTATTTGAAACTATTCAAAGGAGTTAAGAGTTTCCCCTATATGTTTCATATTTTAAAAGCCCTTTGAAAAAGAAAATAAAGCAAACAGAAATAGGATGATAAGCTAGTTAAATCCAGAGATACAAAATTCTTGAAATGTGTAGTTGGATGAGAGTCTAGAACTCTTCAAATCTAGTAATTCTGAAAAGTGTATCTAATATAATCAGTTTCTTTCTTCATAGCTTTTAATGTAAATAAGCCACAATCCAAGTTAGGGGGTAAACCTGAATGAGTGATATAGTCTAACTTCTAGTTTGTTGCATTAACCTGCCCATTGAACACTCACTTTTAAATCACGAAGTCCTCTAACAGCAACTACTGGTTTTCTGAAGAAACAAATATTTCCAATAACATAGGGAAGGGATAATTAAAGTTCTCATGATTTTGAAGAATTGTATCTTGTAAAAAGTTATTCAGAAATTGTTGAAACATGACATTTTATTCACTGATATGTATAAATATATTCATTATAAATTGTATTATATTTACCAGTAAGTATATTATCAGAAACAAAAATCTAATTGCTCTACTACCTAAGTCTTCTTATCTCAGTCATCTCTTCTCATATGATTACCTATTTTATTTGTTCATTTTAAGACCTTCAGTTTTTATTCCAATAGTAAAATATAATCCACCTAAAGGAAGATATGTATAAACATATAAAGCATAAAATGCACTATTTTTTTCTCTTACTCATTGTTCCATCTATTTACTTGAAATGCCCACTGTTCCCAGTTCCCTGAAAATTATTCCAGATGTTTCTCTATAGTTGTACACACATTCACAATGGACACACCTGCACAAACACCTTCAGACTAGATGCAAACAGAAACCTGTATTTACACAGATTATGCCTATAGCACTTAGGAACTTGCATCACTGATACAATAGATCTTGGAGATGATTTATGTTTATATGTCAAGTCACCTATTTTTTATACATCTTTGTATTATATTATATAGTTATATTGTACAGTATCATATAGTTATTACCCAACTTTTAACTATTTATAAATTGATGGATTTTTAAGGTTCTTTTTGTTTTTTTAAATCATAATGCTATAAACAACATTCTTATTTGCTTGTAATTTTTTGGAAGGACAGAATATTTAAAGTTTAATAGTACAGTAATTTTACACTGAATGGTAATATGCTTTTCTAAAAATTATTGTAATATTCTATATATACAACAATAAGTGTTGCCAAGGATGTGGGGAAAAAGGTACACTCATACACTGCTGGTGAGACTGCAAATTGGTGCAGCCAATATGGAAAGCAGTATGGAGATTCCTTGGAAATCTGGGAATGGAAGCACCATTTGACCCAGCTATCCCTCTCCTGTGACTATACCCAAAGGACTTAAAACCAGCATATTAGAGGGACATAGCCACATCAATGTTTATAGCAGCATAATTCACAATAGCTAAAATGTGGAGCCAACCTAGGTGCCCTTCAGTGGATGAATGGATAAAAACAATGTGGCATATATACACAATGGAATTTTACTTGGAAATAAAAGAGAATAAAATCATGGCATTTGCAGGTAAATGGATGGCACTGGGAAAGATAATGCTAAGTGAAGTTAGCCAATCTCAAAAACAAATGCTGAATGTTTTCTCTGATACAAGGAAGCTGATTCATAGTGGGGTAGGGAGGGGGAGTGTGGGAGGAATAGAGGAACTCTAGATAGGGCCCAGGAGTGGGAGGGTAAGGGAGGGGGCAGGGGATTAGCAAGATGGTGGAATGTGAGAAACATTATTATCCAAAGTACATGTATGAAGATACAAATTGGGTGTCAAAATACTTTATATACAAACAGAGAATTGAAAAATTTTGGTATGTATGTGTAATAATAATTGTAATGCATTCCACTGTCATTTATTTATTTATTAAATCAACTAAATTTTTTTTTGTCGATTTACATTTCACTGTACCTAATTTACATTATTATAAATGTTTTTTCCTATATAGAAAAACATGGTATTACTTGTAAAATGATACTTTTACAGTACACTCATTAATTATTTCTGTTTTTTTTTTTCTGCCATGAAATATGTGTTTACATATTATGCCCTTTTCCTATTATGTTACACAATTTATAACATAATTATGTTATACAAGTTTTTATTCATCAGAGTATTCATATATCATGTATATTAATTATAGCTTAAATATTGCCCACATTTCCATTTTCTTAAAATTTTTGTTAATATTCTCTCTTCTGATAAAGTCTCCTGTGTTCATATATTTGAATTACTGAATCTTTTGCTTTGGTGGCAAAAGGTTTTGTATACTCTAAGATTTTCCTGGTTCAAAATTATAAATTTTGTATTTTCTTCTAGTATTTTGTAGCTTCTTATTTTTTAAATGAGCTAGGAAGTAATTTAATTAATAAAAACTTATGTATGCTGGTGGGGTACAATGTGGTTTGAGATATGTATATATTATGGAATTATTATACAGTGTGGATTAAATCAAACTAATTAACATATCCATTAACCTCATATACTTACCATTTATGGTCATAAGAACATTTAAAACTTATTCTCTAGAGCAAGTGGACTGGAAAAGGGAGGAGGAGAGGGAAAGGGAGGGTACTGGCAAATGAGATTCATCAAGTTACATGCATATATAAATGTGTCATAGTGAATCCACCACTTTGTATAATTATAATAAACAATAACAAAAATAAACAAAATATATACTGTGAGAAATTTCCAAGAATTGCATATATTAGTGAACATGCTGAGCAACAGATCTTCAGGATAGTAATTCCTATCTAATTGAAACTTTGTACCCTTTAACCAATATCTCCCAGTCCCCCACTACTATTTTTTACTCCTTCCTCAGTACTTGGTAACCATTCTTCAAACTCTTTTCTTCTATGAGTTTGATCTTTTTTGATTCTACATACAATTAGATTATAAGGTGTTTGCCTTTCTGTGCCCAGCTTGGATAATGTCATAATGTCAATAATGTTATGATGAAACAGAAGTGCAAATGTCATTTTAACATACTGATTTTATATTTTGCCTATATAGCCAGAAGGTATACTATTGGGTAATATGGTAGTTCTATTTTTAACTTTTGAGAAATGTCTGTATAGTTTTTCATATGACCATAAAAAATTAAATATCTGGAATCTGAAAAACCAGCCTCTACCTCAGAGCAAAGCCTGTCCAAGGAAGGGGGCGTGACCCTTGTCCTTGGAAAGACCCACAGAGCACTCCTAGGTACATACCCACCCTGCTGAGTTGTTTGTCTGCAAATAATAGGAGAGATCTGCAGAGCTATGTGTCCCTGACTCAGTCAGGTTAGGTGAGGACCCATAGCAACCCCCTAGCAACCACCAATCAGCATGAGACAGGGAAATACCTGGGATGCCAGATGACCCTCCCAGTAGTTTATGGTGGTTGATAACATGTTGGGAAACCATGTAGTTCAGCACATGCTCCCCTTGTGGCTTAAACCAATCAGTTAAAAGGAATCCCCTCTGGTACTAACCAATCACCCTTACCCAACTGGTTCCTGCCAGTGAATGTACTAATCAATGTTAAGAGTTGTTGTTTGATTTTCCCGCGGTGTGTGATGATTTGCTAAGAGATTCTATGATGTATGTGAAGTCTCTGCCTTCTCCAAAGAGTATATAAAACTGCTGCAAACCCTGGGCTCGGGGCCTCTCAGTGTGTCACCAGTTGCTGTGTGCGTGCAGAGGACCAAGCTAGCTTGCAATAAACATCTCTTTGCTGTTTACATTGATCTTGGTCTCTGGTGGTCTTTTGGGGGTCCCGAATCCGAGCATAACAAATCAATGTGCACCGGTTGCCTTTTCTTCACACATTTGTAGCTAATATGGATATAACCATTGCCCTTTTCCTTTCCTCCTAGTCATCTTCAGATATTCTAGTTATGCCCATCTTCATGGTGATCGTTTCTGTGATTTAGTCAACTTTGCAGCACTCTATCCAAAATACCTGATAAGAACAACTTAAAGGAGGCAAAGTTTATTTGGGGTTCATAGTTTCAGAGGTCTCAGTCCATCAAGTTCATTGCTTCAGACACAAGATGAAGTATCAAATCAGCATGGCAGTGTTTGGTGGAGTGCTACTTCCTTTAGAGTAGCCAGGAAACAGAGAGAGATAAAGAAAGAGGGAGAGTAGAGGGAGGGGAGAAAGGGTGGAGGGAGGGAGGGGGAGGGGTGGGAACTGAATCCCAAAGAAGATCAACCCTTCCAGGGCATACCCCAGTGACTCACCTCCTCCAGCCTGGCCCACCTGCCTAGGGTTACCACTCTGTCACCCTACTCATCTAGGATGGAACAATTAGGTTACAGCTTTCATAATCTCATCATTTCACCTTTGAATATTCTTGTATTGACACAGGAGCTTGGGGGAGGCACCTCATTCTCACATCATAACATCTTTTTTCTCTTCTCCACTGTGTTGTCACAGTTTTTTTTTTAAAAAATGGACCTTTGAGCCCTCCTAAAGCTATTATCATTCATGGGTAGCTATCTATATGCTGTTTATTATTGGGAAAAGAGACTTGCATTTCCTATGCCACCATCTTCTTCCTTATTATCATTCTTGTCCTGTTTTTATGCTTCCCTTTGTAATGCTCTTAGAATTCGTAATGT
Organism: Marmota flaviventris; assembly: GCF_047511675.1. Classification (NCBI taxonomy): domain Eukaryota; kingdom Metazoa; phylum Chordata; class Mammalia; order Rodentia; family Sciuridae; genus Marmota; species Marmota flaviventris. Next base: position 101,171,771 of record NC_092508.1, on the reverse strand, counting down.
GAAATTCAGAGAAGCTCTCTGCCCTCAGTCCTCACCCTCATTATAAAAAGATAGCCTCATATATCCTGGAAAAAATATACCTGCTTTCCTGATCAATTTGAAATGATAGTTTATAAATAGTTTTAAACACACACACACACACACACACACACACATACAATTTATTTTCTTTTTTCTCCATAATCATGGATCTCTTTCTGAGTTCTTCAATAATCAGTCTTGTTCCTAAACTACTATGTTTTATTTGGTATAAAATTCAGTATCTGGTGAGGCAAAACTACACTCATTGCTCTTTATTCAAAAAGTATCGACTTGTTGGGATATTTATGTATTAACTGAATTTAAGGATTGATTTTTTCAAATTGTTTTGATAAATTTCTATGATGGTAAATATGTGAATATTGGAAGGCAAACGGTATTTCAATCTATATTTGTATTCTTATGTTAATTCCAACTGTCATTCCGTCTACTCAAGCATGCTTACTATATGTCAGGTACCGTTTTGGGCACTGACAATAGATCCATGAACAAATAACAGGCAGTTTGTATCTCTTTGAGTAACATTTCTTTCTTTTTTTTTTTTTTTAACAGAGACTTGACATTTATTGTGCAATTTTATCCCCAACAGAACATGTGGCATTCTAGAGGTATATGAGGTAATAAAATCAATACTCCAATTAGAACACCTGAAATAATTGGCTCTAGTAACAAATGTCTCTTATAATTAAAAATATTGAATGTTTAAAAAACTCTTATAACATTTTAAGTTCCTAAAAGAAATGTGCCTAACACTTAAAAAACAACTTACTCTTCTATATAAATTGTTCACAAAATTTTTTCTTTTCTATTCTATATTACATTTCAACACTGAAAATTCAACACATATAAAAAAAAAACCCTCATCATCCAAAATTAGTCATTTCTTTTAGATATCTGGTTCTGGTAAGTGGTACTTTTAACATTCTCCATTATTCAGATGAAAATTCATGAAACTACTTTACCAAATTTCTTTTTCCTGTCCCCATGTGGACATGTAAAATGTCTGTTTTTTTTTTTTTTTTTTTTTTTGGGGGGTCTGTGTCTACAGAGCCTTGCTTTTATGTTCTCCCTTCCATTTTAAAATCATCATGCCAATTCACAAGTGAGGCTGCGTTTATGCCCTGTGACTGTCCTATTCCATGTCTTCACTGCTGAAATATAGAAAATCTGAAACTCCATCTCTGACTATACCATGCCTCAACCTTCAGACTTCCAAGAATAAAGTGTTGTCTGACAGTTATGAAAGGCACCAAAAAGTCAATGGCAAATATTGAATTACTTCTGGAAATTAGTATAGTCCTTGGCAAAAATATTGAAAGCATGATAAAGAAGGAGCAGGTGACAGCAGATAATGGGGAAATTATAGTAGGTAGAACAGAGGGAAGAAGACTAGAATAAAAGCTCCAGAAAAAAACAAAAGCCTGCTTTTTTCTGTCTTTTTGTTGTTTGCCTATCATGTCTATCCACAGTGCCTAGAGTGCATATGTCCTCAGTAAATAAATGTTTAAATGAATGTTAAAGGTGGAGATACAGAAATTGATGTGAATTATTTGGCCAAATAAGGGTAGGTCCCAGGTCTCCTTATTTGTCCATTGGTGGCTATTGAACAAAATAGCTTAGAGATAAATACTTTATGGAAAAAAATAACTGGCTCAATATAGGACAACAAATCAGTTCTTCAATGCTTACCAGGTACCAGGTATTGTTATATGATTTACCTTCATTGTATTAAAAAATTCTTAAGCACATGATGTACTGAATCATTTATTTCCCTTTTAATAACAGAGAAACAGAGGCTTACAGGGGTCAGTCAATATGCCCAGATATCAAAGGTAAGTATGTGATAGACCCAAAATTTCAACCTATACAAGCGTACACAGATTTCATTAACAGCTATGAACTTCTGATAGTTAAGATGTATTCAGGTCACAAAATAAATTGGGAAAATTATCATAAGAATTACAAAATGCAAATACATAATCATGTACTATGTGTATAAAAATGTTGAAGAATTAAAATATGAAAATCAAGTCCTAATTATTGTACAGTAAGTTGTGTTAGGATTTTTAATGATGGTACATTCTCATGCTAGTTTTCTTTTTCCCCAGGGAAAAGAGAATTATAAAATTTTTATAATTTATTTTTTAAAACTATTTTTTTCAGAAGAAAATATGGTATGATCACACTTACAACTTTAGGCATAATAATCCTACATAAAGTATGACATATAATAGAATCATTGATTAAAATTATAATTTGTAAAACAAAAATGTGTAGGTTAATTAATCTTAGGAAATTTATTTCTATAATTAGACCATCCTTTGAAAGGAGGAAAACATGTACATCTGTATTATAGACATAGCAGCCATGTGAATAAGTACAACTATTTGGCAAAAGTAAAAATCTAGTGCCACAAAGATATGTTGTTTATGTGATAAAAAATTATCTATTTTGAACCAATAGAACTGTTGAATTATGAACCTCATAATTGAAAATTTTAAAAAATTGAGGAATCACCATCAAATTTAGGAACATAACAAGACTTGTGGTCATTCCAATATGATTTATATTATTCTGGAAGCTCTTGTCAAGGTACAGAGAAAAACATTTATAATGTAAGAAAATAAGAAATCTAGTCTTACCTTTACTTGGTATAGTTTACTATGCTAGTGTTTGGAGGGGAAGAGATATACTTGAAGATACAATCCACAGAGAAAATGATTTTATATCTGATTCTTCAGTTTATTTTCCATGTATACACATAAATGATCTCATGGAAGAAAAGGAGAAACACTTTCTGGTTTAGCAACAATAGTATATACTGTGCGTATTCCATTTGATACAATCCTTCTCCAAGACCTAGGAAGTTCTGTCCCAGAGTGTAGACTTCTCAACATTATATATTATTAAAATGTGGAAAGTTTCTTTTGCAAAGCACATTTCCAGATTCTACCTCTGGATAAAAGTGAGAACCAGGTTTTGACATAGCAAAATTATCAAGCCTTAAATCAATTGAGTGAAAGCATATCATAGGGATTTGAAGCATATGGTACCCCAGTTTAGACTAATTGATTCTACTCTCCACTGCTAAGAAGACAAAATAGAAGATAGGAAAGAGGTATGAGTTAATACTGGGACTTATCTCCCAGAGACCTAGAATCTTTCCCAGAAGTAGGAGCAAGAAGTTCCTTGGCCAATAGAGAGACCAAGGTGCTATGTGTAGTTGGAACAAGTACAGAAAGTTAATTTGCTGTTCTTCTACTCTGCCTGCTTGGCAGAAGCTAAAGTTTTGGGGACCACTGTAATTTTTTCATTCAGACTATCCAGTATTCCCTAATGAAACAAATAAGAAGACAAATAAAAACAACCATAATAAATAACAAAACCAAAAGGAAAATGGACAACAGAAACAGATTCATAGGGGATCAAGATATTGGGGTTGTCACATGAGTTTAAAATAACCACAAATAATATTAAAAAATAAGTGGAAAGGTAAACATATTAAAAAATACAATTTATATGTAGGAAAATAATGGAAATCCTAGGACTTACTAGATGGGTATATCAGTAGACTGCACACCGTGGAATAGAGTGTTAGTGAGTAACAGATAGATTCACAGGAAAACATCCAGACTGAAATACTCAGGAAAAAAATAATATGCATAGGAAGAGGGTAAGAAGATATTAAATGCATGTGACTGCATTTTCAGGAAGAGATGGGCAGGAGAGATAGATAGGTAGATATTAGGATAGAAGCAATATATTTGAAGAGATGCTGGTGGTTATGGATGTTCAAATGTTGATCAACAATATCAAGGAGGGCTATGAAACCAAACAGGATAAATATAAAAACTAATAAATCAATTAAAGTAAGCCAGTGAGAAAGTTAAAACCTTAAAAATTGCCCAGAGGGGTGGGGGGGAAATATAGTGCCTTAAAAGTAACAACGAAATGACAGCTTATTTCTCAGTGGAAAAGATGGAAAGCCAAAGATGATGGAATGGCATTTGAAATAATTGGTTTTCCCCACATGTTGAAGATTTTCTTAAAGCTCCTTCTCAATATCTAGTGATGTAAGAATTACATGATGATTATTCCTAAATAAAGAAGTTCCTTAACATTGGTAAACTTCATCTGACAAATCCTGAAAAATAATAAGCATTCTGAGAAAATAAGCCACATGGAGCATTGCCTAAATTTAAGCAATGAAATAGAATAAATAGGAAGGATGGGAAAATGTGAGCAGCACTGGCTCAAGCGGGTCTATTTCATGTGTTAACAACCCCCTCACACACAGAACAACAACCCTACACATATTAAAATACCTTTTAAAAGTTGTATTGGATATTTTATATGTTCATTTCTTTCTCTCTAGACTTTGTTACTTATAACCAAACAGCTTCATTTTTCCTTACATGCAGTCTTGGAACAACAACCTTAATGTATATTTTATTCTGCGCTTCTTTTCCTCATGTATGCTTTGTGCAATATCAGCTTCCTGCTCTGGTGCTTAGTAGGAATAACTACAGGCACCTCTTGCCCCATGCCTCTTTGTTCCTTCCATCCTGGGTGTCAGTGTACTCTCTGTGAACTGCATCTCTCAGTGGATCAATAAACTCTGTGAAATACAGCAAGCACGAGGCACTTTAAACCCATTTCAGCTTGATGCGTCCCTTGTGTACTCAATTTTGAACCCAAAATAGATTTTCTCCAACTTCCCTTGTTGGCTGCTTCCTGGGTAAAACATCACACGCTACCTTAGTAGCAATACTTACCGTCATCATGGTCTGACCACTATTTGCTTTAGGCTAGAATTCACAAGTGGGGAAGGAGTGGGAAAGAAAGGAAGTCAATAAAAAGAAAAGGATTATAATAAAAGTGAAAATCAAGGGATGTGACCTCTGTTTTATGGAGACTGTTCCATTGCAAATTTTAGTGACTATTTATGGAGTACTGAGGTCTGCTTTAATATTCACAAGGTCTCTAAAGTAGTATTTGGATGTGATCTTTCTTTACTTTACATAAGGAGCAAGTGGATGAGCTGAAATTCAAACACAGGAACATTTTCCTTGAGACATATTGCTCTAATATCAAAATGACTGATACAAAGTTTCTAATTTTTTCTTCCTCTTCAGTTTACTGAATATAGGGCTGTATTCTCTGTCAAACTCACACATATGCACCAGCAAAACGTTTATAGACTCTGTCTCTCAAATAACTTATTAAAGATGAAGTTTAATATTGTTAACAGCATGTTTGCTTGCAAATTAGTAAAATTAGTCTCTTGTTCAATTACAGTAGATAATTTTATTGAAGCTGTCCATGATTGTAGCAGATGTACAACAGGATTTTCTTTCTAATTCCAGAACATTCTTTTTAACACATCATAAGCACCAAGGGTGGGTTATTATAATTCCATTTGTCTCATTTGCAATGGTATTCAATTACATTTTATATGAATCATCAACACCTCTCCTGGTTTTTGACCCAATCAATGTACAATACTTCTTAATGCAGTGTGGCACTTACATTTTCTCACATATCTGACTGAAGATCCAAGAGGTAAATGCGATACTGGCACAGTTTGTGATACATAGAAAGCATCTAGTAATTAGTATTGACTATTTTTGTTCTGCTTTCCTTATTTGCTAATCCCTAGGTAGTTCCTCAGAATTTTAAGTGCTGACCAAATCCTGGTCAAATTTAATTTTGTTTCTTTTCAAATAACATATAAAGAGGGATTTTTATGACAGAGTTTTCAGTTAGATGTTAGGGATTATTTTCAATGTGCTTTGTGCTTTAAACAATTGGATAAAATTCACACTAAATCCAGCCCTCTTCTGACAATATTTTTTTTGGGGGGGGGATTGGGGATAACCACAGATTGAACTCAGGGGGACTCAAACACTGAGTCACATCCCCAGCCCTGTTTTATATTTTGTTTAGAGACAGGGTCTCCCTGAGTTACTTAGCACCTCACTTTTTGCTGAGGCTGGCTTTGAATTGTGATCCTCCTGCCTCAGCCTCTGGGATTATAGGCGTGCACCAGCACGCCTGGCTTCTATTGACATATTTTAGCCTTTGACTTGACATTGGTTTTTATTTGGTTTCCCAAGTATTTAAATAGTTACTGAAGTTCAGTTTCAGAAGAAAACAAAGACAGAAAGTTTCTTTATTTTGGTAAATGTTTCAAAGGGAAGAGTTCAAAGGTAATTTCAACTGAATTTGTAATCTGCCTTTGGACAGGAGTTGTTTGCGTTGTTGACTTCTACTCATAACTACATGATGTTGGGTGGGCAGATTCCTATCCATTTTCCTAGTTTCAGTGAACACTGAGCAAATACACACTGAAGCAAGTTTTCTTCTGGGATCTCTGTAGGCATTGCAGACTTCCTGTGTTGCAATATGAGAAATGTCTCTTCCAAAAAAAGAAATAGGCACATTTTAGTGCTACTTTCATAATAAACATGATTTGTTTTTTTTTTCCTTTTTAACTTTCTAGAAAATAAAATATCATTGATTATTGAGTAGTTATCTGGAGATCCGTAGAGGGAAATGTAACCAAGAGACTTCTGGAACTCTCTGCCAGTTCACTGACTTTGAATACAGTCAATTTGTTGTAATTACAGGAGATAAAATGGTGAACAAGTCCATTCTCATCCTCAACACTGGAACTTGTAAATGGAAATAGCTGAATATTAACATGTTGTGGCTAATAGCTTAAGAATGCAAAATGTATTGATGAAGATTTTTAAAAGAATTTGTCATTTCTGGGGTTTCAGTGAGAGGCAGGTATGACATATCCCTAACAAGATCCTTGGTACATCTTGAGCTACTAAGATAGGATAGCAATGGACCCCAATTAAAGGTTTTTTTTTTTTTATGTAAAACCCATTCCATGAAGTTAATCTGCAGAAACATTTCAAACATTCTAGCCAACTTCTTTGGACAGGGAAAGTGGGAAATGGAGGTGGGACAGATCTGGATGATGGCTACAGACTCAAGGGCTAACCAATAGCCTTAACACTTTTCTAATACCTGTTTAGCATAAGTTTTGACCAATAACCTTGACACTTTTCCAATACTTGATCAGTGTAGATATCCATCAATGTCCCTGCCCAGTAGCTATGTGAACCCTAGACTAGTACATCACATTCCCTCTCACCCTGTGGGAGCTCTGTCACCTTTCTTCTCACTTGAATACATCCTAGGCTTTGACACTCATTCTTCCTTATCTAATTCTAAGAAATATCTTCCTTATTTAATTCTTAAATTTTATTAGGAAAGAACCTGAAAAGAAGTGACTGAGAGTCATCTGGCCTCTGTCCCAACACTGGGGGACGTAGCCGATCTCTGACGGTGGTAACACGCCACTTGATAGTAGTGGAGAAGAATCTGACTTTTCTAGCTACAGCCCTAAGCAATGATGCTTGAAGGCAATCCCCTGCTGTAAGTAACTGCTAACACTAAACAGGCTTTCTGGGATTCAGAGACTGGCAGTTTATGCCAACCCTACCAGCCAGCAGAAGCCAAGAATCTGGTTTTGTGGCTGACTTCATTTTTACTACCATTTATCCTTCCCAACAGAGCTCCCCCACCTTGCCAGCGATCAAACCATCCCAGCTTCCTGCACAGACATGACTTATGTGGATGGCACTGGGTTGTAACGTGATGTCAGTTTCTATTTCACCATTATTAGATTGTAAGGGAAGTATGTGTTTGTGTTTTACTCTGTTTTGTGCTACCATAACTGAATAACACAGACTAGGTTATTTATAATGAACAGAAACTTATTGGCTCATATATCTGGAGGCTGGGAAGTCCAATATCAAGGTGCCACCATCTGACTAGGGCCCTTTTGCTACAGCATAGTATGGTGGAAGACATCATGTGGCCAAAGGGGGTGGGGGGAGAGAGAAAGAGAAAGAATGAGTGCACAAGAGAGAACAGAACCGTTGCCTTGATAGCAAATTGATTCTGGAAATGAGGTTGTTAATCCATTCATGGGATAGTACCCTCACAGCTCAATCACCTCTTAAAGGGACCACCTCTTAAAATTGTCTCAGCAGCAATTGAATTTCAACATGAACTTTGGAGGGAGCAAACCATAGCAACCTATAATGCCAAGAATATACGTGCCTCATAACATATCCTCTAAATATATTTATTGAATTGAATGGTACATCCAGGAGGGAGGAAGGAAACTTGTTAGCTTATTATTTTTTAATCTTCTCCATTCCTCTATGTATTAGTACATGCCTGAAAACAACACTTAATGAGTGTCAAAGGGCAAGTGAAGATGTTAGCTGGGAGCAGAGAGAGAAATATTAAACATTAGAAGGTTGGTCCCTTAACAGATGTAGAAATAACTCATTTGGATGTGAAACATTTTTATGCAGAATGATTCTCCGTGTGCTTGTGTTCATTAGCAATGGTCTCAGGTGTTTTCTTCACACTCATCATTTTCTTATCTTGACTTTCTTTTCCCTGAGCTATTGAAATATTAGCCGGCTCTTCTGACGGGCATCGGCATTACCAGCTTTATCAAGCATGACATCTCCTCCTAGTCTCTAATATTCCTCACAGATGGTGTTTCTCAATAGGAACTAGTTTGTCAAACATGACATTTACTTCCAAGGTTGCTGAGGGGTGGATTAGCAGCTTCCTCATAATTTTTACTGCTACAGGTCATTTTTTTCATAATTCCCATTGATAACTTATTAGTTACAGCACCTTGCTTCTCTGGAAGTCCAGTATGAAGCAGTTTAAAATTTATGCTTCACAGATTAGCTTGAATAAACCACTTTTGCTTTGATTTTATTTTTTATTCCATTTACAAAAGAGATCTCTCTGGAAATTTCTACAAATCAAGCAAAAGACCCAATTATTTTCTAGTGTGTTTGTGGTACATGTGTGTATGTGTTTCACATACATGTATGTTTTCATATATGTCTTCATATGCTTCAAGGATTTAGTTATGTGTGGTTTGTATATGAATAAGGGAAATGTTTGTGACTGGGAATTGAAAAGTGAGAAAAAATAGAAAATACAAAAATCTCTGTGTGTATATTTGTGTGTGTGTGTGTGTGTGTGCGTGTATGTGTATGTGTTTTAACTAAACTGAGGATGACATAAAAAATTTAAATGTTGTTTTCTTCTGTTTTTTTTTTTTAAACAATGAAGTTACTTGGAATATCCATGTAGAAGATTAATTTTTAAATGGATTGTTAATGCTATGTGGAGAAAGCTTGGGAATGTTAAAATCTTTTCAGCTGAATGCTGTAAGCATTTGTCCTCAGTACTTTCTTTTTTGTGGTCAGTTGTGATATCAGTACTATGAGAGAGAAGTCTTTCTGGCTTCTGGTTTCAGTGTAGTCCATAAACTATTAGTTATCACTGGGTTTCAGAGATTCCCATCTGTCCTGTTAATTCTTCCTTTTCAAAAGCATCAATTTTCCAAATTTCTGCTCATTGTCGTCAGAATGGGCACTGAGCACTGTCCCCTGGAGTCAAAGAGAAGGGCACTGAGCCAATATTCTCAAGGTCTTAAGACTCCTGAGATCATGCCTGGGTAAATTAGCATCTTAGAAAGTATTGGTTGGAGAGAAAAAAAATAATTGCAAAGACAGAAAGATATGAAAATTTCCGGGACATCCACAGCCCTTCATGCATTGGGTAGTAAGATTCAACACATATTTTGATTCATGCTTGCAAATCCACAGGGAAAGAGAAGACATACCTGGTAAAATAGCACCTGGGATCTCAAGAGTTCAAAATATCACGATACAAACTCCTTAAAAAATCTAAAACACTAATTGCCTTAGCCTATAAAAAACAGAGCACATTTGTTTCTAAAAAGTATAAAAAAAAAAAACAAATTGCAAATGTTATTAATAATTTAAACTCAAGCCGCACCAAAAGAAAATGCAGTTGCAATTTTAGAAATTAAATTAGTCACTTAATTGCATTTATAGGACTCACACTAACTGTGTGTGAGAAATTAGGTATTAACTAGAATTCACTGCAAGTGTGTTTTATGATTAGTTAAAATAGGCCAGTTTTAGGGTTGGGATGTTAACTGCTTTAATCATTCTGATTTATTAATTTTTCTCATTGTTTAATTTGTTTATTTTCCCTCTCATTATCAAGGACATAAAATGTATGTGCTCCTCAAAAAAATATCTTCAAGGTAATTTCTTATTCACTCTTTAGTTCTTGTGTATTTGTTCTAGTAGCACATTGAAGTAGAAGGAGCTTTCCATTTCATGTCAAGTTTGGTGATGTGAATTCTATAGTATTTCCATATGTGGTATGAAAAATCACTTCCATTTTTCTACTGCAGGCAATGATGAGAAAATTGCCTCAACTCAGGTACCATAGTCTCAGTTACCCATTTATAGGAATCATCCTTTGCTCCTTGGTCTCCACAATCAATCAAATGTAACTTATTTGGGAAATGAAATGACAGAGGTGTGATTAATGTCTAAATGACTTTATCATTTATATTTTCAGTGAGGAAGTACTTTGCATTTGTCTCAATGTTACTTATATGCTTCGATTATGATTGATAGTATTTTATTTTCAATAATAATTCCTTGACTTTTGGAATTTTTTTTCTGACTATAGTATTTTCTACAGAGATGTCAATCTTCCTGTAAACTTAATTAGGATTATGAAACAGATAAGAGAGATACCTAGTAAAATAGAGACAGGCAGATAGGGGTATGGGCTCCATAATTTTTTTTTTTTTTCTGAAATGCACAGGCTACTCCATGAAATTAACCTGGAGAAACATTCCAAACATTCCAGACTACTCTTTAGTTAAGGAGCAGCAGGAATGGGGAAGTGGGATGGACCTGAGTGAAGGCTGCAGAATCAAGGGCTAAAAGGGCACAACCAATCAGAAGGTCAAAGTCTGAATGAATAGCCTTGGCAATTTTCCAGTATGTGATTAGCATAAATATTGACCTTGGCATTTTTCCCAAACCTGATTAACATGGATAGTGATCAGGCCGCTATCCAGTGACTATATTAACTCCTAGCCCAGCACTCTTAGGTTACAACCCACTACTGAGTCCCCTCTAACTGGGATCTGTTTCTTTCCTTCCCAAATGAATAGATTCTATTTTTTTTTTCACTCTCACCCTCCATTGCCTGTGGGTTTTATTCTTTAAATTGATAAAAGAGAACCTGGAAAGAAGTCACTGGCAGGCAGCTGGGCTTTGCTGTAATTGTAAGTAGATATTTGTCTGCCATAAAGACCTGTAACACAGATCTTGCTCCTGGTTTTACTGCTGAAGAATCTGGTCCTACAGCTGAGACCAGTCCCTAGGCCACACCCTGCAGAGATTAGCAGCTGCTGCAGTGTGTCTCGACCCTCTCAGGGACTATAGCAGCAGGGACTGAGAATATGGTTTCCATTATATATTAAAAACATATCTTATGGTTCTCTATTGTTGGATAAATTTTGGGTCATCAGCTTGAAATTAATTGTTCTCCAAAAACTGGTCTCAATTTGACATTTTGGGCCTTGTTTCCACAGATGATGAATGATTGGATATCTGGGAGAAGTTGGGAATGATATTGTCTCTCAGCTCTGGGGAGGGTATATAGATGTTATTTATTTGCTATGATGAGTCAGTTAAGAAATTGAAATGCATAAAAGTTAAGAAATTCTCTTATTTAATGAAATCAAAGGGCAAATAAAAGTCACCTGAAAGGGGGGATTGTCACTAAAATGTAAATATAACATATATAACATGTGCTTAAGAAGCACATGTACCACACAGGATAGAGAATCAATGAAAGCAAAATATAATGAGCCAATAATCCAGGTATTTGCCTACATCTTCTAAGACTAGTTTATTGCCTTGCTCTGACTTTAGGCTCAGCAAGCAGTTTTCCATGGGTGAAATATTAGTGAGATATTTACTGCTTGGACGATGGTGTTCTGCAGAAAAGGAACACCATGGAAGGGGAGGAGATTGAAAATCAATACCCTAATTTTTTTTTTCATTTTTTTGATAAACTGTTTTTCTTTATCCCAGCTTCCTCAGGTTGAGAATAGAAACTGAGGAACTTTCCCTATAGCCTGGGAGGTGCCAGCAAAGGTTGAAAACCAGAATTATAAAATATTGTCTGGCTAGCATATCCTGAATAAATCTCCAAATGTGTATTTCCTGACTATTGTTCCTGTAAATTGTAAAGTAGTTTAGTTGCTTTGCCAGTTTTGGCCAAACTGTGACTGAATTCCTTTTTCTTGTTTATATCATTTTCCTCTTATTTCTGATACAGGTGGGCTACTGAATCCATTTTTCTGGGACCCAGTAGGACCTCTAATCTGGGGTGCCAGTAACACACATATATAGTAATTGTGTTTGGCAAGGTAACCTGTGTGTCCTTATATAGGACATATATCTGGTCTGTTAACAGGACCATTATACATCTGGATCTGGGAATAATATTTAAGTTCCAGATCTGAAACATTAATTTAAGGACAACTGACTCATCATAGCAAATCACAAAGGTGGTCCTACTGTTAGGTAGCCAGTCAGTCATGAATTGGGTGGGACAATGAAGGGAGACTCCACTGAAAACCACAGGGAGCCTTATCTGACAGAAGAAAATCTAGGAGAGCCTGGTATGCTACAACTTCCCCTAGCCACAGTTGCATTCACTTAAGAAAATAATTATTTCAAGATCATGTCACATCCTACCAGGTGAACTGAACCTTACCTTAAGTAAAACATCAAGATCCTCACAAAGAAAGCTTGCTGAGGGCTCTTCAGAGGGTAATAAACCAATTAAGAGTGTGACAAAGTGAGGCAAAAGAGGGGGACTCAATTTTCATAAAAAAACTCCTACTCCAAAAACACAACACCATTCTCCCTTGGAGGAGGTCCATGCAGTTCCCATGCTGTGAGGCAAAAGTTAAAAGGTGAACTTAGATTCATTCCATGTTTTTTTTCCTTAACCTTTCCCTTCTCCCCACCCCACTCCCAATCCACCTTCACTATTCCACTGATCTTTCTTTATTTTGGTGGAATCTGCCTTTCCTTGTTCACCCCATTTTTTCTCTTCCCCCCCTTTATTTTAGACTACCTTCTACATATCAGAGAGAACATTTGATCTTTGACTTTCTGGGTTTGGCTTCTTTCACTTAGCATGATAATGTCCAGTTCCATCCATTTACTAGCACATGATAGAAATCCATTCTTCTTTATGACTCAGGAAAACACCACTGTGTACCACATCTTCTTTATCTATTCATCTGTAGAGGGATGGCAAGGTTGGTTCCATAACTTGGCTATTGTGAATTGTGCTGTTATAAACATTTGTGTGGTTGCATCCCTGTAGTATGTTGATTTTAGGTCTTTGGGATATATACTGTGAAGTGGGATGGCTGGGTCATAGTGGTGGTTTCATTCCTAGTTTTTGGAGAAATCCCCATATTAGTTTCCAGAGTGGTAGCACTTGTTTGCAGTTCTACCACCAATGTATAAGTGCACCTTTTTTTCCACCTCCTCACAAACCCTTATTATTTGCATTCTTGAAAATTTCCATTCTGACTGAAGTAAAATAAAGTTTCAATGTGTATGTGATTTTTTTTTTTTTTTGTACCAGGGATTGAACCCAAGGGCACTTAACCACTAAGCCATATACCCAGCGCCCCCTGCCCCTTTATGTATTTTATTTGGAGACAGGGCTCACTGAGTTGCTCAAGGCCTTGCTAAGTTGCTGAGGCTGGCTTTGAACTTGTGATCCTCCTCCTTAGCCTCTTGAGCTGGTGGGATTACAGGCTTGCACCGCTGTACCCAATGTGGTTTTGATAGGCATTTCCCTAATTACTGGAGATATTGAACTTTTTTTTTTATATATTTGTTGGCCATTTGGAAAAATAGAGGAATGAATCTGATCAAACTGTCCTATGCACATATATGAATATACTACAGTGAATGCCATCATTATGTATATCCAAAAGACACCAATTTAAAAAACTGTAAGTAAATAGCAGAAAGATCAGTAAAGGAAAGGGAAGAGAAGTAAAGAGGAGAAGAGGGTAAGGGGAAGAACTGGGGACTGAATTAGAGCAAATTATATTTCATTCAATGCATTTATAATTATGTCAAAATGAGTCCGAATGTTAAGTATAACTAATATGAACCAATAAAAAATGAAAAAAGTAAAATTTATAAAAGAGGTGGACTTGGGAGGGACTCTGGATCCTTACCCTGGACTCCCAGTAAAACTGGAGGACAGAGGAGGACATTGTCTTCCTTCTCTCCCTTCTCTCCACTTTCTCTCTGGAGAATGTCCCCCTTTCCCTTTTTCTATTCCTTCTAATAAACTCATGACGGTTACTCTGAGTGACACGTCTGAAATCTTTCTGAGATGATTGCAAGTATCAGGGTATTGATGGTGGTGTCTCTACACTACTTAGTTTTGTGGATGGCCTGTGTTCTGTAACACTACCGTCCACTGGAGCCTGTTGGCATCTGCTCAATAGTGTCACCTGGGCCTCCTGTACCCTACTGCTCATGCTGCAGAGCCTTGCAGGATAATCACTCCTAGTTCCCATCATGTCTTCCTTGCTTCTTACAATGTGAGAAGACAATGAATCGGACCAAACTGTCCTATGTACATATATGAATATACTACAGTGAATGCCATCATTATGTATACCCAAAAGACACCAATTGAAAAAAGACAATCAGTGCTCCTTAAGTCAAATTTGAAAAGGCAGAAGCCTTGTTAAGGCAAGAAGTAAGCAGGGAGAAGAAACAAATCTCGAAGCGCACTTCGCTTCATGATTTTCTGAAAGGACAGTCATTTCAGAAAGGAATAACAGGTGGAGCCCCAGCCTACAGCTGCAACAGTTCACCATTAGCCACTTTAATTGTGTATCATGTAGGGCTTTGTTAGCAACATGACCAAAGGGTCTGATTTAAAAACAATGGAAACATTATTCTTCTGTTATAATTGTCTTTCTTTGAATCTTATTGTTTTGCTTTATGAAAAGTATTTTCTTGAATTCTTCCCCTCTAAGCGTCCATTTCATGCTGAAACAAGCTATTTTCCTGTTGCTTTTAGACATTTTATATCATCACGAATGGGATCAATAATATGAACCCAAGGAGGAGAACTGGGGCTACTTAAAAGCATTTCTATTCTAAATACCAAGGCTGTAACCACTGGGGGTGATATCCTATCTCTGACAGCATGGACACTTTCTGGATCCACTTCTAGCTAAGCCTAAAGAAGAACCTCCTCCTAGATGATGTTTATTAGTAGAAATTACTGTTGAACATGTGTTCGAGGTCAGTTGGAATTTGTGCAGATGTAGACTGGCATATTATAAATTATTTTTTCTTGGGTCAGTGATTAGCTATCCATAAGGATTATGACGTTTCACTTCACTTCATTTTTGTCCTTTAAAGTGTCCCTCTGCAATATAAATCTTTCAACCACTGCTTTCTATTTATAACGAATACAGGAGGATGCAAATAAAAAAGGGTAGAGAGGGAACTGAGAGGGCCTATTGTGGGTGATTTATATTGTAGAGTCATAAAAAAAAAAAAACAACAACAACTTCATGGTCAGTATAGCTGTACTAATCTACAGATTTAAAGCAACCAAACCCAATAAAAATTTCAGCCAGCTTTTGATTTCACATTTATAAACAATCCGATTTTAAAATTTATGTGAGAAGAAAACATTTATATTGAAAATGCAAAGCTGAAAAACTAATACTAAATCACTTTAAATTTTATGATAAAATTATAAAAATTAAGAGAGTACAGAATTGGTGAAAGAACAGACAGAAAGACTGATGGAATAAAATTTAGAAATATGTCTCCATTTTTATCATCCACTCTTTATGGTCAAAGGTGCAAAAACCATTCAATGAAGAAATTATAGTGTTTTCAATAAATAATGCTGGAAAAATAGATATCCTTTTGCAAAAATAAATAAATAAAGTGATAAATAAACTTCAAACTGTTAGGTATCTCTAGTAGTAGTGATTGTTGGAATGTATAACAAAGTCACCACATGGAAAAATATTGGTTCACAAACTTTGAGGATAAAAAAAAGTAAAAGGAATGAATTGGGGAGCGGGGATAAATCAAAAAAAGAAGGATATATGGGATTAACTCTTGGTGAGGTCCACAAAGGTTGAGATAAAACTAGGAGTTTTAGATTATTTCAGAAGGGATGTTCTTTAATGGCACAGTCTCTGTAAGATAAACTCTGACCAGGCTGACATCAGTACCCACATTAACATAAGATTGATGTGTAGATGAAGCCCCCCTTGAATAGGATGACCACCTTGATATTACAGAGAGGGCCAACTAAGGTCAAAAACTCCATCACCCAAAGCCTGATGCAAAGGAGTTGAAAGCCTGATAGGCAGAGTGTAGAAGGTGGTCCCTAGTTCTCAAGGCAAAAATGAACTGTAATAAACATTGTCAATCTCTGCTCAGAGAATATGCACTCTCTCTTGAGAGGGCTCTTTGCTTGAGCCTCATTTTACTTTCACTGTACTGTTACTTATAATAAAGTTGTCTTGCTTGACTTTCAGTATCTGACTTTAAATTTTCTTTCCTTAGAACACAAGAATCCTGGTTTGGTGCTTTCTTATGACAATGCTACCACTAATACCTATATAAAATTAAATTAAAAGGGATCATACACCTTTATAAACTTAAAGGTGAACTAGAAAATTATAAAACACCAGAGGAAAGAAAAGAAATTAAATATTTGTGATTTGGCTTAGAGAATTTTTTTCTACATTCCTTCAAAATGTTATACATAAAACTTTTTAAAAAATCCTTAAATTGGATTTCATCAAAATATAAAACTTTTGATATGTGGACAACAGTATTCAGAGAATAAAAAAAAAACAATTTAGAGACTAGGAGAAAATATTTATAAATCATATTTTATAAAGGATTTATATCCAGAATTAAAGGCATTTAATAATAATAATAGAATCTAATCAGAAAATGGAGGGGGGACTTTAAAGAGACTTTACCCCAAAAGACATGGTTAACAAATGGGCACATGAAAAGTTGCCCAATATTATTAGTCACAAGCAAATTTAAACTGCAATGACACTGAACAAGAAACCTATTGTAATGGTTAAAATGACACACAAACATACAAAGATCTGATATTTACAGTTCCGATAACCATGCAGAGAAAATAGGATCCTTGTTAATTGATGGTAAGACTGCAAAATGGTACACGCACTTTGATAAAAAATTTGTCAGTTTTTAAAAATAAAGTTAAATAGATAGTGGCCATATGACTTAGAAACTCTTCTCTAATTAGTTACCCAAGATAAGTGAAAATTTATATTCATGAGACACTTATATGGTATTCTGCAATGGGCAAATTTCTGGGACAGAGAACAGAGAGTGGGGGCCAGGGTTTGGGGTTAGGAAGTATCAGACCATAGAGGGGCAGCATAAAGACATAATTTGGGATGATAAAACTGTTTTCTTTGTTATATATGGTAGAGGATACATGACTTTGCATTTATCAAAACACGTAGAGTTGTCCACCGTGAGTTGACTTTATTTTGTGTGAATTAAAAAGAAAAAATATTCAAAACATATTATGGTTTACTTTGGCAAAATCTAATGTCCATTTCAGATTAGTTTAACTATGAATGCCTACAATTGTGATGTGTGGATAATAATAATAATCTGATAAAGTAAAAAGTGTTTTTGAGATTTTGTATTATCCATGGAGTTTGTGACTAAAGGAAAGGTCAAGAAAAAAAAAGAAATGCAACTGATATGTATTGATCAGAAATATAACTGGGGCTCTTTTCTAGGTTCTGAGCATGCATGATTGATTTATGTTGGTAAGTACATTACTTTAGTTTGATGGATTACAAAACTGAGGTGGCATTTTTGATGGAAATGAGAAACAAGCAATGAGAACAATGAGTTTTAGATTTCTTATCTGTGAAATAATTCAACTAACATTTATTCAGCATGTTCTATGTAGTAGGTATGCAGGTCAGACACAGGTCAGACAGGTCCTAAGGCTAGAATTATGGCAACAGTATTTTTTTTTAAAGTGAAAATAATAAGATGTGCCTTTTTACTTTATTGTGAGATTCAAGACACCTGGTGTTCAATCACTTTCAGGTGTGATACTGACAGAGCAAAGAAGTTGGGATAATTATATATTTTATATCCTGAAGATTTTTAGACACTTTGTAGAAAGGTGTTGATTTGCAAAGACAACATTAAACAATTTGGCTGGTCTGGCTTGTTACTTAAAGATCACTTTGGGCATCTTAGTGAAAATCCATTAAAATGTCCTCTGATCAGCCATTCATTCCGACTATATTGCAGGCCTTGCAAATTTAATTTTTAAAAGCTAGGTGGAAAAACCAGCATACCAAAAAAAAAAAAAAAAAAAAAAAGTGCCTGATTGAATTGTCAGGGCTCTGAGGAAGGTTACATTTTATGTTTTGGGGAAGACCCTTCTTGTTGGCTGGTAATGCTCTTGGAAAGCTGATGGCCTAAGTGGCTGGGAGCACAGTCAGGCTAACGTGGCCAGCCTCACCCGGAGGATAATTAGAGTCTCTTCTGCCAGACTGAGAAGTCATACAAAAAGCGTGCACCTCAGTGGACCATGTTTGAATTTCTGGCCAGAACAGAATAATTTCACAAAGGTAAAGAAAAGAGATGATTTCAAGTCCC
Source organism: Marmota flaviventris (assembly GCF_047511675.1). Classification (NCBI taxonomy): domain Eukaryota; kingdom Metazoa; phylum Chordata; class Mammalia; order Rodentia; family Sciuridae; genus Marmota; species Marmota flaviventris. Next base: position 101,153,013 of record NC_092508.1, on the reverse strand, counting down.
CTCTGGAAAGAATAGGAAGAGCTTATATTAACCCACTTTTCATTATAAAGAGAGAGAAAGGACCACGACTAAGGAGGAAGAGAATTGAAATGCTATTTGTGTAACTTTTGCATGGAGGGAAAAAACACGATGCCCCCTCATTTCTCTGCGAGGTTGGGTTGCTCTTCTGGTCTGATCTGCCAGCTACAGGTCAACCAAGGAACATTTCTGGATGTTTGCCTTTCGCTAAGGTTTATTTTCAAAGTGTCTAAGAACAAGTTAGTACATTCATCTCAGAGAATAAGATCAGGCATTGTAACTGGGACAAAATAAGAATGAAGTCACTCAAGCAGATATTCTTTAATAAATGACAGCCTCACTCAGGGTCACTTGACACACTCAGTACTATTTTGACACATCTAATCCCACAGTTTAAGTATACTCAAATCACCTGTAAGAGAACCTCTAGGTCACTATCTTCAGCTAAGGATGTTCAGATGTGTTTCCCATTTATCTGACACTGATCATTTGTCATTTTAGGCACTGCAAAATCCTCCCTGTTGGGATTATATCATCGTTTCCTACAAATAGCTCACTCATAAATGGAAGAGAAAGAAAACTGCACAATTATAATATAAATTATAAATCTTATGACCAATTTTGTCTCACACCGATTAGTAGTAGTGGAGCAACATCATAGAGACTTCTCAGAGGTGAAGTTCAAAACTGAAACTCTAGGGACAAGTGCATTTTACCTGGAGAGATTGCATGCAGGTGGACAAAAAATAGGAAATTCTAAATGAAATGTACCATATGAGAATTGCCACAATCCCAAATGTTATAATTCCAATGTTGAAATCCCCAAGGCTCAAAAATCTCTAAAGTCCAGAATCTCAAAATCACAACTCCAAAAGATTAAAATCCCAAATATTAAACTCCTGAAAGCTGAATCCTCAAAACTGCATTTCCTTTGGGGAAAAAGACCATATTCTAGATAATGTCTTTTTGGGAATATGATCAACCTCATAAAATTTGTCTGAACAAATTTTTATTTTGTACATTTTCATAAAGATAAAACCTTAGCCAAAAAAGTCAGTTCAAATGTATTACCTAACTGACATACAGATATCAACTTACTGGAATAAAAAACTGAGAAAATGAAGATAATAATTTATGAAAACATTTTACCAATAAAATGTTAATGTGCAGGTCAGTTCTTTTATTTTACAATCCTTTTATAAACTGAATTTCTTCTTGATGGTGTTCCTCACATAACAATGTATTTATTTTTATGACTGTTTGAGCCTGACATTTATTTTTCTTCTCTCTGAATTGCAATCTTCATGAAAGATAAATGGTTGTTTTCTGCTTTTTTTTCATTCTATTTCTAATAACAATACTTGATTCCCTAGCAAGTATTTGAATAAATGTTTGAATAAATATTTTATAAATAAGTTTGAATGATTTTTATAAATATGCAAGGTACCACATTTCTAACTTGTCAGCATTAGTTTGTACAAGTAAATATACTATATATTTCATCTTTGCATTATTTCCAATACAAGAGGTGTTAATTCTGTAAGGAATTTTAGAGAGTTATAATTTATCTTAAGCATTTTCTTTGCAAATTTGATTTGGTCAAAATGGATTATCACAACATCGAGTTTGTGTGTAAGTATGTGTATGTAGAAATGCTGAAATCTCAATATGCTTTTAAAAAGATGGTTTTGTTGTTGTTGTTGCTGTACATATGTATTTGTGAAAGAAAACATTTCTCAAAATCTCTTTGGACCATTGCTTATGAAGTGGTGACCCATTATGGTCTTGGATCAATCTCATCAAAAACTTTAGGTGGTCCTTTATGGTATTTCTGATGAATGCAGTTATAAAGCTGGGTACACACAGTACCAACTCCACGGATAGACATGCATGTTTCAGGTTTTGAGTTATTCATTTTATTGCTCATTTGCTCATAAGTGTTATACTTTGTGACTGTTTTAGTATACCTGAGTGCTTATACTTACAAAAATAGGTATAATGTTACTTACTTATTATATAAGTGGCTTATAAAGCATTTTGTCATATTTTTATGTTTTTAAAATAAATACCCTTTAAAAATGTAAATAAATGTCTTAAATAATCTTTGAGGTTATTTTTTCCCCAGAAATATGGTTTTGTGACTCTGATTATCTATGGTTTATATTTTAGAGATTTCGGGTTTTTGAGTTTTCAGGAGGATTATGGTGTTTGGAATTTTATTTTTTCTTTTAGGATTACGGCCCAAACACAATAGATAGATGTACTATAGAAGATTTTACCTAAACTATTTGGGAATTAGGTCTATAGTCATACAGTAGCATATTATGATACTAATGGTATAGGTAGGAGTCATAGTATAAACAGGGTTTTTAATGTTTGGGTAAGAAAATTTAAGAGCAAGATCAGATCTCATGGAACCAGATTGTCTAAGGTGTGGCTATATCAAGATAATAGTGGCATTTTTGTTCAGATTAGTGAGCCCTCTAGACCCCAAGACAAATGCTGAACTATTGAATACCCTTAACAGGATCTTTAATGATAAAGAGGTGATAAACAGAAATGACTTTCAGCATTCAAAAGACAGCCCTTAAAAGTCTCTGTCTGGAGGTTATTCAAATGAATGTAGCTAGAATGGATTATGGAAATGAGGTCTTAAAGAATTGAATATGTTGAAAAGTTAGTGAATTCTTTAAAATTGAGCATTAAGAAAACAGGAGATAATCATGACAAAAGTGATTGAATTATATCAATTTCTGTGGTATTTGTAATTCTGAAGAGTAGATTTAGTTCTTGAATCAGAGGTCTTACAGGCATAGAGCAAGAAAGACTGTTGGTAAATATTTCCTGTATGGTCTTAACTGAATTTTGTGGGCTGGTGAGGAAGCCTTTGGGCTGTGGGCTTCAGAGAGTTAGGAGCAAGGACTACTTTTACATTTGGGTAAAAGTCAATAGCACCTGAAGACCCCCCTGATAGGAGGGTGCTGTCCATTTTAAACCAAGTGTGTCTCTTTTTCAAGAGTGAATTGCCCTGTCCTGTCTGATCCTGACTGTAGAGTATCTATGAAGACTTGTCACACACTGTTCCTTCTTTGATGATCAGTTTTGTGGGCTCTTGGAGTTCTGCAAAGGAAGGTCATTGTTCATTATACTTGCACCTGCTCCCATGAAATTGCTCCTGTACACTCAGTGACATTCTCTGCTCTTTGGTCTGATACTCATAATGCATCTGGGCATCAGTGCATGTAAGACACAGGACATGCAGTTCTAATCTTTGTGAGGCTCAGGTTTTATTTTACTTTTGATCCTGAAGGTTTTTGTGTCTTTAAGTGACTCCAACACCTTAGATCACCTTCATGAGAAAATGAAAGTATATTATTAGTCAAATTGTGCTGATTTATGACTCATCTAATCAGGTGACCATGTCTACATCAGCACTGTTACTTCTACTCCCAGCAGATGAGACCTCAATTAAAATCTAATTTAAAATTTTTTGTTGTAATTTTTTTTTTGAAAATTATGATACTTGAATTCGGACACATATCTGCTCTAATCATTGGTGAAACTTATGAGCAAAGAGTTCTTGAAATAGGATTTTAGAATGTCTAAAATAACTGTTTGCTCCAAAATGGTCCCCTTGTTGACTCTACCTAGAATTCTGCATGAGAAAGCTGAAAGAAGCCACATCTATCCACATTCCTGTAACCTACTCACAATATTTGACCCTTGAACTGATCTTTACCAATCATTTTTTCTGCATTTTAATTTCAAAAATAAAATAAAAGATTCATTTAGTAAAAAGAAAAATTCTTATCACTTCTGAATAAAAAATTTTAAAAGTATAATGCAATATCAGTAGAAGATATTTTTATTCTAAGTAAATAAAAAAGAAATACAACAGTTAAAGCAAATCATACCCAAATTAAGGGCACAGAATATACTAGTCCAAAATATGGCAAACTGGCATTTGAGAAATCAAGAGAAGCACAAAAGAGAAACCACAAGGTATTTCCCAGTCCTTGTCCACTGAACTGCTTTGAAAATATGTCATAAGGTCCTCACTCCAGAGTGATCCTACATTATATATGTAGGTACAGAAGAATCTGCCCAGATATCTATAAATTTGCCCTAAATCATTGCCATTATATAATACCCCTTTGTCCTCCATTTATACCTCTATATAACTGTCCACTCTTTATCAAACCAAAACATACAAATACACAGATTCCCTTATTTCTCTGGGTCTTCGTGTCTCAGTTTATGTGTTTCTCTCTCCATCTGTCTTCTGTTATAGGAACTCAGCCATAGGACTTTTTGATGGGTTAGGGAACCCATTGTTTTTCTTCCCTTCATCATTTATGTAACACATTGTAGTCATCTCTCAAGCACTGGGTTAAATTAAAACCAATAGTACTTAATCCCATCCATTGTGCCCGGAGTCAGGGGTCCAAAATAAATAAATATAATTCCTATCATCAAGAAGATAGTGAGAGGGAGAATACACATTAACAGTTCATTGTGACCTGATGTCAACATTTATGGGATGAAGATAAACCAGGATATTTTACAAGAACAAAAGAATTGCATCCACCCCCCCCCCCCCATGAACTGTGTCTGAGGACTTGCTAGACTAGGAGATGCCAGATCCAAGAAGTCACTAAGGGATGTGCAGAGGTAAAGGCCAGATGACACAGGGAGTGTCTCCCAAGCAGAGGGAGAACATGGACCATCCAACATGAGTAAAAAGCATGAGGCTAGTGGGAAGTCAGCATAGTGTTACCACAGTGAACTGTGGGATGAGGGAGTGACCTTAGGAGTTGAGATTGAAAGCTAGGCAGCCAGGATGATGGGCTGGGGAGGATGGATTTCACAATATTCAGCAGAAAGTTATAAGAAGAATGTTAGAATTTCAGTCTAGCACATAAATATCACTCAGGGAACAAAGAAACAAAGGGAAGAAATGAAAGGAGAGTTCTGTAAAGTGATGATATGTGGAAATCTTTAAGGGATAAGACTGAGGGACCAGCACATCACACTGCCTGAGAAGAATAGATATTAGAATGAGATTTTCTCCAAATCCATGAAAGCTTGCTTCAAGAAGAGAGTGAATGTCAGGGTAGGGATACTGAGGATTGTTAGGCTGTGGCTCATTCTGTACTTATGGACAACAGACCATGATGGCTTGTCTTATTGCAACTGAGTCTATTATTCCTGGTATCTGATGCTTCTCAAAGATGCCTACATATTTTTAAAGTTTCCACAAATCATTTTGTTTACAAGGCTAAGAGCATATGTTTGTAAACTTGTGTGGGATTATAGGTAAGTCTTTTTTCTTTCCAACGGTTTAATAGTCTGGTCACTAAAATGGGACCAATAAAAGTTACCTTGAAAAGTTGTAATGAGGATCAGTTGATATAAAGTCATATAAACCTCACCTTGTGATTCATACATGCTGAACTTACTCAGTATTATTCAGTTTTCTATGTCATTTGCTACACCATAGTAAGCATGAAATCAGTGTTTGATAATGCTGATCACTTTAAAAATGATTCATTGGTATGTGCTTTTGTGGGTTGGAAATATAATTAAATGTACTTGAGATTTTTATTTTAATGATAGTGTCAAATACCTTTGTGTTTGGGATCTTCAGTGAAGTTTTTACAGACTGTTTTCAGCTTTAATGTGACACAAAACAAAAGGGAATCCCAGGAAAGAGCATTGTTAGTGCTCCATTACTCTGATGCTAACCATAATTATCCATGCTTTAATAGACACCCCAGGTCTCTACTAGCTATTAGTCAAAGTGCCTATAACAAGGCTTGGGATAGGAATCACAATCATGATTCACACTTATTTTGGAACTATTATACAATAATTTTGCTCTGTTAGTTTATCATCACTGTAACCAACTTACCTGACAAGAACAACTTAGAAGAGGACAAGTTGATTTGGGGCTCATGGTTTAGAGTTTACCCCATGGTCAACAGACTCCAGTGCTCTGAGCCTGAGGTAAGGCAAAACATCATGGTAGAAGGACTTGGAGGAGGGAAGCCACTCAGTTCAAGGCAGCTGAGAAACAGAGCAGAAGAGAGTAAGGGGTAAGATAATAACCAAGAGCATGCCCTTAGTGACCTATGTCCTCTTGGCAGAAACCTCCATGATCCCTATAGAACCAGCACCACCTGGTTGACACCAAGGTCTGCTGCAACTTTGAGCAGTAACCAGGCATCTTGTGACTATGGTTCCAGTGATCTCTGAGTGCCTTGGTGTCTGAGCACAGTGAAACAACTTCCTAGACATCCCCATGCAAGCAGAGTGCCCCAGGTTCTCTTCTTAAAAGAATTTTTACTTTTACATCCTTGAGCCTGCAATGGATGTGATCTTGCCAGTTCCTGAGGCACCTCAAGCCACCATTCCTACAGTGTGTCTGTAAAGTGCTTAGTGGTCGTAATCTCTTTAGTGGTTGTAATCTCTTCAACAACCATACCTTCCTTGGCTCCATTTTTTTTTTCTGGCAAAATTTTAAGCTTTTTAAATCTTTCTGCCATGCTTTCTGTCCCGGAAGTTCACAGGAAATAAAGCTGAGAGCAATATTTGTGCCTTTGAAAGCTGGGCTGCCTTGAAATTTCCTCTGCCCGATTAGTCTGTTACCTTTAAATTTAGTTCCACAGAAAGTGTCAGGACATGAACAAAATGTAGATAACTTCTTTGCCAGAATGTAACACAAGTAGCCTTTGGTTCAATTTCCAATAGAGTCTTCCTTCTTCTTTGAATCCTCATGATGAGCCCAGTGTTTACTTCCTGCCCACAGTTCTATAGACTTTTTGGTAGTCTGCACTCTCACCAGAATCACTCCCTAAGTCCTGTTTATGAAATTTTTTTGTCATTGTTGTTCTTTTTAGGTATGCATGACAGCGTAATGCATTTTAACATTTTATACATAAATGAAGTGTAACTTATTCTAACTAGGATCCCATTCTTGTGGTTGTACATGATGTGGAGTTTCAATAGTCATGTATTTATATTTGAACATAATCAAGTTAAGTCTTTTTCAGACTGTACGTCCAGCCATCTCCCATTAAACCAGTTCAAAAAGCTTCTGAATCACATGGTCAGGTTAGCCACAGCCATGACGCCATTCTCAGTATTAAATTATGTTTTAGTCAGCTTTTGCATCACTTATCAAAATACCTGACAAGAACAACTTAGAGGAGGAGAAAGTTATTTTGGCTTATGATTTCAGAGGTCCAGTCAATGGTCAGCCACGGTCAGCTCTGAGTCCCAGGTAAGACAGAACATCAGAGTAGAAGGATATTAAAAAAAAAAAAAAAACTGTTAAATTTATGACAAATAAAAAGCAGAGAGAGAGGCAGTTCCACTTATCAGGGAGAAAATATAAATCTCCACATCACACCCCTAGTGACCTGCTTCCTCCAGCCATGCCCTACCTACCTACAGTTACTACCCATTAATCCATTCAAATTATTAATTTATCAAATGGCTTAAAAACAAATAAAGTTATAGCTCTAATAATCGAATTTTTTTTTTACCATTTTTACCATTCTTGCATTGTTTCACACATGAGCTTTAGGGGACACCTCCTATTCACACATAAGGCACGCCTAAATGCAAAAGGGATCAATACAAAGATGAGAAGCTTTAGTTCACAAAAGTAATTATTTTTTTGAGATTCAGTTCACATGCATTTACCATTATTAAACTATTGGAATAATATTTCCAACTAGAAATGTCTAACTAGGCATGGTCTGTGTTTACATACTCTGAAAAGAAAAGAAATTGGCCCTGAAATGAACTAGTCTTGCAGACTTGCTGCATTTGGTTAATGCAATTAATTTGGCAGAGGGGTCCTTTGGCTTAGGGAATGATTAAATCATCACATCAAAACTGCATGCTTTCTTTGGTGAGGGTGAATGCTACTGGCAGGAATAGATGTATGTTTAGTGGGCCATGAGCTTATAAAATTTGTTCACCATTTTTAAGAAAAAAAAGAATACAAAAATAACAAAAATAATGCTGGGTTCCTAAAGCCTTAGAGATGACAAAACTGTGATTGGCTTTTATTAGGAACGGAAAAGATTGCCTTTCCCCCAACTTGGGAGGCATTTTGAAAGAGAAAGATGAAATAAGAACTATCTATGCCTTACACATTGTTTTTGGAAAAGGGTTCATTAGTTTTTATTTTCATTCCCTGCTGTTGTCACCATGGGCCTAGGTCTAGATGTGAGCTCAATCAGGATTGAATAGAGCTGCCAATCTGTAAGTCAGGAAAGTCCTTATGAAGAGATTCCTCAGTCCTCTGAGTAGAGTTGGTTCCCATATGAAGCTGACTGTGCCTACTCTTTCACTATTTGGGATGTTAGCATCAATAATGATGGTCACAAAATATGGTCACAAAATATGGCCCCAAAATAGTAGAGTTGTTCCTCAGTATCCATTGAGGATTGGTTCCAAACCCCTTGTAGATACCAAAATCATCAGGTATTCAAATCCTTCATATAAAGTGGAATAATATTTGCACATAACCTGGGCACATCCTCTCATACATTTTAAATCAATTCTAAATTTCTAACAATACCGGATATAATGAAAGTGCTGTGTTGATTGAATCCATGGATGCAAAACCTGTGGATATAGGGATTGGCTCTGCCAAAATCTTTCTTGGCTTCATACAGTAGAGTGTGTCTATATGAGTATGATGGCCAAGGGTTTGTGAATAGAATTGATGTGTTTTACTTCTAATCATGAATATTAGAAGATCCTCCCCGGAACTTTCTTCTCTCTGTCATGGTTTCTGACAGTGCCAGAATATGGCTGCCTTGTCACCCTAGCAGGAGGGAGGACACATGGTTCAGAGCCCTTAGGTCTAGATGTAAACTCAATCAGGATTGAGTGGAGCTGCCAATCTGTAAGTCAGAGAAAGTCCTTATGAAGAGTTTTACCCACAATGAGCAAGAAGCTTGGTTACAAATATACCTTTCTTGTTAGAGGTCACAATTTTCTCAACTTTGTGACATGTGGGAACTTCTTGGATCCTTACAAAAATAAACTTTTGATAGAGCTACTATGTCAGTTCACATATTCAGTAAGTAATGTAGTGAGTACAGCTTTATGATAGATATTATCTAGGAACCAGGAAAACTTTACTGAGTCATAATCAGACATATTCATAATGCATATCTTGAATTGAAAGAATGGGGGCGGGGCTAGTTTTCAAGACATTTGCAGTTGTTACTGAATATTTTGGGCTCAAGTTAGTTCTTTACCAGGAATATATGAAAAGATATTGAGGAAGCAGAAAAATATGTTCATCTAATGAAATTGTATTACACTATTATTCTGTACCAAGAGTATTGCAAGTTCTTGTGCTGAGGGTCAGAAGAGTTCATTTAAGGGGATGTGAAGTTGGCATCACTTGAGGGAAATTTTGGCCGTAAAGGAGAGAATAGAATGAGGATTTCATGCTTCTGGTCATGTTTGGGTTGGGAATAGTGAGAGAGCTTGGGACATGACTATGGCAAAAGAAGCAAGGAGGAATATTTATACTGTCTCTAGGCTTTCAGAGACAGAAGTTAAGGAAACTTTAAATTTGATTTATGGTCTAACTAAGATCACTACATTAATAAATTGGATAGAAATTTCAGAATATATAATGCTCATGTTACTAAGCATTACCATATTGCATATCTTGGGAACCCAGCTGTTATGATTTGGATCTTCAATATCCCCCCAAAAAACTCATGTGTTAGGCAAGGCAGGAATGTTCAAAGTTGAGATGATTAGATTATGAGAGCTGAAACCGCATTAGTGGATTAATCCATTTGTCGGATTAATAATGTGAATGGATTACGGAATGGTAACTGTAGGCCGGTGGAGCATAGCTGGAGGAGGTGGGTCACTGGGGACACAGACTTGGACTCTTAACTTGTTTCTGGCTCATTGTACTCTCTTGTTTCTCAGCTGCCAGGAGTTGAGCAATTTTCTCCTTACAGTTCTCTTCTGCCATGATGTTCTGCCTCAGCCTAGCATGGACTGAACCTCAGAAACTGTGATCACAAAGTAAACATTTCCTTCCTTCAGTTGTTCTAATCAAGTATTTTTGTCACAGCAACACAGAGCTGACTAACGCATGAACCTAATGGTTCTGGTTCATGGAAAGAAACTTAATCTCTCCCTGAGTGAGGCTGCTGGGGGTCTATGAAATGACTAGAAGTTTCATTTTACAAAAACTCAAGGAAGTTTTTCAACTGTAAGAGAGATTTTTTTTTTCCTGGTAATTTACAAAACCTCCAAATGGAAACATGTAACTTCATTTCTATGGCAAATTTATATTTTGTCTGAATGTCCACTGACTTTTTTGCTTGTTGGTATCAAGAAACAATTCTTCCTTTAAATTCCTTCTTTGTTTTTTATTGATTTTTTAAAAAATAAATGACAGCAGAATGCATTACAATTCATATTACATATATAGAGCACAATTTTTCATATCTCTGGTTGTATATAAAGTATATTCACACTAATTTGTGTTTTCATACATGTCCTTTGGATAATGATGTCCATCACATTCCACCATCATTTCAAACCCCATGCCCCCTCCTTTCCCCTCCCACCCCTATGCCCTATCTAGAGTTCATCTATTCCTCCCATGCTCCCCCTCTCTACCCCACTATGAATCAGTCTCCTTATGTCAGAGAAAACATTTGGCATTTGTTTTGGGGGGATTGGCTAACTTCACTTAGCATTATCTTCTCCAAAGCCATCCATTTACCTGCAAATGCCATGATTTTAATGAGCTACTCATGGATCAGCTGTCCACCCCAAAGCTCAAGGAACTGGGAAGTGTTGTGGGCCACTTTTCTTTCTCTCTCCTATTAAGATGCTTTAACCTGTCTTGTCTGGGAGACACTCTCTGGGGCACTGTCCTTGTTGTAGCAGCCTGAATGAAGTATCCATTTCCCTACAGTTTGAGTCCAAACATTTTGAAAGTTTTTAAGTTCCTAGCAAGTTTTGAAGGAAAATGTTTAAAAAAGAGAGACATGATCAGACTAAGAGTGTTTAAAACTGATGAGAATGTGTAAAAGGTCACCCTTCAGAGTAACTGAGTGACTCATTACTCAAAATGTTTTTAAAAATATAATGAAGCCATATCTTTGGTACAACATTCAACTTCTAATTGCAATTTATTCAATTAAAAGAGATGTGAAAATTAATTTTCTGAATATCCTTAGAATATAATAATAATAATTTAACTTCTATATATTGAGGAGCCACTACATGGTAATTACTAGAATACATACTGATTGATCTCGAATTCTGAATAAACATGAGGAGGAAGTTGTTTTAGTTTTTTAGTGCTGTATAATAGGTTATTTTAAAAACTAGTAGCAATACCTATTTCCTATCTATTTTTTGTGATTCAGAGATTCAGGTTGATTCCCTCTCTGGGGTGAAGGCAAGGTATTAGCCAGGCTGAGCTTCTATCTGGAAGCTTGGATGGAAAAAAAAAAATCCATTCTCAAGCTCATCCAGGTTGCTGGCAGAGTTCACTTATTTGTGTTTGTAGGACTGAGGTCTTCACTTCTATCCTGACAACCAAGGCTTTATGTTTGTTCCTAGACACCAGTGGAATCCTTTTCCTTTCCATATGGCTTTATCTTTCAACCAGTCTTGTGCTTCGAATCTCCCTGACTTTCTCTGTGTCCTTGTTCTGCCTTTTCAAGTACTTATGTAATTGCATCAGGTGTACCTGGAAAGTCTCCTTTAAGGTTAGTTGACTTAAGACTTAAATTGCTGCTGCAAATTCCTTCCACAATAGTTGTGGATTAGCATTTGATTGGTTAGCCCAGTAATGGAAATCTTGGAGTGAGAGAGGCAACTTGGAACTTTGCTTTCCCCATAGTTGTATTTGCAAACTTCTAGAACTTGTTAAATCTTGGTATATTGTGGTCATACTTACTCATGTAAATCCCCACTTTAATAATTTTCCATCTTTTTGTTTTGATTTCACTCTGATCTACGATTCTAAGAAGCCACTTGCCTATAAGAGCCCTATTTTTAAATGAGTAACACTGCTCTCCCTCTCCCATTCCTGAGAACACATACCCAGAACACATACACTGTTAGTCATAAGATAACTCAGAATATCAACTTTCACTCTTCTGACGATGAGAATTTTTTTCAATAAACCCATTAACCCAAAGATCAACTACGCCGCGATAAAATAATTGGAAAATGACCTGACACTAATTTGGGACTATAACTAATTTGTAAAGTGAAGCAGAAATATTAATGCTTGCAAACCTGCTCTAGCCACATTGCCACACCCCCCAATTTGAATTTTCGGATCAGCTGTAAATCATGTCAGTGTCCCAATGCCCCTTTGTTATGAATCTTATATTGAAGTGCCAAAGCCGTTCAAAGGACTCTCCTTTCTCAGTGCTGACTGCTTTGCACTTTTACCAATTCGTGTTCTCCTGCTGAAGCTCAGGTGTCACATTTTGTGAACAAATGGTTCCTTTTCTCCTTCTCTTGTCAGACTGCCAAGAACCTGGCAATCACTGAAAGTTGGCTCCACTGGGCAGCTCTCTCACGCTGGCATGTGAGAGGTGCCCCCCAGAGAGTCCCTTGGCCTGGAACTCCACACTCCGTGGGGAGGAGATAGCCTACTGGCATCTGTTAGCAAATAGAGACTTTTCTTAACTGCTGATATTTCTCCTTATTTTTCCCATCTGCTCGACTCAGACAGCACTTTATACTCTTCCTGAACATGCTCTGTTCATTTCATCTCAGAATCTTTGTTCATGCTTAGCGTCTGTCTGAAAACTTCTTTCTTCCCTTCCACTTATTTAGGCTATGGATTCTTGATTCAATTTTTTTTTTTTTTTAAATAGACACAGGTATATTCAGAGTCTTTATTAATCCTCCTGTGTGTTTTGATAGTTTCTATCTATCCAGGATGTGTTTCATCTGTTATCAAATTCGCGAGCATTTGTTGTTCACAGCGCTTTTTTATTCTCATTTTTCTACGGAATCAGGAGACATCATGATTCTTCTTTCCTTTCCAATATTGGTAATCAGCATTCCCCCTTCCCCCGCCCCTTGATGCTGAATGAAAACAAACCCATTTTAGGTAGGAAAGAATTTTACTGATCAGACTCTTTCAGAAGGGAGAATACTCCAAACTTAGTTATAAAAGTAGGTTAAAATCAAGCAGGAAAACAAAAACAAAATAAAACTCAACAGCAAACAACAACAGTAGCAACAAAACCTTTCCTTTTATAGCAAGCAGTAAGCAGGACTACCAGGAATTTCTAAAGGAAAAATGAGTATACTTGAGTTGATAGCTCTACCAACCAACGTGGTCTGACAGGAAATGTCTCAGCTTGTCCCTGGGAATGATCAGTTGAGTCTCTGGATGAGCTAAGAAGATGTTCTGCATTTCTGTGCCTGCTCAAATTTGGAGTCAAGCCAAACTTCAGGGGTATTTAAGGAAGAGAGATGAATGATTAGAGTTTGGACCAACCCAAGTAGAGGTTAAAGTATGGAACATTTGGTCATTTGCTAGACTGGTTATAATTTTATAAGCTTTATCAACCATTTCAAATAACCAGCTTTTGGTTCATTGATTATTTTTATTGTTTTCCAATTTTTAATATCATGATGTTCTATAATGTTTCATTGTTTATTTTCTCCCGTTTCCTTTATGCTTAAATTGCACTTCTTTCTTTAGCTTCATAAGGAAGAAGTTTAGGTCTTTCCTTGTTTATAGTATGTGCACTTAATGCTATAAAATTTCATCTAAGCATTACTTTTGCTGAATTCCAAAGATTTTGAAAACATGCAAAAGTATTGTTTCAAAATTTGTCTTGGGGCTTCTTTGACCCACATATTTGTTATTTAGGGATGCCCATAACTTGGTATGTTGTATTTTAGAATTACAGTACTGTCTGTTTTGGTGATTGTACCATGTGAACTTGAGAATAATGTGTATCCCGCTGTTGTTGAATGTAATATTCTGTAGATATCAATTAGATCAAGTGGATTGATATTGTTCAGATGAATAGAAATAGTGGATCACTATTTTTTGCCTCCCAAAACTGTGACAGAAGTGTGGTCTTCAACTATAATTGTGGATTTGTCTATTTCTCCTTACAGTTCTTTTTTTTTTTTTAATAATCCAAATATATTTTATTTATTTATTTTTTTCTTATTGTTGGTTGTTCAAAACATTACATAGTTCTTGATATATCATCTTTCACACTTTGCTTCAAGTGGGTTATGAACTCCCATTTTTAGCCCATATACAGATTGCAGAATCACATCAATTACACATCCATTGATTTACATATTGCCATACTAGTGACTGTCATGTTCTGCTACCTTTCCTATCCTCTACTATCCCCCCTCCCCTCCCCTCCCCACCCCTCTTCTCTCTCTACCCCCTCTACTGACCTTCATTTCTCCCCCTTGTATTATTTTTCCCTTTCCCCTCATTTCCTCTTGTATGTTCTTTTGTATAACCCTGAGGGTCTCCTTCCATTTCCATGCAATTTCCCTTTTCTATCCCTTTCCCTCCCACCTCTCATCTCTGTTTAATGTTAATCTTCTTCTCATGCTCTTCGTCCCTACTCTGTTCTTAGTTACTCTCCTTATATCAAAGAAGACATTTTGCATTTGTTTTTTAGGGATTGGCTAGCTTCACTTAGCATAATCTGCCCTAGTGCCATCCATTTCCCTGCAAATTCTATGATTTTGTCATTTTTTAATGCAGAGTAATACTCCATTGTGTATAAATGCCACATTTTTTTAATCCATTTGTCTATTGAAGGGCATCTGGGTTGGTTCCACAGTCTTGCTATTGTGAATTGAGCTGCTATGAACATCGATGTAGCAGTGTCCCTGTAGCATGCTCTTTTTAGGTCTTTAGGGAATAGACCAAGAAGGGGAATAGCTGGGTCAAATGGTGGCTCCATTCCCAGCTTTCCAAGAAATCTCCATACTGCTTTCCAAATTGGCTGCACCAATTTGCAGTCCCACCAGCAATGTACAAGTGTACCCTTTTCCCCACATCCTCGCCAGCACTTGTTGTTGTTTGACTTCCTAATGGCTGCCAATCTTACTGGAGTGAGATGGTATCTTAGGGTGGTTTTGATTTGCATTTCTCTGACTGCTAGAGATGGTGAGCATTTTTTCATGTACTTGTTGATTGATAGTATGTCCTCCTCTGAGAAGTGTCTGTTCAGGTCCTTGGCCCATTTGTTGATTGGGTTGTTTGTTATCTTATTGTCTAATTTTTTGAGTTCTTTGTATACTCTGGATATTAGGGCTCTATCTGAAGTGTGAGGAGTAAAGATTTGTTCCCAGGATGTAGGCTCTCTATTTACCTCTCTTATTGTTTCTTTAGCTGAGAAAAAAACTTTTTAGTTTGAGTAAGTCCCATTTGTTGATTCTAGTTATTAACTTTTGTGCTATGGGTGTCCTATTGAGGAATTTGGAGCCCGACCCCACAGTATGTAGATCGTAGCCAACTTTTTCTTCTATCAGACGGCGTGTCTCTGATTTGATATCAAGCTCCTTGATCCATTTTGAATTAACTTTTGTGCATGGCGAGAGAAAGGGATTCAGTTTCATTTTGTTGCATATGGATTTCCAGTTTTCCCAGCACCATTTGTTGAAGATGCTATCCTTCCTCCATTGCATGCTTTTAGCCCCTTTATCAAATATAAGATAATTGTAGTTTTTGGATTGGTTTCTGTGTCCTCTATTCTGTACCATTGTTCCACCCGCCTGTTTTGGTACCAGTACCATGCTGTTTTTGTTACTATTGCTCTGTAGTATAGTTTGAAGTCTGGTATCGCTATACTGCCTGATTCACACTTCCTGCTTAGCATTGTTTTTGCTATTCTAGGTCTTTTATTTTTCCATATGAATTTCATGATTGCTTTCTCTATTTCTACAAGAAATGCCGTTGGGATTTTGATTGGCATTGCATTAAACCTATAGAGAACTTTTGGTAATATCGCCATTTTGATGATGTTAGTTCTGCCTATCCATGAACAGGGTATATTTTTCCATCTTCTAAGATCTTCTTCTATTTCTCTCTTTAGGGTTCTGTAGTTTTCATTGTATAAGTCTTTCACCTCTTTTGTTAGGTTGATTCCCAAGTATTTTATTTTTTTTGAAGATATTGTGAATGGAGTGGTTGTCCTCATTTCCATTTCAGAGGATTTGTCGCTGATATACAGGAATGCCTTTGATTTATGCGTGTTGATTTTATATCCTGCCACTTTGCTGAATTCATTTATTAGCTCTAATAGTTTCTTTGTAGAGCCTTTTGGGTCTGCTAGGTATAGAATCATATCATCTGCAAATAGTGATAATTTAAGTTCTTCTTTTCCTATTTTTATGCCTTTAATTTCTTTTGTCTGTCTAATTGCTCTGGCCAGTGTTTCGAGAACTATGTTGAACAGAAATGGTGAGAGAGGGCATCCCTGTCTTGTTCCAGATTTTAGAGGGAATGCCTTCAATTTTTCTCCATTCATAAAGATGCTAGCCTGAGGCTTAGCATAGATTGCTTTTACAATATTGAGGTATGTTCCTGTTATCCCTAGTTTTTCTAGAGTTTTGAACATAAAGGGATGCTGTACTTTGTCGAATGCTTTTTCCGCATCTATCGAGATGATCATATGGTTCTTATTTTTAAGTCTATTGATGTGGTGAATAACATTTATTGATTTCCGTATATTGAACCATCCTTGCATCCCAGGGATGAATCCTACTTGATCATGGTGCACAATTTTTTTGATATGTTTTTGTATCCGATTCGCCAGAATTTTATTGAGGATTTTTGCATCTAGGTTCATTAGAGATATTGGTCTGAAGTTTTCTTTCTTTGAAGTGTCTTTGTCTGGTTTAGGTATCAGGGTGATGTTGGCCTCGTAGAATGAATTTGGAAGTTCTCCCTCTTTTTCTCTTTCCTTAAGTAGCTTGAAAAGTATTGGTATTAGTTCCTCTTTAAAGGTTTTGTAAAATTCTGCTGTATACCCATCCGGTCCTGGGCTTTTCTTAGTTGGTAGTCTTTTGATGGTTTCTTCTATTTCCTCGATTGATATTGGTCTGTTTAGGTTGTCTATATCCTCCTGACTCAATCTGGGCAGATCATATGACTTCAGAAAGTTATCAATGCCTTCACTATCTTCTAATTTATTGGAGTATAAGGATTCAAAATAATTTTTGATTATCTTCTGTATTTCTGAAGTGTCTGTTGTGATATTGCCTTTTTCATCCCGTATGCTAGTAATTTGAGTTCTCTCTCTTCTTCTCTTCGCTAGCATGGCTAAGGGTCTGTCGATTTTGTTTATTTTTTCAAAGAACCAACTTTTAGTTTTGTCAATTTTTTCAATAGTTTCTTTTGTTTCGATTTCATTAATTTCAGCTCTGATTTTAATTATTTCTTGCCTTCTACTTCTTTTGCTGTTGTTTTGCTCTTCTTTTTCTAGGATTTTGAGATGAAGTATGAGATCATTTATTTGTTGGTTTTTTCTTTTTTAAAGGAATGAACTCCAAGAAATGAATTTTCCTCTTAGAACTGCTTTCAATGTGTCCCATAGATTCCGATATGTTGTGTCTGTGTTTTCATTTATCTCTAAAAATTTTTTAATTTCCTCCTTGATGTCTTCTATAACCCATTGATCATTCAGTAATCTATTGTTCGTTCTCCAAGTGATGTATGCTTTTTCCTTCCTTCTTTTATCTTTGATTTTCAGTTTCATTCCATTATGATCAGATAGGATGCATGGTATTATCTCTACTCCTTTATATTGTCTAAGAGTTGCCCTGTGACATAATATATGATCTATTTTTGAGAAGGATCCATGTGCTGCTGAGAAATAAGTGTAACTGCTTGATGCTGGGTGGTATATTCTATATATGTCAATTAAGTCTAGGTTATTAATTGTGTTATTGAGTTCTATAGTTTCCTTATTCAACTTTTGTTTGGAAGATCTGTCCAGTGGCGAGAGAGGTGTGTTGAAGTCTCCCATGATTATTGTATGGTGGTCTATTAGACTCTTGAACTTGAGAAGAGTTTGTTTGATGAACATAGCTGCACCATTGTTTGGGGCATATATATTTATGATTGTTATGTCTTGTTGGTGTATGGGCTCTGCCCTGCCCCTCCTACCACGCCCGGGGACCGCTAGGCCTGATCTGCAGGTTGGTCGCCGGTCTGCCCACCTTGCGGGCACGGGTGTCAGTTCCGCTCCGCCCCCACTCCAATTGGGGTCACTTGACCACCACACAGGCGGGCCGCTGGGCCTGATCTGGGTGTGGGCGAAGGCTCTGCTCTGCCCCTACTCCAGTTGGGGTGAAGTGTGTACCACGCTGGCAGGCCGCTGGGCCTGATCCACCGGTCTGTCGCAGGTCTGCTTACCTTGCCGGCGCGGGCGGTGGCTCTGCCCTGCCCCTCCTACCACGCCTGCAGACCGCTGGGCCTGATCTGCAGGTTGGTCGAGGTCTGCCTACCTTGCGGGCACGGGCGGCGGCCCCGCTCCTCCCCTCTGGCTCGACGACAAAGCGGGAGAGACTCGGGTATCTGTGACTCACCCTCCCTACCAGGGGACCAACTGTTTCCGTCGCCGCTGGCACCGATGAAGTTTTCTCCTCGGCCACTCTCCGATGACATCAGATCTCTGCCATGCTGGCATCCCCTGTTCTATGGCTGAATCCCATTTTCTTCTCTTCCAATAGGTGGAGCTGTGCCCTCTGAGCCGAGCTTCTGCCCTCTATGTGCTGACAGAAATCCCTGTACAGTGGCTCCTGGGAGTCTCTCAATCCTGTTAGTCCAGAGCCCTTTCACTTATCCGGCCCCTCCCCCTGTTCCTCCTCCCAGCCAGCCAGCCAGGTCCTGTTCACCAGAGGCGGTTCCCCAAGGATCTGATTACATTTGCAGCCCCACCGCGACCCGAACGATGAACACCCTCTCTGTCATTCATCTAAGCCCCAGTGCTGTGGTGGGGTGATCTGGTAACCAACAGTTTAATTTTTCCGGACCCCTTTGGTGTGCACGCCCCCAGAAACTTGCGGCTAAGATCTTGGGTGTCGCCGCTGGTGTTAAGGGGAGGTGGGGATCTGGAATCCCCTCTGCTTCCCTACAGACACGCCCCCGGTGGTTTCCTGGCTGCTTGTATTTGGAGGGGGTGGGAGTCACACACCTGCTAATGTGGATTCCGCTGGGAAGGAATTCTGTCGGCGGAACTCTGGTGATGTCACCACTCTGCTACGGCGGGCCCCAGGCTCCTTGCCGGAGTGTCCGAAGGGAGGGGTGGGACTGGTCTGTCTCTGGTTGGTTTCAGCTCCCGGTTTGCTATTTCATGAAGGCTTGGCGAGAGACCTCTTCCTAGAGTCCCTGCACCGCTCCTGCTGCGCTGCGCCTTGGAGGCTATCCGCCCTGACGCGGGGGCCACGTGCAGGCAGCCGACAGTCGCCGATTTGCGCGGGCAGCGGCTGGTGGGTCTGGACCTCTGCGCTGCGTGGCGGAGATTCACTCGTCTAGCGCAGACTGTCACCTCCAAAAATCCTACCGATTCCCGGCCGATCTCTCTTTAGTGGAATTTTCCTAGGAGTTTCTCAGCAGGTCGAATCTAAGCGTATCCATGCGTCTCTCTGACCCCGTTGTTGAGGAGGTACTGAAAGCGCTGCCTCCCCTCTTGCCGCCATGTTAAAAACCCCTCTCCTTACAGTTCTGAGAGGTTTTGGCTCACATATTTTGATGCTGTGTTAGGTACACATGTTTACACTTGCTGTGCCTTCATGGTGAAGTGACCACCCTTTGTCCCTGATAATTTTCCTCGTTTTGAAGTGTGCTTTCTTTGAAATTAATGTAGTTCTTCCAGTTTTCTTTCAATTACTATTAATACAGATTATCTTTCTTTCTCCTTTCACTTTTTATCTGAGTCTTTGTTTAATTTTATTTCAAGTTTTAACAGAAATATAATTATACATATTTACGGAATATAGTGTGGTATTTCAATATAGGTATACAATGGCTAGTTGGCATATCCACTGAGTCAAATGCTTATCATATCTTTGTTTTGGGAACATTGAAATCTTCTCTGTTAGCTACTTTAAAATCAACAATTAAATATAGATACCCTACTGTGTTGTCAAATATAGATGCCCTACTGTGCTACAGAACATCAGATGTTATTGCTTCTGTCCACTTCCACCTCTGAACTTTTTGACTCCCCTGTGTCTACTCCCCCTCCCACTCTACCTTTCCCAGGCTCAGGTAACCACTGTCTTTTCCCTGCTTTTTTTGAGTCTTTATTTTTGAAGTGGGTGTCTCATAAAAAAAAAAAAAAAACATGTAGAAAGATCTTGGATTATTATTATTTTAAGTTCACATTGACAATCTCTGCTTTAACACATTGCTCATTGTGGTAAGCAAAACCATGTCCCCAAAAGATGGCCATCCCCCAGTCTCTAGAACCTGTGAATATGTTAGATTTTCTAGCGAAAAGGTCTTTGCAGATGTGATTCAAGTTGAGATAAAGAGATATTTCATCTTGGACATCATGGGTTGGCCCAACTGCAGTCGTGCAAGTCCCTAAAATGGAACACAGGAGATTGGATGAAGGTGAAGTAATGCAAGGAGGCTTTGGTCTGCCTTCACTGGTCTTCCTGGTAGAAGGAAGGCAATGTGAACCAAATGTGGGCCATGTCTAGAAAAAAACAAGGGCAACAAACAAGGAACAGATGCTATCAAGAGTTTCCAGAAAGGAAGATAGGTCTGCAGACACCTTGATGTCAGCCCAGTGAGAATGTCCCAGAGTTCTGATCGATAGAACTATGTTTCCTCGGTCTATACCAAAAGGACTTAAAAACAGCATACTACAGATACAGCCACATCAGTGTTTATAGCAGCACAATTCACAATAGCTAAACTGTGGAACCAACCTAGTAGATAAATGGATAAAAAATATGGTATATATATATATATATATATATACATACATACATATACATATACATATATATATATATACACACACAATGAAATATTACTCAGCAATAAAAGAGAATAAAATCATGGCATTTGCAAGTAATTGGATGCATTTGGAGAAGATAATGCTAAGTGAAGTTAGCCAATCCCAGAAAAACAAATGGAATGATTTCTTGAATCCTCTAACTCTGTGGTAAATTATTATGGCAACAGTAGAAAATGTATGTGCTCATATTTCAGCTTGGAATCCAGCCTGACTCTCTTTAATACATATTATGCTCATATACCAACCTGGCCATGGTTTTTACTTATTTTATCCTAATACACCCTCATTGCCATTTTAACTGTTACTTGGTTCATGCATATTAGTTAATTTATAAGAAGTGTTAGTGTATCTGTTTTGATTGCCATTCTTCCCTAACCCCATTTCCAGGTATATTAAAATTTTCCTAAGTTTTTTTTTTTCATTTTTAAGTATATTACCTAAAGTAATATTGGGAATAGAGAAGAAGAGGTCAATTTGATTGACGAGGAAGACTATAGGTTGATGTTAAATAAGCCCGATTTCTTAGGTCCATGTTACTTAACCACACAGAACTTCAGTTTCTTCATCTGTGAAATAGTATTGAAAATATCTGACTCACAGCTTGATTATATTAATAGAAACAGAATAAGCAAGATGATTATGAGCATGAACTTTAAACTTGTGATGCTTTACTTTCACAGTAGTAGGATGCAAGGAGGAGGTTTATAACTAAAATTTTCTTGAGTGATTACAAAACAGATTCTGCAATTCCTGAGGGTCAACAATCCTGTATTAGATGATCTAATCTTCAATCCAATTATATGTAAGTAAATATGGCTCTTGTGCATACATCACTCATTTCCATAGTCTGAAAGCCCATAGTTAAATTATTTTCCCTTCATTTAGCTCATACTCATTACCTAATTGGACATGCATTACGTTATTTCAAAATTCAATCTTGTTGACAAGAGCAGACACTTCATATGATCATTTTAATTTTAATGTGTTTTTGGACTGCTGGGCATGTGACATTTTAGTAAAGTGGATTTTGTTTTCACAGCGCTTGGGAAAAGAACGTTCTTTATTAATTCGAGTGTTATGGGCATCGAAGATAATTTAATTAGATATAATTGATATAATTGTTATTTGACAACAAGAACAGATGTTCAGAGAAGGCAGAGTTTAAAATGCAGCAGTATCTTCAATCTAATCATTCCCTACATGTGTATGAAATTTGAAATTTTTTATATCTAACATACATTCATACATAGATTATACATTATATATATATATTATACATTATATATATCATAAACATACAATGTATGTACTGTGTAGTGTATATGATTATTTATGTCTATATTTTATATTAAAATATGCATATATGATATAAGATGTACATAGCATGCATAAGATATATAAAACGTACATATAATGAATATACACATGCATATACATGTAACTTATTTAAAAATCTTCAATTACAGTGTACTTTAAGACAAGTGGTTAACTTATCTGATGCTCCAGTTTGCCTTATGCTGGATTGTTAGGTTGTAAATCTGCAAGTATCTATTTGTTTTACTTCCGTATAATTTGTGAAGAGAGATAGTCTTTTTTTAAAACTGTTTTTTCACGGATGTTTATAATAGCACCAGTCTTAAAAGATAGAGATCATATCTTTCTCTAGAACAGAGACTAAGTTTGTTTAATATTCAGTCTAGTAAATTTATTTTGTCCCTCCAGAGGGGGAAAAAAATTGTAGGCTTCCTGGCAGTTCACTGTAAACCACTGGGCTCCCCAAACTGGGGTTGTTCATCAGTAACAACTAATTATGTATGCAGGCATTCTCTGGCCCTGCTCATGCTGCCTTATGGGAGTTGGGGCTGGCATAACTCGAGCAAAAATGATGATATTCTGGCTACTTCTCTTGCTGTGAGTAATAAACTGCCCTTTGACTCTGACCCAGAAGCTTCATGTATTCTACTAGCATCCATAAAGCAATGGTAGACTAACTTGTTAGGCAGCAAGTTAATCATAATTCTTAACAGAATGATATATTAGTATATATTAAAAAATAAGTATATTGTATCAGCAAAATAAATAAATTTCTTGTAGCCTCATGTTCAGGTAGAAGTCTAGAACCATGATCTTTTTGCATATGCAGAAATTGCTTAATGTAATTGATGCTAGTACTGAGCTTACATTAAGGCCCTAGATCCTATTCCAACTTGTTCTCTGCCTGTTTGTGAACTAAACACATTTATTTTTGTTCAATATGTCCCTCCTATTTACTTCACTTAATGCTCACAAATGCAAAATGCAGTTGTTTTAAAATTTCATGCTTCTTTATAAAAACATATTGTCATCTTTTTCTTATTGATTTTACAATATGTCTTTAATTGGTCTGATGTATTTATTACAGATATGAGAAGGATGGAAGATACAGGGATGTAAGGAGGATCAGTCCAGTTCTTCTTCTGTGGCTAAGTATATTTCCTATCTTTTTAGAATCCCTTTAGTGTTCATGGCTATGTTCCATGTATCAGATTCTGCAAAAATTCACTAGCAGAAGATATGACATCTTTACATAACCAAGGAGAAAAGGTCTGTATGCATCTTATGATAAGATACTGTTAGTTATGAGATGTGGAATATAATACAGTTACTTTTGGAAGTTGGACCACAAAAGAAACTGACTGAAATATGACAATAGGAAAATTACTTTGGTATTTATTATTTTGATGAAAGATGAAGACATATTATGCAGCTGTCATGACAGTGGTCACCATAATATTGTTGTCAAGTGTTTTTTTTTTTTTTAATTTTCTGTGCTTTGATAGTGGTAATGATTACTGTTGTTTCTATTTGCCCATAGTCACTAAACTATGCATTTATAACTGTGTAAATATTATCACATGTGACCTATTCCTCATAAAATAAAAAAAATATATAAGCTAGCATATGACAGAAAATTTTTATTTTCTCTATGACATCCCAGTCCCCCAAATGTCATAGCTTTTTATGGGGGTACAAGTTTTTAGGGACACCATGGTATCATCCTTCAGAAAAAATGGGGCTATAAGGTATAATGTCAATATGCTTCCCAAAGTTTACCTCCTGAAAACAAGTTTCATTTCAGAGGTAAAGCAAAGCAATAGGAAGGGACTAAGGTTATGAATAAGGGCAAATAGTACTAAAATTGTGAATTTTAATTAGGGTGAGAAAAAGAGGCAAACAGAAGAAAGTGAAGCCCTGTGTAACTTAGAATTATTTCCCAGCGCAATTTCATTTGATCTTCCACTTCACATGATTTCCTGTGATTAAAACATACAAACAGGATACCTTTTCAGCTCAGTGCCTCCTTAGTAATGAAAAGAAAAATTCTGTTGATGTCTTCCCAACAGCATAAAAGAGGAAACTCAGTTTGTTTTATTATTGTTGTAACTATTGTAACAACTATTGTTGTAACTATCTAAAAAACTTAAGAGAGCTGTAATAGCAAACTTATATTTCTTTAATTTTCAAGATGACTGAAACCTGATTTGCCATGAATGAATAGCATGTAGTAAAAACATTGTTTTGACTTCCTGGGTCAAATATAAGATAATCGAAGGGATGATTATTATTAGGGACAGAATGATATACAATTTATCATAATCAATATCATCTGTATTTTTAGCATAGTATAGAAACATAAAGAAGTAGTGTCCTTTCTGTTAATCTTCCATAACTATCACACAGATAATGGAATATAACCTCCTGATAGTGTCTGATTCACCGAGTGCCTGCCCTGTTCTAGTCAAATCAGGATGGCATATAATGCATGACATTTCATTTCTAAGTTCCATTCAAGATTGACCATGCAGGCATATCAAGGCCACAGACTTTAGGGTTGTGTTATGGTAAGTTTCTATAGACAGGACTGAATTCAGTGAAATATTTCTTTAAAATGACTAGGAAAATATGCAAGGGAATCAAAGACAATACCCAAATATTTCAAGGTAATATTTAGGGGGTGAGGACTAGCTGTAAGTAGGAGTTGAGACCTGGGTTTGGTAATGAAATGTTTATCAATAGCTCTGGATGTGCAACATGAGGTCAGGTAAGAAGAAAGAGACTGAACAGAGACCATGATGACACAGGGCATTGCTAAACTTCCCTTGTCATTGGGCATGGTGGAATATAACAGAGACAGGTTTCAGAAAAGGAATACAAATCTTGCTTGAGAGACATGTATCCTTGCAGTACATGATTAGAGCCGTAGGTCTTGACTCTATGGTAGATACTCTTCTCCCAGATGTCATTTGTGTTGTAAGTACCAATTCCTACACTCCATGTAAGTGTATGTCTGATTCAAATAGTTCCAACATAAAGCAGGATCCTCACTTGAACAAGCATCATTTCAGGTAGACTGAGTGTAGGTCTAATGCCTCAAATGGCAAAATTAAGCTCCAAATATTGTGCTTATTATTATAGATTGTGTCCTTTCACTGTGTACTTTCAAAATATGTAACAGTTAATGTCTGAATATAATACTGTTTGACAATAGGCATTGGTGGTCATTAGGAAAAGTGGTATGATAAAAAGAAACCATTCTTGGAAAATATGTAAAATATTTATATTTTCATGAAAACTCTTGTAGTTTTGATTTTGTGATATTTAAAATGGGGAAATCATGGTATTTAACATGTTGGCTCATTTGGAAGATCACATGGGAAAAATCAATCCTAGCTGACCAGCAAATGCTCAGAATAGACTGAACATACTGCAAATGTGATTCTCCAGACAGGGCAACATGATACATCTTCACATATCAAGTAAAATTTCTTTTGATGACTTCATTTTTTTCTATTAGTTTTTGAAATAATTTTAAATGTACAGAATAGCTGGAGTTTGTATCTGTCACTAGTTAACATCTCACATCCCTGGTAGAATTATTGACAACAAAAAAATTATTGCAGCCTTTTATGGAAGACTCAAAGAGAAATCCCCGTGATTTTGGAGCAAGATGATTTTCTTCTAAGTAAAACCCTACTGAGAGAAACAGCTATCCATATTGATAGCTTGCTACTAACTTATAGTAGACTTAGAGGAGTCGCCACTTTGTCTTAAAATGGTTTTTTATATGAAACCCTTGTCATGAGTCAGGTGTCATCTAATGAAGGTTCCCATATATCTCAGTTGCTCAGTATGAAGAGAATTTAAGCTCAATGCCTTAGGGATAACTTTTAACCATACATTCCACTTTTACTCTAAAAAAGTATTTTTGCTACAACAATAAAATACCCTGTCATGACATTGTGATACACCTAATCCCTATGTCTGACTCATTACATGATCATCTAAGTGAAGCACATAGAGAACTTGGCCCCTTCACATCCTGCAATCCAAACTATTTCATGAGCAGCGTTTCCCTGTACCATATGACTCTGCGAGTACTTATCCATTTTATGGTAGCCTATATAATATGGATTTTAACATGAGATTCCACATCATATTTAAAGAGGAAAATGGACAGATGCTTCTGGTAGTCATTTGATATTATTAGAGAATAGTAAGGGAGGAAAGAGTCGTGGAGAAGTGGCTGCATTCTGGAGATAGGTTGCTTGGGTTCAAATCCTCAGCCTTTCAAGCTCGTAGTTAACTGACTCTTATAAGCTGTGTGCTCTGAGCAACTTCTTTTGCCTCTTTGTGCCTTTTCTTTGCCTACATAAGAAGATGACTGTGATACTATATATAGGTTTGCTGTGGGATGAAGTAAATCAACGTACATAGAGCTTATAGAACTTTGCTTGACCTATGATTAGCCCTTAATTTGTTTTAAAAATTATCATTTGCTAGTCTTCTGGAAAATTGAAACTGTTTATTGAAGACCTAGCTATGACAGAATTTCTAGACAAAAGGACAATCCACATGAGTTTGAAGGATGCTATGTTCTAAACTGATGATAGCTCGGTCTTCAATCCTATATAAAGCTCAAATACACGTTGTAGAAGAAATAAATGGAATTGAGAACAAGAGGAAAGTTTTCTGTACTGTATCTATTGACTTCCTTTGGAAAAAAATATCTTTTCCATTCTGGAGTATTTATGTTGTTTGGCTGAATATTTTATTAACCCAGGGAAGGAATGCTTTCACCTCTATTTTCATGAATTGCACCACTCTACCAAGAACTGGACCTACCACAGGGCTATTCCAGGTTTCTCACAACATTCAGAGAAGCGAGTAAAATGGGGGTCTGTCAGGGAAAAAGGCTTGTAATACACATTGGAAAAGAGTGCTTCTATTGAAATCCTTTCCTCAGTGTTAGAAACAACCAGCACTTTTGTGCTGTTTGTCTGCAAAGCTTTGATGTCCTGGAAATGAAGGTTCATTGCAGCTGGATAGCAGATAGGGACCAGCTGAGGCAATCTCTGAGGGTAAAAAGCTATAGCAGTATTGCTGATATGTTAAGAACTTTATAAAAGTTTCATGTTTGTCAAAATTCAATTCCATACTTAAGATTTGTATATTTCATGGTAGGAAAATCATGCCCATGTCTCTGTGTATACACAGATGGATACACACACACACACACACACACACACACACACACACACACATATATATATATATATATATATATATATATATATATGTATATATATAAAACATATGCACATATATTTTTCTATATGTTCATAGTATACACATATATAGAAAAAAGCCCTGAATGATCTAAAGGAGAAATAGACAAATCCATACTCTTCATAGTCAATACTTTTATACATCTCTCAAGATAAATATCAACTTTAAGCCAATATTAGCAAGTAAAATGTATTCACATATAAAATGGATAGACCATCATGACCAACTATAATTATTTCAGGTGTGCAAGAAGAGTTTGTCATTTAAAAATTAATGGTACCATTCAATTATCAATCAAGTTAACATAAACCAATATCCTAAGCCAAAGCCTAGTTAAAAATGAGTAAGTTCAAATAATCTAAAAAGAAAATTGAATCAGTTAGCATTTTGAGGTGAAATTCATAAAGGATAAATGTAACTAATTTAAAATGTATAATTCATGAAATTTAGTACATTAATGATATTATACAGTTCCAAAACCTTTTCATCACCCCAAAGGGAAAGCCTTTATCCATTAAGCAAAAAGTAGTCATTCATCCTTCTCTTGTCCCCTAGCAACCATGAACTAACTTCCTTTTATTATGGATTTATCAATCCTGGAAAATGAAGACAACCAATATCATAAATATGTGATCTTTTGTGTGCAGCTTCTTTCACTAGGCATGCTATTTTTAATCATCTATATTCTAGCATGTATCAGTACCTCATTCATTTTATGATCAAATAATATTCCATTGCGTGAGTTTACTGTATTTTGTTCATCATTACTGATTGGCAATTTTGGCTATTGTGCATTAGTGCTCCCGTGAACACTCGTGTAAAAATAGCTTTTGAATATATTTTCAATTTTTTTGTATGTACCTATTCCTAAGAGTGGAATTGTTGGTTCATATAGTAGATTTAGGTTTAACTTTGAAATAAACTATCAAACCATTTTCTAAAATGATTATAACATACTGCATTTTCCCCAGCTCAGTATGAAAGCTCCAGGTTCTCCACATCCTCACTGAGAGTTGTTATTGCCTACGTTTCTCCATTGCAGACTTCCTAGTAACTCTGCATCTCTGTCTCATGCTGGTTTTTATTTGCACTTCCCTAACACCTGGTGATATCAAGCATCACTTTATGTACTTATGGGATGCTTGTAGATCTTCTTTGGTGAAAGGTCTATTTAAGAAATCTGTCCACTTTTCTTCATACCTTTATTTTATTTATTAATTTTTATGTGGTGCCAAGGAATAAACCCAGTGCCTCAAATATGCTAGGCAAATACTCTACCACCCAGCCACAACCACAGCCCTATCTGTCCACTTTTAAATTGGATTGTTTGCATTTTCATTGTTGAGTTGTAAATGTAATGATTGCATTTACAATCAAGAGCTAGTTTCCTCCTGTTTTATTTTTTGGAAGAGTTTGAGATAAATTGTATAATTTTCTTAAAAATTTTCATAGAATCCATCAGGAAAATTATCTGATCCTGGAATTGTTGGGAGGTTTTTGGTTGCTAATTCAATATTTTTATTTTTATAGGTATATTCATATTTCTGTCTATTTGTGAGTTGATTTTTATGGCTTCTGTGTTTCTTAAAATTTTCAATTTTATGAGGTTACCCAATGAGTGGGTGTATAATTGTTTGTATACATGTGAACAATATTCTCTTAGTACCACTTCTAATTTCACAAATTCTGTGGTAGTATTCACCTTCATTTCTAATTTTAGTAGTTTGAGTCTTTTTTCCTTTTAGCAGTCTAAGATAAATGTGATAAATGTTTGCAAATTATATGGATAGTAAGTCACTTTGCATTTTGTGAAAGTCTACACTTTATTGGTTTTTTTGTTGTTATTTTTAGTTGTTTTTGTTGTTGTTATCCACAGTTGTATAATTTAGTTAAAAAAACAACATGCAAACAACAACAACAAAAACTTTACCAGTCAGGCACAGTGGTGCATGCCTGCAATCCCAGAAACTCACAAGGCTAAGGCAGGAGGATCACAAGTTAGAGCCAGACACAAGCCTCAGTAACTTACTGAGGCCCTAAGCAATTTAGTGAGACCCTGTCTCAAAATAAAAAATAAAAAGAGCTGGGCAAGGTGGCACATGCCTGTAAACCTAGCACCTTGACAAGCTGAGGCCAGAGGTACATGAGTTCAAAGCCAGCCTCATCAATTTATTGAGGCACTAAACAACTCAGTGAAACCCTGTCTCTAAATAAAATATTTTTAAAAGGGGACTAGGGATGAGGCTCAGTGGATAAGTAGCCCTGGGTTCAATCCGTGTTAGATAGATAGACAGATAGATAGATAGATAGATAAAATAATAAAATGGTCTGGGGATGTAACTCAGTGGTTCTGGGTTTAATCTCCAATTAAAAAAAAAAAAAAAAAAAAACCAAGAAAAAAGTAACAACAACAACAAAAAAAACTTTTTAATCTTTTCATATCTAATAAGAATCTTTTCTTATTAGATAAGGTCTTTTCATATCTAATTAATCTAATTAATAAGGTCTTTTCATATCTAATAAGAATGTTACTGTCATCAGGAAAGATGGACAAGACTTACTGTTTCAATTTTTAGAGAACGAAGCTAGGGCACAGAAGCTAATGCCAAAGGACATTTGAACAGGTATAGATTAAGAATGAAAATCTCAAATTATTGGTTTTGACATTCTTTCATCTGGCAAATGCTCCTCAGGCAACGATTTTAAGATTCTCCCTAATCATATGTTACCAGAATAGTTTTATTTCTTCCCTTAATTTGTTGTTTGGAAAAAATGAGGTAGTACTAGGGGGAAAAAGAAAAGAGAAAAAGGACTTGATAATTCTCCAACATAAAGACTTACATCTTGAATTTAGATGTGATTTAATATTCTAATAATCTGTTCACCCTTGATTTATTTTCATTCTCAACCTAGACTATGTGAAGGCAAAGTATGGTGGTATCACCTTATTTGCTATCTAGCGGAGACTTGACCTTTGGTTTACGAGTGGGACCTTAATCATTTGTTAAATTGAAGAAAATCATGAGTTGAATGGATAAAGTGTTCACATAGTTAAATGATGTTTGCAATTAAAAGGAGTTAAGTCCTGGCATAGGCTGTGACATGAATAAGCCTTAAAAATTACATTATGAGCCCACAACTAATATCATATCCAATGGTGAAAAGTCAGAAGCCATTTATTCTTCAGAATCAAATATTCAGAAAGTTGAGTGCTACACATCTAATTCAAATGGGACTATTCTTCTTATATCTTTAATTAGCAATTTAGAAATATGGCATGACACCCTCTAAATGGCCCGACATCTGGAATTGGTAAAACATGAAGCATCTCACAGAAAGGAATTAATGGATTAAAAAAAAGAAAAGAAAAAAAAAAAGACTCTAACATCTATTGAGTGTTTATTGTTAATCAAACCAAATACTGTACTAAATTCCATTCATCTATTTTTAAACATCCAAAGATTCCTGTATTTTTTATTGGAGTATCGTAATTATACATAATAGTGGGATTCATTATACTATATTTGTACTCGGCATTTAACATAATTTGATTGATCTCATTCCTCAGTGTCTTCCCTTTCCTTCCCTCTGATATATATGTCCTACTCTCCCACTATCTCTTATATTATCATTATTTCAATGAGTGCATCATAATTACATATGTATGGGATTCATTGCATATATATATATATATATATGAATGACTCATTGTGGTATATTTTTACATAGACATAGCATAAATTGGTAGATTTTTTTTCTGAGTATTTCCCATGCTCTTTGCTCCTTCCTCCTTTCTCTCCTCTAATGGAAAGATCCAAAAAATAATTTTTCATCTGTACTTCAGAATTCCTTCAACATTCTGCCCTTAACAATACTAAAAGCTTTAATGGCTGTGTTTTTCCCTAGAATGTATTCATCAAGTGCACATCAACACTTAGCTGTGCTTTCTGATTTAGTTCCAACAATTCATTCTCTCCTATCAGAGATTCATTTATGAAAAATAGTGAGTTTTATGATTTTGTTTTTAAACACTTTCTCCCATTTAGTGTGGATGTATCTGTGTCTTGTTAACCTTCCCTTATCCTATGAAATTTTTATTTACTTTTACTCTTTTACTAACTAGTAACATAATTTACCTTACAATTTACATTAACAGAGAATTCTGAATTTAAAATTAAATGTGTAATCTTTTTGTGAAATTCTTCTATGAGAAGATTTTCCATTTGGAATCAGTTATATATTCATCAAGTCCCACATAAACATATAATTTCATATTTGGTCATTATCAATATTTTTCCTTTTATAATTTGTTTGGCATTTATTTTATCCCTTGATCACTGATATTTTTTTCAGTTTTACTGATAGTAATTAATTTAAAAAAAATGTATATGAACAATAGAGTTTCTAAGTACTTGTCCTACTAAAAACTCTGAGTTTGTTCTCCCATATAAATTCTTGGTGTTGAATTCTGGGTTGGAAATATTTTCCTATGTTTTTGGAATTTCATCGAGATATACATCTTTTGATTTTTATTCAATATGTTCTCAACTCAGCAGACTTTTTCAGTAAGAGTTTTTAAGTTTTTAAATATAGCAAGCAATATTACTGGAGTGCTTCTTTGCTTTTGGTCTTCACTTTGTGGTAGAGAACAGTATTAGCAGGATTCATTCACTAGGCTTGCTTCCAAGGAGGTATGACTGTGGGGGTAAGTTCTCCTCAGCAGAAATGAGCAGCAAAGAGGTGCGTTTGTTCTACAATTGAAAAGATGCCAGCCATATAAAGCTCTTGTGAAGCCTTGCCATCCTCAAGATTGTTGGGGATGCTCAAGACGATTCCACATTGTTCAGCCACTATACCTTAAACCTCAGGATCATTACACAGAGACCCCTTCACTCCTGTTAAACAGGGTACCGAATTCCACATGTTCAGCAAGAAATAATGGTTTATTTAATTAAGCTACAGAAATACTGAGATATGTTTGGTCTTACATTGTAATTCAACCTAAAGATTATCTAAATATGTTACATGTGCTAAATACATGACAGAATCCCTGGTATTTCCTTCTTGAACTTTGCATATTTTTCTATTCCAATTCTATAATTTTTTTGTTTGATTCCTGTGAGAGGTACTTCAGTCAACCTCTGTGCTTACAAGTTTTCAGTAGGTTCAGCCATCTTTTTCTTTAGGAGAGACGATTTTCATTTCGAAGCATCTTTTTTTTTTTTTCCTCCACCAGGGATTGAACTCAGAGTCACTTAACTACTGAACCATATCTCTAGCCCTTTTTTGTATTTGATTTAGATACAGGGCCTTACTGAGTTGCTTAGAGCCTCATTATGTTACTGAGGCTGGCTTTGACTCATAATCCTCCTGCCTCAGCCTCTGGAGCTACTAGGATTATAGGCATGTGCCACTTCGCAGGGCAGATTCTTTTTTTTTTTGGTATGAGGGATTGAACTCAGGGGCACTTGACCACTGAGCCAAATATCCAGCCCTATTTTGTATTTTATTTAGAGACAAGATCTCACTGAGAACTCGTGATCCCCCTGTCTCAGCCTCTCTAGCCACTGGGATTATAGGCATGCACCACTCCATCTGGCCCAAGATTCTTCATCGATTTTTTTCAGAACAATCTGTTCTTGTTTCTGTAATGTAATATTACTCTGTAGAAATTAATTGCATTTTGTAAAATTAATTGTTATTTTATATTATATAGTCTTAAGTTCCTTATTTAAAGAACAATTTACTCAATTGTTTTTGGTGATTTAACATTTTTTTTTGTTGTTGTTGTTGTTTTGGTTCTTCCTCAATTGCTCTTTCTTAAATATTTGGTAAATTTTGTTTGAGTGTTTCTCTATTTGAGAATACCTGTTAGCCTGTTCATGCACATATTTTATGCACTGTCAAAGTTACCCTTCTGAACTCAGTAGAAGGAAATGTGTTTCCAGTAGTCATGCATGATTCTATAGCATATTCTATTTTAGGCATTTTTGTTATTTCTGCATTTTTACTCATTTTCTGAAACAAAAAGTTCCAACTCTGTTTCAGTTACCTATACTTAATGCTTCAGCATGCAGGTGGCATAAATAGAGGCCAATATTCAAAACTAGCACAAATAGAGGCCAAGACATGTACTTTCTAAGCTAACTATGAAAAATAATCAGATCAGCTGCCCATCTTTGATCATCTTTCACCTGCCATTTGCCCACAGACTGCCTGTGACCACCCACAGACCACGCACCCATAGATTGCCTACTGCCTGCTGCCCACTGCTGCCTGGAAGTCCATTGTCAGGATTCCCACAAGTTGGGTTACACACAGCTGCTGCCATCTTGGGACACTGGCCAGGGCTTGAAGGTTTGCTGAAGCCACTGCTACCATCTTGGGGAACGGCCTCCTCAGTTTGGGGACACCATCCAGATATAGAAAATATATTATTGGGGTACCTGCAGGTCTGATTGCACCTGAGGTCTTCCTGCTGGGTGTGCTAGTGGCCGTCATCTGGCTCCCTCTTTGCAGGGTCACTCCTTTGTGTGAGTGCATCCCTGGTGGTCTCTCTGCAAGATGGAAGTGCATTGAGATCTTGGGGCTGCAGTAAGCCAGAGTCTGGGGAATCTAAAGCCCAAATCTGTGAGATTGAAGCTGGGTCTTTGTGGGTCAATCTGGGTCTGGCAAACCTATAGAAAGCTAGAGACTGGGGGAAGTGCTCTGTGGAGAGCACAAGTTGGAGAAAATGGAGAAAACCAGGCTCTCTCTAGCTCAGTGAGGCCTGAAGTGTATAGGGATGAAAGGGGTCAGCTACAATGGGTGGGAATTCTGGAAGAATTTGGAAGGGCATCTTGGCTAAGCAAGCCAACTGGTCCAGCAGCCACAGGGCTGCAGCTATCATCACACTTCAGACAATTCCATGTATCAGCAGAGAAGAGAAGCTGAGAATTTTTTTGAAAATCAATGGAAGCAGTCATATTTTCCCTTGAGACCCCCCCCCCCATCCATTTCCCCCCTTTCTCTCACATTTCTACCATCTTTGAATCCAAATATTTTCATGCATCAATTTATTGAGGAATGGAATATCTGAATAGTATATTACAGTTTTGTTGTGTATTTGTATATTTTTACCTTTATTTTTAAATTTGTATGTATATTTTTTCTCATTTAGATGTCTCTTTGAATTCACTTTCTCAATTCTCTCATGCTAACAGCCAACCTCTATTAATTCCTCCTTTGCTCTTAGTAAAAATTTTTTACCTCTGTCTTCTCTCTCTTTGCCTCATAAATATCATATCCTACACTACTGCTGTTCCCTCTTTGCCTATCACTTGGAACCATAAAGCCTTTTAGCAAACTTACTGTTTATATTGCAGAGAATATTTGAACACAACATTTCTGCTTATTGTGACAAAACTGTAGATCGTTTAATAGGAACTATTTGGTTTAACATTGTATATTGTTTGCAGTGGGTGCTGTTAATATTGGTCTGGTACTGGAATAGGTACTGGTTAAAGGTGAGGTACTGGAATCCTTCAGAAACACTATGAGGTTATAGGGTAGAAACTGTACTGCCTTGAAACCATACCACTAGATGGGAAGATATACGAACAACATGAAAAAACAAGGGAGCAAAGCACCTCGCACAAACAAGAGGTGCCAACAATAGGATCCATAGACAACACATAGAAGAAATGTTAGAGAAAGAGTCTAGAAGGTACATAGTGAGACTGATGTTCAAAATAAAGAATGGTATCAGAGAGAAAATATAGGAAGTGAAAGATCACATAAATAAAGAGGCATAGAGTATAAAAAGGAATCAAGCAGAAATCATTGAAATGAAGAAAACAATAAAAACAAATTAAAAAATCAATGGAAAGTATCACCAACACACTAGACTACTTGGAAGACAAAACCTCAAGCAATGAAGACAAAATATATACTATTGAAAATAAAGTCAATTATACAGAGAAGATGTTAAGAAATCATGAATGGAACTTCCAAGGATTATGGGATAACATTAAAAGATAAAATTTAAGATTTATTTGATTAGATGTAGGCATTGGAGATACAAAACAAAAGAATGCACAATCTTTTCAATGACATAATATCAGAAAATGTCCCAAATCTAAAGAATGAAATGGAAAATCAACTACAAGGGCTTCCAGGACCTCAATTACACAAAATAAGAGCAGACCCACACTAAGGCACATTATAATGAGAATGACTAACATATAAAATAAGAATAAAATTTTAA
The DNA here is from genome assembly GCF_047511675.1 of Marmota flaviventris. Taxonomy (NCBI): domain Eukaryota; kingdom Metazoa; phylum Chordata; class Mammalia; order Rodentia; family Sciuridae; genus Marmota; species Marmota flaviventris. The sequence continues at coordinate 101,117,082 of NC_092508.1, read as the reverse complement.
AGGCTGTGAGAGACAAAAAAATCAAATTACATATTGGGATAACCAATTCGGATCTCAGGTGATTTCTCAACTCAGACACTCAAAGTTTGAAGATCTTGGAATAATATACTTTAATTTCCAAAAGAAAATGGATGCCAACCAAGAATTTTATATCCGGCAAAATTAACTTTAAGATTTGAAGGTAAAATCTTTCCATGATAAGTAAGAGTTAAAAGAAATCACATCTAGAGAGCCTCACTACAGAACATTCTCAGCAAAATATTACATGAGGAGGAAATGAAAAAAAAAAAGAAATAAAAATCAGGAAAGGAAGGAACTACTCTAAAGGAAAAGTCAACCAAAGGAGAAACTAATTCAAGTTAAAAACCAAAACAATATCAAAATGATTGGAAATACAAATCATATCTCAATAATAATGGCATAGACTCGTCAATCAAAAGACATAGACTATCATATTAGATAAAAAAAGACACAATAATATGTTGTCTTTAGAAGATTCATCTCCTAGGAACAGACAACCACAGACCGAAGGTGAAATGTTGGGAAATAACGTATCACTCACATGGACTGCATAAATAAGCAGGATTTCCATCCTCATATAAGATAAGGTAGACTTCAAGCCAAAGTTATTCAGAAGGGATAAAGAAGGACATTTCACACTGCTTCAGGGAATCATACATCAACAAGACATAATAATCTTAAATATTTATGACCCAAACAATGGAGCATCTATAAACATCAAGCAAACACTTCTCAACTTCAAGAATCAAATAAACCACAGCAAAATAATACTGGGTGACTTTAACGCACCTCTCTCACTATTGGATAGATCTTTGAAATAAAAACTAAACAAAGAAACTATAGAACTAAATAATACAATCAATAATTTAGACTTAATGGACATATATAGAGTATTTAATACATCATCTAGAAAATACACTTTCTTCTCGGTATCACATGGATTATTCTTTAAAATAGACCATATGTTATGCATAAAAAAACTCTTAGCAAATAAAAAATAGAAATACTACTCTATATCTTATCAGATCATAACTGAATGAAACTAGAAATAAAATACAAAATAAAAATAGAAGCTACTCCAACACCTGGAGACTAAATAATCTGCTGTTGAATGATGAATGTATAGCAGAAGAAATTAGGGAGTAAATAAAAATATACTTAGAGGTAAATGAGAACACCAATATGGCATATCAAAATCCCTGGGACACTATGAAGGCAGTGGAAAGTTCATTGCATTAAGCTCATTTATTAACAGAATAAAAATTCAACAAATAAGTGACCTAACATGATATCTCAAAGTCCTAGAAAAAGAAGAATAAATCAACAATAAAACAGTAGAAGACAGGAAATAATTAAGATTGGAGCTGAAATCAATGAAATTGAAACAGAAGAAACAATTCAAAAATTGAAAAAATGAAAATCTGGTTCTTTGAAAAAATAAATAAAATTGATAAGCCCTTACCTACACTAATAAAGAGAGAGAGAGAGAGAAAATTCAAATAACTAAAATTTGTGATGAAAAAGGAAATATGATGGACACTATTGAAATACAGAAGATAATTAGAAACTATTTTGAAAACTTATATTTCAATAAAATAGAAAATCTCAAAGATATTGACAAATTTCTAGAAACATATGATCTACCCAAACTGAATTAGGAGGACACACACAATTTAAACAGTTTAATTTCAGGTAATAAAATAGAAGATGCCATCAAAAGCCTATCAAACAAGAAAAGCCCAGGACAGACGGATTTATAGTCAAGTTCTGCAAGACCTTCAAAGAAGAATTAACACCAATGCTCTTCAAAGTATTCCATGAAATAGAAAAGGAGGGAACCCCCTTCCAGACTGACTCTATGAGGCTAATATCACCCTGATACCAAAACTAGACAAAGACACATTAAGGATAGAAAACTTCAGACCAATATCCCTGATGAACATAGATGCAAAAATTCTGGTAAATCATATACAAAAAAAATATTAAAACAATAATGCACCACAATCAAGTGTGGTTCATCCCAGGGATGCAAATTTCATTCAACATATGGAAATCACTAAGCTTAATTCGTCACATCAATAGACTGAAAGAAAAGAATCATATGATGATCTCAATAAATGCTGAAAAAGCATTTGACAAAGTATACCACCTCTTCATGATTAAAACACTAAAAAAATCTGGGGATACTAGAAAAGTACCTCAACATCATTCTAAATGGAGAAAAATTGAAAGCATTTCCCCTAAAAACTGGAACAAGACAGGGATGCCCTCTATCACCACTTCTATTCAACATATTCTTGAAAGTCTAGCCAGAGCAATCAGACCAATGAAGGAAATTAAAGGGATAAGAATAGGAAAAGAAGAACTCAAACTATCACTATTTGCTGACAACATGATTCTGTATTTAGAAGATCCATAAAAATTCCACCAGAAATTTTCTAGAACTAATAAGTGAATTCAGCAAAGTAGCAGGATATAAAATCAACCCATAAATCAAATGCATTTCTATACATCAGTAATGAATCCATTGCAAAGAAATTAGGAAAACTACCCCATTTAAAATAGCTTGAAGCTATTTTTTAAATACTTGGGAATCAATCTAACAAAAGAGGTAAAAGGCCTCTACAATGAAAACTACAGAACACTAAAGAAAGAAATTTAAGACCTTAGAAGATGGGAAGACCTCCCATGCTCTTAGAGAGGAAGAACCAACATTTTCAAAATGGCCATGATACCAAAAGTGTTACACAGATTTAGTACAATTCCTATTAAAATCCCAATGACATAGAAGTAGAAAAAGCAATCATGAAATTGAAAAATAAGAGACCCAGAATAGCCAAAGCAATTCTTAGCAAGAAGAGTGAATCAGGAGGCATCACAATACCAGACCTTGATATATACTACAGAACAATATTAACAAAAACAAACGTCATGGTATTGGCACTAAAATAGACATGTAGACCAATGGTACAGAATAGAAGACTCAGAGACAAACATGCATAAATACAGTTATCTCATACCAGACAAAGGCACCAAAACATACATTGGAGAAAAGGTAGCCTCTTCAACAAATGGTGCTGGGAAAACTGGAAATTCATATGTAGCAAAATGAAATGAAATCTCTATCTCTCACCTGCACAAAACTCAACTCAAAGTGGATCAAAAACTTAGGCACTAAAACAGAGACCCTGGGCCTAACTGAAAAAAAAAAAGTAGGCCCAAATTTTCATCACATCAGCTTAGGTCCTGACTTCCTTAACAAGAGTCCAAAAGCCCAAGAAGTGAAATCAAGAATCCATAAATGGGATCGAATGAAACTAAAAAGCTTCTTCTCAGCAAAGAAAGCAATCAGTAACCTGAAGAAAGAGCCTATTGGCTGGGAGAAAATCTTTACCACACACAGCTCAGATAGAGCACTAATTTCCAGGATATATAAAGACCTCAAAAAACTTACCACCAAAGAAACAAATAACCCAATCAATAAATGGGCCAAGGAACTGAATAGACACTTCACAGAAGAAGAAAAGCAATCAATCAATAAACATGAAAAAAAAGTTCATCTTTGCTAGCAATTAGAGAAATTCAAATCAAAACTAAGATTTCATCTCATTCCAGTAGGACTAGAGTGAGTACAAGCAATAATAAGTGTTGACGAGGGTGTGGGGGAAAAGATATACATGGCTGGTGGGACTACGAATTGGTGCGACCACTATGGAAAGCAGTCTGGATATTCCTCAGAAAACTTGGAATGGAACCACCATTTGACCCACATATCCCAGTCCTTAGCTTTTATTCAAAGGACTTAAAGTCAGCATATTACAGTGATGCAGCCATGTCAGTGTTTATAGCAGCTCAATTCACAATAGCTTAAACTATGGAACAAACCTAGATGCCTTCAACAGATGAGTGGATAAAGAAAATGCGGTACATATACACCATGGGATATTACTCAGCCTTAAATAATAAACTATTGCATTTGCAGGCAAAGGAATGGAGTTGGAGAATATCATGCTAAGGCAAATAAGCCAACACCCCAAAACCCAAAGGCCAAATGTTCACTCTGATAAGCAGATGCTGATCTATAATGGCTAGTGGGCAGGTGGGTTGATGGGTGGGGATGTTAAACAAGAATGAAGGAACTTTGGATTGTGCAAAGGAGAGTGTTGGGGAGAAAGGTACTGGGCAGATGGGAAGAGCTGTGGAATGAGATGGACATTGTTACTCTGTATACATGTGTGATTACACTACCAATGTGACTCTTCACTATAGAGAGCCAGAGGGGAAAAAAAGAAAAATAATCAGATCAACATGAATGCTAAAATAATTGCCCTGGAGCACCTTCTGCTCAGTACATCTTTCATTTATGATCTTGAGAAACCTGTTGACTAGTCATACCTTTCTTAGGAATTGCCCTTATTTTTTTATTATTAACATATTTCTAAAAATCTTTCACTGGCAGATGGGAAGCAATATTTGTTCTCATAGATCTTATGACATTTTATTTTTTCCAATATATTTTCTGCAAATTCTGAAAGTCTTTAGAAGTTTGAGATGGATGCCTGTTTCTGATTAGTTCTTTCCTACCCCCAACTCATTTGGGGAACTTTTCAAAGTCAAGTCAAGCAACAGTAATTTCAAACAATCCCAACTTTTTCTCACTCAGTTACAGAATTTCTGGGAAGTCTCACAAATTGAAGGAGCAAAACAATATCCACCAATAGCTTTGTAGATGAGGCCATTCTTAATAAATGAAAATCTGTTTCTCACATACTAGGACATTAACAGTCATGCAGAAGAAATTGCCAAGTTTAGGAAATTGGTAGACCTATGGTTCAACAAGCAGTAGGCAGAACATATATTCCTCTGTGAACCTCTATTCCATAGATTCTTGGAATGAACCCATTTAACCATGAAAGATAAAGAATGTTGCAGATTTCAGAAGAATCTTCAAGAAATACACTAAGTTCTGTGAGCATATAACATATGCTTTCAGTAGTGTGATATTATGAATATTTTAAGCTTTATGTTATCTAATTCTCTGTTGAGTTCTTTAGCAGTTTACATCATTTAACTCTTACTACTCTCTATAGGTCAGGCACTTATTCCACAGAAGAGGGTATTGAAGAACCAACAGAATAAAGAATTCATCCAAGATCACAAAAGTCAGCAATGGCATTTGAACTCATGTTCTCTTGACTTCAAAGTGCAGGCTTTGATCACCATGATTGATTACTGAGTTTTTCTATACTGTGAAATATGCCATATTGTTGTATGTTACCCAAATCTAAATAATAATAATAATAATAAGAAGAAGAAGAAGAAGAAGAAGAAGAAGAAGAAGAAGAAGAATCCACTATACTTACAATTCTAATAAATCTTTTCTTTTCATTTGATGATAAGACATTAGTGATTCTGTTTGCAATCTGAAATGGAATAATCAACTAGAACAGTCTAAAGAATGAAATTATGTACTTAAAATACTTAGCATAGGTGCTGACAGAAAGTGCACATTTAGTTGGTGTTGCACTGTTGAAACCCTCTCATGTGCTTCATTCCAACAGGCTGGGCTCTCAATGACTGACACAATATAAATCCATGCTCAGCACTTAGCTGAGATGCACTTAAGTGAATGAACAGCCTCTAAAACCCCAGAAGTAGAATCTTTAGTGGCAAAATGACTTCCTATTTTTCTACTTTGTTATTCCCAGCACACAGACATGCAGTATTTGAATTCAAATTTCTGTATTAAAGTATGGGCTCTTTTCTTATAATCTTGACCACTTCATAATATCAAAATGTGGAGAGAGAATGTTGTGCATATTTTATTATGCCTACATGTGCATGTATTTAAAAGGAAGCAAAGTGTGATATACAGTGGTTTAATTGTTTTAAATAACTTCCGGTACATTTTATTGCATTCACTGCCAGGGAGGGAAAGTTGGATGGGGATAATAATTAAATAGACATTTAATACTTTTAGTTTTTGTGGGCTTTGGATACCTACCATTTGTTTGACAACTCTGTAGTTCTTCTACTACCTTCTTCTTTTCCTGAATTCCAGGTAGCCTGCAGAATGAGGGAACACAAAGATACAGATTGTAGGTTCAGATCATAAACTGATAATCACCTGCAGCATCCCATAATTTCCCTGCACGCAAGAAAAAGACATTTCTTAAGTCACGTAATTATAGTTTTATGTGATATCCTTCACAATTCTATTTGCGTGTAAAGCAATCCCCAACTGCCTACCATTTGCTCCTAAAATTGAAATGTAAATGTAATTGGAGGCTAATGCAGGATTATCATTGTTGCCTTGTTAGCTATTTATATGCATGTATTGTATGCACAGTAGATATTTTGAATGTAAGCAATGCTGGTAAGAACATAACAGAGACTGAGTCTTAAGAACAGAATGAGAAATGTATCTAACATCATTTACTTTGCTTTAAAACTCTGTGGTATAAGAAGGATATGTTATATGCAATACTGATATGAGAAAGTTAGAAGACACTGCTAGTGAAGTACAAACAGCAAAGTGTTCTTCTCATATAATACTGTCAAGCTAAATGACCTCCTCAAGAATGCTGACTTTGCATGTGGAAACCCTAATGCACAATTTGGGGAGCACTGTGATTATGATTCTTACTAATAACTCATGGGTTAATGATGTATTCCCAGTTCTCTTTAGTAACTCACTGTGGTTATGCAATTAACAAAACAGATAAGCTTTTCTGAAAATCCCTTTTTTCACACTTGCCTCTTTATAGGGTCATGATATTTGGAACTAAAATTAAAAAAAAAAATTGACACACTTCATCAGACCATATTCTGAGCTACCTTCCTGTACCACACCATCCCACAAGGATATTCTCCTGTACCTGGAACCGAGAGCTATGGAATCAGCTGACCATGGACTGAACTTCTGAAACCATGAGCCAAAATAAATGATTTCTCCTTGAAAGCAAAACAAAACAAAAGTGCTTTTCTTTTTTGAACCCAGTCAATATTTTGCTGGTTTATATATTACTTTTTTGCTTATTCAGAGTCTTGCTCTGTACCTTAATTTATATTTGGTTCTGGTATTGTTTAAAATTGTATTTGAAGAAAGAAGAAAATAATGACATCCTCAAAAAAAAATGATAAACCAAGAGAAGAAGGCAAATAACATCAACCCTCCTTTGTGTTAGTCCCCTGGATGATGTCTGCTGGCAAAGGAAGTTCAGATGTTCATACCTGTGTGTTCATTCCCTGATGAGATTGCTAATGGCAAATGTCACCATAGTGACTCCTTTTATTATTTATTTTTTTTTGTACTATTCTTTTTCAAAATTTTCTTACATCTGTCATCTGTATTTATCAAATCCCATTTATGTGGAATGGATAGGGAAAACAAAATTGTTGCCATTAGACATATTGAGAAATGAAGACTTATGAGGTAAACTTAGTCTAAGCTAACAACTCTACCAGGCAAGCTAGTTCAGATAAAGCCTTTAACTGGGTCTGCCTTATTGATTATTGTGTGATTAGTAGGTAATATAGTGCCTAGGACATAATTACTGCTTCTTAAATAGCTGTAAAATAAACAACTGGGTGAAGAGAGACAGAATTAGAGTCTACCGTGCTACATCCATACACCTATCCATACTCCTTCTCTGTTCCATAAAGCGAGAAAATTCATTCCTTCAACTTCTCTGAATTTTGCTTTTAACTTTTATTGTCCCATAATCTTATTGCAGAGCTCACTATAGACTCTAGCAATGGAGACTATAAAAGGACTTATGAGATGATAATAGCTTATAATCATGATCTTTTCCTTCTAGATTTAAATGCTGACTCCAATTACGAGTGTCATTTTAATTAATATTTCTTAACATTTATGCTGTGCTTAATATTTTTAAAGCACTTCAGAGTTATTTAGTGAATGGCCTAACATTCTCTTGAAGGATGGCATTATTATTATCTGCAAATTCTACAGATAAAGTTCTTGCTTAAGAAATTTGACAAAGACACTTGGCTAATTTTTAAGAGAAGGTAGCTCATTTGAACCTGTAGCTAGACAGGAGCATCATGGTGCAAAGAAAATAGTACTTTTTCTTGCTGGAAGTCAAGGGGTACATTTAGAGCCCCTTCTACTCTGCACTGTGATAGGCACAGTATTTATTTCCCATATCATCTCTCATCTTTAATAAAGCCTTCATTAAAACTTTTTTTTTCTTTCCTTTTCCTACTTAACTCAAGAAAGTCTCCAGTTTACCTCTCAGGAGGGCAGGTGTGCATGAAGACTATGGTCATAAGTGACAGAAGAGGAAGATCAGTTGTTGCAGGGCTGCCTCTTGACCTCCAGGGGGCTCCCCAGGGACTGCTTGTCCACTCTTTCATTCACTGCTCCTTGGTGAGTAAGGAAGTGGTTGTTCTCATTTGAAAGATAGAGCAGCCATGGTCAAGAAGATCTAGGAGGCTTGTCAAGGTTTGGTTGACTTCAGAGTCATCCTGATCTCTTATTCAGAGGCTCTATTGTGAAGTCAGTGAGTCAGTTTTCTTACTGTTGAACAGTCTGTGCCCAGAGTAATTTCACTTGTTTTGATTCTGCTAAAGTTTCATTCTCAAATGTTCCCCCAAAGTCCCATGTGTTAAAGGCTTGGCCCCAGCCCTTGGAATACTGGGAGGACCTTTAAGAGGTGGAGCCTAGTGGGAGGTCTTTAGGTCTTTGGAGGAATGCCTGTGAAGGCAGTTTTGTGGAACCCAGCCCCTTTGTCTTTCTTTCTTTTGTTTCCTGGCCATGAGGTGATTGGTTTTGCTCTTCCGTGTACTATCTCACCATTGGCCTAAAAGTAACCTGTCTAAGGGTGAGCCTCTGAAACTAACGGTGAGCCAAATCAACCTTTTCTTTTTGTAAGTAAATTTTCTCAGATATTTGTTCTAGTAACATGAAGCTAACACAGATCCTATCCAATTTAAGTTGTCCCTAGGTGTAGCATCTAAGAATAAATATGGGGCATTGAGAGTGTATGTAGTATAGAGGAAAAAGTTGAAGAGGTTTAATGGTCTGAATATAGTTCCCAGGCTCATTAGGAAGTAAATATTCAGTATTGGGCAACTAATTTAATGCATAATACCTCAGTTTTTTCTTTTGTAAAAGGTAATACTCTACCCACCCCAGAGTACAAAGTAAATACCCTATAAATTGTTATTTTTAGAAAATTACAAAAATAGTAAAATAAAAAGATAAAACTGGAAAAGTTTTTAGTGGAAAATATTACACTTTAGAATATTTTATACAATTATAAAAATAGCACTATATGGTCATCTTCATTGTGTTTCAGTGTTTTGTGTATTAACATAACACCATATATTAAATCAGTGTACTTTTAACTTATTTTTCATCTTCAAAAACTACATATGCTCTTGCAATAAATTATTCAAAGGAATTAAACTTATAGTTTTCCTACAACAAAAATTCAGGATTGAAACTAGAGATTCAAAGGATACCAATGTCAGACACTGCAAATGTATTTTCATAATACGATAAAACTGGTTTGTTAATTTAATACAATGCTATCAAATGCCGAGTTTAACAGAACTCAGTTTTCAAATTCATCACATGAAACAGAAAACATAAATACATAAAGGAATATAACATGGCAGTGATAACATTAAAATGCATGCTGCTTACTGTATGATCCAGCAACTCTGTTCCTTACTATTTACCCAAAGGAGGTGAATACACATCCACACAGAAACCTGCATGGAGATGTTCCTAAAAAAAGTTTTATTCATAATTGAACAAACTTGGAAGCAACCAAATTTGCCCTCAGTAGATACAGATACTTCCAAAAAGAAAAAAAAATGTAGTGCATACAGATAATGGGGTATTTTTCAGAGCTAAAAAAATGAACTCTCAATCCATGAGAAAACATAAAGGAAATTTAAGTGCATTTTACTAAGTGAAAGACACCAATTTGAAAAGGCTGCCTACTATACAATTCCAGCTATGTGAAAAGGCAAATGATAAAGATGCTGATATAGTCAGTGGTTTTCTGGAGTAAGGAGGAAGGGGTAGATGAAGAGGAGGAGCTAAATGCCAGTATTTCCACGTTTTCCACCATTATGATTTGCATGAATAATGACAGTTGATTCTTTAGACATAGTTATTTAAAATAATTTAGGAACCCTTCTTCAATTTCATTAATGTTAAGAAATAGCACTATATTCATCAAATCCCAGATTTCTAAAAACATACAATACATCTGGATTCTGACACTATTCATGCATACACACATTCACAAACACCTGGGTGTGTGTGTGTATATATATATATATATATATATATATACACACATATCTGTATAACATTTAAGAAGTTTATATATATTTATGTGTAAAAACATATGCAAATACATATATATATATATATATATATATATATATATATATATATATATACCTTTTAAAATCTTATTGGTGGATCTAAAGATAGAAAGGGGAGTAGACATATAATATAAGAAAAGTGTTGATTATACAATATGTATAAAATACTATGCTAAGCATTAGGATTGAAAGAGTTATGGGCTCACTCTCAAAATTTGGTTGGAAAAAACAATGGATTGTCAACAATGGGAATGGTCTCCAAGAGTAATGGTAAAGAGTGAAGTATCCCAAATTCTCCAGAGCCCCCATTTCTGAATAATTAGTGAAGACAAGTCTGAAGGAGATACATTTTTAGCAATTCTTCCCTCTGTTTAAGAAATCACCTCTTCACCAGGGCCATGCAATCCCATTTCTGTCTTGTTTTCCATACCACTTTCCATCCCATTATCATATTACTTAGAGTGTATCAGCTGCTTTGTTCAGATGGCCTGTGCTTCATTTGTAAATGACATTGTCAAGGCTATTATTGCAGCTGTTTGCAGAATGTCGGAAAGCTGTCAAAACTCAGCGGAGTCAAACTGTTTGCCGCAAACAGCAAATGAAACGCACTCATAAATGATTAAAGGCACTTCATAAGTGATCCTCACCAAGGAAATGGAAATGTTGTCAGACTGAGTCTTCATCTATCTCTTGCACCTGGGATGAAGCCAAAGACAGTTGCATCTAATAACTAACCAGGGGAATGTTTGCCTCTCTAAAGGAAGGGAAGCTTTAGAGGCACAGCTTTGCAATTTAAATGTAGTGTTGTCATATCAAATGGCTGTACTCTCCTTTTAAATCATATTACAGAAACCCTTTTCTTAGTCATTTTGGTAGCATCCATAAAGAAAACATTAACAATCTGAAAAATCAACATAGGACAATGAAACAACAAAAATAACAGCCAAATACACACACCTGCACACAGCCTGTAGTGTTCAGAAGGAACTAGCTCACTTTATTGAGGGGAATGTTAGATATGTTTGGTAAGCTTTGTCTTCAACACATTCATTGACCATAGAAAGTCAGAATCCCAAACAATATTGAAAGCCAATATTGAAAATCAAGGGCCTTAGTAAAAGTGAGTTGCGCAAGATCACATCTAGTTGAATAAAATTGAAAGGGTTTTGGTGGTAAACTGATGGTCCCCTGAACATTATTTTTATGTAAACTTCACTGTGTGTAGACAAAATGAGAAAACTAACTCCTAGAGGATACCTTTACCCATGCACAAGGAGACAGATTCAAATCACCTGTGGTTTTCTTTCTTTCTTTTTTTATGCATCTTTTTTCTTATTAGCTTTGTTCACATCAAATTAATATACAATGAATTTCATCAACTTTAAGTGCATAGTTCAGTGGGTTTTGACAAATGCATGTCACCATGAATGCAATATAGAACATTTACATAAGGTTGAGAGTTTTCCACCCCCATCAGGTAAGTCTTTTCCACTACACCCTGTCCGCTGACAATCATTTTTCTTTTCCTTCCCTATAGATAAGTCTTTTTTTTTTTTAGAGTTTATATAAACAGACAAGGTTTGTGTTGGGCTTCTTTCACTCAGCCTAATACTTTTGTAGTTTAACCATGTAGCATGTGTCAGCACTTCTATTCATTTGTTTGTTTAACATGTTCTTCACGTTAATGCTATCCTACTTTTCCTTTTCCAAGTTCACCAAACACTGTAGAAATTATCTAATGTTAAAGGTCTCATGATGGATTTGTGAATAGTTTTTGAAGGGGGTACCAGGCATAAACTGGGTGTGATCTCCACATTTTCTCATGAAACCCTTTACTTTCCATAGTGGAGTTTATTAAAAATGGAAGCTCATAGGATATTAAAGAAAAAGTTAAGAATCTCCTTATTATGCAAGCTTATTCCTTATTGGATGCATTTAAACATAACTGGGGTTATCATCTGCAAAAGATTTATGGAGGAAATTAGAACATGGGATGGAGATACAGCCAGATGAATAAAGATCTAATAAGGATATAAGAAATGGAGAAAAATTGTGTGCTTTTACGGAATATTATGCAGTATCTAAAGAACAATTTCCAGGGTTTCTGATTGTAGGGAGGTATTTTGTTATTGTTTTTCACAATGTGGCAACTTTTAGGTAATGGATATGAATGTCTGTAACTCTTTTCTATAGACATGTATATTCTGTCCAGTGAAATTCCAACTGACTTCTCTCTTCTTCAGACTCCAGGATGGCCTCCAATATGCATTCATTTCAATGCTCCTCATTTATCTGTCAACAGAATGAATGAAATTCCTTTTTTAGCTAACCATAAATGCTGCTTTTTCCATTGTACCATTATTAGCTCAGACATTTCCATGATATTTTGCTTCGGTATTATCAATTCCCTTTATACATCAAAAATATGTTTACATTTTGAACTCTCTTTTATCAAAGTTATAAAAATCTCCCAGGATAGATTTATCTTTTCCAAAACAGGGCAATCTTGTGAATGACATATGCGGGCTTTAGAGGAAATACATGGATTTGTTTCATAAAGATCTAGATTCATGAAGATGTAGCATTAGCAGGAAGCCTGTAACCTTGAAGAAGATTGGGTCATGTCGGAGTATCTCCCATAAGACCTGAATCTGAGGCTTCTTTAAGCTCTGACTTTTCTAGCTGCAAACAACGCAGGGAGAACATTAGTAGAAATATTTGGAGGAAATTATATGAATTGTATGAATTCCAAAAAACGTGTATGTCATTTTTATCTACTCTACTATCCATATAGGTGAACTCTTCATTTTATTCTCATAGGAAACACTTGAGGAAAATAGACGAAAGGTCTAAGTTTCATTAGACATTAAATATGAAGTGCAAATATTGTTAGGAAACGTGATGTCATCTGGCTGATTTCCATATGATGTTGTAATTCCCTGTATAAAATCTTTTCCAGGTGATCGCGTTAACCGTTTACCTCCAATGAACGGACTTCACCACTCCCCCAAAAGCCTACATTCTATGCTTAAGATGAGCACTCTTGCCATCCTAGGTGCTCCTTACCATAACATATATCTTTATCTATGAATTGCAAAGTTTTTGTACCATTTACTAAGGATTTATGCTGAGCTAAGTAGTGTACTAAACAAATAAATACCCTCCAAACCTTACAGCTCTGAGGTGATGTTGTCCCATTTTCTGGTGGTGTATACTGAACCCAAGTGGTAAGTAATTTCCTCAAAGACCCTATAGTTTGCCTTTTTTAAATGTCTGCCGCAGTCTGGCTGGGCACAATTCAGGAGCCACTTGTCAAAAGAAACTAACTTTATTTTTAGAACCCCACACGCCAAACAAAACAACTCCTCAGGAAAAACCCTCAGAGCCCAACTGCCACCACTGGCTTCCCACAAGCCTCTCAACCTCCCCCACTCCTCCTGCTCTTGAGGCCAATTGGCTGGGTCGCGTGGGCGGAGCCAAAAAAGTCCCCCAATGAGCAGCTCCCTAGTCTGAAAGGGCGGGGAAACAGCCCAATGAGCGTCACCACAGAGGAGCCAATCAGCTAGATGTTGCTGGGGCTGCTGTGAGCCAATCATCAGCTGGCAGTCTGAAAGTTTGCCCGGGCTCCTTTGGCTGTGGCTCTCAACAAATGTCAAAGATAGAGTTCAAATGCAGGGATGCATGACGGCAATATCTCCATCCCTCCCTCCCTCCCTCCCTGCCCTCTTCTTCTCCTCCCCCCACCCGTTCTCTCTCCTCGTTTTTTTCCCTTTGAAATCACCTAACAACTCAAATTCACATGTCAGGCCTGCAGTACTTATCAAGACATCAGTAACCCCCTCTTTTCGAGTTGTGATATTGCTATGCTTACATTCTCGAGGTCTTGAGAATAAAGTGACTGCTATCATAGAAACCTAGAGTCTGCCCTGTTTTACAAAGGGAATTGATCATGACCGTCATAGTGTTCTTTTGAAAGATATGTTAGGTATTGCTTGAGCCGCTTCAGAAAACAACCTAAATCCAAATTCAAATCAAAGAAAGCTATATTTACCTGGCCAGGGACTGTTACCCACCTGTAGAGACTGAAGCTCTGTGGGAAAACAGCAACCTCTTGGCCTGTGTCTTGAGAATTTAAGGACAAAAACTATAGCTCAGGGACTTTGCTTAGCATCATGTAAGCAAGCCAATCATAGAAGTCAAGACCACAATTAGCACAGCAACTCAAGACAATCGCATCTTGGGTTTGATCAGGTGTTTAGTTTGAGTTTGTGTAGGTGGTTAGCAAGGGTGAGAATCTACTTCAAAGTCTTGGGTCACCAAGAGCACTATATTCTGGGTTGAGTACAAAATTTTGTGGGGTACAGAAAAGTACAGAAAACAATATATTAAAAGAAAACAGCTTTCATTTCAGTTTCTCAGAAACAGCTCTTGTAATTTTTTTTAATAGAAGGCAGCAAAATGGAGTCTTAGGCCTGTCTATGACAATTCTTGCTTTATAATTGTCTTATCTCACTTATCAAAATCTTATGCCTATAATCTATATTTTTTACTACTCTATAACCTATAACTTACACTCGTATAGATTGTATTTATCAGTTCACACCACAACAGTATTGCAGGTGCAAGAAACAGAATCTACTCTAACAAGTTTAAGCAAAAATTAATAAGTTAGGCAGGGTGGTACACTACCATACTCTCAGTTACTTGGAAGGCTGAGGCAGGCATTGTAGCATGAGCAGTTTAGCAAGACTCTGTCTAAAAATGAAATATAAAATAAATAAATGATAAAAGGGCTGGAGGTATATCTTAGTGGTAGTGTACTTGCCTAGCAGGCACGAGGCCCTTGGTTCAACCCCCAATATTGAAAAACAATTAAAAAAATAAAATGAAATACATAATTTATAGTTTGGGATGTGGAATATTATATAAATCTTGGAATTTTTATGAAGGCCAGAAGGTTGAGTTCTGGACCCCTGCAGCCACGAGAAACCTGATATTACCAAGGCACTTCTGTATCCCAGGCACAAACTGTGCTACCACCTTGCCCAGCAGCTTCCTCTGGAGATGCTGGCAGGTGATGGCAGAAGTCCTTTAACTACTGTTCCCTCAAATTCAGACACTTTCACCACAACCCTTACCAACACTCCCTTTGATGCATCCTTCATTGTATTGATTTCTTTTGAACAGAATTGGACACAGGTATAGACAAGTGCTGCTGCAGGCTAATTCACATATCTCAGACTTGGTACAAGGAAGAGCAGGGCTCCTACTACTAGGGAGGAGGATGAGAAGACATAATAATGATCTAGGAAATTCCCCCAACCTGGTAAGTGTTCCCACTAAAATAATACATGATATA
This sequence comes from Marmota flaviventris, assembly GCF_047511675.1. Classification (NCBI taxonomy): domain Eukaryota; kingdom Metazoa; phylum Chordata; class Mammalia; order Rodentia; family Sciuridae; genus Marmota; species Marmota flaviventris. Next base: position 101,101,334 of record NC_092508.1, on the reverse strand, counting down.
CATCCACTGGAGGAAGTAGGATGTTTGGAGAAGCTGATTCTGTGATTATGAGAAAAAGAATTATTCACACATTTGCAAGGTCACCTGAAATATTGGTGTTTCTATTTGCATTCTGTAAAGATACCCATGATCTCAGAGCAGTTTGTTCTCAGCAGTGACTTAAGTTTCTTATCTTTTGAAAGCTTGAGGATGACAGCTGGATTTACAAATCTTTTCTCTGCTTTTTCATATGGAAGAGATCTGGCTTCAGTATACTAAATCTAGCCCCTTTCATTTCTTTCTGCGGGCTATTCCATAGTCATTTTTTTTTCTGTTTTTCTCTTTCATATGAAATTCCATAGATTGTATCATAATATCTCTCATACAGTATATCCTCTGGGAAGATATTTTAAATGCATGAAGGAATAAATTACCTATATTACCTAGGTCTACGCTATTCAATTTTATATTTAAGTCAGGTTAACTCAGACCTTAAGATGAAGTATTTTTTATTTTCTTTCTTTCATGGGAGAGACACATATTTTTTTTCTTATTTAAAGATCATGGACTATGGAAGATTCAGCTTTATTTTCCAAATTTTCAAAGAGCTATTTTTGAACAATTTAACTTGAAGTGACCTCTCTGGTTTATCTTAATCTCCAAGGCAAAGATCATCTGTGCTATTTATTTAATCATTACCAATGGGCTCTTCTAGGACTAAATGTGTGTGTGTGTGTCTGTGTGTGTGTGCGCGTGTGCATGCATATAATATTTCCATAAACTAACCAAAGGAGTATGTGGCCGACAAAAAAGGACTGGTGTCAGGAATCCTATAAGAAAAGTCAAGCTATGGATTTCTAATTAGTTTTCATATGATATGGTATCACTACTCTATAATCAACTTTGTTAAAAAATCTCTTTGCTACTTTTCTCTACTTATTTCCATATCTATTTTGGAAATATTTTGCCAAATTTCAAAAAAAAATGTCTTTGGGACTTAGATTAGGATTACATTTCACTAGATCAAGTTTTGTGAGAAGCCCTCCTATCTTTTTTAAAAATGAAAACCCTGTATTTTTCTGTTTGCCCTTTCCTATTAAATATAAGGGTCAATTCATTCACATCAGTCCCTACTTCAACACCTTATGGTCTTCACCAAGCTTGTGGAATTAGTTCATGGTTCTTGCTGTCTTTGTTTCTTCATGTTTTGTGATCAGGTGAGCGTTTCATCCTGTTTGGCTGGAATTATACCCATTAAGGCCTGGTGATCTCTCTTGTCAGGTCATTTGTCCATGCAGTTTAACATTAATCCTGGATATTTTATTTTAAAACTACTGCTGTATTTAATTAGTAATATAATTAACCAGGGTATTTGTATGTGTATGTGTGTGTGTGTGTGCACGTGCGCACGTGTGGAGAACATGTGTGCATATGCATGCAGGATAAATATCTGATATTACTCCTTTTGATATTGCCCTGCCTAACAGTGAGGGAGGGTGTGGACAATAGGAAGAGTCACACCAACACAAGGGTCAGTATGGGAAGTAGAGTGAGTCTAGGGATCTCAGAGCAAAGCCCTGAGGCCTAGTGCACTGGGCTAAGGGCAGGGGTGGGAGCAACACAGAAATTCCATACCATCCAACTGCCCATATCTACTTTCCAATTTATTACACGTCTTACCTCCTTGTGGATCTTGCTAGAGCCAGTTAACAGACCCATAACACACAAGAAAGAAAATTACAGTTACTTAAGACCTTTGTGTTTGTCTCTTCAGTTGCTCCTGGATACATTTACCCACAGTACCTAGTATCTATTTTTTCTACCTCCCATCTCCCTTCACTGAATTTCCATGTTCCCTGGGATTCCTAATCACCTTTCCGGCAACTCCAGCTCACATCCGTATAGGGATATGCTTTTTAAATCTGTAAAATACAGGTAAACCTGCTTGCAGTTTGGAAGACCGAAGGGAATTCATCCATCTTAATCTTTTAAGATGGGTTTGATGTATCTAAGATTAAGGGGATGTGAGAATCTTAACCATTTCTCTGCCCAAGGATGGTGAGTTCTGATTCCTATATACCTACATACATGACCTTATTTTCTAATCTGCAACAGCTGAATGAGTTGCATAGTTCCACCATTACAACAAAGTCAGTATGTTACAATATAAGTAAATGTTTAAAAAATATTTAATCATTAATTATTTTAGCACTCCCTTCATTCTCTAATATATTCATGACTAGAACATGAATTGTAGGGTCTAGTGCTCAGCCTCATCATTATTTGGACTTCTTTCACTGAAATTATCCTTGCTGAATGATCAATTGTATCACTGTTGCTAAATTCCATTTGTGCTGCTAATTCCCCAACTTACCTTTGTTGACCATTCTGAAGCACTTGATACTGTTGAGACTTGATTTAATTTTGACCACATGCTCCTCTAGGGTTTCTATTATATTAGCCCTTGATTTTATTTCTACCCTTGTGAATAACTTCACAATATCCTGTGCTTAACTGTCAAAGGATATGTTTTTATTGTGGTGATAAAAAAGCATAAAATTTACCATCTTAACCCTTTTAAATATACAATGCAGATGTTAGCAATCTGTTTTCTTTTTGGAATTGATTTCTAGTTTCATTCCATTGAGGTTAGAAAAGGTACTTGATAAAACTTCAATCTTAATAAGTTTATTAAGAGTTGTTCTGTGACCTAAAGTGTGATCTATCCTAGAGTGTTACTGAAAAGACTTTGTATTCTTCTACTGCTGGTGTAATTCTCTGTTGTAGGTCTATTAAATGCATTTGGTCTATATGATTGTTAAAATCATCTGCTTGTTGATATATGTTCTGATTCTTCTGTCCATTATTAAATATGGGGTATTGACATTTCCTATTGCTATTGCATTACAATCTGTTCCTTTCCTCAGATCTATTGATACTTTTTTATATATATTTCAGTGCTCCAAAGTTGGATGTATATATATTCTAGTGGTTATGTTTTCATGGTGTGTTGTCACTTTCATTATTGTGTAATTTTCTTCTTTATGTCTTACAGTTTTTACTTAGAGTCTATTTTGTATGTTATAAATGTGGATCACCTCTTCTCTCTTTTGGTTACCATTTCAATGGAATTTTTTTTTTTCAACTTTACATTTTTAGCCTATGTGTGTCCTTTTCTAAAATATTTTTTTAAGTTGTAGTTGGACACAATGCCTTTATTTTATTTATTTTTATGTGGTGCTGAGGATCAAATCCAGTGCATTGTACATCTAGGTGAGTGCTCTACCGCTGAACCTCAACCCCAGCCCATATATGTGTCCTTATATTTGAAGTAAGTCTCTTGTATATAGCATAGCTGTATCTTGCATGCATTTTTTAAAATTTTATATCCATTCATCTACTCAAAATATTTATTAAATAAATCATACATATACATTTTGAATAATCCTGATATGAAAAGGCTTACTATTGTCATTTTCTATATGTCTTATAGCTCATTTCGTCCCTCTTTCCCTCTCCTGATTGATATCTTCCCTTGTGTTTCAGTTATTTTTTTTTTGTATCAATAAGACTTGATTACTTTTTCTTTCTTCTGTGTTTCTTTTCACTTACAATGGAGCTTACTTAAAGCATATTTCAGTTATGCCAATCTATTTGTAATTGATAACAACTTAACCTCAATCACATCTAAAAATTTAAGAGTTCTACTTTTGTATTAATTTCACAAATTATATCAACTCATTTTTAAAATTTTTAATTGCTTTTAATTTTAGTTTTATTTTTTATTTTTTTAATCTTTTTAAGTCTGTATCAGATTTAAAAATGATTTGTGCATCATATCACCATTATAGTATTACAGGATTCTGTATAAGTCTCTCTATATAACTATGTCGGAGAGCTCTGCATTTTTGTAGGCCTTCGTGATGCTGTATGGTATGCTATCATTTATCTTGAAGGATTCTATTTGATATTTCTTATAAACTAGATCTAGTGGTTATGAAATACTTTAGTTTTTGTTTGAGAAGTTCTTTAGAGTTTCCTCATTTTGAAGGGATAATTTTACTGGATGTAGTATTATTGTTTCTCTCCTCACCACCCCAGGATGTATGTGTGTGTGTTTTCTTTTGGCATTTTGAATACATCATCCCACTTTGTTCTCCCCTGTAATATTTCCATTAAATATTCCATTGATTTCTAAGGGAGCTTCTTCTTTGTATGTGACAAGTTGTTTATATCTTGCTGTATTCAAGCTTCTCTTTGCCTTTGCCTTTTGACAATTTAGTTATAATGTGTCATAGTATGGGTCTCTTCAGATACATTCTAATCCAAATCTTTGAGCTTCTTGAATTTGGATGTCCATTTCTTCCTTAAGATTTGGTAAGTTTGGGCCACTATTTCTTTAAATAAACTGCTCCTTTCTCTCTATTCTCCTTCTGAGATTTGTACAATATCAGCTTGAAGATGTCCCCTAAGTCCCCTAAGCTTTCTTTGTTTTTCCTCATTTTTTATTTTGATACTGTGATTATTATTATTATTATTAATTATGTTTAATGATTATTTAATTATTTAATAATCATTAAATATAATTATTAATGATATAAAGTCCATTTTTGGAAATATATTTTGGTTCATTGATTGGGCCATGATTCCCTGTTTCTTCATATGTTTCCTGAATTTTCTTTGGGATTTGGGCAATTGAGAAAAGGAATCACCTCTCCTAGACTTTGTAGACAAGTTTTATGTCAGAAAACATCTTCACAATCTGTCCAGCTAATGACTCTGGAAATCTCTTTAACTTCTCTGAAAATGTATGCTCTCTAGACTTTTGTGTATAACTCCTCAACTAGAGAGGTTTATTAGTTGCTTTCTTAGAAGCTCATAATCTCTTGTTTCCTCTATTGTCTGTCTAATGGTGCTACAACTATTTCCTGAGCTCTCCTTTGTTTCTTGTGGCCCCCAACCATTCAAAGTATGTTCATCCCCCAGTCTTCTAGTCAGATGAGAAAGAAGCTGGAAATTCCGATATGTTCTAGAAAAAACAGAAAATTCATAACATGTCTCACTCTTCTCTTTCACTTACAATAAAGAAACTGAAAGATGGGTATTTTTTTCCCCAAATACACTAAGCTCCAAGGATTAGGTGAACTTTTATTAAGTGGAAACACAACTGATTTTCTTCTCAATTATAGTGCAGATTTTCCTGGCTTTCCACTTATTTGAGTTACTATAACCTCTGAATTGTTTTCTGGAATTTTCATAGTACTTTTTAGACTATATTTTGTCATTAATTTTATATCCCTGTGGGAGAATCTTGAGCATGGATTCCTCCATCAATGCCACTGAACCCCTAGTTTACAATATATTATCCAATACCATCATCATATCTTGTTTTCTTTGTTGGAGAAGCTGTGACAAATTACTATAAAACAGGTGCTCTACAAAGAGCAAAAAATTATTTTTCACAATTCTGTAAGCTAGAAAATCCTCAAGACACTTGGTAGATTTGATGTATAGGAACGAACCATTTTCTAATTTGTAATTAGTGCTTTCTTGCTATGTTCTCAGATACTCAGTGAGGCAAATAAGTTGCCTTGGGCCTCTTTTATAATTGCACTAATGCCATTCATGAGGGCACCACCCTCATGATCAGATTGCCTCACAGAAGTACCACTTTTTAATATTAAATTGGGGACTAGGATTTCTCCGTATGAATGGAGGGGACAGAAACATTCATTCAGTCTGCAGCAATTGCCATTGTGTTAATCAACCATGACCATGTTTTTCAAGTATCTTTTGTCCCAGACATTACATTGGGAAGTGTCACACATGTTTTACCAAATCTTTTATGATCAAAGTTAAAATAAGTATAATTATTATCATTTCATAAATGTAGTAATGTAGTGGAGAGACAATAAATAATTTGAGTAAGGACAAACAGATAAGAAAATCAAGACCAATATCTTTTTCTGTAAGTTGGGAAAGAGAGGCATCTTCATTTTTACAATATATTACTAACTAAAATGGGAATTTTCCACTTTTCAAAAGTTTATTTTTTTCTTTTTTTTGGCATGAGATGCTGATAAATTTCACATCTTGTGTATTTTTTTTTTAGATCTGATTTTCAAACTTGTTAAATATGTCTGGGAAGGGACAATATGTGCAACAGACTGGAATTTTTTTCAAAGAAAAGGTGATTCTATTGAATTCAATGTTAGTGGCTCAGGGAAGCTGGAAGTTGTCACAGTTAAATCTTAATTTTTGCTCAAGTATTTTTATTGCTTTTATGATCTGAATTTCTGAGTAGAGATATTTTTAAAAATAGACATCTTTTTCTCCTACCAGATTTGTGTCAATCACATTATTTCATTATCATCATTTGTTTTCACTGTCAAGTGATTCCAATTGTTCAAAACTTAACACGTAAGGCCAACTCCTGAATTTTTGATGTTCGTTGTGTAATTTGTTCTCAGTATTACATGAAGGATTTTCTTTAGGTGTTCTCAGTTCATATTTTTTTCCCTCAGGTGTTCATTCCTTTCCCCTCTAAAAATGAAACAGAAGTAGGTTGCATCTTTCTCAACTGGGGCTACGTTGGGAAAAAGGGATCAAAAATTTTGCACCTAACCAAGAACAGTGGTTTCAGCACCAAGACACAGCTGTTAACAGAAGTTTGGTGGGTCCCTAGAGAAGAATCCTGCCAGGCTGAGATCCCAGAGGTTCTGAGTATTTAAAAGGTACTTAACACGCTCTACTGAGGTGTGGAACAGATGCTGAAAGCCCACAGAATTCATGAGGGTTCTTTATAAAATCTGACCATATTGTCATATAACTCCCTATTGAGGGAGCAAAAAAAAAAAAAAAAAAAAAAAACATAAACCTGTTTTAATCTTGATTTTGTTGATGAAGAAATATATATTGAATATTCCATTCTGCCCAAATATTAAGAATGTTTGAGGAATATGTATGGGACTGATTAGCAAATTATAAAGTGAAATATAAATGTAAAATTTACTAATAATTATTTTTTAATTTACTCTGTGAAATGTACTTTAGACACATTCTTTTATTCCCATGATGACAATTAAAATTTCGATTTCCTTTCTAGAAATTTCCTGGTATTCACTTAAGTGGCTAATTCCTCCCCAGTCCTATTTTGTATTTTATTTAGAGACAGGGTCTCACTGAGTTGCTTAGCACCTTGCTGTTGCTGAGGCTGGCTTTGAACTTGCAATCCTTGTGCCCACACCTCCCATGCCACAGGCATGTCACACTGTACCTGGCACACTTAATAGAATTATACAACTTTCTCTGCACAGTGTCTCAGCTGATGTCTTGCTGTTAGTTCACTGGAAAAATGGAGCCATTAAATAAATATGTGCTATTCTATTTTTATACAACTTATCTTTACACCATACACACACACACACACACACACACACACACGTGCATGAACACGAACACGTGTGTGTTCATCCTCGCCTCCCCTCCCCCAACATTATAGTAGTTGTACTGTCTCTACTCATGAGGCCAAATTTTCTACTTGTGCACTGGGCTCCATTAGCTCTCATATACTCAAAATGTTCTTTCAGGAAATAGTTTTTCACATGCCTGCATTACCAACACTTCCCTCTTCCATTCTAATTGGTAAGAGGAAAGTGTGCTATAGAACTCTCATTTCTGAAACTATAGAATTGACATTAAAAAATACCACTTGATTAAAAAAATGCTAATGGATATTGTGGGTATAATTTAGCAGGGATTCTTTTATGAGTATGATTGCCTTCATAAAAATATTAACTTAAATCTCCAGGCAACTAAACTGAAGAAAGACTAGAAAATCTTTCTGATATTGAAACCAAAGTTTTGGGTGTTCTCAAGTTATTTGCTAATTTCAGCAACTTAGAAATACTGTGTTTAAATGGATTTGTGTAGATATATAAAAGCCCTTCAATTTTAAAAGGCCTCTTACTTTTTTGAGATACATATTTTTAAAGTGAAATCTATATATTATTTAGAACTTTATGTTTACATATAAACACATACATGCACATATCCATAATATCCATATATCTATATGTATCTATATCTAAAAGGATTTAAAAAAAGGATTGATAAAGACCACACAGAGAAAGAGATTAATGTGATGACTCTTGAAGTCTTCACAAAGTAAAAGATATGACTGGAGGAAAGAGGCCGAGCTATTAGTTAAGATCTTGGTGAGGCAATGTGCTCTCCGAGGATTCATACACACAGGCCTAACTTTACATCAGTCTGAAGTTTGAATGTAATGTAACTTATATTTAACCAATAATTTAATTGTTTTCCTTTAAATATTTTTTGGTTGCAGTTGGACACAATACCTTAATTTTATTTATTTATTTTAATGTGGTGCTGAGGGTCCAACCCAGTGCCTTGCATGTGCTAGGGGAGCACTCTACCGCTGAGCCACAACCCAGTCCAAACCCAAACCAATTAATTGTAAATGCTTAGAGATTGGTACTACCATCCTGCAAAACAAGTGTACATAATCTATACTTGTATGTGTTCTTATAGCATTACCACTATGTTCTGCTGTTTAAAAATGAGTATACAATCCCAAAAGTATGAAATACTGAAGAAAAATATTACTATAAATGGAAATTTGTAGAAAGAAAGACTCAAAGGAATACAGGTAAGTGATAACAAATGTATTCAAAATGTTTAAAAATATAATGAAGAGAGTTTAAATCGTCAACCAAGAATAAAATAGTAGACCCAAAGAAAAAGGCAAATATGCAAAATTAAAATTACACTGAGTGGATGAGTGAAACAACATTTTAGACAAGGTTAAATTCTGTGAAAAGAAGCTATATCTTATGTTATTATATATTACAAAAATCAAAGGGGAAAAAAAGAGAAAAATTGTAAAAAGTATCCTGAAATCTACTGGAGCTAAAATAAGAAAGTTCAGAGTAAGATTAATCCAAAGAAAAAATATTAGGAAAAAAAAAGAAGAGAAAAATTAAAAAAAAAAAATTGAAACTAAAGGAACATGAAAATGTTCCAGAATTTAAAAAGAAAATTTTGATTTTCAAATTTAGAAATAAAAATAATTACATTCATTTCATAATATAAAAAATACACTAAATACATTGTGGAGTAAGAACAATCAGAAATGGTAGAATTTTAACTGAGACAAAGAGAAAACAGATTTTTTTACTAGGGAACAGAATATTAATTGAAAATGTTTCTCATTTGCAAAAAAATGGAAGCCACAATACTCAAAAATAATAAATTCCTTTACTATGTTAGGAAAAATAAGTATAAAACTAAAATTGATTAATCAACTAAATTAATATATACATTATGTTAAAATCTCTCTTTTACTAACACATACACCCACATACACACACACACAGAGTACAAAATTGTCCTTTTTAAAACAGAACTTCCTGTAGTACAAATTTCAGAAAAAGAACTAAGAAAATGGACTTTCATTTAATAATATCTTGTTTGTCATTTATTTTTTACATAAATTGTGTATGTACTGTTTAGAATATCTCTTTCCTTCCTAATTATCGGTGGACTCAAGAGGAGTTGTTCCGGGTTGAACTAAGGAGGAACCACAGAGGAATTTCAATTATCACTTCAGGTGGAACATTTCATTTCCACTCACAAGGCACGGCTAACCCTGAGTCACACAGCTACACCTTATGAAGTAGGAAGGCTAATCATGTAGCTGGATTACCACTTCTCAGGTACAACATAATTATGATGGAAGTGGAGGAGAGCTTTTGCTGAACAGCTCAGCTAGCTCTCCACTTAGAGTTTAGAATAACCTTTTCCAAGATATGTTCTCCTAGAAAGACTGCTTCACTCAAGGGCAACTCATATTGTTCACCAAAGAGGAGTTTATAATTTCATAATATTGTATTTGCAGTCCAGTAATTTTACTACTGAGAGGGATTTTAGTGACTTTTTATCTTTCTTTTCATAAATTTGTCTGTTTGTGTTTTTCTGAGCTTCTAATAAGACTAGGCATTAAGCACAGAATGATAACCATACTATGTAGTAGTACCTGCCCTCCAGAGGCTGAGGGCTAAAGGGCAAGATGGGAATTAGATAAAGGAGTGTGTGTGTTAAGTTCACCAATTTACACAATACTTAGAAATTCTCTTCTGGATCCATGAATGTTCAAGTCTCTAACACACACACACACACACACACACACACACACACACACTGAAGTCACAGTTTATAAATTCTGGTTCTATCAATTGTCTCTTTATTATGATAGATCAATATTCTTTTTTCTTATATAAACTCTCCCACTTCTTCAACTCCATTTCTTTTTTCAAGTTTTGAATGAGTTAAAGCAGTTATTTGTATTATTCATGACATATTCGTCATAGATAATGCAAGCAATATGTCATACACTATTCTTTTATTTCTTTGTTGAATTTTTATTTTTTCATGGAAATGATTTCTCAATTTCTCTCTCTCTCTCTCTCTCTCTCTCTCTCTCTCTCTCTCTCTCTCTCTCTCTCTCTCTCTCTTTTCCCTTCCTCTGGAATCCGAGTCTAAGAATAAGTAGGTAGGTAAAGTTCTCTGGATACCTGTGGGGAATTTGTTCCAGGAGCCTACACAGACACCAACATCTATGAATGCTCAACTCCTTTATATAAAATTGATAATATATACAGAAGGCTACATGCATTCTCCCATATAGTTTAAATCATGTGTAGATTACCTTACAATGACTAATACAATTTAAATGTCAGGCAAATAGTTATACTGTATTCTTTAGGGAATAATGACAAGAAAAAAATTGTTAATGTTCAGTATACCCACAACTGTGATATTTATAACTACATTTTTATTTGCAGTTAGTTGGATCTTCAGATGTAAGATCCATAAATACATAGGGCCTACTAAAGTTCTCATATATATAAATGAATAAATGAAAATTCTGATTTATAACTTTTTAAATTACAAAGATTACATTTGTCTCATTGTGAAACATGATATTTCTAGGATACATGTTTTGTAGTAAAATAAATGAAGTCTTCAACTCAAATGCTGGTATACTTTGAAGCCACAATGTGGTGGTATATGAGAAAAAGATAAAGACCAAGATCCCTGAACAGGTGTTTCACAAGATCTGAGGATAAATTTTTATTTTTTGTTTATATTTTATTAGCCATGAGTGTATTAAATGACTCATAATTTTATATTATTTAGAATATAGGAAATATAATCAACAAATCAAGTGATGCTGCTTTTCTTTTTGCTAGTTTCAAAAATTAATGAAAAACATAAATGAGGTTAATATTTGAGTTAAAATTTTTAGTTCAATATCATAATGCAAATGAAAAACTAATATGAACCATCAGTAGCATACAGATATGACCATACATTGGGAAAAGCTACATGCTAAAGTATAGCAATTTTTCTCCTTATATATTATATATATGTGAGACATTGTGATAGATAGATATGTATGTTTAATATTTTAATTCATCCAAATAGATGCATACAGTTCTATTTACAGATAAGGAAATTTACATAAGAAAGTTGAAGTCCCCAAAGCAAGATAACTGGTAATGGGCAGAAAATGTCTGCCAAATACTCAAACTACTCAATTCTAATGTGATATACCTCATCCCAGGCTTTACCTCATTGTACAAGGAGTGGAGGAAAGTCCTCATGAGTTTTGAAAAAACTTAAGAGAAAGCATTTTTGTTTATTTACTAGGTATAAATACTCACTATACAATTGTTATGCAAAGCAGAGAAAATAGAAGCTCTTAGTCCTTTGTGAGAGTCCATAAGAATAATCAAGTTCACAGGGAACATTCACAAAGACTGACCACACTGGGCCATAAAACATAGCTTAAAATTTTTTAAAAATTGAAATTATACAAAATCTGCTCTAAGGTCATAATTGAACTAAAATTAAAGAAAAACCGATGACAGAAGGATAACTGGAAAATAAAAAAATATGTTAAGAATAAATAACTCACTTCTAAATAACAGAGGTAAAAGAAGTTATCTTAAGATAAATTTTAAAACATTGTTGAAATTAATGAAAGTAAAAAAGAAATATTAGAATTTGTGAGGTTCAGAAAAATCAGTCTTTTGGGGAAAATTTATAACATTAAATGCATAAATTAGAAAAAAAGAAAGATCTAAAATCAATAGTCCAAGTTTTCACTTTAGAAACTACAAAGAGAAGTACAAATTAAATCCATGAAATGAAGAATAAAAGAAATGAGAAGATTTAGACAAGAAATCAATTGTGAAATTAAAAATTGTGAAATTAAAGACAGAAACTCAGTAGACAAAAATTAATAAAGCCAAAAGCTGGGTTTTGAAAAGAATGATTAAATTGATAAGCTTGTAACTAGGCTAACAAAGGAAAAGGAGATAATTGCAAATTATTAATAACAAAAGTGAAAGAGGACATATTACAGATTCTGTAGATATTGCAAAGATAATAAAGCATATTATGAATATCTGCCCATAAATTTCTTGTGCCCATAAATTTGATAGCCTAGAGGAAATGAATTGATTACTTGAAAGATACATTTTTTTTTCAAATATGTAGTAAGAAGAAATAGTTAAATTGAATAGGAATATCTTCTTTAAAGTAGTTGAATCAATAATCATTAATCTTCCAAAACAAATAGCACTAAGCCCAGATGTGTTCACTGGTGAATTTCTTCAACCATTTAAGAAAGAATATATATCTGTACTCGATTCTCTTTCAAAAGATAGAAGTAGAGGAAATAATTCCAAATCTTATGAGGTCAGCTTTACCAAAATACACACACACACATGCACACACACACACACACACTCAAACACACACACACACAACATTGTAAATTTTAAAACATTGTTGAAATCAATGAAAGTAAAAAAAAGAAATATTAAAATTTGTGAGATTTAGAAAACTACAAACTATGAACCAATATCTCTCTTGAATATAGATGCAATGGTCTGTAGCAAAATATTAACAAATCAAATCCAGCAATGTATAAGAGTAATTAATTAATTAATTAAGTAAGTAAGTAAGTAATCCCATGTCCAAGTGGGATTCATTTTGCTTACACAAGAATCGTTCTGCATTTGAAATCAATTAATGAAAACAATCCTTACATAAATGAGTGAGTGGTGAAAATTCACATAAACATATCAACAGACAGAGGAAAAGCATTTGACAAAATCCGATAGCCATCATCCATGAAAAAAACTTTAAATGAAGGAGAACTTCCTCAATTTGATAAAGGAAAGACAGTAGATTGAATTGGATAAAACCTTCCTATATATAATCAAAATAGGATCCTAATTAGAATAAATTATATTTCATGTATGTATAATATCTCAAAAAGCACTCTACTGGCATATATATCTAAAAAGAAAAAAAAAAAGGTTAAAAATAACTGCAATTAAACAACAACAAAAAAAGAAAATCTACCCAAAACCTTACAGTTTGCCTTATATATAATGGTAAGAAAGAGAAAATTTTTGCCAGGTGTGATGGCTCATGCCTGTGATTCCATTTGCTTGGGAGGCTTAGGCAGGAGGATCTTAAGTTCAAGGCCAGCCTCAGCAACTTAGTGAACCCTTAAGCAATTTAGCAAGACCTTGTCTCAAAATATAAAATAAAAAGTTCTGGATATATGGCTCAGTGGTTCAGCTCCTGTGGTTTCAGTCCCTAGTACCAAAGAAGAAAAAAGGAAACTGGAAATTTTTCGTCAAGAAGAAGGACCAAAAAGAAAAAAAAGACAAGATAAGATCAAGAAGATAAAACTGTTTTGTACACAGATGACATGATGTCATCTATGTGGAAATTCCAAAATAATCCACTCGAATACGAGACAGAATACATAGTATTCAAAAGTATCTTTTCTATACACCAGCAATGAGCAAGTAGAAACAAATTTAAAATGTTTCATATTAATTGATTTTCAAATGCTGAACCATTTACATTAGCACACACTGAAGGTGAAATGGGTATACATGTAGCAAAATATGAACAAAACTATATGAAAAAATTTAAACTTATTTTTTAAAAAATAAAAGAGAGCTAAATAAATTGAGACATATTTCGAATTCATGGATTAAAAAGACTCTGATATTGTCAAGATATCAGTTCTTCCCAACTTGTTCTATAGATTCAATGTAATACCAATCAAAATCCCAGAAAGTGATTTTGCAGATATCAAAAAATTGATTTTAATGTTTATATGGAGAGTAGCCAGTATAATATTGAAGAACAAAGTTGGAGGATTAATGTGACCCAACACTTACAATAAAGCTACAGCAATCAAAACAATGTGATACGGTTGAAAGAAAAGATCAGTGGACCCCAGAAATAAACCCCCATGAATAGCATCAAGGAATAATTGGCAAAGGAGCAAAGGCAATTTATTGGTACAGACAGTCTTTTCAACAAACAGCACTAAAAACAGCTGGATATTCACATGAAAAAACAAAACAAACACAGGAATGAAGACAGATTTTACACCCTTCAAAAGAACTAACTCAAAATGATTTGTAGACTTAATTGTAAAATATAAAATTAAAAATCCTAGAATATAACATGATAGGAAGCATAGATTACACTGGATATCATGATGATATTTAAGGTATAACACCAAAAGCAGAGTTCATGAAATAATTAATTGCTAAAATTAAATTTTAAAATTTCAAAAGCAATGTTAAGATAAAGTGAAAACAAGTAACTGAAAGAGAGAACACATTTGCAAAGATATCTGATACGGGACTGTTACCCAGAATATATAGAGAACACTTAAAACTAAGCCATAAGTAAACAAATAACCCAAAAAAGTGGGCCATACACCTCAAAAGAAACTTCCCCAAAGAAGATATACATATGGAAAATAAGAATATAAATTATTGAGGCACATAATATGTCATCCAGACAATAAGTATTATAACAATAAGTTACCATTGCACACCTATTAGACTGACCAAAATCTAGAACATTGACTATACCAAAAGGTTTTGAGAATGTGAGCAATAGAAATCTTCAAATATTGTTAGTGGGAATGCAAAATGACCTGCACTTTGAAAAAAAAAAAAAAAGATGGGTTCTTACAAAGAAGCATAATCTAACCATATGATCCAGTAATTACACTCATTGATATAGTCCCATGGTAGTTACAAACTTCTATGTACACAGAAACCTACACACAGATCATTATAACAACTTTATCAATAATTATCAAAACTTTGAAGCTACTAAGGTGAACATGTGAATAAATGGTGGTACATCCAGGCAAAGGAATGCTATTTGGTGCTAAAAAGACATGAACTATCAAACCATGAAAAGACACAGAGGACAAGTAAGCACATTTTACTAAGTAAAAGAAGTTTATCTTTAAAGACTCTTGTATGACTTCAACCATATAACACTCTGAAAAAGGCAAAACTATGGAGACCGTGAAAAGGTCAATGGGTGGAAGGGAAGATAAATAAGTGGGAAATAGAGGATTTTTAATGCACCAAAGTTACTCTGCTTAATTCTGTACTGGTAGATATTAGTGCATACATTCTTTGTCCAAACTCAAAGAATGAAGAACAGCAAGAGTTAACACTAATGCAAACTATGGACCTTGGGTAACAACAGAGATCCATCAATTTTAACCAATGGTCTATTCTGGTAGGGATGCCAATAACAAGGAAAGCTGTGCATATGTGTGGATAAAGGGTATATGGGAACCTGTCCTACTCTAAATTTTGCTGTGAATCTAAAATAGCTCTAAAAATGACTTTAAAAAAATTAAACAAATGTAGTTGCATAATAATGTAATGGATGATATAAAGAGAGGTACCAGGATGTTTGCTTTTAATAGTTCCTATTTATATTATGATTATTTTAAATGGTAATGTAGATGAAAACATATAAAATGACATTTCCCTTTAGATATATTCTACTCTAATTCTGAGTATAAACACAAACACAAACACCATCTATATTCACTTATTTAAAAGCACTATTTGGCACATAATAACATTGTCCTTTGTTTTATCATTATTATTACAAATCAGTGAATATTAATAATATTTTAGTTCTTGATGTTATCTCAACATTATTTTTCTCTTCTAGGCATTTGCATATATAAATCTAGTGTAAAGTATTTGATTGGCATTAATAGAATGCTTAGCAGAAAATCTCTAGTATCCCATTCTGTTTTTCCAGTTCCTTTAGCATTCACACATCCCCTTCCTTTTGTTCTAAACTTGTTTCTTCCCTCTCAATTCCCTCTCACGGATTCTATGTTCTCCATGCACTGAGGCCCCAAACTTCCCCAAAATAGCCTTGTGTGTTTTTAACACACACTTCTTCCTCATTCTTCCTGCTTAAACAATCTATCCTTTTCTCCTCTACATTTGTTGTCTTCTTGAGACACATCAAAATCCACACAGCAAGCTGTCTGTTTCTCGTGCCGATGAAGTGTTCACAGGTACAATGGGAAAGATGCCTAATATTTCTGAGGTTGCTAACTCATTTTTGTTCCTGAGGGTGTTTCCTACAACTGAAAGGCTGGCTCTGGAAATTACACATAAGACAGGACAGCCTAAAGGCAACAGGTCCTTTTCAAACTGAGGAAGAGGACCCTGTGTCCCTTGCTCCCCTCACACAGCAGCTGGGTGTGAGCTGCCTGCCAAGGAGTGGTGCACCTGTGTGCTGGTGGGAGGGTTGTGTTAGTTCTGGGTGTCCCACAGCACTCCAGAGCCATCTGGAGAGCCAAGAGTGTGCCAGGGAATTAGCGAATTTGGACACAAACCAACTTACTTAAAAGAAAGACCAAACTTTCTCAATGTTTCTTCTTTAGAAAGTGATAAAAAAAAATTGATAGGTTTAGAGCCAGAAAAGAGATTAAAATTACTTCTTTACTTCTTAAAAGCTTTGTGATCTTATGTTTAATTGTCTAATCTTACTGTACCTATCCATAAAGTAAGAGATTAATAGGTATGTAAAGCTCTTGACCTTTTATGTGTTACATCTAATATTCATTTATTTTGAGTTCCCAAACTCTGGAGATACATGGCAAGTTTCGCACTTTGGCCGAGGAAAATTCGGTACTTACGTTGTGCAAATAATTATATAAATTCTTCACTCTTGATGAGTGGATTATAATGGTCCACCTATAAGTAAGAACTATAATGGACTATACTGGCTATGACTTCCTTCTTTAAAAACAGTAATGGAAAACAGACTGCGTGAGAATGACATTTCAGTGAAGAGACCAAGCAAAAACTCCCCAGATTCAGTGACAAGTTATCTGGATAGCATGACTTTTGAAAGGATAAGTTGAAAATGGTGCTTTCTCCTATGGTCTTGCTCTCTAAACCATTACCACAGTCTAATCATGAAAGAAATATCCTATAGACCTAAACTAAGGAACTATCTACAAAACACTCCTACAATTGCTAAGGGCATCAAAACATAAGGAAGGTCCAAGTAATTGCCATGGTCTAGAGGAGCTGGTGCCTGGTCTTCTGAGTGGGATTCTAGAAGAGAAAAGGAGAACATGTAAAAATTAAGGAAATAAAAATAAGCATGAAATTTATGTCATCCATCATGTATCAATATCAGCCATTAGTTTGACTTATGGGCCATAGTAATATAAGACACCAGCATAAGGAAAACTGGTGGGATACAGACAGGAATACTCTGTACCGCCCTTTGTCACTGTTGTACAAATTTAAAGCCATTGAGGAATCAAGTGGTGATTTTAAAAATCAAACCTAAATAAATTCACAGGGAAATTGTAACATGGGATTGTCTCTATTTGTCTCTTTTACCATGACTATTCCTCTTTGACGATTGGGCAAAAAAAGTGCATTTAAAAATACTCATTATATACAGAAAATCAATTTTGTCTAAAATAAAATTGTTCATTTATAAACAAAATGCTTTTAAAATGTTAATTACCAAAACTTGCTTTTGGTTGAAACTTACTTTGTATAGGGTATAGTATACAATTCTGTTTGGAAAAATGAAACCCAGTAATACTTTGCTCATATTCTCAGTTGAGTTTGGACTTTGCATCATGCAAAATTCAAAGAGCTTCTCAGATGAATGGGTAATGGAACTCATAAAATCATGACAGGTAATTTATACTTGATGAATTTACCCTCATAAAATTTTGTAACAAAAAAAATAAATCTAGGTAAAGCTTGTCTAAGCCAGTGTGTATAGGATCTGAATAATGTGGGTTAAAAAGGTCTTTGAGCCAGTTGGAGTCTGGCCATAGGAGTTTTGAGGAAGAGGAAAGGAAAATGAATTGTCTAATTTGTCCTTTGTGCTAATATTTACCCTGTGGATTTGTCAGAGAAAACTGACTATATTATAAAATAATTTTTACTTTGGTATTCACTAAGTCTCCATCTGGGCTTCAGAGAATTATCTAGTTACTTCCTCTGAGTCACAGATTTCTGTACCCATTTCTGGTTTATGTCCATTCATATGACCCAGTAGGCAGAGGCTTGGGAGTCAAGAATATCTGATTTAGAGTCCAACTCTAATACTCAAATGAAATAGGCAATGTATTCGGCTTTAAAATATATTACTTTCTTCCCTTCACAAGAACAGTCATAATTACTGAATGCACAAGCACCTGGTATTTGTGAAACAAGTATTAGTTTTCTTATTTTTTATTTCCATTTTACACAGTCTCCTGCCCTCTTCTCCAAAACAAAACAGATAAAACTTCATATGTTAGTTGCCATGTAAATTTTGTTTAATCTACAAAGTATTTCCTAGTTTTTAATTATTCTGTCGAGAATTTCCAGCAAAAGAACAACACTTCTCACAATCTGAACATGTTTGGAGTAATGATAGGTATGTTTTTGTCTCTCTAAACTTAATTTGAAGATACTACTCTGTGTTCAGATTTACAGGGTAAATTGTCAAATGAAGCAAAATTGACAGAAGATGGAATGGATGTACTTAATAATATGGTGTTAAAATGGTGCTAAGAGAGAATATTAAATAAATATTTGCCACTGTTAATGAGTTTAACATACATCTGACTTTATTCCATTTAATTCAATTTCAGGTTTTGGGCTGCAGAGAAATAATAGCTAATCCTCAAAAGGTATCCACTCTGACCAAAACTAAATAGCATATTTTTATAAAGTATCATCTGTTAAGGCCTACAATAATTGACTTATTTAGATAAAAAAAAAATCCCACTTATTTCAATATGATACATTTAAGACATTTTAGGTCTCTTCATTAATTCTTACTGCTCTGAATTTATCATTTACAAAAATGATACCTTGTTTTTCTTCTCCATTAGCATCCTTTACTATGTCCCAGGTGTCCACACAAGATAATTCCAAGTATTTCTACATGGCCATCATCTACTTTTCTTCCAAAGGTCACCTTGTGCCACTCACCTATTTGCAATTTATGTTCTAACAGTGATCAACTATATGAATATTCCCAAATGTTCTGTGCTGTTTCATGATTCTGTTTATTAATTTACCTTTTCCTATTTATCTTAAGGAATGCCACCTCTTGTTTAATTCTTGTTTAATGAATTCTCTTAACTTGTTTGGTTTTAGGAGCTCTCTTCTTCAGACAAAGTTAATACTCCAAATTTGAATTCATGTATTTTTTTCTATTGCCACAAAACATTTTTGCTTTATTCTAACATAGTTCTTAAATTATTGGCTAGAATAATGTTTATCTATGGACCAGAATGACTATCACCTTGAGTAATTATGATAATTCTAAAATGATCAATATTCTCTTTTCATAGAAAGGAAAAAACATAAGCTCAGGGATGTTGAATATGTTATATGAGAAAGCATTGTTATAACCCTCAAATATAAAGCCTATATTCTTTCAACTGTGCCAATGTCTAGTCCTATCTGCCCATTTCTTAAGTAGTTCTATTTCTAAGATTTTTTTCCTGCTTATTGTAGGAATACAAAATGTAGCTACTTTAATAAAAAGAGAAAATAATTAGTCATGATACCAGGGAATAGAAGAGACTTCATGAAGTGAAATGGAACTTGGCAGATACCTGATATAAAAAAGGACATACAAAGGCAGGAAATTTGGATAAAGAATGAGATTCCAGATGGGCACTTGAAATCAGTAAGAACACATGAGGTTCATGTTTCTTGATTTTGGTATTTATTTTGTTACCAGGAGAGGAGGAAAGGATCAGAGGATGTTAATATATATAATATTCATCTTCAAACAAAATTCATCTAAACTTGTAAAAAGACAATCAAGAACGGATTTTTTCCCTTTACTTTAAATATTTTACTTTTTAGACATTTAGATGTATAAAATAACTGATGAGAGAGGTTACCTACATATACCGTACCCAAATTTCCTTCTAACATCTTACATTAGCCTTTTATTTTTAATACCATTAATGAAACAATATTGAAACATTATTATTTCATAACATAATTACATAGTATATTTAGTTTTTCTCAATATTTACCCAATGATTTTTACTGTTCCAAATTCCATATAGGATAATACCTGACATTTATTGCAATGTCTCTTATTTTTCTTGCTTGTGGCAGTTTCTCAGACTTTCCTTGCTTTTGGTGCCATGTACAATTTTGAAGAGTACTGCTGATGAATTTCATGGGGTGCCCTGCTATTAGATCTTCTTTACTTGTATCAAAATTTCAACTTTCCCAAACAGCTGTCTAGAAAAGATATATGAGTTATCAAAGCTTGTTTAGAAGAAACACATCATATAAATACAAAGTATAAGCATAGTTTTATATTATAGTTATGAGCTAGGGACCAGGCAAAGCAGGAAACTCTGGCAGAAGAAATGAGCAATCGAGTAGCCAAAAGCTGATTTCAAAACTTTTATCCGCACTACCTATTTGTAAGAGTAATCGGACACTTGCTTACCACTTTACGGGGAAGTGTCCCCTTGCAAATGTGGGGAGAATCCTTTTAAACTATGGGTGGGGTGGGGTCTTAATTAGGATGGACACAATACTCCAAAACTGGTCAAATCATTAAGAGAATAATTTTGAGATGAGAGCATCACAGAGCCTTAGGGCACTCTTTCTGACAGCTTTTGCATGACTGTGACCAAAATTCTCTAAGAGAACAAATTAGAGGAGGAAAAGTTAATTTGGAAATCACAGTTTCTGAGAGCTCAATACACAGATAGCCAATTCCATGGCCTGGGCCCAAAGTGAAGCCAAACATCATGGGAAGGGGCCCAGCAGAGAAAAGCTACTCTGCTAATGGCAGGATCAGGAAGTAGAATAGCGGGAGGGGCTACAGGGGAGATGCAGCCTTCCAGGGCAGGATCCCAGTGGCACACTCCTCTAATCGTCCCCTAACTGCCTGCTGTTACCACTCCAACCACTTAAACTAGGATGGACTGATGATTACTTAGAGCTTTTATAATCTAATCATTTACCTCCGATTATGCCTACATTAACAGTAGTTTTTGGGAGGACACCTCCAAACCAACTCATTCTGCCCTGGCCCTACAAATAGCCAGTTGCTAACATCCTATTTTCTTAACGGTTTTATCCTTGCCCCAAATCTTAGTCCTAAATCTCCTTTGAAACTCAAGGCCAACTCTTGGCTGTGAGTCCATGTAAAAAGAACAAAAACAAGTTGACTATATTTGGTGTACAGTGTCATGGAGTAAACATTCCTATTCCAAAAGAGAGGAATGAATTCTGAAACAATAGGGGTACAGAAAGAAGGGATGGTGTTAACATAAGATGGAAACCCAGCTGGACAAATAGGTCATGACACCCCACTTGTAAGCCCACATTCATCAGCCAGGAGACATGCACATTAGATATGCCCCCAAAGGGCTTCGGCAGCCCTGCCTCTTTGGCCTGTCTGCTTCCGGCACACATGGACTCTCTTTTAGCCAGGCTCTCTGAAAAGCCAGCAGCTTACTTTGGCAGACAATTGGCATTATTTGCATCACTTAACACCAGGAGTCTTCATTCAGACTTCAGCTTCACCTTCACAGGTTCATGCAATAATCTCTCAGGGGCAGCCCACAGGGACTCTGACTTGAATACATTGTGTCTGGCCTCCAAGGACTTCCTCTGAATTCTCAACGGAAGCCTCCACAACACCCTTAACTTTAGCATTCTGCATCCCTATAGAAGCAGCATCACAAAATGATGCTAAGGTCTGCTGCCAGCTTGCTCAATACCTGGACCACCTGGAATCATAGCTGTTGCAGTCTGTGAGTACCAATGTGGTTTGGCGTGATAAAACAACTTCTTAGGCCCCCTGTTTGCTAGCAGGGTGCTCCCATGATCTCTCTCTTTCTTATTTGTTCTTTTTAGTTATACATGACAATAGAGTATATTTTGACATATTGCTACAAACATGGAGTACATCTTATTCCCAAGATATTTTTCTCAAAGGGATTTTTTCTCTTCTGTATCCTGAAGACTATGTAGAGGTGGTCCTATAAACTCCTGAGATATGCCTTAGGTATCTTTCCTATTATCTATGCGTGAAGTACTTAGCATCACTTTAGCACTTAGCTATAATTTCTTCAACAACAGCTTTCCTTGCTTCTAACTTCATAAGAACTTTTATGGTCAAACTGTGCTTTTAAAATCCTTCAGTATACCTGTCTAAAAGCTGCCATAAACATCTTACCACTGTCTGAATTCTAGGTTGCCTTGCAATTTCCTCCATTAGATCAATTAGCCCATCACTTTTAAATTCAGCCCATCACTTTTAAATTCATCTTAGGATGTCAGAAAAATGTAGCCAAGTTCTTTTCCAGCATATAGCAAAAATATCTGTCCCCAACAGTATACTCACTTACTATTAAAATTCTGCCCCCCACAGAATCCTCATTGCCCACTAAATCTTCATGAGCACCGTCTGAACTCCTATCATCATTCTGATCTTCCAAAGTCTCACCAGAATCACTCAGTGAGCTCTGCTTATAACAGTCTAAGGTTTTGCCAACCTGTATTTCCTCCTGAAAGCCATTTACAAAGGTTATGAACCCTAGAGTCAGATTAATCACAGTAATGGCCCCACTCCTGGTACCAACTTCTATTTTAGGTAGCTTTTGCATCACTGTGGCCAAAATACCCAATAAGAATAACTATGGAAAGTAAAAGTATATTTGGTGCTCATAATTTCAGAGATCTCTGTCCATAGATGGCTGACTTCATTACACTGGGTCCAAGGTAAGGCAGTACATCACTGGGGAAAGGACTTACGGAGGAAAGCTGCTAAGCTCAGGGAAGCATGAGAAGCAGAGAGGGGAGAGGCCATAAGGAGAGGCCAGGGCATGCCCCTCCTCCAGTCAAAATTTACCTGCCTATGTTTGCCACCCATACCAACTGGATAAACTTCTTAGGTTACAGCTCTCATAAAAATAATCATTTTATCTCTGAATATTTCTATGTAAACAGGAACATTTGGTGAATACCTCATCTCCAAATCTTAATAGACACAAACTATCTATTAATCCTTTCCCCTGAAAAATCAGATGATCTTTTGAAAAATTCTTGTAATGAACAATTTAATTTACCTGGGTAGAGACTGAATGTCATGGCAATAAAAAACAAAGGAATAGCAAAGTTTTGGAATCAGAAATAGAATAAGAGCATCAACGGATGTTACTGTAGTCAGCATGGTGTGGTTTTCATTCTCAGTATCCTGGGGAAGTGTGGGATACTTTATTTCAGTTCTTAAAATAGTTAAAATTATGCAGAGCAATTGAAAACAACAAAGCTCAGATTAGCCCAGCATAGCATACTCCACTGGATACACTAAGTGTTCAGCCAAACTACCACCGTATCTTTAGCTTACTTAAACCTCCCATTCACCGTTTCAGGTAATGGAATGAAGGCATTAATGCTCCCTTTTCCTGAAATAATCACCCTTTTCAAACAACAACAACCAAAAGAATGAGGTATGCAAATAGAAATTCATGTTTAATGCATCTAGGAGATATTTGTAAACCTGAAAAGAAGTCAAGTACTAGGGAAATGAAACAAGCAAGCACAAGACAGATATAAAATATTGTTATCCTGTACATGAGACACTCCTAAAGCAGACTCCAACATACTTGCTGAAATAAGCAGAAGCAAAAGTAGGCATATATATGATGGTGGGAGCTTACTTGAACTTTGATACCATGAGCAATTAAGGACTAAACTACCAACTAATGAAAAAAAAAATCATGGTCCCTTTCAAAGTAAAAACCTGTGCATAGACTGACTTTCTTCCACAGAAAGTGGAAGAAATTTTAAATTGTGAACAGTTTTCCACAACTGGTAACTTATTTGCTGATGTAACTTCTTTTCATAAAATCTTTTATTTTAAATTTTGTATTGTCGTAGAAAACTTCTTCCGAGAACACTTTTCTGGTTCCTTTTGCCAGAAGAATTTCCTGTAAAAATGTCCATTTAAAAGGAAACTGCCTCACTAAAATATGATTAACAATAAAATATAAATCAATGCAGTGCTACATAATAATGCAAAAGGAAAGAGAGCTGAAAGATTGGGGATATAGCTCGGTCATACAGTGCTGTCTAGCACTCACCAGGTCTTGGTTTTTATCCTCAGCACTGCAAAAACAAAAAGGTGAAAGCTAGAGATTAATAAAAACAAGAAGAAAATATTTAATCTTCACTGTAAAATGATTGCTAATTAATTAATAAAAATAGTATTTGATAATTTCTGTGAAATAAAAAAGCTGAATGTCTTTTTCAAAGAGAATTCTAGAGCTCAGAAAATGCATTAAATAGCAAGTAAAAAAAATAAAATTAAATCCACAAATTGAAAACATAAGACATAACTAAAAACATAAAAACATTAAGTCCACTATAAAGGATATCTTAGTACTTGAATTAAACAAATTAGAATTGAAAACACTGGATTAAAGACTGCAACTTATAAAAAAAAATAAATTAGCAAAACTAAAATACAAATGATATATCAATTGGGATGATTACTGTAAAAGAGATAAAGAAAGTTTTGGGATGTATTTTCCTCCAAAAAAAAAAAAAAAACCTCATTTAGAAGATTAATAGGTACATTTTTTTAGACATTTGGAAATTAGACGACTCCGAAACCAGTTGAAACTTTCAATAGTATAATGAAAGGATTTTCTTCAGTGCACCTTACAAAGCCAGCATGGTATCAATTAAAAAACAGGACAAAACCAGATATATTTTATTTGTAATAATATCCTAAAAAATTTGTAATCGTAATTTAGTGGCATACCTAGAGAATAATAGGACTTTCAAGAAGAATTTTTCCCATTTTTGTTAATTCATTATCACATTTTACCAGTGAAGAAGGCAAAAGAGAAGAATAGAATTACACACTTATATCTATAAATATTAAAAAGTCGTCTGCAGTATTGTGACTTCTTTCCTTGATATAAAACTATCAATAATCTATAAATTTTATAGAATAGAAATGAGAATTCAACATGAGTTAATATAGATTTATGCATCATATCTTGGAACCCATATTCTAAAAGAGCCTTCTTTATATGTAATATAAACTGTCTTTGAGAATACTGACAATCTTGGATTAAAGCTAGGTGCCTAAAGCAAGGAGGAAATCATCAAGTAAAGGTTTCTGGAAATTTTGCCAACAAAATATATCCATTAAATGATTCTGGTGAATCATTAAAGTCCCCTCTGGCTTTCCTCTAAGCCAATCCTAAGTACTAAGAGAGTGAAATGTGACAGTCCTTGTTATAAACTAGCAACTCTGGTATGTGACAAAGCAGAGGCAAAGTCCCTCTAGTTGTTTTCACTCCTGTGTTGAAAGGCACTGCTTATAAAACACAAGAACCTGCCAATAATGTGTCATTTTAAAATAATACAAGAAATGTAAGTGAACAAACACTTTGGAGGATTGGGAGTGATTGACTTCACGAACTTGAAGATGATTCTTTAATTTAGCAGACAATAGGAAAATGCCTTGAATTTGGAACCACCTCTTCTCCTACCCTACTTACACAGTAACCTTTGTAGTACCAGACCACTTCACTATTTTGATGAGAAATCCTCGGGGTAGAAAAGTTAATCTGAAAACACAGGAAGCTTGAGTTCTGGAGCACTTGAAAAGAAGTGTTGTTCTGTGATTTGTGAACAGTGGGGCAATTTTAATTCAGAATATCTTCCAACTTTGCAACACAGTGGGCCTACTTTAAGGAAGAATTAAAGGATTCGGCATGAATAGAAGAATAAGAGTAGGGGGAGAAACCATTTTTAGAATTCCTTAATATATTCTTAGACAAGGGACTTAACTTTTATTTGTCTTGATTTCACCCCCTGGACTTCTCCTTCATTTTTATACATGGAATGTGAAAAATGATAGGTGCTATTGGGAGTTTGAGTTTACATAGAAAATGTTAAAGTAACAATATTAAAAAGGGAAGAAATAGGAAGGAAAGTTTGTTGCACGCCCAAGAATTGGGAAACAGGATGCTGGGATGAGAGGCTATTGAAATGTGAAGGGATTTGAACCCATTTCTAGAACACACATTCTGAAATCAGACCATCTAAGTTTGACTCTTAAGTCTTTCATCTAGCAACTACGTGAGTTTGAACAAATCATTTAGAATTTCTAATATATAAGAAGAACAATTGTTGTTTATCTGTTTTCTATTACTATAACAGAATACCTGAGGCTTGATAACGTACTTTAAAAAGAGGTTTATTGAGTTCACAATTATGGCACCTGGAAGTCCAGGACCAGGCAGCTCCATGTATGTGGCCTCTGGTGAGAACTCATAGTGGATGCATCATGGTGCTAGCACATGTTAGAGGGGGAATCACATAGAGAGACCAGAAGCCAAAGAATGTTTCCAGAGTCAGGATCATTCTTTTATAAGCACTCACTGTCCAATGAGTTAACTCAAATATCGAGAAATACATTAACCCCTTCTAAGAAATCTTTGGGTACAAACTATAACTGCTTCAGGGAGATGTTGAAAATCTAAAACAACATAAATATATAAAATAATTAGTCACAATGTGTTAGGAGTATTGATAACCATGTTGTTTGGGCCTCATTTTGAGTGATGGGGGTCTGTTTGAGTGGGGGCCTGTTTTGTAGTACCATGTTTAAGATCATGGAGGTGAGTGGAACCGAGTAGCTTGGGAAAAATGCATCTGATAATTATTATCGTGTTTGCCATAAATTCTTTTTTTGCAGGTTTAAATACATGGCATATGTAAAAGAATAATAAAATTAGAAAAAAACTTTATAAACAAAGAATCTATTACACAACTAGTCACATTTATATGCAAATAATGCTTGTAACATTTGGATTTAAATTTTTTTTATTAATTTTTTAATTTGTTTTAATTAGTTATCCATGACAGTAGAATGCACTTATGCACTTTGATGTATCATACATAGATGGGATATAATTTCTCATTTTTCTGAGTGTACATGTTGCAGAATCATATTGGTCATGCAGTCACATATATACATACAGTAATAATGGTGGTTTCATTCTGCTACATTTCTTATCCCCACATCCCCTCCCCTCCCCTCCTTTACTTCCCTCTACCTAATCTAAGGTAACTCTATTCTTCTCTAATGTCCTCCACCTTATTGTGAATTAGCATCCACATATAAGAGAAAACATTCAGCCTTTGGTTTTCTGGGATTGGCTTATTTTGTTTAGCATGATATTCTCCAACTCCATCCATTTACTGGCAAATGACATAATTTCTCTCTTCTTTAAAGATGAGTAATATATATACCACATTTTCTTCATATAAATACCACATTTTCTTTATCCTTTCATCTATTGACGAACATGTAGGTTGGTTTCATAGTTTAGCTTTTATGAATTGAGCTGCTATAAACATTGACATGGCTGCATTTACTGTAGTATGCTGACTTTAAGTCCTTTGAGTATAAACTGAGGAGTGGGATTAGGGGGAAAAATGGTGGTTCCATTTCCAATTTTTTCAGGAATCTCCATCCTGTTTTCATAGTGGTTGCACCAATTTGCACTCCCACCAACAATGTATGAGTGTACCTTTTTTCCCACATCGTCACCAACATTTATTGTTGCCTGTATTCTTGATGATTAACATTCTGACAGGAGTGAGGCTAAATCTTAGACTAGTTTTGATTTGCATTTCTCTGATTGCTAGAGATGTTGAACACTTTTTCATATATTTATTGATCAATTGTGTTTTTTGTTTTTTTTTCTGTGAAGTGTCTGTTCAGTTCCTTTGCCCACTTATTGATTGATTGGGTTAAGATTTTTTTTTTTTTGGTGTTAAGTTTTTTGAGTTCTTTATATATCCTGAAGATTAATGCTTTATCTGAGATGCAGGTGGTAAAGATTTTTCTCACAGTCTGTAGGCTCTCTCCTCACATTATTGATTATTTCCTTTGCTGAAAAAAAAGCTTTTTAATTTGAATCCCATCTCATTTATTGATTATTGATTTTAGTTCTTGAGCTTTAGGAGTCTTGTTAAGGAAGTCAGATCCTAGGCTGACATAGTAAAGATTTGGGCCTATTTTTTTTCTTCTATTAGGCACAGAGTCTCTGTTCTAGTGCCTAAGTCTTTGATCCACTTTGAGTTGACTTTTGGGCGGGGTGAGAGATGGAGGTTTAATTTCATTCCAGTTTTCCCAGCGTCATTTGTCGAATAGGCCACCTTTTCTCCAGTGAATGTTTTTGGCACCTATGTCTAGTATGACATAACTATATTTATGTGGGTTTGTCTCTGTGTCCTTTATTCTGTATCATTCATCTACAAGTCTATTTTGGTGCCAATAGCATAATTTTTAAATATATTTTTCCCTTTGATTAAGTCTTACAATGATGTTCCATCATTAATCCATATTATTTAAAAAAAGTAAGGAAACTATATCACCCAGATTTTTATAACCACAGTCCATGATAGGCTATGATGAGTGACCAAAAGCTCTTTTTGCCCCAAAGGGAAGACTCAGAACTAAATGTTGGCATGAGGTCCCCAGATCATCACCCAGCAGGGAGGGCAATGTGTGAAAGAGAAGAATAGGGCTTAACTAACTCTGTGGAGTCAGCTGCTGTGACGGGGGCCAGCTGGTGCTAGTCCAAGAAAGAAAAAAAGAGCCCTACACTCATTTCAAGAGCTGACTCTTGGCAAGAAATATTCTCAAACTGGAAACTTTAGAGCTACATCACTATAATTTTTCCAAAAAGAGATGCAAAGCTGCAAAAAATTTTAATAAAATATCAATAGTCATAATAAACCACTTAAGTCAGTCATATTAGAGAAAAGACTGAATTAGTTTTATGTTGTGTCTGCAGAAAATATCACAAAAGTAGTCTTGTTTCCCTTTATCCTGAGATACATTCTAAGACACCCCAGCAAATGTCCCAAACTGTGGATAATAGCAAACCTTATATATACCATGTTTATTTTTCCTATACATACATAACCATAAAAATATAAAAAATATATAAACATACAAAATATATAAATTGGGCACAGTATGATATGGGAATAGGAAACACAGTAGAGTGATTGAGACAGAACTTTCTTATGTGCATATATGAATGCAGGACCAGTGAAACTCCACATCATGTACAACCTCAGGAATGGGATCCTACTTAGAATAGGTCATACTCCAGGTGTGTATAATGTGTCAAACCACACTCTACTATCATGTTTACCTAAAAATAAAAGAACACTAAAGAAATAAAAATATGACATTGTGACTTGAGAGAAAAAAAAGAATTGCCTTACCATTCCACCACCCCAGTGGTCTCCCTTACACTAAAGAATTTGCAGGAGCCATTCATTACCCCTTATCTGGAGTCAAAGTCCTGGCTTCCTACTGAAACTTCTCTAACAGCACTTCAACCAGAGGGCAAAGGTCCTTGGTTATAGCCTAGCAAAAATGTTAACCCCAGATCTCCAATTAGCATTGCTGACATGAACAGAGATATGGATTAGTTTATTCTGTGGTTGTTGATAAAGGTAAAGTGGTTGTTGTAGCATGATAGTCTCCATCCATTTACTGACAAATGCCAAAATTTCATTCTTCTTTATGGCTGAGTAATATTTCATTGTATTGATATACCACAGTAAGTAATGATGATTAATGATAAAATAGAATAATTGTAGAACAAACTATAATAAAAATTATATTAATGTGGTTTCACTTTATCTCCAAGCATCATATAGTACTGAACTCATAATTCTTCTTATGATAATGTGAGATGTTACAATGCCTCTGTGATAAGATGAAGTATAGTGAATGATGAAGGCAATGTAATGTAGTTTTAGGCTTCTACGTAAGGGCTACCTGAACATAAGCACTGTGACACCAACATGATTTATCTGATAACCAAGATGGCTCTACCAAAATGGTGATTTATGGGCAGGTAACATATAGAGTGTAGATACACTGAACGAAAAGATGATTCATACCACAGGCTGGGCAAAGTGGATCCATGTAAGATTTTATCATCTTACTCAGAATAATATGCAGTTTTAAATTTGTGAAATGTTTATTTCTGGACATTTTCATTTACTATTTTCAGACCATGACTAACCACACGTGACAATGGGAAACCAACACAGTTGAAAGTGACACGTATTTTGTCATTGGGGGGAGGTATTTTAGTGTCATCTGAGGACGTATTTAAATAATATATTTTTTTCTGTGTGTGGTTTCCTTCTTTTTTATTTATTTATTTATTTATTTTTGCATTACAATTCTTAATATACCATTATACCATAATTTATCATATCTCTGATTATATATAAGGTACGTTAAGGACCCAACTTCCTTAATAAGATGCCTATAGCACAAGAATTAAATAATATGTTATCAGGAATTTCTTCACCCAGGAGGAAGGACAGGTCTGCTCCTCCTACTAAGAATAGCTAAAACCATAGAACAATATGTTTATTTTGTTTGTTAAAAAAAATAAGTGAAAACATGAGAAAATTCTGTAAGATGGTGAGGAGGTATCTGACTTCTCATAAATGAAATGACAGAGTCGTGAGATTCCCGGGTTTTCTTGTTTCCTACATGCATCCCAGACTTGGAGTTCATAAATCTGATGTCAGTATCATAGGGTCCTTTAATGTCATTGGATGGAGACGAAAATATTTCAACAAAATCCTGCTGTCCCTTCACAACCAAAGACCAAGAAAGTAGAAAGCTCATAAGGAAGAACTATTTAGATGACAGTCACTTTACCTTTATCAACAGCTACAGATTAAATTGCTCATGTCAGCAATGCTAATTGGAGAGCCGGGGTTAGCATCTTTGCTGGGCTATAACCAAGGACCTGGGTGAAGTGCTGTTAGAGAAGTTTCAATAGGAAGCCAGGACTTTGACTCCAGATAATGGGTAATGAATGGCTCCTGCAAACTCTTTAGTGTAAGGGAGACCATGGAGGTGGTGGGATGGTAAGGCAATTCTTTTTTTCTTTCAAGTCACAAAGTCATATTTTATTTTTATTTGTTCATTTTTTTTCTTTTTAGGTAAACATGATAGTAGAGTGTGGTTTGACACATTACACACACATGGAGTATAACCTATTCTAATTAGGATCCCATTCTTGTGGTTGTACATGAGTTGGAGTTTCACTGGTCCTGTATTTATATATGAGCATAAGAAAATTATGTCCCTTCATTCTACTGTGATTCCTATTCCCATACCCTGTTCCTTTCCTTAATTCTCCTTTGTCTAATCCAATGAACTTCTACCCCTACCCCCTTATTTGGTGTTGGTATCCACCTATCAGAGAGGTCATTCAACCATTAGTTTTGGCGACTGACTTATTTCACTTAGCATGATAGTCTCCATTTCAATCCATTTACTGGCAAATGCCAAAATTTTATTCTTCTTTATGGCTCAGTAATATTTCATTATAGGCATGTGTGTGTGTGTGTGTGTGTGTGTGTGTGTGTATAAACAAAATGTATTTTTTATCCATTTATTTGTTGAAGGGCACCTAAGTTATTTCTGTAGCTTAACTATTGTGAATTGAGGCACTTTAAACATTGATGTGGCTGTGTCACTGTAGTATGTTGATTTTAAGTACTTTGGGTATATACTAAGGAGTAGGATAACTGGGTCAAATGGTGGTTCCATTCCAAGTTTTCTGAGGAAATCCATACTGCTTTCCATAGTGGTTGCAACAACTTAATACCAAAAACAAACAAATAAACAACAACAAAAAAATAACAAATAACTCGATCAACGATTGGGCAAAGAAGTAGAAAAGACACTTCACAAAAGAAGAAAGACAACTGATCAACAAATACATGAAAAAATGTTCAATAACTCCAGCAATTAGAGAAATGAGATTCCATCACAGTCCTGTCAGAATGGCAATCATGAAGACTACAAGCAACAATAAATTCTGGAGAGGATATAGGGAAAAAGGTAGACTCATACATTGCTGGTGGGACTGCAAATCTGTGCAATCATTATGGAAAGGATGGAAAAAATAAAAAAAAAAAACATAAATCAAGAAAACTGAAAAGAGGAAAGTAATAAAGAAAATTGATGAAATAAACCTGCTTTAATTTTGACACATAATAATTATACATATTTAGAAGACATTGTGACAGTCTGCTAAATGTATAAAATGAAAAAAAAATTAATGTTAAATATAGTTGCCCTCCTACCCAGGATTTTTTTAAATAATAAAATTTATAATTCTCTAAGAAAACTGACAAAGGAAAAAAAGGGGTAAAGGATTGAAATTGCCCATATGAAAATTGCAGCTGTAAGTTTTGCAGACTTCTAAACTAGAACAACACTCTTATGGGAATATGAACAACTCAGCACATACAAGTTTGGCAAATTAGATAAAATTAACCAATTCTTTAAAAAAAATCTATAAAGTATCACAATTCATTAAGTATGAAATGGATAATTTTAATGCATTCTATCTACTAAAGGGAGTTGGACTCATTGATCATAATCTCAAAATAAAGAGAAAAAAGTTTTTTTTTTTAAAACATATCTCATTTTATATTGTTTAATCTGGAGAATCCTACCAAAAAATGTTCAAAGAGAAAATGAAGTTATTCTATAAAGTCTCTCAAAAAATGGAGTTTGTAATATTCTTAAATTTATTTTATGAAGGTATATGAACCTAATTGTAATAGTAGACAAAGTCTACAAGAAGAATATCACAGAGTAATATTGACATGAATATAGAAAATAAAATTCTTAGTAAATACAAGATACAATTCAGCAATATAACAAGAATTATACATAAATACAAGCAAATCTGGCTTAAGACTCAGAAATCAACCAAATCAATCCCCCATAATAACATGCTGAAGAAGAATCATTTGTTTATTTTCTCAGTTGCTTCAGGAAAAAATCATTGGCAAAATACAGCACCCATTTATAAGAAAACTCTCAGAAAAAAATAGAAATAATATCTTTAAAAATTCCTTCCATTAATATAATTTTTTAAATGTACAAGACCAAACACCTTTTCTTGAAGATGGCAGGAGATTAATTTCATGTGTTCATTTTACTGGGCTAACAGATGCTGGACATCCAATAAAGAGTCATTTCTGGGTGTGCCTGGGAGGCTATCTCTGGAAGAGATTGTCATTTAAATCAGAAAAATGATTAAAGAACACCACCTCCCATCAGGGAGTGGGGGCATCAGGCAATCCATTGGAAACCTAAATAGAACAAAAGGCTTGGGCAGGGTGAATTCACCCAGTTGGAGCTAAGATACATGGTTTTTAACTACTGCCCCCACCCCCCATGGCTTTCCTGATCCTTCAGCTTTTAGACATTAGATTGAGGGACCCTTGATCTGTACATCCATGGGGCCAATGCCTCCTATGAATGTCCTCACATGGGTATGCATTCCTTGACTGCCGCAGTCTGGCTGGGCACAAAATCACCAGCCACTCAAGCAGGAACAAACTTTATTTTCAAAACTCCCGCCAATGCCAATCCACACACGCTCCCCGGGAATTCTCCTGTGAACCACGCATGAGGCATTCTCTCGGGACACACTACACCAACAGGAAAATCCCTCCTCCGGAAATCCCTCCTACTGCATTTCCCCAACCAATGGGAACTCTCCGGGAGTCCCCTAGAGCTCCAAAGTAGCAGGTCGAGGCGGACAGCAGGGGTCTAATATCCAATTGAATGCATATCTTAACATAATCATATCATCTCAATGGCTTGCTGGCGTCACCTTTCAACCAAAAATGCAATGTGTCATTCCTACTTGGCTATGGCTCTCAGCATCTCCCCCCTTCTGTTTAATTAAGCAACAAGCAATGTGGCTTAGGGACCATGCCTGTTAGGTTTGTCCAATTCAACATATGGTCTTTACCCATCATCGGATGAGCTGACCTCTAGGCGTCAGCCTCCTGTCTTAGGTTGATACCACTGCAATTGGATTATACCCGTCACTGACTACCGGTCCAGCATACAGCCATACTTGTGGATAGGCCTATGCACCAGTGGGGGGGTGAGGTTCTTTGCCTCAACTCTGTTGGCCCCCAAATTTGGCCTTGGTGCCAGTGGGGGGGTGAGGTTCTTTGCCTCACCTCTGTTGGCCCCCAAATTTAGACCATCACTAGCAGAAGGGAGGAGGATACAGAAATGCCACAACACCAAGCCAATTGATGGCTCCTTTGGAAAAATTGTATCACTGGTGACTCCATCAGCAAAGATACGCCAGCACTACCACAATTCACTGCACCAACAGATAGTTCACAATGCATACAAGTGATACATAGTCCAGGCAAGTTCTGCAAGCAGTTCAAAGTGGAGGAATCTATCAATATGTCTATTTCCTCCCAAAATAAATTGACTCCTTGATTGAGCATTACTTGTTGAGTTATTATTCATTGATGCATCAGTTTATACAGTTTACTGTGATAGCTATCATAGAAGCTGTAGTTTGGTTTTATCTTTGTCTTCACCGGCACTGGGATTAAGGTAGGAATTCTGACAATGATGGCTAAAAAAAAAAAAATTATGTAACATTCCAACAGGCACTAAGAAAACAATTTTCTGAACAATTTACATTATTCTGAACAGAATTATTAAATATAATGAAAAGGAAGTAAACAAACACATCTGTTAACCTCCTTATTTGTTCACATATTAAAACAATCCTCAACAGCTGTTTACCCAATTTAAATTAAACCATTAAAATCACAGGAATAAAAAAAAATCGGATCCATTTTTTCATGAGCGCTCCTCGTATATGATATATGGACATACGCACACACAGACATACAACACAAAACACAAGTGTGCACACAAACATACAACATATAAGACAATAGTAAAGGCCTTGTAGCTTTACACAGGTGAAATCTCCATTGCAATGTTTAAAAACGCCACAGTCAAAAAATAAAACTGATCAGAAAAACATTAACCTAGGTCTGTATGAGCTCAAAAAATAAAATAGAACTTTATGATGTGGGAAAAGGCAATAATAAAATAGATATTGAAAAAAGCATCCTGGTTAATCACGGTCACAGATGTAAGAATAGCCAAGCTGGAGCTCTGGATATCAGCTGTTATGGATTTGAGTCAAATCATCTTCTTTTTGGTCTGTAGAAATCACTTTGGTTAGTCTCTCTGGAATCCAAATCGGCTACTGTTCTCCCTATGGAAACACACAAACAGAACCCCGACTCCAGACAATCACTGGGTCAGGACCTTTCCATTGTCCTGTTAGAATATCCTTCCAAAGTACCTTAGGCTTATGTACATTTTTTGGATACATATGTCTTTCCGCAGCACTAAGTCTTGATGAATCCAAATTTAAAAAGTTTAGAGTAAAAAGTGTTATTTTAAGTTTATCTTTGGGGGATATATACCCCTTTCCAATTCCCTCTTTTTGCTTTAATAAGTACGTTTTAATAGTTTGATGAGCTCTTTCAACTATGCCTTGTCCCTGAGGATTGTATGGAATTCCTGTTATGTGAGTAATGCCAAATGATGAGCAAAATTGTTTAAAAGAGGTAGAAGTATAACCAGGATCATTATCTGTTTTTAACTGTTTTGGAACGCCCACAGTGGCAAAATTTTGTAATAAATGAGCTATAATATCTTTAGTTTTCTCTCGGGCATGAAGGGAGCCCATCAAAAATCTGGAAGAAGTATCAACTGTAACATGCAAATATTTTAATTTTCCAAATTCTGGCAAGTGTGTGACGTCCATCTGCCCAATATGGTTAGATATTAATCCTCTATGATTGACTTCAAGATTAACTTGTGGTAAAAAGGTCACACAATTTTGACATTGTTTTATTATATGTCTGCCTTGTTCCTTAGTTATTTTAAAACACTTTTGTAAAGTATTAGCATTGACATGGAACATTTTATGAAAATTTGTAGCTTCTTCTAGTGTAGAGAAAATATGTATGTCATGTTTAGTTTTATCTGCTAAATCATTGCCCAAACTAAGGGCTCCAGGCAATCCTGTATGTGCCCTGATATGTCCTATAAAGAATGGATCTTTTCTGTCCCAGATTAGACTTTGTATAGTGAAAAACAAAGAGAAAACAGTAGAGGAAGGGGAAATCCTACCAGCATCTTCAAGGGATACTATAGCATTAACTACATACTGACTATCAGAAAATAAATTAAATACAGAATCTTTAAACATCACAAAAGCTTGTAAAACTGCATTAAGCTCTACCTTTTGAGCTGATTGTTTGGGTACTAAAAATGTAAAAGTTTGATCAGGGGTAACTCCTGCTGCTGTACCATTATTTGACCCATCAGTGAATATATTTGGAGCTTTCATGATAGGTGTTTTTCTTGTCATTTTTGGAAAAACTATATGATGCGAGGACCAAAAAGACAACAAAGGATTAGATGGTAAGTGATTATCAAATGAAACATTAGATTTACACATGATTATTGCCCAAGTATTTAACTCATTAGCTAACTCATCTTTTTTCCAAAGTGTGTGTTTTTGTGTGTCTACTGCCAGAAAATTGTGTCTCTGTGGGTTTACCTCCGTATCTTCTATTATATTCCACTGATCTTCATTTCTGTTTTGGTGCCAGTATCACGCTGTTTTTGTCAGTATAGCTTTGTAGTATAATTTGAGGTTCAGTATTTGATGCTACCAGCGTTGCTCTTTTTGTTCACCATGACTTTGGTTATTCTGGGTCTCTATTTTTCCTAACAAATTTTAGAACTACATTTTGTACTTCTGTGGAGAATGTCATTGGTATTTTGATAGGGGTTGTGTTGAATCTGTATAACACTTTTAGTAATATGGATATTCTGACAATATTAATTCTGTCTATCCAAGATCATGAGAGGGCTTTCCTTATTCTAAAGTCTCCTTCAATTTCTTTCTTTAGCATTCTCTAATTTTCATTGCAGAGATCCTTTACCTACTGGAAAATATTTCAGTCTGTCATGTTCTCTATTCATAATGACAGGTGAGACTTTTGATATTTAAATTCCATCTCTCATGACCTTCAAATTATATAAGCTTTCTAGGTCTTGGTTTTCTTATCTGCAAAACTGAGTTAATCATAGTATATCTATCATAGAGTGGCTGTCATGATTAAACTATTGATTATATTTAAATTACCTAGAATTATACTAGGTATCTTATAATGTTTTTATTTTCAGTATTATGGTTTTGAATTCCATTACCCCTGAATTATTTCTTACACTCAGGAGAATATAAAGATGAACAGGGGGGTCTCTGACTTATAGCTGAGATTTCAGTTAACAGTTTAACTGAGCTGTACAAATATGCCTAGTGTCACCATATGGTGAACCCCTAAGCAAGTGCACTTTTATTAGAGTTTTTTTTTTTCTTTCATTCTACGATACTTCTAGAATGCTCCTAATTTCCATGACCCTTTATCGACTGTAACCAAACAAATAATATGGAAGGTGACTAGTGATACTTTTGTGCAAGAAATTGTCTTGGTGCAAAGGAGGGTTCCAAACGCACTACCAGGAAAGTAATCTCAGCCAGCACCTAGTAGCAAAGCTCACAGCTTATGACATCCATAGAAAGCACAGAGTGAAAAGCAAGGAAAAAGAGATAGCATAGGTTAAGATAGGACAGGACAGGATGCAAATAAGGTGGGAGGCCCTCAGTATCTGAATCCTGAGGCTGGCAGTGTAGACTGCCACACACATCTGTCCCAACACTCTGCCACCGTGGCTTTTCAGTCGATGTTGTAGATTGAAGGACAGAGTTTAGGTTCAGAAAATCAGGCCCACAGATGGAAAGTGCCCTGGGCTATTAACATATTTGCTTTATTGGAGGGACACAGGGACAAAGTATCTTGGCACAGCTGTAGCTTGGCAATTAATGCTATGAATAACTATGGAATTTATTTGCACTTTCTGAGCAGAGGACACATATGAGGCCAGAATGGGTGTTACTAGCATATGGCTAAATTAAAACTTCATGAAAATTAAGTACTCATGCCTGTTGAATGCATTCATAACATTTAGTGTCTCTACCTACTTATCACGAATATTTACTTCAAAAACATCTCTCCGTATTCCCATCCTTTCCTGTGTTTGAACACAATGCCATGCTCTCCTTCCTCACATGCTGTCCTTAACAAATTACATGAATTTTGCCCATATTGAACACAAGTTTTGTTTACTAACTAACTGCCTATTTTTAAAGTTTTGGTTGTCCTACAACCTACACATTTATTCATCAAAGCACATTTACATTATAGATGTAAACAAGCAGGCTGAGTGACAGTTTGGTTCCAAGTCACCTAGAACAACAATAGGATCCTCCTGGTACAAGGTGGAGCTCCGTCCTTCCAAGGGGAGAAGTTTCCCAACTATCTGCACCGACTGTCTGCACTGATTGGTGTTTCGGTCCTTCTGCTGCCCCAGGTATTGCTTGGCGGTGGCCATGGCCATCATGGCCCCCCTCATTTTACTCATTCATAATAGCGTTTAGAGACATCCACTTTGTTCTTCCTGCACTGAGATTCTTTCTTTGTGGGAGTTCTCTGCCTTCCCTCCTGCATAGCCATCTCAGGGGTGACCCTTAATCTCCTTCTGGGTACAGAAAAACATTGTTCCCTTCAAATGTCCTACATGTATTTGACAATAAATATAACAATCTTACAGCATTGTTGTATGGATATTTATTTTTCTATTTTCTATTCTCTGTATATTTATTATCTATTAATTTATGTATCTGTCATCTTTTTATCTAGTCTTTTTTCTCCCTCCCACCCTGTTACTTTTCCTTTCTTTTTTGCTTCCTTTATGTGTGCTTTCTCTCTCTCTCTCTCTCTCTCTCTCTCTCTCTCTCTCTCTCTCTCTCTCCCCTCTTTTCATCATCCATCTCTTCATCTTTCTATCTCTCCATCAGTTTGTAAATCTATCTAGTTTTGACAAAATCCTTTCTCTCAGAACGTAGGTCAAAGGTTAAATGGTTAAATGTCCCTTTCCACTGTTTTGGCTTAGATATGAGGTATCCTTCAAAAGCTCATGTGGCAGCTCTCTCTCTCTCTCTCTCTCTCTCTCTCTCTCTCTCTCTCTCTCTCTCTCTCACACACACACACACACACACACACACAAGAGGTGAACAGATTGGGATATGAGAGCCTTAACCTAATCAGTGCATTATTCCACTGTTATGAATTCAATGGAATAAATAAAGCAATTAGTCTATCTATCTATCTGTACTTTTAAATACATATAGTAACTGAAGGCAGGTAGGTAGAAATGGGTCACTGGGGGAATGCTTTAGGGTTTATATTTTCCCTCTGGTGAGAAGAACTCTATTTGCTTCCTGGTGACCAAGTCCTGGGCTGCTTTCCTCTTCCACACCCTTCTGCCATGATGTTTTGTCTCACCCTGGGCTCATAACAGTGGAGTCAGCCCTGTGAAAATGTGACTGCAAATAATCTTTCTCTTCTCTAAAATTGTTCTGTCAAGAGTTATTTTGTTCTTTCCTTCCTTCCTTCCTTCCTTCCTTCCTTCCTTCCTTCCTTCCTTCCTTCCTTTCCTTTCCTTTTCTTTTTTTTTTTTTTGCCACAGCTGTGAAAAAGCTGACTAAAACATCCACAATATATTTTTCAATGGGCAAATAAAAGTACATAAAAGAGGTTTGTACCTATCTTTATTCCAGCTATTCCACTGGGAATGAATATCAGTTTTGTGGGAGTGAATGCCTATGCAAAAAGAACCCTTATCATACAAAAGACACATAAAAGTGCTATAATAATTCCTTGCTATGGTGTGAAAATTATACATATCTTGCCAGGCACAGTGGTGCATGCCTGTGATCCCAGCAGCTCAGGAGGCTGAGACAGGACGATCACACTGAGCAACTCAGGGAGACCCTGTCTATAAATAAAATGCAAAATAGAGCTGGGGATGTGGCTCAGTGGCCAGGTGCCCCTGAGTTCAATCCCCAATAACCCCCACTCCAAAAAAATTATAAATGTCTTTGGAAAATTAAATAAATTTGAAGAAGAAATATTTTAAATGAGACAAGAGAATTTTGACAGGTTAAAATTGGAAAAAAAGGATTTCTTATAGATAATAGTATTAAATAAAAGCATATTTTTAGGTGCTTCAGAAGAAAGCACACAGATATTTATATACCCACAAATTGTAGATGGAGGAACATTTGCATACAACCTAACTAATATTATCTTACTTTTCATTTTCAATACTTTTATTCCTTGATTGCACAAAGCACTTTCTGTTACAAAAAAAAAAAATCCAAAATGTACTCATAATAAAGATATTTTTGTTTTAATGCCATACTTATTTTTCTGAATCTATTATTAAATGTTTATAATTGAAAACAATGGGTTCTTATTAACTGATGTTAATTATAATGCACCCACTCAAACTCTCATTTAAGGAAAAAAAGCACGATTAGAATCTAAACACCCTAGAAATCTCAAAGTAACTGGATTGTTTTTGGAATATGAAATCCAGTGACTTTTCCTCTTGCACTCTGACTTCTTTGGTCCTTTTTTCTCTACTCCTTCAAATTGGAGTAACTCCAAACTTCATCCTCAAAAATGTTTACTTGATAAATGAGAAAATCTAGTGCTGCAGTCTGGCTGGGCACAAAATCACGAGCCACTCAAGCAGGAACAAAGTTTATTTTTTGAAACTGCCGCCAATGTCCGGTACCGCCCGGGAAGATTTTTTCCACCCACGCGGCCTCCTCTCGGACCGCCGAGCGAGCTCCTCCCCCGGAACTCCCTCCTACTGTACTTCCCCAACCAATGGGAACTCTCCAGGAGTCCCGTAGCCGGCCTAGGTGAACAGCAGGAGTCCAATATCCATATGAATGCAAATCTTAACATAATCATATCATCTCAATGGCTAGCTGGCGTCACCTTTCAACCAAAATTGCCATGCATCATATACTTGGCTCTTAGCATCTCCCCCCTTCTGTTTAAGTAACAAGCAATCTGGCTAGGGACCGTGCCTGTTAGGTTTGTCCAATTCAACATATGGTTCTTACCCGTCATCGGAAAACTGACTTTTAGGCGTCAGCCTCCTGTCTTAGGTTGATACCACTGCAATTGGATCATACCCGTCACTGACTACCGGTCCAGCATATAGCCATACTTGTGGATAGGCCTATGTACCAGTGGGGGGGTGAGGTTCTTTGCCTCACCTCTGTTGGCCCCCAAAATTGGCCTTGGTGCTGGTGGGGGGATGAGGTTCTTTACCTCACCTCTGTTGGCCCCCAAAATTAGACCATCACTAGTAGAAGGGAGGAGGATACAGAAATGTCATGACACCAAGTCAATTCACGGCTCCTAGGAAAAATTACATCACTGGTGACACATCAGCAAAGATACGCTAGCACTACCATAATTCGCTGCATCAACAAATAGATCACAAAGCATACAAGTGATACATAGTCCAGGCAAGTTCTGTAAGCAGTTCAAAGTAGAGGAATCTATCAATATGTCCATATCCTCCCAAAATAAAGCATACAAGTGATACATAGTCCAGGCAAGTTCTGTAAGCAGTTCAAAGCAGAGGAATCTATCAATATGTCCATATCCTTCCAAAATAAATCGACTCATTGATTGAGCATTACTTGTTGAGTTATAAATCATTGATGTATCAGCTTACACGGTTTGTTGTGATAACTCTCAAAGAAGTTGTAGTTTCGTTTTATCTTTGTCTTCACCGGCACTGGGATGAAAATAGGAATTTTGACAATGATGCTAAAAAAAAAATATGTAACATTTCAACAGGTACTAAGAAAACAATATTTAGAACAATTTACATTATCCTGAACAGAATTATTAAATATAATGAAAAGGAAAGGTGAAAGTAAACAAACAGATTTGTTAACCTTCTATTTGTTCATATATTAGAACAATCCTCAACAGCTGTTTACCCAAATTAAATTAAACTATTAAAATCACGTGAATAATAAAAAAAAAATTTTTTTTTGGATCCATGTGCATGAGCGCCCCTCATATGTGAAATATGGACATACGCACATACAGACATACAACACAAAACAGAAGTGTGCACACGTAACATATAACACATAAGACAATAGTAAAGGCCTTGTAGCTTTACCTAGGTGAAATCTCCATTGCAATGTTCAAAAACTCCACAGTCAAAAAAACTGATCAGAAAAAACATTAACCTAGGTCTGTATGAGCTCAAAAATAAAATAGAACTTTATGATGTGGGAAAAAGCAATAATAAAATAGATATTGAAAAAAACATCCTGGTTAATCACTGTCACAGATGTAAGAATAGCCAAGCTGGAGATCTGGATATCAGCTGTTATGGATTTGAGTGGAATCATCTTCCTTTTGTTCTGTAGGAGCTGTTTTAGTTAGTCTTTCTGGAATCCAAATCGGTTGCTGTTCTTCCTGTGGAAAAACACAAACAGAGCCCCGACTCCAGACTATCACTGGGTCAGGACCTTTCCATTGTCCTGTTAGAATATCTTTCCAAAGTACCTTAGGCTTATGTACATTTTTTGGATACAAATGTCTTTCCGCAGCACTAAGCCCTGATGAATCCAAATTTAAAAAGTTTAGAGTAAAAAGGGTTATTTTAAGTTTATCTTTGGGGGATATATACCCCTTTCCAATTCCCTCCTTTTGTTTTAATAAGTACATTTTAATAGTTTGATGAGCTCTTTCAACTATGCCTTGTCCTTGTGGATTGTATGGAATTCCTGTTATGTGAGTAATGCCAAATGATGAGCAAAATTGTTTAAAAGAGGTGGACGTATAACCAGGACCATTATCGGTTTTTAACTGTTTTGGAACGCCCACAGTGGCAAAATTTTGTAAGCAATGAGCTATAACATCTTTAGTTTTTTCTCCAGCATGAAGGGAGCCCATCAGAAATCCGGAAGAAGTATCAACTGTAACATGTAAATATTTTAATTTTCCAAATTCTGGCAAGTGTGTGACGTCCATCTGCCAAATATGGTTAGGTATCAGTCCTCTAGGATTGACTCCAAGATTAACTTGTGGTAAAAATGTCACACAATTTTGACATTGTTTTATTATATGTCGGGCTTGTTCTTTAGTTATTTTAAAACGCTTTTGTAAAGTATTAGCATTGACATGGAACCTTTTATGAAAATTTATAGCTTCTTCTATTGTGGAGAAAATATGTATGTCATGTGTAGTTTTATCTGCTAACTCATTGCCCAAACTAAGGGCTCCAGGCAATCCTGTATGTGCCCTGATATGTCCTATAAAGAATGGATCTTTTCTGTCCCAGATTAGACTTTGTATAGTAGAAAACAAAGAGAAAACAGTAGAAGAAGGGGAAATCCTACCAGCATCTTCAAGGGATACTATAGCATTAACTACATACTGACTATCAGAAAATAAATTAAATACAGAATTTTTAAACATCATAAAAGCTTGTAATACTGCATTAAGCTCTACCTTTTGAGCTGATTGTTTGGGTACTAAAAATGTAAAAGTTTGATCAGGGGTAACTACTGTTGCTGTACCATTATTTGACCCATCAGTGAATATATTTGGAGCATTCATGATAGGGGTTTTTTTTGTCATCTTTGGAAAAACTACAGGATGTTTAGACCAAAAAGACAATAAAGGATTAGACGGTAAGTGATTATCAAATGAAACATTAGATTTACACATGATTATTGCCCAAGTATTTAACTCATTAGCTAACTCATCAATTTGATCTATAGTATATGGAGTAATAATTTTATTGGGAGAAATCCCAAACACTCCCTTGGTTGCTTTTATTCCTTTGAGTATTAATTGTCCTACAGCCTCAGGATACCTAGTAAGAATAGTATTAGGAGAATAAGATAAATGTATCCACAATAATGGACCTTCTTGCCAGAATACTCCTGTAGGTATATTTTTTGTTGGCAGTACAATAAATAATAAAGGCAAACTTATATCAATTCTATCCAAATGCATATTTTCCATATATGTTTCAATGATTTTTAATGCCTTTCTTGCTTCAGGCGTCAACATGCGGGGTGAATTTGGATCTGATGGACCTTTTAGA
Source organism: Marmota flaviventris (assembly GCF_047511675.1). Classification (NCBI taxonomy): domain Eukaryota; kingdom Metazoa; phylum Chordata; class Mammalia; order Rodentia; family Sciuridae; genus Marmota; species Marmota flaviventris. The sequence continues at coordinate 101,056,862 of NC_092508.1, read as the reverse complement.
ATATCAAATAAAGGTCCTAACTCTCCTGTTGGTATGCCTAGATAAGGCCTTATCCAATTTATGTCTCCTAATAACTTTTGAAAGTCGTTAAGTGATTTGAGTTGATCTACTCGTATTTGAATTTTGGGTGGACGGACCATGGTTGAGGATAATAAAACCCCTAAATAATTAATTGGAAGATTTAATTGTACTTTATCTATTGTTATCTCTAGATTATAATTTTTTAATAAATTTGTAAGTGTGGCATAACATTCTAGCAATGTGTTTTTATCTTTATGTGCCAATAACACATCATCCATATAGTGAAATATTTGTAGTTCAGGATTTTGATTTCTAAGTGGCTGGATTGCTTTGTTAACATAAATTTGACACATAGTTGGATTATTAGCCATCCCTTGAGGGAGTACTTTCCATTCATATCTCTGATCAGGACCTTCATGATTTAGTGCAGGGATAGTAAATGCAAAATGTGGACTATCCTCGGGATGAATTGGAATTGAAAAAAAACAATCTTTAATATCTATAGCTAAAACATACCAGGTTTTTGGTAAAGCAGACAATTGGGGAATCCCTGATTGAGCAGGTCCCATAATAACCATCTCATTATTAATGGCTCTTAAATCTTGCAATAATCTCCATTTACCAGATTTCTTTTTAATGACAAAAATGGGAGTATTATGGGGAGATACGGAAGGTTGTATATGTCCCTCCGCTAATTGTTGTTTGACCAGGTCATGGGCTATTTGTATCTTTTCTTTAGTCAGGGGCCACTGAGGAACCCACATTGGTCTTTCTGATTTCCAAGTAATTTTGATTGTCTCAGTGGCCCTTTCTGAAAACCCAATCCATGTCTATTTGTTTCTTGATTTATTTGAATTGGTGCTGTCATACCTTGTTCTTGTTCTCTTAATCTTTCTTCTTTCCTAAAGCCTTGTCTAGCCCTAGTAGTGGGCACATTAGGATTGATGTTATTTGTTAATGTCAAACCTAATTGATCTAGGACATTTCGTCCCCATAAATTTATAGGAAGATGATCCAATACATAGGGCTGTATAGTTCCTTCACATCCTTCAGGATCCTTCCAATCTAATACCATTGCACTTCTATGGGGATTAGTTGCCACTCCTAGGCCTCGAAGCGTTTGAGTGGCTTGTTGTAATGGCCAGTGTTTTGGCCATTCTTGACGAGATATTATGCTAAGGTCTGCACCTGTATCAAGTAGCCCATTAAAGTCATGTCCTTGAATATTTAGTTTTAGCATTGGGCGAGAATCTAGATTTAAAGACAGCATAGCCCAATCTACACCTGTGGAGCCTAATCCCCTGGAACCTCTTTCTACAGTACGACTGGAAAATTTATCATGTAGGCTGGGTATTATTAATAACTGTGCTATTCTATCTCCTGGTGAAATTACTGATATACCTCTTGGAGAACTAGCTATAATTTTTATTTCACCTTCATAATCGGGATCAATTACCCCAGGACTTATCATAAGTCCTTTTAGTGTTGAAGAACTGCGTCCCAGTAATAAGCCTACTGTTCCTTGGGGAAGAGGTCCTTTTACTCCTGTGGGAATGATTTGAACTCCCATCTCTGGAGTTAGTACTGCTCTGGCAGAGGCGCAGATGTCCAACCCTGCGTTCCCTCTAGTTTGTCTGATGAGGGATTTAATGGATAATGCGTCCTGGGCATTACCTTGATGGTGTTGCTGGGTTCCTCCATTGCCCCGTATATTTGTGGTTTTGGGCCCCGGAGCATTGGGCCCTCTAGTCCGTTTTTTGGCAATGGAGCCTGATGCCTTTCTCCACGATATCGTGGGTAAACACTTGGTTCTTGTCTGTTTTTTGATAACGGAATACCTTCTATGGTGGTTTGAGAATGGCATTCATTAGCCCAATGTTTTCCTCTACGGCATCGTGGGCAAATACCCGGTATTCTATTCCTTTGATACCTAGCCTTGTTAAACCCTCCTCCTATGGGGCAACTCCTTTTAAAATGTCCTGTTTGATCACAATTATAGCATGTTTTTGGCCTGGCATCTAAAGCCTGTTGTACTGCTGCTAAGACTTGCCCTTGTTCATTAATGTCTCTACATAATTTAATATATGTGTTTAAATCTTCATGTTTCCATGGTCTGATGACCTCTCTGCAGCAACGATTTGCTTGGTTATAAGCCAGTTGTTTTATAAATGGCATTGCCTGTTCTGTATCTCCAAATACTCTAGATGCTGTCTGAATAAGCCTATCTACAAATTCAGCGTAAGGTTCATTAGCTCCTTGTATTACCTTAGATAATTGTCCTTGTAAATCTCCATGCCCCTGTAAAGTTTTCCATGCCCTAACTGCGTCTGCAGCAATTTGTGCGTATACGCCAGGATCATATTCAATTTGTTGCCGTTGACCCTCATAAGGTCCTTTTCCTAATAACATCTCTAGATTTCTTTGAGGGTAACCGGCTGTTGCATTTCGTCTAGCTGTCTCCATGCAAAATTCCTCATTGGCAACCTTCCATAACAAATATTGTCCTCCATTTAGCACAGATCGACACATGTTAGCCCAATCTGCTGGCGTCATGTCTAAGTTGGTAATGGATTCGACCATGCTCACAGTGAAGGGTGCTTGCGGCCCGTAGGTTGTTACAGCCTCTTTTAATTGCTTCACTGTTTTGAAATCTAAAGCACGGTGAATTCGTTGCCCTCCTGCCTGCTCAAGTACAGGGCATGCTAATCTTTGGGGTCCTGCCTCAGGATTCCGTCCATCAACTACGGGAGTTGAGGGCCGCTCAGCTGTAGATGGAGCTGTTGGTTGAATTACGCCCTCTGGTGATAGAACGGGGTTAGTAGCAGCCTCCTGTTGTAATTCCCCGCCTGATGGTTGTTTTTCCTCTAAGCTTTCTTTCTTCAAATCTTCCTCTGTCTGACTAGCTTGAGAGACCTTCTCTTTCGCTTGACCTAACATGTTTTCTACCATAGTCTGGACTTCTAACAATTTACTTAACAGTCTTTCGGTTTGTTTTTTACTAGTTTCTAATCTACTATACAGGTAACGCAACCCAATAAGATAGCATAAAACAAAACCGAAACAGAATGAAACAAAAACCGAACAAAGAATAGTTGTATCAATTTTCTCTTTCTCAGGGCCGAACAACTTCAAACCTTGAGCCAACCAATTTTCCCAGTTTGCCTGAGAAAATTCTAGGGATAGGCAGCTTGAAACAAAAACAAGATAAATCAAAACGAGAACACATTGTTTTTTGAAATGGTCACCCATTTTGTTGCCTTCCCTCAGGGGCGAGCAATTTTACTCACCTCCAAACTTCAGGCGTTCCCCGTACGGGCCACCAGTTGCTGCAGTCTGGCTGGGCACAAAATCACGAGCCACTCAAGCAGGAACAAAGTTTATTTTTTGAAACTGCCGCCAATGTCCGGTACCGCCCGGGAAGATTTTTTCCACCCACGCGGCCTCCTCTCGGACCGCCGAGCGAGCTCCTCCCCCGGAACTCCCTCCTACTGTACTTCCCCAACCAATGGGAACTCTCCAGGAGTCCCGTAGCCGGCCTAGGTGAACAGCAGGAGTCCAATATCCATATGAATGCAAATCTTAACATAATCATATCATCTCAATGGCTAGCTGGCGTCACCTTTCAACCAAAATTGCCATGCATCATATACTTGGCTCTTAGCAATCTAGACAAAATCTTCATGAGTATGTGAGAAGAAGGATTACCTGCCCTTCTTGAAAAATCCACATTGATCAATTGCTCTTTTATATTCTGTCCTGTTTCCCCTCATAAAGCAATTAGTCAATCTATCTATCTATCTATCTATATTTTTAAATATATATATATATATATATATATATATATATATATATATATATATATATATTAAACTCTATATTTAAAATATATATTTTAAATTTTAAAAATTCTTAGTAGACTAAAGAAAAACAAAATTATATCAATGCCCTTCAAAATGAAGGTGGCGATTTTACTTTTGGAATATCATTAGATGACTTCAGTATGCTTTCTAAGATGCATGTATTTATGAGATAGAATGCCCAGAATCAAACTGACCTAAACAAACACTATCTTTATTTTCTATGGTGATAAGATGTCGAGCAGGAGAGCATTCTCCAGGTTTGGTGGAGTTAGTGGCTGACTGACATCACCAGGATCACACATTTTCTTACTCTTTGATGGGTCCTCCTCTGTGTGCAACTTGTGGATTCACACTTGGTCCCAGAGTGTCAAACGGTTATAGAACTTGCAGAAACCACTTCAGACATACAAGCTACAAAGAGGATCAAAAGGCAAATTTTTTCTTCCATTCATTTCTTATGTGGAAAACATTGCCTCATAATGCCATAGGAAATGAGACTGACAGGTTATATTAGCCCAATTCCTTGTCACTAGTACAAATATTGAGCATAAAACCACAAAGTCATCTACATTAGGCAAACCTTTAATGGGCACAGAAAACTACGCACTGGCAAACATTTTTACTTACAGAACCAGATGGTAAATATTTTAGACTTTCTGGGCCATTCAGTTTCCATCACAACTACTGTTGCAGCATAAGATCAGCAATAAAAAATACCAAAATTAAAAGGTGTGTGTGTGTGCTACAATCCTTTACACAAAAGTTGACAGGCAGTATTTGCCAATTCCTGGTTGGAGTCACTCTTTTGGGAATATAGTTAGTGCTTCTTCAGTGCATCCTGAGGGGAATCTAAAGATAAACCTTTGTTAAGTGAGAGAGCTTCTTTCTCTTCTCTTTTTTGCTACTAATGACATCTTCCACACACCGGAGGATTATTAAAGAGAAAATAAAATCGGAGATTTCTATTTTGATAGAGTTTGGACTCCATTGGTAGAGGACAGAAAACATATAAACAGTTATATCTACAGTATATTTCACAATAATCATTTCAGTGATAAAAGTAGAAGAGAGTTTAGAAGTACTGGGTATAAGATAAAGTTTTAAATAGGTTGAGAGAAACTCTCTGCGGTAGGTGAAGTTGGAGCAAAATTTTCAATGAAGTTAGGACTTCTGCTCATGTGAGTACTTGAGAGAGCTTGGGAATCACCAGCTGCAAGATTCCTAAGGTAGAGCCTGGCCCTTGATAGACTAAAAAAGACCACGGCAGAAATGGTGTCCAGGGAAAGAGGGAGTCTTAAGAAGTGAAATAGAGTACCCAAAGTGGTCATGACACATAGCGCCTTACAGACATGCATGGGTAAGCTCGTCAACGTTTAATTTCAGTAAGATTGGAAATCATTGGAGAGTTTTCATTGAGAATAGAAATTTTATTTTTACTTCTCTACTTCAATTTTTCTTTCCTTCTTTGCCTTCCTTTTTCCTACTTTCTTTCCTTTTTCCTTTGTTTTCTTTCTTTCCTTCTTTTCATTTGTAAATATAGATGCATTCCACTGAGTGCTAGACACAGCACTGCACACCAAGTATCTGAGATAGCCTATTATCTAAATCCATACTATAGTATCATATAATGGAAGAAATGTAGAAAGAGTTAAAAGAGATACTAAGTGGCAAGTAAAAGGAAAAAACGAAACCACTGAAAACATCACTTAACTCACATGGTGGAGAGAATGAGCTCCCACGGAATGATGCATAGATGCCCTGGATTAAATTAGCTGACTGTGGGAAAATGAATTAGAATTAATGAATCATAAACAAATATGCTTTAAGCTAAGAAATATTTCTTGGCAAATGTGAAAACTGAGAAAGAATGATATCATTGGTTAGTTCCCTAAAGTGCACGTGTGGTGGTCATGTGCAGTGAAGCCACGTAGTCAAGGGGGCTTTTCTTTGGGAAATGCATTCTCTTTCAAATGGAATGCCAAAGAAATACAATTTTTTGAAGATACTTTGACTATAAAACCCATGCATTTTTCAATAGGATCAAATGCATGCACTAATAAATTAAATTTTATCTTTATTTTATTATTAGTATAGTATTCTGTGTGGGCTCCCTCTCATCCAGCAAGGAGGCCCATGGAACAGGGTAGAGGAGAGTGTCAAATCAAGGAGTCACTAATCAAGACCTCCTGAAACCAAGCAGGGAGCAGGTCTGATTTTATTGCACAGGTACCATGTGTATATACTTGGGGAGTAACTAGGCAGATTACAGGCAGCCACCAATGCAATTTCTTGCTAACTGTCCCTGCAGCAACCAATCGAGAAGCAGGCCGTGGAGCAAGCACAGGGACTGCAACCCAGAGCTGTGCCTACAAGGTAAGCAGTCTGCCTAGCATGCGGGTAGTGGCCTGCCAATCAGGCAACCTTAACGTATGCCATGTATGCAGTTCTCCATGCACTTGTTCCCACAGTATTCTGAGGAGAAAATTGCATATCTCCAAATTTAAATATTTGATTTTTTCAAGCAATAGAAAGGTTGTAAACCCACCTCTCTGGAAAATCTTAAAGGTCTATTGATGATAGAGAGTCACAATTTAGATGATAATAAATCCTGTTAGAATTAGAAACTGATTTGGAAGTATGTTATCGTAGCCAGTTCTTATATATTCTTTGCATCTTATTAACATTTCATGTCAGGTCTAGTTTACTTACTATTTATTTCTATTGTATTTATTTTTGGAATGTTTATAAAAGTGATAAATGTCACACATATAAAGGCTGATTATAACTCACTTGACCAATGATAATCATCCAATGAAGATCTTTTTAACAAAAGTGTAGTTATGATCACTTTGTCTCACTTCATGTATTAATTTGTAATTTTTATTGTTTTCAAAATATCTGAAAATATTTTATTGTTTTAAAATATTATTTATAATTTCCTATAAAGTTAAAAGAAATGTGAACCTTTAACAGCTGATGTTAAATCAACATACTGCATGCATTCTAAATGATCAAAGCACTTTGAGTCTTTCAGCAAAAAGCCAAATTAAAATAAAGATCTCCCTTAACAATCATGGAAACAGTAAGATTAATAAGGTTGTAAAATAAGGTGACTCTTGGTTAAATATTTTTAGAAAGTTGTAGGTATAATTAAATTTAACAGATTTCTCAAAAATTTATTAGACCATACTTCATATTTAAAATCCCTAGGTTTCCAAAAATCAGAACTATTTTGTCCATTGAGCATTTGTTGAGGCTCTATGACACCATGGAATAAATTTAGTAAATAATAGCAAAGGCAATTGCATATGAAACAAAAGCACTACATTCAAAACCTTTACAAACACATCTCTTAATGGGTTCTTATAGTAAAGAGATGTTGGAACACAGTAAGTTTTGGTTTGGATGTTATATCCACTTCATGAATCTAGCAGAACAGAGCAGACCTGTAGTACACTAGGATTTTTTTTCTAAATTAATTTGAAAACTGCACTCTCCTACTTAAATAATGTAGACTACAATATATTCTCTTCTGTATACAATAATTACCTTGATTAATCAAGTGAATAAAAAGACACGTTTCAAAATGAGAGAAATATTACATGACTATAAAAAAAATCAATAATGTTTAGGGGTTGAGGACACAGCTCAGTGATAGAGTGTGTGTATGGATTGCACAAGGCCCTGGATTTAATTCCCAGCATTGTAAAATACAAATAAGCAAAAAAAAAAAAAAAAAGTAAATATCCATATTTTTCAATAACACAAGAACACAAAAAAACAAAGTTATAAAACATGTAGCTAGACATTTCTCAGAAAAGAAAATATATAAGGTCAATAAAATTTTGATATATAAAATAGTTTTCAAGATCAAAGAAAATACATCAAGACCACCAAAAAATAACATTTTTGCCTCTATCTAAGGGACCCAAATTAAAATCTGTGAATACCTGTATTCAGGATGAGAATAATAACAACAAAACTCAACTTTCCTGATGATATCCACATAATTGTCTTCATGAAAATAGTTATTATTTCAGAAAAAGATAGAAATGATAAATAATTCTGTTATTTGCTTCTACAATTACATCCCAAAATAACAAAATAAAACAAAAAATCCATTTTATTACATACACATTGAAATGTTCCACTCTTCTACAGATAGCAAATATTTCAATATTAATATTTAAAATAGATTAAGTAATCCAATAAAAAGAAGGAGATTGAAAGATTAAGTTAAAAAACATAACCCAATGTTATTCTGTCTGTATGAGGAATTTTTAATATAAATTCATTGAAAATTAAAGGATAGAAAAGGACATATTATGCAAATAGCAACCTCAAGAAAGCTGGAGGACCTTTACTAATATCAAAGAAAACAAAGTTTAAAACTCTACTAGGTAAAGAGAGACATTTTCTAAACATAAAAGAATTAATGTATCAGGTAGTCAAAAGCATATATTCTCCTAATAACAGAGTACCAAAGTACATTAATGGATTCTGAGAGAAATGAAAGGAGCAATAGAAAGTTCAACAATAGTATTTGGAGACTTCAATAATACCTCTTCAATTAATAATAGAGCAGTGAGGCAGGCTATAAGCAAGAACATAGAAATGAACAAAACTTTAAATTATACTTACCTGGTATCTGCAGAATGTTCAACACAACAAATAGCAGAAAATATATTCTCCTTAAGTGCACATGAAATATTTTTCAGTGTAGATTACATACTACTCCATAAAACAAATCTCAATACATTTAAAAGAATAGAAATAATATACAGTAAATAATCACAATAGAATTAAAAGTAATATCAATAACAGAAAGAAATTGGGAATATTTACAGATACTTGAGAATGAAATAGCACATGCCCACATAACCAAATAAAAATAAATTGAAAGAAAAATTAGGCAATGCTTTCAGGTGAATAAAAATGAAAATACAACAAATTAGTAATTGTCGGGTGCAGCAAATACAGTATTCTGAGTGAAAGTTGTAGTTATAAATGACGGTATTAGGAAATATGAAAGGCCCTAAAATTAGTAACCAAACCATCCACCTTATAGCATTAGAAAAAGAAGAGCAAACTAAACTCAGAACTAAAAGAAAAAATAATAATAATATTAGAGAATAGAGTGGAAATCAATAAAATAATTATTTGAGGGACATAGTAGAAAATTCAATGAATTCAAAAGGCAGTTATTTGAATATATTAATAAATTAGGCAAAACTTTTCTGAGAAACAGAGAGAAGAAAAATTATAAGAATCAAAATGAAGGAAGATTCACTATATGGTCCTTATAGAAATGAAAAAGATAATATAGAAATAATGGGAACAGAACATCCAAATGGATGATGAAAATTTGATTAGTCAGGAAATATGGTAGCCAGGGAAATACAGTTTTGAACCATAACAATCTATAAACTCTGTAGTCACCAGAATGGAAGATGAACAAAGAAATATCAACCAGTACTGATGATATTAAATGATGAGAGTATTGTAAAGCACTCATTATTTTAGATAGGATTGCAAAGCAGACCTAAATAGGAAAATGTTTCCACATTATCGACTGACATTAAAAATGTGCATATGCTGTGACAAAATATTTTCATTCCTAGGTATATAATAAATATATATATAATAAGTATATATCAGAGAGCATAATGACATCTCCATGTATCTCAAGGACATTAGCACATACATTGCATTTTAACAAAACTCTTAAAAAGAGAGCAATCTAAATGTTCATCAAAGTATAATGTATAGTTAGAGATGTATTTATACAATGAAATAGTGCACTGCCATTAATATGAAGACAGCACAGTTGCACATAGTAATGCAAATGGGTTTCATGCTGAGAAAAAGGAACCCGACCCAAGCAAATACACAGCATGCTTTTCTTTTATTATTAGGATAAATACTAAAATGACAGGGAGAACAAAAATGTAGGCTTTTGGATGTCTGTTTAGTTATTAAATTAAAAATGATTTCCATTAAAGTCAGGGTAGGGTCATATTTCAGGTTTAATATCTAACATTTTGATGCTAGGTTGGTGCATTTATGGTTGTTCATTTAATAAAACGTCTTGGGCATTTTTGCATAATTTGGGGGGAGTTTTTTATTTCACAACGGAAAGTAAAAATGAATGAATGAATGAATGAACCAATGAGCACAAGGCTACATAAATAAAAGTACATAGTGTCCTATACAGTAATGTGATTTTGTTTGAATAGAAAGAAAAAAAATGGAAAAATAAAACAAAAAGTGGTTTCCTTTAAAGTTCTAGTGAGAAATAGAAAAAAGGTGATTCATTTTGTTTGAACTTTATTCCCAAGGGCCCTGTTGCAAAAGATGTTATAATATCTTTTGAAGGAGGATCATCTTCCTACATATTGATAGAAAATTCTACTTAGTCAATTAAGAAGCTAAACAGTTGTGAAAACATCCTTTACACTACTATCTACCAGATACTGACTTATAAACAATACGCTATTAATGCTCAGCAACTCTGGGATATTGATATTTATTACATGCAATAAACTTGATTGCTCATAGAAACTAAGTACTTGAACCAAATTGATAGGTAGAAATGTTATGAATTAAATATAATTTTTCAAAAAGCAAAGTTCACCATGCCAAGATTAATGCCAAATCTAGTAACATTGCCTGATTTACTTCAAATTAGATGTAAATCAGAATCCAATATATATGAGAATACATGGCTGATTCCCAAGAATGCATGGTTGCCAGATTCTCTCAGGCCACTTTGACATAGCAGAATTTAATCTGATATACTCACCAGAACTGCAGTCCTATCTCTGTGCTCTCGGCAGGGCTCTAGAAGCTTGCTGAAATTTATTAGATGAGTGTATTCTCTCCCATGGAGTCTATATTCTACAGGAAAATGAACATACTAAAGGGAAAATGGAAACACCCTCAGTTGGGTGTTAACTGGCTCTTCTGTGGCCTCTTACACATTGAAATCTCTCCTACCCAAGTCAGGTTCTACTAAGAATTCTGCGTTTTTTGGCACATCTATGCATCTTATTGCTGCTTCTTATGTACAGTAATGCAGGTTTTTCCTGTATATTTCTTGCCTTCCTTGCTCCCATACAAACTTGATATCCCTGCTACAACCATACTTCAGCCATTCCAGAAAAGCCTCCAAAGTTTGTCTTTATCCACTTCATATTCAGCTGTGTCGTTTCCATTACTAAGAATGGCTACCGTATTCTGGTTTCCTTTTTTTTGCTAAGTGATTTTCTATTGTTTTTTTTCAATTTTCTCAATTATCTTATTAAGTAAGTATTATAATTTCCATTTAACAAATAAAACAGAAGCAAGAACCTGCAGTTTAAGGAGTAGACTTGGCTCTGTCAGTGGTCTATTAGACCAAAGGCTCACTTTTAGATGGGAGGACATTATGTTTCTTTTTGTTTTTGTTTGTTAGGTTTTGGTTCTTTTTCTTGGTGCTGGGGATGGAACCCATGGCCTCATGCATGCTAGGGAAGCACTTTACCCCTGAGCTGCATCCCCAGACCCTGGAGGACATTATATTAAGTGAAACAAGCCAGACACGGAAAGGCAAATACCACTGTGTCCTCTCTCCTGTGTGAAATCTAAAGAAAGTCAATTGGTCTGTAGAATAGTGATTACCAGAGGTTAGGAAGGGTGAAGGAGGGATTATTAGAGGTTGAGAAGGTTGGAGGAGGGTTTTTCGAATCCATCAGTACTTGCATGTGTTCAATCACATTGTATCACACTGAACTCAATTAATACATGTAATTAATACAGGATAATTAAAACTTACATTTTTATTTAATGCTTTATAAAGAAATACTATCATTTCTAGACAAAATGCCTTAGATCTGTTAAAGAGGACATGATTCCTTAAAAAGACTTTTTTAAAAATACCTTTTTATTGATGTACTCCATATAGAGAAAAATAAGGGCAAAGATCAATGTACTTATACCAAATGAGTATCAGCACCCCTAACATCATAAACAACATCCAGATAAAGAAAAAGAATATTTTTACCCTGGACGCCTCAGCATGCTTCTCTCTAATCCTCTACTCCACAGGTAACCACTAACCTGAAAAGAAAGAATATGAAGGTAAAATTAATTTTGAAGATTGAGGGAGCTAGTGTTGAGAGGTGCTTTCATCAAAACGGCTTTTCATATATTGCATCAGGCAGGCAGAAACTGGTGCTAATATCTCCAGAAAGTAGTTCTTGGCTAAGCAGGTGGCATGGGATCCATTGCACACCCCATGGAGCATAGAGACACAAGTAACTTTCAAGGATAATATTTGGAGAATTTATAAGCTGCATAAAGACCAAGTGAGATAGTGCCTGGCTATGGGGGTCTCAAGTTGACTGTTTGGATGCCATGTTAGGTATTCTGTCCTATATTAGCACTGTCATATAGTTTAAGCTGAAGACAAGGCCAGCCTCCCACAGAAATGTAAATAATTTATTTTACATCATGGTATAGCATGTTCTACCTTGGGAAGCATTTAACTTAGACAGACTTAGAATCAGTTCTAAATGTTTAGATAAATGTTTCTGAATCAATAGCAGCATTGTGACCAGCAATGAGGCTATAGACACTAGAGAGAAATTTTTAGGAAACCACAATGTATTCTCCTCAAGGAATATCTTAAAATGAAAGTACTAGTTGGATGCACATCTCTTATTTTTCCTTTTCTTTTTATTTGACAAGCCGTGCTCCATTTATAACTGCTTGAGCTTTGATTCAATTAGGTTTGACAAGATTCATGTCTTAGGGATGCAGCAAGCCTGGTTGTGACTGTATTCTGCTATTGGGGCATAAAATATAAAGATCACTAATAAAAATATAGGATTTAGATGAAAAAAATGTCATTCCACATCAGTGATTCCAGGATAGGTTGGAAAACAGCAATGATTTGGTTTACATGACTTTGTATCTGTGTTCACAGTGATAGCATTTAACAGGGATTAGGGGAGGGAGAGAGGAGGAGAGAGAAAGAGAGATACACACAATATACAAAAGACAGGGGATATGAAGTTCAGCTTAATTAATCTTTATACTTTGCACACGATTGTCTCAGACATATCCATACTCTGGGATAAAACGGTCCTTTCACATTGATGGTGAGAGAAACAGAGGATGCATACCTTTTGTGTGCAATGTATCATCAATTATGAGGAAGGACGATACCTGGTATAAGAAAGTATACCTAAAATTGTCAGAGGCCCACAAATTTTCCGAAGGAAAGGATATCCAAGTTAAGTGTACAGGTAAAGAGGGAGAAAACTAATATGAAAAGATAAACCAGCCTGAGCAAGGGCTCAAAGCTAATAATAATAATAATAATGATAATAATAATAATGTTACTAAATCAAAAACACAAATGCATCCACGTTCACCTGTGCACACCATTCATTCAAGAGACTTGAAGGGAAGTCTGTCTCCCAGCAGCCTTGAGGATTCTGCAGGCCAGGCCCAGGGACTTGGGTTTTATTCCAAGGGCAGTATGGAATATGGAGCCTGAGCAGACTACATAGTCAGATTTGAGGCATTGTGCTTCAGGAAAAAAAAAAAATCCAGGCAGATGTGTGGACATAGGATTAAGTGGATCAATGTTTGAGGCAGAGTTAATATATATATATATATATATATATATATATATATATATATATATATATATATATATATACTTTGAGGAGTTCATTGACTTGGGGAAGTTTTGCAGAGAAGGGTCCTGTTTAAAAAAATTTCAACTAGAAATTTAATTTTTTTATCAGTTTAACTTTTTTCACCAATTACTTCTCAGATATATTTGAACAAAAAACATATTTTGTGTGTGTGTCTGACAAGTAACACATATTAGTACAGTTCTTCTGAAAGGTTGTAGCATGCTTTATATGTTAGGGAATCGGGGGTCAAGGCTGGGGAATCCCATGGAGTTGAATTTCTCTGCAGAGGACAGCTCATGTTACCATTGGAAGTCTGGTTAAAACGTTCACACTGGGATCCAGGAAGAAGGCAGAGCAAGAAGCACCAGGAATCTGTGCATTTACCTAGCCAACTGCTGCATGAGCAGCATCAGTCTGTAGAACTATTTTGATCTCTAGAGTCTTCTGAAGTTTTGCATCTTCCAAGGGAGGGCTTGGGATGTCAGTTGTGACAACATTTTGTCACTTTTAGCTTTCTTTTCCTCCCCTGGGGAACTGAATCCAGGACCTTGCACATTCTAGGCAAGTGCTCTGCCTCACAGCAATAGCCTCAGAGCCACTTTCAGATTTTGGCATAGTCATAAGCTCATTTCCTTCAGTCTCGGCCCCACCGCAGGAAGCCAAGCTCATCTTCCTAGAACAGCCTGTGCTCCACTTGCAGAAAACAGGATGGACAAAAAGACCCTGTCTTCTAAATATTGGGATCTCTGTTGTGGTCTCTGATTGCTACCTCAGGAGCAGGTAGCCATAGTTGTGTCTCCTCCACACTGCTGCAAGCTCCTTCCTCTCTGGCTGAAGTGATTTCCAGGAGATAAGGGAATATAAAGAGCAAGCGCTCGCTCTCTCTCTCTCTCTCTCTCTCTCTCTCTTTTTCTTTTTCTCTTTTCAAGAAGCCAGGCATCAAAATCTGGGACATTCAAAGGCAACTGTCACTACAGACAAAGTTGTTCAGTATACCTGAAAACATAAAAGTATAAATCAATCTGAAGATGTGTGAGGTTAAAACCAACTCCAGCTAAGTTTCTCCTGTTATGCATTCACAACATGGTTCACTTCTGACACGAGGTGTGTGAGGATTTTCTTACCACACAAAACAAACAATTCTGTAGCGGCAGACACCAGCTGAGTGTTCTCTAATCCTCTTCAGTTCTGACACAGTCTACCTGGACATAGTGTCAGATCCCATAGGTTGGGGGCCCATTCACCATGACTCCCCCCACCCTGCTTTAGATGTCATGTTTTATGATTAAATCAGGTCAATTAAGTTGTTCAAGTGACTTATAGATTTGGGAAAATGAAGTTACCTGTTTATTACAAAGGGTATTATAAAGGGTACAGATGCATTGGGTGAGGTATTGGGAAAAGCGTGAAAAGCTTCTAGGCCCTGTCTGGTCACTCCATTCCCCACCAGGCATATCCACACAGGCAGCTGTCTCAAAGCTCCCCAAACCCTGACCATTTTTTTTTTTAAATGGAGATTTCATTACCTAGGCATGATTGCTGATTGACAGGTTGACTGGGAAAATGGAGAAGGATTCCTCAGAATGAGGGTCATATGATGTACTATCAGACACGGTAGGTCAGAGTCAAAAGACAGGAAACCATGGATGAAAACCAAAGTCAATACAGTATCACAGTTTTTCAAAGTGAAAATGATTATATTAAAAAAAAAACTATCCCTAAAAAATAATCGATGGCTGATTTACTAGCATAATGTCATAAAGATGCTCAAACAACTAAAAGCAGTTAAAAAACAAAACCCTTTGCAAAAACAAACAAACAAACAAACAAAAACAGGAACAAAATGAAATATCAATAAAGAGAAAGAAAGCCTAAAGTAAAACCAAAAAGAATTCCTGGGATTAAAAAGTTAAAAACAAACAAACAAACAAATAAGAAAACCAGAAACACAGAAATGAAGAATTCTCTAATTCACTAGAGGGATTCAAAGGAAGATTTTAACAGCAAGATGAGAGAATCAGAGAAATTGAAGAGAGGACAATAAGGATTATCAAGTGTGAGGACCAAAGAGAAAAAAAGAACACAGGTATGGTTAACAGAGCCAAAGACATCATCAAGTGTTCCAGATAGACACTGTGGGAGTCTCAGAAAAGGAAATGAGAGATGAAGGAGTGAAAAGAATATTTGAGGAAATAATGGCTGATATGTTACAAATTTGATAAAAAACTAAATGTAGACATTTAAGAAGCTGAATGAAATGAGCTTAAAGGTATCTACACCAGAGCATAGTACAATAAAACTTCAAAAGATGAAAAGAACATTTTGAAACCAGTAAGAGAAGAATGACTGATTCCATACAAGCAGGCACTGGTAAGAGTGCAGATGTTTTCCTCAGAAACCGTGTAGGTCCAAAGACAATGGGAGGATATATTCAAAATGCTAAAAGCAAAGAAAAAAAAAATCAAACTACCAACCAAGATTCCACTATTTGGTATATTGGTACAATATCTGTTACTCAACCAAGAGGAAACAATTAAGACATTCCAAGATTAAAAAACAAAACAATGGAGGGAATTTATTACTATATACACAGAGTCTTGAAGGGTAAAATGAAAGAATACTAGATAAAAATCCAAAGTCATGAAGAAGAAAATAAAGGTCTCAATAAATGTAAGTATGTGGGAAATTTTGAAAGCTGATATAACAGTGGTTGGGAACTGCACTTTTTGTTTTCTAAAAAAATAACAAAATTATGGAAATTGAACAATACATCCTTAACCAATGTATAAATAAAGAAATCAAAAGAAAAATTAGAAAATACTTAGAGATAAATAGAACTGAAAATACAACATATCAAAAACATATGATACACAATAAAAGCAAATGTAATGAGGGAATTTAAATATAGAAATGTGTCCATTACTTAAAAACATGAAAGATCTCAAATCAACAAACTGATTTCCAGTTTACAAAACTACAAAAAGAAGAATAAACAGAACCCAGAGCTATCAATCAGAAGGATAATAATAAAGATAGGAGCATACATAAATGATATGTATAATCAAAAAACAACAGAGAAAATCAATGAAACGAAATGCTGTCTCTTTGAAAAGATCAACAAAATTGACAAACCTTTAGCTAAAGTGACTAAGAAAAAATGAGAAATATCACAAATTTCTAATAACAAATGAAGGTGGCAACATTTCTCCTTGGTGCAGAAATACATAAAAGATTCCTATGAACAATTGTATGACAACAAATTAGAAAATCTACATGAAGTGGACAAATCATTAGAAACACAAAACCTACTAAGATTAAAAAGAAAGAGAAAATCCAAAACAAAAAGCAAAAACAAAAACAAAACAACCCTCTAACTACAAAGGATAGACTCAATAATTAGTAATCTCTGACAAAGAAAATTCCTGGACCCCATGCATCCCATGGTGTATTCTACAAATTTTTAAAAGAAGAAATAACACCAACCTTGAAATCAACCCAATTATCCACTTGAATGGACAAGCAAAATATGGTATATACATATGATTTGATATTATCCAAGCCTTAAAAATGAAGGCAAATCTGACATACTAAAACATGGATAAATAGTGTCACCTTAGGTTAATTGAAATTAGTTAGTTATAAAAGGATAGATACTACCTAATTTAAATTATATAAGGTATTGAGCATAGAAAAAATTATAGAGATAGAAAGTAAATTATGTTTGCAAGAAGGATAAAGTAATAAGAATTTATTTTTAATGAATACAGAGTTCCATTTTTGCAAATTGAAAGATGTAGATGGATATGGGGTGATTTTTGTGTAACATTACAAATGTACTTAATACCAGTGAACTGTACACTTAAAAAATGGTTAAGATGCTAAATTTTATGTTGTGTGTATTTTATCACAGTTACAAATGACAAGAGAAATGCATGCCCTCATGGAGAGAACATTGACTTGGAGCCAGCCAGACAGATTTATCAGTTACAGCCCAGTCACCACCAGCTCTGTGACCTTGAGTAAATCTCTCAAACTCCCTGTGCTTTAGTTCCTCCATATGAAAAATGATACTGAAAATAATATCTGTATCATTGAGTTGTATTAAGAACTAAATGGTATCTTCTGTGTAAAACCCCTAGAAGAGGACCTTGCACTTACCTAGAGCTCATGCATTATTGAAAACAAAGAAGGCATGTGGATTAAGAGTCAAAGGATTTGATCTTTCTATTCAAATTAGGACCTGACTAAAGGGGACACTATCAATGACTATGTATCCTGGAGAAAATATGAGGAAATGATGCCTGAATGTTATAAATGACAATACAACAGCATATTTTAAGTCATGACAAGTCCCAATCCAGGACCTACTATTTGCCTTATGTATAAAGTATTCAATTTTTCACATGGTGTGATTTGAAGGGTTGAAAGAGCAATGTGATTATACAGTGATCTCCACCAATATCAAACCTTTCTTTAAAAGTAAACAACCTTTGCTTAAATAAAGAGAAATAAGAATAACAACTACAATTCAAAGGACATTTACCATGAACCAATTGCACTTTCCACACATTATATCAATCTCACCACAGTTTCACATGTTATAGGTCACTCTCTGTATATACACAGAGGTTAAGTAATTGGTGTAAAGCCAACCCAATAATACACAATATACCCAAAATTAGAATGCGTCTTGATTTGAATTCAAATAGAGCAAAGGGGATAAAAAGTAATTACAATTAGATTACTTAAAACAAAATCAAATTAAATAAAAATAGAATTCCAAACTTTTCCCCTGTAAGATCTGATTCTGTAAGACTGGCACAGAACCCAGAAATATGAATATAAAGCAAGAACATTTTATTACCATTTCACAAGCTTAAGACATGTTAATATATTTTTTAAATTTTTACTTTGTTATTATGAACTGAGAGACTATCAAATGATATTTGAGTATTGTTTTTACTTTAGTGACTGATATTTTGAGACATCAGAACTTAATTTATAAATATAACATATCAAGTAGTCAAGTTGTCATACACATTTCTTATTAGATATTGTGACAAATATTTTACTCTTTGATCTGATTATTATTAGAAACATCAAGGCCACAATTTTGATTCAGGGTTGACATACAAAGGCATAATCCTTCCCTGATATCATTCTAGTATTCCTCTTTTTTTTTTGTTTAATCACTTTATATT
Source organism: Marmota flaviventris (assembly GCF_047511675.1). Classification (NCBI taxonomy): domain Eukaryota; kingdom Metazoa; phylum Chordata; class Mammalia; order Rodentia; family Sciuridae; genus Marmota; species Marmota flaviventris. The sequence goes on along the minus strand of NC_092508.1, from coordinate 101,038,094 downwards.
TTTCATTTATTTTAACACAGTTTTATTATTTGTGTGTATATAAACAGCAAACACACACATTGTGGTCTTTGTCAATGTATATCTGTATATTTTAAGACTACCTCATTTTTTTGTTGTCATGAATAGGAATCTAAATCTATGTAAACATATATCATAAAACACGTGAAGGCGTCATTAAAGTAAAAGTATAGTACTATCAGATCCACTCAGTTGAGATGAGCTCTTTTTTTTCACTGAGTAATCAAGAAAGCAACCAAAGGAGAAAAATCAGGAAATTGCAATGAGGAATGATCTCTATGGCATAGGTTCTCAGAATCAGCCTTACAACTAAGATAGATATCTCCTTAGTCTAACAACTCAGTAGCATGAAAATAAATAGTCCAATTAAAAAACAGGCAAAGGATACAGAGAGACATTTTTCAAAAGAAAACATGAAAATGGCTAACGGGTATATGGAAAAGTGTTCAAGATCAGTAAACATTGAGGAAATGCAAGTTAAACCTATATTGCCTCACACCTGTTAGAATGGCTATTATCAAAATGGGAAAGACAAGTGTTGCTAAGAATATGGAGAAAAGGAAGCCCTTGCATAGTGTCAGTGGAAATGCAAATTGGTAGAGCTATTATGGAGACAGAAAGGAAGTTCCTCAAAAAACTAGAAGAAAAATAAACAAAACAATCATATGATCAACAATTTCACTTCTGGATATATATCCCAAGGAAAGGAAGTTAATGTATCAAAGAGATAACTGCATATTCATGTTCTTTGCAGGATTATTCATAGTATCCAAATATAAAAGCAGTCTAAATGTCCATCAAGAGTTGAATGCATAAAGAAAATGCAGTATGTATATATGTACATATACACATAAGTACACACGTGTACATAGACACAGTGGAGTGATCTTCAGCTTTATAGAAGCAAAATAAGGAAATTGTGTCATTTATAAAGGGCAGAAAACAGATTATGGTAAGTAAAATAAGCCAGGCACAGAAAGACAATACTACATGATTTCACTTATCTGTAGAGTATAAAGGAGTAAAAGCCATAGAAATAGAGAATAGAATGGTGGTTACCAGAGATGGGAATACTTGAATGGGTGATAGAAGGAGAGATGTTGGTCAAGAAGTACACAATTCCTATTAGAAAGGAAGAATTCATTCTCCAGATTTATTGCACAAAGAATAACCTGCATGTGAGGTGATGGGCATTTTAATTAGTTTGATTTACTCCTTCCACAAGGTATGCCTGCATCAAACATCACATTGTTGCCCATAAATATACATAATTATTATTTGTCAATTAAAACAAAAATAGACATCTTCTATTTCAGTGGTGTAATCTGTCAGAAGTACTCATTTTAATATGTAACTGGAAGCAATGCTCTCCAGAGAAGATTGCTTTCTGAAACAGTTGGTTGATCCCCAGTGAATCAGCTATAGGGAACTCATTTCTATGTCATGCTGATTATTTTTTACTGCAAGAAAAAAAATGGGTCATGTAATCAATGTTTGCTATCCATGAACTCTTGTTTATAGTCGAGAAATTTCTACTGTTTGAAGAAATTTTGATGAAAAAAATAATATTTGTCTGATTGTTTCTTTTCCTTCAGGTACAATGAGCTAATCCTTGTTTCAAATTATTCTTTCTTACAAACAACTGTTTCTGTAGTACAGTTAGAGCCATGGGGATTTTGTCTGAAATTCAGATTAACATAATAAAATCTGATTGAATAGCAAATATATTTTTCTAGATAAAGCAAAGGTCAGACATACTTGGGTAGATTTTTTCAACTTTTTCCAGTAGCAAAAAATAAAAGAATTGTATCTGAATAAACTCATTATAATCAAAACCAGAGAGAATAACATTAGTTGCAAGGTAATTTTGCATGAATAAGAAAATGTTTAAATGACACATTACCCATCTGTAAACTCTGCAAATGTTTCAAGTCAGCAAGGAGAAGGCAGATGTAATACAAACATGTTTTCATTCTTCTCAGTAAGCTTCTGGGTTACTGAGGAAATGCCTGGTCTTTTAGCTGGTAGTTTAGGATCTCAGTAGATTTTCTTTTTAGTTATTAGAACACTTATTATGTGGAAAGATGATAAGAGTGGAAGAAAAGTACATTATATAAACCAACATGGTCAGGAGAACATTGGCAAAGGACCAATACAGAGTCCTTAAGTTACCTATTTTTATTGTAAAGAGTAACATTTGTAAAGGAAACAAAAAGGTCCTTTCAAGATTGTGCACCAAATCACTGTAAGGAGACTAGTTAAATACAAATATATGCAGGCTACTCACCAGTGGTATGGTCTTGGCTTAATTACATAAGAAAAAAGAAATCAATATTTACTGAGACTGGGTGATTTCATTTCACATATTTTGTTTTATTATATTACTCATGTGCTACAAATGCTACTAATCTCAGTTTTTCAGAGGATCAAATTAATTACCCAAGAAATTTTCAAGTGACTCAAAAGTCCCAGAAGTAATAGGTTATAAATAAGGATTCAACCACCCCTACACCCATCTGACTTCAAACCCTTTTTTCCCACAATATGTCAGCCTGTCACTGAGTGAAGACTGTGTCTTTGCAGTTATTAAAAAAAAAATTAGTTATATTTTGGGGGCAATTATTTTAATTTTGTCATATTCATCATTAAATATTCTCCTTTAGTCTAAAATTATCAGAAATTTTATAATTGCTGTTTACAATATTTATTCAAATGTCTGATTGCTTTGACACTTGTTACTAACTTGCTTAACATTTTTTCAATGGTTAATATTGTTGTAGTAAATTCAATAAAGTTTCATAAAGATGGTTCCAAAATAATACAACATGAAATTGATTTTGTTATGGTTTAGATATGAGGTGTCCTCCCCAAACTCCTGTGTGAGTCAGTGAGAAATAGAGGTGAAATGACTGCATTATTAGGACATTAACCTAATCAGTTTGTCAATCCACTGATCAGGATTAACTGGTGGTTACCATAGATCGGTAGGATGTGGCTGGAGGAGATGGGTGATCAGGGGAATGCCCTTGGGGTTTTTATTTCGTTTGTGGTTAGGGGATTCTTTCTCTTTGCTAGTGTGATGTCCTGAGTAGCTTTCTTCTACCAAAGTCTTCCATTATGATATTCTGGCTCACTCTAAGACCATAGAGATAGATCTGGCTATTTATGAGTACATAAATAAAACCTCTAAAACTGTGACCCCCACGCTGCAAAAATAAACTTTTCCTCCTTAAAATTATTCTCATCATGGCTTTTGGTCACAGTGCTGTTATGCCAGATTCGTGGGACCCCAATTGACCTCCAGGAGCTGAATCCGATGCAGTCACACAAGAGTCTTTATTGCAAGCTGGAGCCTGGACTCACAACCATTCCGATGCAGTGGTCCCGGGGAATGAGTCCTGGTCCTTTGTTCAGTGAGATTTTATAGGTTTTTGGGGGATACTCTATGCGTCACAACATCATACAGAAAATCATTCCATACCACAGGAAAATCAAACAACAACTCTTAACACTGATTAGCACATTCACTGGCGGGAACAAGTTGGGTAGGGGTGATGGGTTAGTACAAGAGGGGGATTCCTTTGAACTGATTGGTTTAGGCCAAAAGGGGTGTACGTGCTAAACTACATGGTTTCCCAACATGTTGTCAACCACCATAAACTACTTGGGGATCATCTGGCATTCCAGGTATTTTCCCTGTCTCATGCTGATTGGAGGTTGCTAGGGGTGTTGCTATGGGTCCTCACCTAGCCTATCTGAGTCAGGGACACCTGGTGCTTCAGACCTCTCCTGTTATTTACAGACAAACAACTCAGCAGGGTGGGTATGTGCTTAGGAGTGCTCTGTGGGTTTTTCCAAGGACAAGGGTCATGTCCCCATTGTAGATTGGTTTCTTAAGGTTTCATAGGAAAAAGAAGGACTCTGTTGGAAATTGGACTAGAGGCCATTTGAGCTAGGTTCTGGCTAAAGAAGTTGTCTGCATTTTGTCCATGTCCTGAGACTTTCTGTGGCACTGAATTTAAAGGTGATGTATTAATTATTAATTAATCTGGTGGAAGAAATTTCTAGGCAGCATTGAGGCAGTGGCATGGATATTGCTGGTTACTTTTAGACAAGTTCATTGTGAAAATCAGGAGCAGAAAACAGAACAGAAAGATATGAAAACTTTCAGTTTGGCCAGAAAACTGGGAATAAAAATGACCTAAGGAAGTTATTAAAGACAATATAGCCAATAAAGAGACATTGCTAAGCACTTTACTCATAGATAATAGGAGAGATGGCTGGAGGGTATCTCAATAATTGGCAAGAACCTATTGAGAAACTCATGTGACTCCATTTTTGAAAAAACAGCCTCTACCTCAGAGCAAAGCCTGTCCAAGGAAGGGGGTGGTGTGGCCCTTGTCCTTGGAGAAACTCACAGAGCATTCCTAGGCACATACCCACCCTGCTGAGTTGTTTGTCTGCAAATAACAGGAGAGATCTGTGGTGCCAAGTGTCCCTGACTCAGTCAGGCTAGGTGAAGACCCATAGCAACCCCCTAGCAACCACCAATCAGCTTGAGACAGGGAAAATACCTGGGATGCCAGATGACCCTCCCAGTAGTTTATGGTGGTAGATAACATGTTGGGAAATCATATAGTTCAGCACGTACACCCCTCGTGGCTTAAACCAATCAGTTCTACATAATTTTACATCTACAGGATGTAAATCACCCTTACCCAACTTGTTCCTGCCAGTGAATGTGCTAATCAATGTTAAGAGTTGTTGTTTGATTTTCCCGTGGTGTGTGATGATTTGCTAAAAGATGCTATGATGTATGTAAAGTCCCTGCCTTCCCCAAAGAGTGTATAAAACTGCTGCAAACCCTGTGCTTGGTGCCTCTCAGCATTACTTTCATTGCTGTGTGCATAGAGGGGACCGAGTTAGCTCGCAATAAACACCTCTTTGCTGCTTACATTGATCTTGGTCTCTGGTGGTCTTTTGGGGGTCCCGAACTTGAGCATATCACTATCTCAGGCACAAAGTGTATTATGAATAAAAATTTCTTTGAGAAGGGGCCTGTGGGGAAACCTGCTTGCACCCAGTATCCTAAGAAGTTGTTTCACAATGCTCAGCCATCCAGCCACTCTGAGGCTGCTGCAGCCAGGGTCCCTGGAAGCTTAGCTATTGTTCAAGATGGCAGGAGACCCTGGCATCAACAATGTGGTGTTTATTCTGCAGAATTGGAGGGTGCTGGAGTTAGTAGGTCATAGAGGCTTCCACCAAGATTTCACAAAAAGTCTGAGAGGCCAGGTGAAGTACATCAGGGTCAGAGTCCCTACAGGCAATCCCTAAGAGAATATTGCAAGGAGATGTGAAGAGGAAACCAAAGTTGCAGTGGAGACACCCAAGCCCAAGAAATGACAGAAATGTGGGTTGTCTGCTGAGGAAAACAGCAGGAATTAAACAGATGCAAGCCAACAGAGAGGCCATGTGGGCTGCCACCAGCAAAGCCACAGGGGAAGAGCTACACAAACTCTTTGGAGAGAATATGATGCTATGTGCCCTAGATTTTGGACATCTACAGGATTTGTTTGCCCAGCTGAATTTTGGTCTTCCTTTGGTCTCATCTCTTCCTCCTATGCCTTTATCTATCCCTTTTGAAATGGACATGTTTACTCTGTCCCTTTGTATATTGGATGTATGTAATTTGATCTTGATTTTTACAGGAGCTCCCACTGAGAGTTCTCCTTGAGTTTCAAAGGAGACTTTAGCCTTGGAGTTTGAGGCAATGTTGAAACTGTTAGGACTCTGGGGACTCCTGAAAATGGACTAAACATATCTTACATTATGAAATAAGCATGAGCTTTTGGCAACCAAGGCTTAGAGGTGAAATGATTGCATCATGAGGACCTTACTAGGGATTTACTTCGTTGTAATTGTAGGCAGGTAGGGTGTGGCTAGAGGAGGTGGGTCACTGAGGATGTGTCTTTGGAGTATATATTTTGTCCTTGGTGAGAGTAGAGCTCTCCCTGCTTCATGGTGATAAGTTCTGAGCTACTTTCCTCTGCTACACCCTATGCCATGATATCCAGACTCACCTTAGGCCCCCAGAAATGGTGTCAGCCATCAATGGACTGAGACCTCTGAAACCATGAACCCCAAATAAACTTCTCTTCTAATTGTTCTTGTCAGGTTTCTTGGTCACAGCAGCAAAAAAGCTGACTGAAACATTTTTCTTCTCCCCCACTCAGGTTTTATACCCAGTTGTATCAAATACCAAGTGAGGGTCACTATTCTGTCTGGTGCCAAGCACAATAATTGTCTTGCTCTACTTATAATTTTAGCTGCATCAACAAATGGCCTGGACTCCTTGTCACAAAAGCCAGGGTACAAATGTTGCCTAGTGTCCTCTCTGAAAAATCTTTGGATGAATGCTCAAAACTTTGTCAGTTTATTCAGCAGAATGTGTTACTTTTAAAGGAAAAACTGGTAATTCTACATAATTTTACTCTGACCTGGGAGGGAGACACTACGTACTGTAATAAACACAGCCTTTAACATGAACAGACTAGACAACAAATACTGATTTAATAATATCCTTGGGGAGTTCAGCAAATTAGTTCACTCTTCTGATCCTCAGTTTCCTCTAATGTAAGATAAAAATAATTTGAGTGATTTTGAAGATCATAAATAATAATTTATATAATACTCCTGAAACATTGCTTATCATCCCTTTCCTAAATATTTACTGATATCTCTATCTGTTCCTTTCCCCAAACCCCAGTGATATTAAGGAATAGGCCAATTCTCTTTGTACATTTACCAAATGGTATTGTAATAATTTTTAAAAATGGAACACTATAAATGAGAGGATTTATTTTACATAAGTCAGTTTTACATCTGTCTTATATTGGTTTGATTATAAGGTACAACCACGGTCTCCTTCTTGTTCAAGGAGAAACAAACAGAGTGACTTTTCTAGAACTGCTACTCTGGGAACATACAGAACTCTAAGCTCAAGTCAATGAGGAAAATGGGGTCAGTAAGCCTATACCTTTTCTTGTATGACAGAATGTGAGCTGATACTACCAGGGAGTCTGGTATCAGGTTTCAGTGTTCACATTGCAAGTTCCACTATAAAGTAGGTACTGCTGCAAATTTTGTTGATGCATTGGTTGGTCACAGGTCTTCAGAGAAAATCAGCTCAGAACTATGGTGGCTGACAGGGTTTCTTGTAGGTCCTGCTACCAATCCTGGAAATTACTTTGGTGATCACACAAAGTTCAGGGAAGATGAATTTTGAAACAGGCCCTATTCACATGAAGGACAGGGAAAGACACAGCTACACAGAGCCCACCTTGAACCCATGTGAATTAGAAAATCCCTGGATGGCAATCACGCTGCTTTGACCATCTCTTTAGCTGATCAGTTGACTCAGTGTTTGTTAAGTATCTTTCTTATTTCTGAATTCAGTGCACCTTCCGTGTTCTGTATTTGTTGTATGGTCCTTATTATTATTTTTTTTTGACAAAAGTATTGGCTATTTTTGTGGGTGCAGCAAAATGCTGATTCTATTTCAGTGCTGAGCTGGGAGCAAAGTTAGAGGCTGCAAAGGGTCTCAGCTATGATTTTGGTTAAATTTGCTTTTGTCTCTAAATCAAGGCATATATTTCTTAGAGTCTTTGTGTTAATGTGAAACACTAAAAGTTCAACAACCAATGGATCTAAGATGCACTCAATATCTAAACTCTTCACAATGACTGAGTTGGTCTACCTCCAAAAATATTCTTTATTTGTAATTTTTATGAAAATATCCATTTTCCAAAGGATGTTTATAAACCAACTAAACTAGAATGAGATTTCCCCATTAATATAAAAGTCATAGATCTAAAATGATCTACTCTACATAATTAAATGTACAAAATTGTTTTAACACAGAAAGGTAGTTTCACAACACAATTGCATTATTGTGCAGCTGTACAAATTTTGAGTAATACAAGGTAGTAGTCAATAGAAAATCCAATATATAAATGTTGTTAAAACCATAAGCAGTTATATTGCACACTTGGAATTTACATTAAAATCAGAATGAGATTTCTTGTCTGACTCCTGTGTAATAAAGTGGAATATGGAACACTGTAGTTTTCAATTTCCTTATAAAATAATTTTGTAAGTAAAATTAGAAAAAAATAAATATGTAAGATATATGGAAAGAGAATGCTTCTTCATTTTTATGTCAATACTCATTTGTTGCCATTGCTGTTTCTTTTGTTGTTGTTTGTTTGTTTGTTTTTTACATCAGGCCTAAGTTGCCAATATTGGCTTCAATGGCAAATGCATAAATAATGTTTAGATTCCAGTAGTAACTGTGCCAGCCTCTACTCTTGCAGATAAGCCAGATGGTGACTGGCAATGAAGAATAAGGCTGAATAATCAAAGGAGCATGTGCTGTGGGGAGAACTGACCTTGGTTCCAGTCTTGGATTCACCACTTATTAACTGCATGAACCTGAACAAATTCCTTTAGCCCTCTGGCTTTAGGGCCTCACCTCTAAAATGATTCTAATACTGCCTTCCTAGGATTTCTTAAAGTTCTGAAGACAGAACACTGACATAAAACGAACCAAAGCAGATGCAAGTCCATACCTGGAGCTCAGACTGTTCTTTCCTAGGGGACACAGAGAGGTGGCCATGCAGCTGTGGCACCCAGAGAACATGTACTTGGTGGGCCGTGCAGCCTCAATCCTCAAATACGAGCATCTCACTCTACAAATAATATGAAAGTGAAATTTTTCTTTTGTAATTTACAAAGTTTCTCAACCTTTGATTCTCATTTCCTATTGAAAATGATCTCTAAGCTCCAGCCTCTTACGTATTATACAATTTCTCATCGCTCTCCCTTGGCAAGGAATCAATTTTTCTTTTCTATTCCCATTTCATGAAAAATATGATACCGACATTAGTTTTATTTCTTTCTGCCTTGTATTATTACTATATTACTTATACCTATATATTTTTTTTCAATCATGCGTTAGATCCTTGAAAGAAAGGCTTTGTCTGTTTCTCTACTATGTCTCTAACAGTTCCACCAATTGTACTTTTAATGTCCTCAACCCTACTCTCATAACAGGCAACGGGATTCTAAAATGAAACAGAGATTATCCCCAATGATATCAAATATACACTATAAAAATGAAATGGTTATTTCTTAGAAGATAAGAGCTGGATATCACTTTCACAAAAACAGTGACATAGACCTTAAAATCAGATATTAGTATTTAGGTAATTTTCCCCAATATCTAAGGCTGTTCCACATAATTTGTTGGCTCGCATTCTATCAAAACACGAAGAATGGATATAGCTTTCAACAGTAGATGAGTTTTAACAAATTTCACCATAGATATAAAAAAAGGCAGAAGCCAATTTTTTTCACTTACCGTAAGACACGTTATTATAAAGTTTTGATATTTAAAATACTTGCCATAACTATATTTCCCTTCTCTTTTCTTTTTCTTTCTTTTTTTTTTAAACATTATTACTGGATTTTTTTTTTTTTTTTTTATGTGTGTGTGTATATGTGGTTCTGGGGATTGAACCCAGGGCCTGGTGCATACATGGGAAGTGCTCTACAAACTGAGCTATATCCCCAGGACTCCTTTCTCTTATCTTTCATTATATGGGGAATCACTTTCATGTGACAACTAAGAATAAAACTGACATTGCTAAAATTCTTGTCTCCTGTTAATACAGCCTTGAGTTGCTTTGAAAACATAAAATCAGGAGAAGGATCTAAGGATGAAGATGAATTAAAGTTCTACAAGCTAAGACAGTGGATGGTCTTTGGCAGAGAATCCAGAAGTTGTTAACTGAATGTCCCATTTTTTTTAGGAAAATTTTGTACTTCTGCCCATCGCAGATTCACTTGATTCCACACTTCTAAAGGTCAATAATCTTCCTGCTAATTAGGCCATATTTGTTTTCATACGTGTTGGTACAAATAGTATCACATACTCAAAGTTAAAAGATCATTTGAATATTTTTAGGTAACTTTACACATTTTAAATGTTTTTAGATAACTTGGAGAATCTACGTGCTGTTTCTCTTTGTGTTGACCTTAATTTTATTTTTATAAGGCAGTCTTTTGTCCTGAATTAAACAATTACTGTTCTTTTTTTTTGACTCAAGGTGCTGTTTGCAATAGTTCCCACATACCCACCACGGATTGTGAGTGGCATGCACATGGGCACACACATACATACAGTATTGGAAGAATGCAAGGCACTCTGGAGCTCCATGGGCTTGCTGGGCAGGCCCTGAATCAGGCCCTGAAACACTGCATCCCTTGTACTCTTCAGTCACACAAAACAGATAAAGCAAAGCTTCCACCCAGCAAGTTTTGTTCACTTTTTGTTGAATCTTTGTTCCTGGTAAGTAGGATCATCCCATTCCTCACTTATGTATTTATGTTTTATTCCCAAAGCACTCTTTTAATATTTTCCTTTAAAAAAACTACCATATAATATTTATACATGCTTATGGAGTATAATGTGAATTATTCAATATGTGTATATAATAGAGAATGATCAATTTGGGTAATTAGCATTTCTATATCAAATATTGATCTTTCTCAACTGTGGCTATTGTCCAATTTTTGAACAATTACTTGTAGAATGGTTGCTGCCAGAAATGATTTACTTTACTCAGACTAGGGGTATTTTGTTTGTGAAGTGCCCTTAGTAGTGACTCCAACCAGAGTGAGGACGACACCCAAGTGGAGAACTGAAGCCTCAAGTAGTAGGATGCTCTTGCTTTGTAATTCTGATCCTGTGACTCTACATATCAATGACTAACAATATACATATGAGCACGCATGCTTGCACACACACACACACACACACACATTCTTTCTCTCTCTCTCTCAGACATATATCCCAATAGAGATAGCATCATGTAATAAAGTAGTTAGTCTTTACTAGCTGCTGTTTTGGGGAATTAACAATATGTTCAGGGTGTAAAAATGATCAATCATGATGTGTACATTGTACAGTTTCTTGCTCTAGCAAATGACTAAGCATTACCTTGTCACCTCATCACTTACCTACCCTCCAGTCTTCAACACACTTCCTGATATTCTCAGGTTAGAGCTTGTGTTCCCCTAAGCAGTGAAAGGAAAAGAACAGGTATCAAATGGGAAGGTAAACCAAGTGATAAGAAACTAAACACAAACGTATATATAGTGGATTTTATTGACATTCTACTCAGTTCTAAGGGGTTTCCAAGGAAGGTATGCAAAGTGGCTCAGAATCAAGTCTGTAGGTCAGACTCAGAAGACTACCTATTTATAAAAATAGGTATCACTAGTCTATAAAGTCCTCCAAATGCAACAGCAACTAGGGAACAGAATTGTACCGGCTCGATTGTCCTGTGCTCTTTGATTGCATTTAAATGCTGTGTCAGAAGGAGGTAATGACCTTAGTATTCTGATAAAACTTTTTCTTCAAATTATATTTTTACCTAGGAGTCAAGATAATGGAGATAATAATCGGTGCTGCCCATAAGACTGCTTACCATAGGGTCTTGGGAAAATTCACTGGAAACAGAGAGATTTTGGGTATTTACTAGTCCTGAGGCATGGGGAGAGCTCAGGACAACTGACACAGTATTCAACTTCTGTATGGAGGATGGAACCAGAGCTCCAAATTCTAGATTATGCACCTCTGAGAGTATCCTCTCTGACCCTGTCCACCCTGATTTATGTGGCCACATTTTCAGCTCATGAAATTTCCCCAAGCTGTGATTCATCACATAGAATTTGCAGTTTTCTCCAGACGTGATTTCAACGTCTTCATCTGGTTGTGCTGTGCTGTTCCCCACCTCTGTCTAACATTCTAATGGATTGCTCACTTGGAAGTGCCGAGGCTTTCTATTTGGTTCTGAGCCAGACGAAATATGGTGGCCAATACGTGCATGTGAGCACATGGAGAGAGGCTTTCTGGTCCCCATAGAAAATGGTCTCAGCAAATTGAACCACAGAAACCCTGTTTATTTTTGTTTGTTTTTTTGTTTGTGTTCCTAAAAACAGTTGAAACTGTTTTTGTTTTCTGTTTCCTCACTGAAGACTCTAGAGATGAACTTCAGTTCCAGAAGATTTATTTTCTTGGTAGTTTTTCAAATATCTAAAGTGTCTTCATATTTGCCCAGGACAACCCTGTGCCTGGAGAAAATTATAAACATTCTGGTGAAATTATTATTGGAACAGCCTTCATAAGTGGATCTCAGACAACCCACCATAAAGGAGGTTCAAGCACTTGTCTTCACTCTTGGCTGAACAGTAACCTGCATGAGAAACCACAATATTCCGTATTAGATTAAGATTGCAATTTTCCTGAGATCTGTTTTCTGGGCTTTGCATCACTCAGATTCTATCAAACCTTACCATAGGACTGAAGAAGGGAACGCCAGTGGGAATAGGAAGGAAAAGAGAGGGATTTGTTGTTTACTATTTCAGGAATCATATTGGCATTCAAAGCACTCTCGAAGACATTTACTTTCAGAAGTCTTCGCATTTTCCTGAGGGGCAGGTAAGTGTTTTTATCCCAATTTTACAGATGAAAAGCTTGAAACCAAAGGTTAAGTGACTGGCTTGGAGCCAATGTCAAGATCAGACTTCCAACATCAATGTTTGATTGCTCAGACCACTCAGTCTCGGCTCTGTCTAAGTATAACACAAATATTTGGGAAATAGTTTCAACTGTTTTTAGGAACACAAACATTCTGAATAGTGCTCTGGGTCAAAGAGACTTTCCACTGGGTTGGAGAAACCAAAACGAAGGAAGGCAGAAAAAATAGAGAGAGTTATATTTACCCCAGATTTTCACCACTGTAAATAATGTGTTGGTTAATTTGTTCATCATTTAAATTTTGTTGGTTAATTTGTTCATCATTTATATCTTCATGCAATCATTTAACAAACACTTGTTTAACATCCCACAACAAAATTATGAGTCTAATTGCAAACACGTACACATCCAAATGTTGAATGTAGGAAACACACATTTATAGCTATTACTTATTGTAATTGTCCAGGGTCAGATTGTCTGGCAAATGATTCACACATACTACCCAATATATACAAGCATACATCGTCTCATTTAAAGTATTATAAATCCTTTCATAATAGGTTTTATTTGTTCCAATCTTGTAGGTGAGAAAATTACCAATTTATACAAGAAGTCACTTGCTAAGCTGATGTTCAAACCTACTACTTCATCAGCTTTTTCACTGTTGTGAATAAAAGACCCGACAAGAAAAAATTAAGAAGCAAAAGCTTATTCTGGGGCTCATGGTTTCAGAAGTCTCAGTCCATAAATGACTGACTCCATTCCTCCTGATCTGAGGTACAGTAGGACATCATGGTGGAAGGGTGTGGTCCCCAAAGGTACACCTCCAATGATCCTCCTCCTCCAGCCACAATCTACTGGTCTTCAGTTACCCTTCAGTTAATCCCTATCATAGGATAGAGATTAAGTTAAGGCTCTCATAACCTTATCTTTTTTACATCCAAGGTTTCTTGCCTGTCCCATACATGAGCATTTTGGAGACTCCTTATATCTAAGCTACAATACCTAGATTGGTGTATGAAAAAACATCAAACTTTTTAAACAAACAAACCTGAATTCCAATGATACTGTCACCACTTACTAAGCATGTTGTTATTTAACTTCTACTAGTTCAAGTCTTTTTGCTTTGAAAATGGAGAGGTTAATGACTTATAGCATTGTCCAACAATGTAAGATTCTAGTGAAGATCAAGGAGAAATGTGGTTTCAGTGTCTAATAATTTTTTTTTCCCAGTAAGTTAAAGCCCTTCTTCTAACAGTACCTTAAATGTACTCTCAATAAAGCTATATTTAAAATTTCAGCTTCACTTTGATTCATTTTTGTAAATTCAAACATATGACATGTAATGATTTTTCTGACCAACTATGACTCGATGACACTAAAATAATTTCTATTTTTTGTTTGCTTTTTTACATTTTTTGGGGGAGGGTACCAGGGATTGAACTCAGAGACACTTGACCACTGAGCCACGTCCCCAGCCTTATTTTGTATTTTATTTAGAGACAGGATCCCACTGAGTTACTTAGCACCTCACTTTTGCTGAGGCTTTCTTTGAACTCCTGCCTCAACCTCATGAACCACTGGGATGCCACTATGTCTGGCTGATTTCCAATTTTTTATAAGTAATTGTTTCATTAGTGCATTATAATTACACATAATAGTTGGATTCATTGTGATGTTTATATATGTACATAACAAAATTTGGTTGATTTCATTTCCTGGTACTTCCCCTTGCCCTTCACTCTTCCCTCACACTCGTCCCTTTTCTATACTTTATCCATCTCCCTTCTAATTCCATAAAATACATCCTCTCACATAATCTATTTCCTTTTTTCCCCTCTAGCTTGAACATACTAGAGGAAATATAAGCCTTGGCCTTTTGAATTTGGCTTATTTCATAATATTCTCAAGTTCCATCCATTTTCCTGCAAATAACATAATTTTTTTCTCATGGTTGAGTAAAACTCTATTGTAAGTATATACTATGGTTTATTTTTCCATTTATCTGTTGATGGGCATATAAGCTGGTCCCATAATTTAGCTATTAGGAATTGCATTGCAATAAACATTGGTATGCATGTGCCACTACAGTATGTTAACTTTAATTTTTGGGGGATAAAAACAAGGAGAGGCATATGAATAAAGCTCCTTTTTAAAAAATCTTAAATGTAAAAGTGATTTGGTAAGTAAGGAATGAATTTTCAGATTAAAGATCAATGGAAGGCAGAAATCCAGAAGGGCAAACTGAAGTCAGCCACTGCTTTCAAATTAAGGCACAGCCACTGGGTATATTTGAGCTTTGGTCTTTATGCCTCTGTACAATGTAGATCATATAATGGGAAATTTTCTCATATCCAATGGGATATCAAACAGTTACAGCTTATTAAATTGATGAACGGAACATAATCCCAGTTGAAAGCAAAAAACATGGACATATTTACTGCTTGGGTGGCTCAAAAACTTCCAAGCTAAGAATTTAATTGTGAGTAACTTACATTAGTCGTATATCCAAGGATTGACAAGAAGCAAATGCAGAAATCCTCCAGATCATCTAACTTCAACCCAAGTCATAAAAATCGAAATGAAGTTCGGGGTGGTGGTACACATCTATAATCCCAGCAGCTCAGGAGGCTGAAGCATGAGGATCATGAGTTCAAAGCCAGCCTCAGCTATTTAGCAAGGCCTTAATCAACTTAGCAAGACCCTGTCTCTAAATAAAATATTAAAAGTGCTGGGCATATGATTTAGTGGTTAAGCACTAGACCAGTAATAATAATAATAAAAAAATCCCCGGTACTAAAAACAGAAAATAGGTAGCATGTAATAAAAGTCATACACTCTCAAATATATAAGAAGCCATTAAAAAGAATTGGCAGAAACAAAGAGAAGTGAAATAGGACCATAATAATATCAGATATGGTTCTGTTATATGTACATAAACACAAAAAATGTTGGGCTTAAAAGGATGTTAAAGAAACTAAAAAAAAAAAAAAACTGGCAAGGCAATTGGAGAAATAACCAATATAATTACTAGAAATGAGCTACAAGCATAATTAAAATTAAAAGAATTGATACATTTTGAATAGGTTAACTTAGCCTTCCCACACAATAATTATAATGTTTGGAAAAACATTTTTTAAAGCCCTGTTCCGTGGAACTGGAGAGTAACTTCAAAGAGGTTAGGGGTATTTCATTGGAAGGAGAAATTAGGTGGTGAGATTTACAAACGTTGACTTTCCAATGAGGTCACAAGCTATAGAAAGTCACCACCTTAGTAGTATGAAATGTCAGAAGTCAGAGAGACTATGGCTGTCAGAACAATTAACAAAATGGGGTATGGGATCCTAGAAAGAAATGAGTCATAGAAGGGTTGACAACCAACAACCTTTGCTGACTACCAAGTTATGCAAACATGGGGTGACCCTGCAAAGAACAGCAGAAAGAATCTAAAGAATGAGAGAACCAAAGAGGGATTTCAGCTGTTGGTCACTGCAGGTAAGACAAAATCTGGAGTTTAAATCAATCCAGATTAACTAATTTGTAGAGTAACAATTACATAGTTGTCTAACATAGCAGATTCAACTTTGAACCATATTGTATTGCATTTGAGTTTCAGAAGAAGCAGAAAATAAATTGAAGACAAATAATGCTCCCAATCTTCCCAATTTTGGTAAAGGATATCCACTTAAAAATCCAAAATGGAAATATGTGCTTCAAACCGGAAAATATAATGAAAACAAAAACAAACCAATTTACATTTAGGCACATTCATGTTAAACTGCAGAAACCCAGGAGTATGTTTTATTTCCCTAGGCTGCTTTCAAGACAATCAACCTAGGGGAATAATTATAGGAATAATGGATAAAACTCAGAGATTATGAGGGTCTTTAAATGTTGAAATAATACCTCTAAAGTAAAGAAAGAAAAGTTAAAACAGTCCATCAGATTTCTATGGAGAGCAAACCAAATTAAATTTGAGAGTGAGAGAGTAATATAAAAATAAGCAAATTTAACCAACACCTCGATAAAAGAGGCAGAATTTTTCACTAATGTATGAGAATGAAAAGAAATATTAAAAATTGGATATATATATTTGATTCACCCTTAAAGAAGAATAAAATTGTGTCATTTTGTTGGCAAATGGATAGAGCTGGATAATATCATGCTAAGTTAAATGAGTCAGACTCAGAAAGTAAAGCGTCTAATATTTTTTATCAGTATACACAATAAGTGTAAATGAATTAAATTTACAACTTAAAAGACAGAACATAGAAGAATGGGTAAAATAACAGGATCCATTTATAAGATGTCTAGCAGAGACTGCTGCTTTAAATTCAAAGATAGATTGGAGATGAAGAGATTAAAAAGCTAGTATTCAAAAGAGGGCTATACTACTATCAGAAGTAAATGCTAGCTGAAAAAAATTGCTATCAGTGACACAAAGACTTCATAAAGTCTTTATAAAGGGGTCAATGCATCAAGATTGTATAATACTTATACATATGTATTCACTGAAATGATTCAGACATAAATGGAATGAAAACAGAAATAGACAGATGTAAAACAAATTGAGACTTCAATAACCTATCTTAAATAATAAATACAACAATCAGAATATGACAAAAAAACCCTGGAATAACATATGGTCAAACTAGAAGAAATAGGTATATATATAGTACATGCCATCTAACAACAGTAGAAAACACATTATTTCCAAGAACAAATTGAGCAATGTCCAAAATAAATAATGTTAGTCCATATAACAACTATAAAAATTTTTTTTTGTAGTTGTAGATGGTCAGAATGCCTTTATTTTATTTGTTTATTTTTATGTAGTGCTGAGGATCAAACCCAGTGTCTCACGCATGCTAGGCAAGTGCTCTACCACTAAGCCCCAGCCCCAGCCCTATCAAAAATTTTAAAATCTTTAAGTCATAAAAGTATCTTCAGTGATCACAATGGAATGAATATAGAAATTGATAGCAGAATGAATAATATTAATTGATAAAAATATGGAAACCAGACAATGCAGTATAATAAACAAATACTCAAAGGAGAAATTGCAGGAAAATTCGAAAATATTTCCAAATAATGGAAGATGAAAACAATTTGTTAAAATTTATGAGATGCATTGAAAGCTGTACTCACAAAGAGATTTCTAGCTGTAAAGGCCAACACTAAAACAGAGGATTTCAAAAGAAATCACCTAGTGCTAAACCTAAAAAAATAGAAAAAGAAGCAATCTAAAATGAAAACAAGTAGAAATGAGGAAATAATAAACATGAAAGTAATGGCAAATGAAGTAAAAAACAGAAACTGAGAGAAGCAACAAAATAAAATGTTTCTTTGACAAAGCCATGGGTGGTGGTACACACATGTAATCCCTGGGACTTAGGGAGTACAATCAGGAGGATCAAAAGATCCAGGTCCTCAGCAACTTGGCCAGGCACTAAGCAACTTAATAAGACCCTGTCTTAAAAATTAAAAATCTAGGGATGAAGTCAGGGTTAGAGAGCCTTCAGGTTCAATGCCTGGGTAGTAGGAGGGAGATGTTGATAAAATTAACAAAAATCAATAAATCTGTAGTTATATTAATAAAAATAGGAGGAACTGACTTAAGAATAAAGAGAAAATATGAATAGAACTTTAGGATGGAGATTGAGCCAAGCTTAAAAAGTGTCATATCAAAGGGAAATCTACAATTAGATGGTTTCCTAGTGAATCTAACAAATATTGACATGCCGCAGTCTGGCTGGGCACAAATCACGAGCCACTGAAGCAGGAACAAACTTTATTTTTAAACTGCAGGAAAACACTTCACACAGCTCCCGGGGAATCCTCCCGAACGCGCCACGAGGCTTGTCCAGGAACCCCCAGCAGGAAATATCTCTCCCGGAAATCCCTCCTCCTGCACTTCCCCAACCAATGGGAACTCTCGGGGAATCCCCGGAAATCCCCACGAGAACTCCAAAATAGTGCGAGAACTCAAAAGTTGCGGCAGAGGCGGATAGTAATGCCTCGCCTGTCAATCAATACTGTTGGCAAAATGCCAGGGGCCATACAGACTCAGCCGTGGCTCTCAGCATCTCCCCCTTTTCGTTTAATTAAACAACAAGCAATGTGGCTTAGGGACCGTGCCTGTTAGGCAGTCCAATTCAACATATGGTCCTTACCCGTCATCGGATGAACTGACCTCTAGGCGTCAGCCTCCTGTCTTAGGTTGGTACCACTGCAATTGGATCATACCCGTCACTGACTACCGGTCCAGCATACAGCCATACTTGTGGATAGGCCTTTGCACCAGTGGGGGGGTGAGGTTCTTCGCCTCACCTCTGTTGGCCCCCAAATTTTAGACCATCACTAGTAGAAGGGAGGAGGATGCAAAATGCCATGACACTAAGCCAATTGAGGGCTCCTTTGAAAAATTGTACCACCGGTGACACCATCAGCAAAAATACTCCAGCACTACCACAATTCGCTGTACCAACAGATAGTTCACAATGCATACAAGTGATACATAGTCCAGGCAAGGTCTGCAAGCAATTCAAAGCAGAGGAATCTGTCAATATGTCCATTTCCTCCCAAAGTAAATCGACTCCTTAATTGAGCATTACTTGTGGAGTTATTATTCATTGATGCATCAGTCTTTACAGTTTGTTGTGATAACTATCGAAGAAGCTGTAGTTTGGTTTTATCTTTGTCTTCACCGGCACTGGGATGAAGATAGGAATTCTGGCAATGATGCTAAGAAAAAAATTATGTAACATTCCAACAGGCACTAAGAAAACAATTTTTTGAACAATTTACATTATCCTGAACAGAATTATTAAATATAATGAGAAGGAAAGGTGAAAGTAAACAAACAGATCTGTTAACCTCCTATTTGTTCACATATTAAAACAATTTTCAACAGCTGTTTACCCAATCTAAATTAAACCATTAAAATCACGTGAATAAAAAAATTCGGATCCATTTATTCATGAGCGCTCCTCATATATGATATATGGACATATGCACATACAGACATACAACACAAAACAGAAGTGTGCACACATAACATACAACACTTAAGACAATAGTAAAGGCCTTGAAGCTTTACCTAGGTGAAATCTCCATTGCAATGCTTAAAAACTCCACAGTCAAAAAATAAAACTGATCAGAAAAACATTAACCTAGGTCTGTATGAGCTCAAAAATAAAATAGAACTTTATGATGTGGGAAAATGCAAATAATAAAATAAATATTGAAAAAAGCATCCTGGTTAATCACTGTCGCAGATGTAAGAATAGCCAAACTGGAGTTCTGGATATCAGCTGTTATGGATTTGAGTCAAATCATCTTCCTTTTGGCCTGTAGAAATTGTTTTAGTTAATCTCTCTGGAATCCAAATCAGCTGCTGCTCTCCCTGTGGAAAAACACAAACAGAACCCCGACTCCAGACAATCACTGGGTCAGGACCTTTCCATTGTCCTGTTAGAATATCCTTCCAAAGTACCTTAGGCTTATGTACATTTTTTGGACACATATGCCTTTCCGCAGCACTAAGCCCTGAGGAATCCAAATTTAAAAAGTTTAGAGTAAAAAGGGTTATTTTAAGTTTATCTTTGGGTGACATATACCCCTTTCCAATTCCCTCTTTTTGCTTTAGTAAGTACATTTTAATAGTTTGATGAGCTCTTTCAACTATGCCTTGTCCTTGTGGATTGTATGGAATTCCTGTTATATGAGTAAGGCCAAATGATGAGCAAAATTTTTTAAAAGAGGTAGAAGTATAACCAGGACCATTATCTGTTTTTAACTGTTTTGGAACGCCCACAGTGGCAAAATTTTGTAAGCAATGAGCTATAACATCTTTAGTTTTTTTCTCCGGAATGAAGGGAGCCCATCAAAAATCCGGAAGAAGTATCAACTGTAACATGCAAATATTTTAATTTTCCAAATTGTGGCAAGTGTGTGACGTCCATCTGCCAAATATGGTTAGGTATCAGTCCTCTAGGATTGACTCCAAGATTAACTTGTGGTAAAAAGGTCACACAATTTTGACATTGTTTTATTATTTGTCTAGCTTGTTCCTTAGTTATTTTAAAGCGCTTTTGTAAAGTATTAGCATTGACATGGAACTTATTATGAAAATGTGTAGCTTCTTCTAGTGTAGAGAAAATATGTATGTCATGTTTAGTTTTATCTGCTAAATCATTGCCCAAACTAAGGGCTCCAGGCAATCCTGTATGTGCTCTGATATGTCCTATAAAGAATGGATCTTTTCTGTCCCAGATTAGACTTTGTATAGCAGAAAACAAAGAGAAAACAGTAGAGGAAGGGGAAATCCTGCCAGCATCTTCAAGGGATACTATAGCATTAACTACATACTGACTATCAGAGAATAAATTAAATACAGAATCTTTAAACATCACAAAAGCTTGTAAAACTGCATTAAGCTCTACCTTTTGAGCTGATTGTTTGGGTACTAAAAATGTAAAAGTTTGATCAGGGGTAACTACTGCTGCTGTACCATTATTTGACCCATCAGTGAATACATTTGGAGCATTCATGATAGGGGTTTTTCTTGTCATTTTTGGAAAAACTACAGGATGCGAAGACCAAAAAGACAACAAAGGATTAGATGGTAAGTGATTATCAAATGAAACATTAGATTTACACATGATTATTGCCCAAGTATTTAACTCATTAGCTAACTCATCAATTTGATCCATAGTACATGGAGTAATAATTTTATTGGGAGAAATTCCAAACACTCCCTTTGCTGCTTTTATTCCTTTGAGTATTAATTGTCCTACAGCCTCAGGATACCTAGTAAGAATAGTGTTAGGAGAATAAGATAAATGTATCCACAATAATGGACCTTCTTGCCAAAATACTCCTGTAGGAATATTTTTTGTTGGTATTACAATAAATAATAAAGGCAAAGTTATATCAATTCTATCCAAATGCATATTTTCCATATATGTTTCAATAATTTTTAATGCCTTTCTTGCTTCAGGCGTTAACATGCGGGGTGAATTTGGATCTGATGGACCTTTTAGGATATCAAATAAAGGTCCCAACTCTCCTGTTGGTATGCCTAGATAAGGCCTTATCCAATTTATGTCTTCTAATAACTTTTGAAAGTCGTTAAGTGATTTGAGTTGATCTACTCGTATTTGAATTTTTGGTGGACGGACCATGGTTGAGGATAATAGAACTCCTAAATAATTAATTGGAAAATTTAATTGTACTTTATCTATTGCTATCTCTAGATTATAATTTTTTAATAAATTTGTAAGTGTGGCATAACATTCCAGCAATGTGTTTTTATCTTTGTGTGCTAACAATACATCATCCCTATAGTGAAATATTTGTAGTTTAGGATTTTGATTTCTAAGTGGCTGGATTGCTTTGTTAACATAAATTTGACACATAGTTGGGCTGTTAGCCATCCCTTGAGGGAGTACTTTCCATTCATATCTCTGATCAGGACCTTCATGATTCAGTGCAGGGATAGTAAATGCAAAATGTGGACTATCCTCAGGATGAATTGGAATTGAAAAAAAACAATCTTTAATATCTATAGCTAAAACGTACCAGGTTTTTGGCAAAGCAGACAATTGAGGAATCCCCGATTGAGCAGGTCCCATAATAACCATCTCATTATTAATGGCTCTTAAATCTTGCAATAATCTCCATTTACCAGATTTCTTTTTAATGACAAAAATGGGAGTATTGTAAGGAGATACGGAAGGTTGTATATGTCCCTCCGCTAATTGTTGTTTGACCAGGTCATGGGCTGCTTGTATCTTTTCTTTAGTCAGGGGCCACTGAGGAACCCATACTGGTCTATCTGATTTCCAAGTAATTTTTATTGCCTCAGTGACCCCTTCTGAAAACCCAGTCCATGTCTATTTA
Source organism: Marmota flaviventris (assembly GCF_047511675.1). Classification (NCBI taxonomy): domain Eukaryota; kingdom Metazoa; phylum Chordata; class Mammalia; order Rodentia; family Sciuridae; genus Marmota; species Marmota flaviventris. The sequence continues at coordinate 101,015,572 of NC_092508.1, read as the reverse complement.
TTCCCTGATCTATTTGAATGGGTGCTGCTATGCCTTGTTCTCCTAATCTTTTTTCTTTCCTGAAACCTTGTCTAGCCCTAATAGTGGGTGCATTTGGATTGATGTTATTTGTTAATGTCAAACCTAATTGATCTAGGACATCTCGTCCCCATAAATTTATAGGAAGATGATCCAATACATATGGCTGTATAGTTCCTTCGCATCCTTCAGGATCCTTCCAATCTAATACCATTGCACTTCTATGGGGATTAGTTGCCACTCCTAGGCCTTGAAGCGTTTGAGTGGCTTGTTGTAACGGCCAATGTTGTGGCCATTCTTGACGAGATATGATGCTAAGGTCTGCACCTGTATCCAGTAGCCCATTAAATTCATGTCCTTGAATATTTAGTTTTAGCATGGGGCGAGAATCTAAATTTAAAGACAGCATAGCCCAATCTACACCTGTGGAGCCTAATCCCCTGGAACCTCTTTCTATAGTACTACTGGAAAATTTATCATGTAGGCTGGGTATTATTAATAACTGTGCTATTCTATCTCCTGGTGAAATTACTGATATACCCTTTGGAGAACTAGCTATAATTTTTATTTCACCTTCATAATCGGGATCAATTACCCCGGGACTTATCATAAGTCCTTTTAGCGTAGAAGAACTGCGTCCTAACAATAAGCCTACTGTTCCTTGGGGAAGAGGTCCTTTTACTCCTGTGGGAATGATTTGAACTCCCATCTCTGGAGTTAGTACTGCTCTGGCGGAGGCGCAGATGTCCAACCCTGCGCTCCCTCTGGTTCGTCTGATGAGAGATCTGATGGATAATGTGTCCTGGGCACTACCCTGATGGTGTTGCTGGGTTCCTCCATGGTGTTTCTGGGTTCCTCCACTGCCCCGTACATTTGTGGTCGTGGGCCCCGGAGCATTGGGCCCCCCTGTCCGTTTTTTGGCAATGGAGCTCGATGCCTTTCTCCACGATATCGTGGGTAAACACTTGGTCCTTGTCTGTTTTTTGATAACGGAATACCCTCTATGGTGGTTTGAGAACGGCATTCATTAGCCCAATGTTTCCCTCTACGGCATCGTGGGCAAATACCCGGTATTCTATTCGTTTGATATCTAGCTTTGTTAAACCCTCCTCCTATGGGGCAACTCCTTTTAAAATGTCCTGTTTGATCACAATTATAGCATGTTTTTGGCCTGGCATCTAAAGCCTTTTGTACTGCTGCTAAGACTTGCCCTTGTTCATTAATGTCTCTACATAATTTAATATATGTGTTTAAATCTTCATGTCTCCATGGTCTAATGACCTCTCTGCAACAACGATTTGCTTGGTCATAAGCCAGTTGTTTTATAAATGGCATTGCCTGTTCTGTATCCCCAAAAATTCTAGAAGCTGCTTGAATAAGCCTATCTACAAATTCAGCGTAAGGTTCATTAGTTCCTTGTATTACCTTAGATAATTGACCTTGTAAACCTCCATGCCCCTGTAAAGTTTTCCATGCCCTAACCGCATCTACAGCAATTTGTGCGTATACGCCAGGATCATATTCAATTTGTTGCCGTTGACCCTCATAAGGTCCTTTTCCTAACAACATATCTAGATTTCTTTGAGGGTAACCGGCTGCTGCATTTCGCCTAGCTGTCTCCCTGCAAAATTCCTCATTGGCAACCTTCCATAACAAATATTGTCCTCCATTTAGCACAGATTTACACATACTAGCCCAATCTGCTGGCGTCATGTCCAAGTTGGTAATGGATTCGACCATGCTTACAGTGAACGGTGCTTGAGGACCATAGGTTGTTACAGCCTCCTTTAACTGCTTCACTGTTTTGAAATCTAAAGCACGGTGAATTCTCTGCCCTCCTGCCTGCTTAAGTACAGGGCATGCTAATCTTTGAGGTCCTGTCTCAGGATCCCATCTATCAACTACGGGGTTTGAGGGCCACTCAGCTATCTCCATAGGGGGAGCTGTTGGTTGAATTACGCCCTCTGATGATAGAACGGTGTTAGTAGCAGCCTCCTGTTGTAGCTTTTTCCCTAATAGCTGTTTCTCCTCTAAGCTTTCTTCCTTTAAATTTTCTTCCTCTGTCTGACTAGCTTGAGAGACCTTCTCTTTTGCTTGATCTAAAATGTCTTTCTCCATGGTCTGAACCTCTAACAATTTACTTAACACTCTTTCAGTTTGTTTTTTACTAATTTCTAATCTGTTATAAAGATAACGCAACCCAATAAGATAACACAAAACAAAACCGAAACAGAATGAAACAAAAACGGAACAAAAAATTGTTGTATCAATTTTCCTATTTTCTTGATATGTGCATTTGTGGTCTATTTCTATCTCTTCCTCAGGGGCGAACAACTTCAAACCTTGAGCCAACCATTTTTCCCAATCTGCCTGAGAAAATTCTAGGGATAGGCAGCTTGAAACAAACACAAAACAAATCAAAACAAGAACACATTGTTTTTTAAAATGGTCACCCATTCTCTCGCCTTCCCTTAGGGGCAAGCAATTTCACTTACCCCGAAGCTTCAGACGTTCCCCGCACGGGCCACCAAATGCCACAGTCTGGCTGGGCACAAATCACGAGCCACTGAAGCAGGAACAAACTTTATTTTTAAACTGCAGGAAAACACTTCACACAGCTCCCGGGGAATCCTCCCGAACGCGCCACGAGGCTTGTCCAGGAACCCCCAGCCGGAAATATCTCTCCCGGAAATCCCTCCTCCTGCACTTCCCCAACCAATGGGAACTCTCGGGGAATCCCCGGAAATCCCCATGAGAACTCCAAAATAGTGCGAGAACTCAAAAGTTGCGGCAGAGGCGGATAGTAATGCCTCGCCTGTCAATCAATACTGTTGGCAAAATGCCAGGGGCCATACAGACTCAGCCGTGGCTCTCAGCATTGACATAATCCAGATGGTCCTTTTCAAAACCTTCCAAAAAATACCAGAAGAGGGAATAATATTCTCTGAGACCAGCATTACTCTCATACCAAAGACAGACAAAGACAATATAAGAAAATGGTAGATTCACATGTTTTATTGATGATAAAAAATTTCTAAACCAAATATTAATGTAAGAGGCTGAGGATGTAGCTCAGTGACAGAGCCCTTACCCGGCAGCATATGTAAGGCCCCTTCTTCAATCCTTAGTCCTAAATGGTTGTTTTAGTCAGTTTTTTCACTGCTGTGACTACAGGATCTCACTGTAGGAGAGGGAAAGTGTATTTGTGGGCTTACAGTTTCAGAGGAGTTAGTCCAGAGAAGGCCAGCTCCTTTCCTCAGGGCAGGAGGTGAGACAGAACTTCATGACAGAAGAGTGGGACAGAGGGAAGCAGCTGATATCATGGTGATCATGAAGCAGAGAGAGAGACTCCAGCTTCAGAAACAAAATATATACCCCATCCTCACGCCCCCAATTAACCACTTCCTCCAGCCACACCCCAGCTGCCTCTAGTTACCAATTAGTGAATCACATCAGGGATTAATTTACTGATGGGGTTAAGACTCTCACAATCCAGTCATTTCTTCTCTGAAATTTCTTTTCTCACACGTGAGCTTTCAGGAGAGACCTCATATCCAAATCATAACAATGGCATAGCATACATAAAATAAACACAGTAGCAGAGTGACAGAATTACATATAATAAATTTGTGGAATTTATCCTAGCAATGCAAGATTGTTTCAATTGAGTAAAATCAATCATTGTGATATTATTGCATGATACATGATAACAAAGAAGAAACATATCACACTGGATCATATCCATTGATGGTGAAAAAGCATTTGACAAAAGACAACACTCTATAAAAATGAAATCGATCATAAAATTGGCATACAATACACCTCTTAAACATGATAAAAGGCGTTTATGGCAAATCCCACAGCTAACATGGTATTCAATGGTAAAAAATTAAAAGCTTTTCTCCTAAGATCAAGAACAAGAAAAGAAGCTTATTCTCAATACAGTTAGGCTACACTTAGAACACATTACTGGAAGGTCTAGCCAGAGCAATAGATTAAAAACAAAACAAAACAAAACAAAAAAAAAACTTAAGCATTCACATTGGAAAAGAAGTAAAACTAACTATCTCTATTCACAGACTATATGATCCTCTACATATGTAAAGCAAAATCCCAAGAAACACACATACACACAAACTATTACAGTTAATAAACAAATTCACCAGTTACTGGGTATAAAATCAGCCTGTGATAATCAGTTGAGTTTTTACACAATAGCATTGAACAATCCAAAAGGAAATAAATAGTAATTCAGGAAAGTAAAAAAGAAATAGGCAGAGGAAATTACAAAGATTTGTTGAAAGTAATTAAAGAAGAACTAAATAATTGGAAAGATATTCCTTATTAATGGTGGAAAGGTATAACATTGTTGAAATGACATTTCTTCCAAAAGAATCTACAGATTCAGTGCAACCCTTATAAAAAATGCAATTACATCTCTCACAGAAATAGAACCTCTGTTCCTCATATTCTCATGGAATCACAAGATAAGTTGAATAGTCAAAACCATATTGAAAAAGACATAAAGCCATTAATCTGTGGTCAATTTATTTTTACAATAATGCCAAGCAAATTCAGTGGGGAAAATATAGTCTCTTCCACTAATGGTGCTGGCACAATTAGATATCTATAACAAAAGAACAATTGTTGGGCCCCTATCTCACACCATATAAAAATAACTCAATGTCAGTAAAAGATATAAATATAAGAACCAAAATCACAAAACACTTAGAAGAATTGCCAGGAATAAATCTTCAGAGTCTTTGGTAATGATTAGCAGGATGGAACACAAAAAAGCCCAAACAGCAGAAGAAAACATACATAAATTTCATTTGTCAAGATTAAAAATATTATGCATCACATGACCTATCAAGAGAATAAACATATATTCCACAGAAGTGGAAAAGATATTTTCCAAGCCATGTATCTGATGAGGGTCCAATATCTACAATGTAGTAACAGTTTACAATTCAGCAGCAACAACAAAATAATCTATTTAAAAACATGAATAGACAGTTCAAAGAAGAGGAATAAGAAGGAAGAGGATGAGGAGAAAAAGAGATAAAAGAACAGGGAAAGAAACTCTGTATCCTTGAGCTTTAGGAAATACAAATCACAATCGTGAGATTCCACTTCAGGGTGGCTATAAACAAATACTAGGAAAGTAACAAATGTTGTCAAAGATGTGGAAAAATTGGAACCCTTGTACATTGGTGCAAGGGTAAAATGATTTGACCAATGTGGGAAGAAATTTGGTGGATCCTCAAAAAGTCAAATACAGAATGGAGGAGACATGAATAGATGCACCACAGAAAAAAAAAATAAGGTACTGTAACTGTTTTGTAGGGTTCTAAATTCTGGATACAAGATAAAATACCATTTAGAATGAACTCTTATTCATTAAGTTTAAGATACTCTACAAAATTACATATAGAATGTACAGTATGAGGCAACTGTAATATAAAGTATGAACTCTGAGTGATTCATGTATGGTCACTGGTCATAACTAATGTACATGTTGGTACAGGATGTTCATTGCCAGGGAAGAAGGTATGATATGCCAGGGAAAGGGGTATATGTGAACTTTTTGAACTTTATGCTCAATTTTTCTGTGGTCCTAAAATTACTCTAGACACTACTCACACACTACTTCTTAAATTTGTTCTTTTTAGTAATACATGACAATAGAGTATATTTTGACATATTTCTACAAACATTGAGTACATCTCATTCTAATCATGCTCTTATTCTTGTGATTGTACGTGAGGTGGAGATTAACTGTGATGTGTTTACATATATACATAGGAAAGTCAAATCAGATTAATTTCAGGGTTTTTCCTATTCCTCTCCCCCATCCCTTCCTTTTATTCCCCTTTGTCTAATTTACTGAACTTCACTATTTTTTGCCTTTTCCCCTCGTTGTGTCTTAGCATCCATATATCAGAAAGCACATTCATCCTTTGTTTTGAGGGGGTTGGCTTATTTCACTTATAATAGTATCTAGATCTTTCCATTTTCTAGTAAATGTCATAAACTCATTCTTTCTTATGGCTGAGTAATATTCCATTGTGTATAGACCACATTTTCTTATTCTATTCATCTGTTGAAGAAAACCTAGCCTAGTTTTTGTGAATTGAGGTGCTGTAAATACTGACTTCCATAGTAAGTCTCCTAAAGCACAAGAAGTAAAATCAAGAATCAATAAATGGGGGCTGGGGTTGTGGCTCAAGTGGTAGAGTGCTAACCTAACATGCACTAGGCACTGGGTTCAATCGTCAGCATCATATAAATGTAAAATAAAGATATTGTGTACACCTAAAACTAAAAAATAAATATTTTTTAAAAAAATTAAAAATAAATGGAATGGTACCAAACTACAAAGCTTCTTCACAGCAAAGGAAACAATCAAGAATATGAAAAGTGCTCTTGGATAGGAAGAATTAACATTACCAACTGGCAATACTACCAAAAGCATTATACAGATTTAATACAATTCCTATTAAAATCCCAATGACATTCTTCATAGAACTAGAAAAAGCAATCATGAAATTTGTTTGGAAAAATAAGAGACCTAGAATAGCCAAAGCATCCTTAGCAAGAAGAGTAAAGTAGGAAGCATCACAATACCAGACCTTAAATTATACTACAGAGCCATAATAACAAAAATGGCATGGTATTGGCATCAAAACAGACACATTGATCAATGGTACAGAACGGAAGACACAGAGACAAAGCCACATAAATACAGTTATCTCATACTAGACAAAGACACCAAAAACGTTCACTGGAAAAAGGATAGCTTCTTCAACAAATGGTACTGGTAAAACTGGAAATTCATATGCAGCAAAATGAAATTAAACCCCTATCTTTCATCCTACATTAAACTCAATTCAAAGTGGATCAAAGACTTTAGGCATTAGAGTAGAGACCCTGCACTTAACAGAAGAAAAACTAGGCCAAATATTTACCATGTTGGCTTAGGACCTGACTTACTTAACAAGATTCCTGAAGCACAAAAAGTAAAATCAAGAATCAATTAATGGGACGGATTCAAACTAAAACCTTTTTCTCAGTAAAGGTAACAATTAATAATGTAAAGATAGAGCCTACAGAGTGGGAAAAACTTTTTACCACATATACACCTTATATAGGGCATTAATTTCCAAGATATATAAAGAACTGAAAAAACTTAACATGAAAAAACCACAAGTAACCCAATCAGTAAATGGGCTAAGGAGCTGAACAGACACTTTACAGAAGAAGAAATACAATCGATCAACAAATATATGAAAAAATATGTAACATCTCTAACAATTAGAGAAATGAAAAACAACACTAAGATTTTATCTCATTACACTCAGAATGGTAGTTTTCAAGAATACAAGCAACAATAAATGTTGGTGAGGATGTGGGGAGAAAGGTACTCTCATACATTGCTGGTGGGACTGCAAATTGGTGCAACCACTGTGAAAAGCAGTATGGAGATTCCTCAGAAAACTTGGAATGGAACCACCATTTGATCCAGCTATCCCACTCCTCAGTTTATACCCAAAGGATTTAAAATCAGCATACCACAGTGACACAGCCACATCAAGGTTTATAGCAGCTGAATTCACAATAAATGTAATTTTTAAAAAGTTAAATATAGAAACATATGTCTATATAAAACATATGACCCAGCAATTTCAATTACAGGTGTGTACCCAAGATACCTGTACACAAGTGTTCACAGTAGCCAAAGGCGAAACCTACTAAATGTCTATCAAAAAATAATTTTAAAAAATTTGATATGTATACACGATGGAATTTTATTTAGCTATAAAAATGTCTGAAGTAGCGATAGATACTGCAAAACGAATGAACTTCAAAAACAGTATGCCAAGTGAAAGAAAACAACAGCAAAGTCCCATAATATATCATTCTTTTTACATGGAATATCTAAAATAGTTAAATACAGAGAGACAGAAAGCTAGTTGATTATTGCCAAGGCTGGGAAGAGGGTGGATGAGCAATACCTGCTTTATACTTCTGTTTTTTTATTAGATGAAAATGATTGGGACTAGATATTGGTAATTATCTTACCATGTTATCAATAAAATAGGTGGCACAGAATTTTACACATTAAGATTTTTACATATTAAGATTGCTTAATTTCCTATTATATGATTTTTACATGAATTAAGAAAAAAGAAATCACCATAGATTTGTTAAGTAAAAAAAAAAGAGTCACATGGAAAAAGTGTTATTTGTCTGTTAATAATCAATTTTTTTTTCTTAGTGGGAGTTTTAAGGTTGATTATATACTGCATCTGAATTAATCCTGTTTTACTTTTTATAATGTTAAATAGATTCTTTAAAGAGAATATTAAAAACGTGGATCTGCTACATTTATTTTCATGAATAAATTCACTGGGAATGGTCACTGCATTTTATTTATAAATGATTGCTATGAAAGATACTTTAATTTATTTGAAGATAGTCTGATTTCTGAATTAGGTTAACAACTTCACCTGCAATTTATGAAAATGTACATTTGCTAAGCAAATCTATTAAGCAGAGCTAATGTTAAGATAAAATATAATTCAGTCTTATGTAGTTTCTTTATCATATAAGCAATTTTCATATCTTTAGATAGAAAGACTAGAGGGATAGAGATGCCTCTAATTATGTAGAATTCAAACTATGATTCACAACTCTCTTTGTTGTTCCAAAGCTCAACTGAGCAAATGATGGTATTGATACAGAATTTCATCTAGTATTAAATTATTCCTCTTTTCCATTTATAATGAACTTTCATTCAATTATGAAATGTACCTGTAAAACTCCAATATCAGTTCATGAATCTCTAAGAAAGTTTAGATAACTAAATGAGAACATTGTTCCCCCTATACTGTAATTCTGAAAGAAAATTAATTCAAAACAGTTTTTTTTTTTTTACTGGCTGGTTCATTTTGAAATTTCCAAAAAGTATTTTAATTTCCAAGCTAGAACATTTTAGTTGAGGTTTAATTAAGATGGGGATAATTTAAAAATCCTTTCAACATTATGCAACTATTTCTTGATCATTTATACCTTAGCTACTATTTGCTTTGTCTTTTTATATGCCAGGTATTCTTAATATTAAACATTATTTATTTTTACAGCAAACCAAGTAAATTGATGTTGTTAACCCTTTTTTACACATTAAGAAAAGTGAGGGTTATGGAAGCAAATGCAGTGTGGATGTGATGAAATAGATTTTGCAGAATTAAAAGTTCATGATTTTAAGCATTGCATCATTTAGTTGAATTCATTATTAATTCATATTTTTAAGGATAAAGTTAAAGAATATTCTGCCATAGGAAATTTTCAGTGTAGCTGAGGAGATACTACAAAATTAGCTACTAATTACTAATTCAGGAAGGACCTCTTAGTGCCAGCCACTAGGTTAGCTAAAGTATTCAACTTCAAAGCAACCTTAGAAGATAAGTATCATAATATTAACGCTTACAGATGAAACAACAGCTCTTAAAAGATTTTAAGAAACTCATTCAATGCAGAAAAATAAATGGAGGTGGTGATATAAAAGGCACGTATGTCTTGCCCATTCTCCCACATCTTCCTCAAGCTTCTCTTAGGTCAGACCAAACATTTGAATCCGCATCAGTCTTAGAGTCCTCTGTGTGCTCAGTGATTTATTGAACTTCTGGAAGCCCCAGTTCTTGGCCTTGTCTGAAACTGTCTGAATCTGTGGCCATTTTGTTGTAAATTACCTGCCAAATATAATGTTTAAATTGCTTTTCTTTCACTGGTAACAGGAAGCATAATAGATTGGAGAGGCAAGATATTGAAGATAGAGAGGTTAATTAAAAGACTTGAAGTTATGTAAATGTGAGGTGGTCAGGATCCCTAGTAGGAAATGACAAGAGGAATATGAAAGAAGAAAAGAATAGCAAATACTCCGGGGGGAGGAAGATATAACAAAACTCAATGAATGACGTAAGAATTTATTTAAGGGATAGAAGACAGAAAAATGTTTAAGTGCATTCCAAAGTCATTGGAGCTTAATGGTGGCAGGTCTGAAAGAAAGTGTTACCATGAGAAGAAAGCCTGGTTTCCAAACATGAAATACACAGATTCTAACTTCAGGGAACTCACAAGTTTTGAGGGAAATGAAGTAGAATGTGCTAATGCTGTTGTCTTAGGAATATTGATAAACCTCAGTTCAGAAACACTTCCATTATCACTGTGACTGATCAGCATGCCACAGGAACTGTGAGCCCCACACCTGTCTACAGATGAATGTACCCTAAACCTCCCAGGTCAATCAGCTTCTTTCTTCAGAGTTTGGGACAGGAATGCAGAAGGCAATGAGACTCTGTGGTTATGTAACCCTGTGACTAGGGCAGCCATATTGGAGAGAGTTTAGAGAGATTTGATCTCCCCTGAAGCAAGGAAGGAAGAAGACAGAGGGAAGTTAAGCCACAGAGAAAACCAGAGACTAGAGAGAACTTAACCTGGGTAGAGAGTGGGAGGCAGAGGAAGAAGAATCCCCAGTTCCTTGAAGCTCTCATTTTTTTCTATTCTCCTGTGAACTCCATTAATCTCTTCCCTTAATTTCTTTGTGATAAGTCTGTAGCTGTCAAAACACTTCCCCAATTTTGCTTTAAGCTATATTGAATGGATTTCTCTATTTTCAACTGAATACCTCACATCAAGGTAGTTATAGAAAGAAATGGGTTATGATAAACACTGAAAAGAGAAGCCCGACTTAATAATAGATCAGGAAAAGCTGTCTATATAAAGTAATCTAACATGAATTTTGAATGATGAGTAACCATTTGTCAATATCACCAACAATAAAAAATTAAAAAAAAATTTTGCTTATCAAGCTGTGATTCCCAGAACATTGCTTATGGAAAACTGAAGAACTGTATAGTATTCAGGGACACCTTAGAAAAAGTTACTTTGTTTTCCCTCAGCTCCTTACTCCCATCAGAACATGACCACAATGAGGCTGAATTTAACATGATAACAAAGAGACTTATGTGTTAAGTTGAAGCATTTTTCTTACTAGTGTGGGTTCTCCTGGAAAAGTTACCAAAGGGGATAACACATGTGCTTTCCCAGTCCTGGCATGGGCTGGACCACCAGCGTCTGACTTGGATTCCATGGGATATGCTTGCAAATGCTGATGTCTTGGGTGGCTGCTTGTCTTCCTGCAAGACTTGTCCTGAGGTAATCAAGTGTTAGTGACATCAGGTTGTGTGTCCTTCCAAGTAACTCATAGGCCAAGCGTTACACCTTCACACAGTTTGCAATCCTTACTCCTGCTCTGTGAACCACATGTGTTGGAATTTTACAGAATGGGCAGAAAGTTTCAGTCAAAGTCACAAAAATACTCTTCTGGGGAAAGTAGATACAGAGGCCACACAAAGAAAAAAACAAAGTCATCAATATTGGGACATTCAGAAAATGTACATCAACATTAGATGTTTCTTTTGCCTCTTCTGTTTACGTTATTAGGGGAGGAATGGGGTGCAGCCTCTGAAGGACCTCCACTGAGTTGGATAATTCTTAGCTATAATTTGTTTCTCTAATGCGAAACCTATTTATCTGTTGTTTCCAAATATATCCCTATTGCACTTGACAACCTGAAATTGGTAGACACATCTTGTTTTGTTGGGCTTCCATTCTGATGCACTGAAATATATTGTACTTTTTATGAACCAAAGTCTGATAACAATTCTGCATTGAGCAAATCTATTGATGCCATTTGCCAGGTGATTTTTAGTATAGTCTAACAATTTTTTTTTTTAAATTAAAGAATGTACTTTTGGGGGATGTAACACTATTATACACTTAGTAGATTGCTGTATAATGTAAATATAAACAAAACTTTATGTGCAACCAGAAATCAAAATATCTGTGTGACTTGCTTTCTTGCACTATTTGCTTTATTCTGATGCTCTGGAGCCACAATATCTCTGAGCTATGCTTGTGTTATCCAATTCATATCTCATAGAGGTTAAAATACCTTTTCCACTTAGGAACACTTAGTTAGGTCTTACTATATTTACCAAAGTTTGTTTCCCTGGGATAGTAATTAACTTGAGATTGAACAATTTCTTAATATTCCTCTTATGTACCAGCAGATCAAATGAAGGGGGATGGCAAGGTCAGTGATTTATAGCACAAATTTTGTTTTAACGTCCTAATTTCAAATTAAATATATTTGTAATGTGTATTTCTCCAAATATTATCTTAAGCTACATTATCTCCATCACTTGTGCTTTATCTTTCCATAAAAACAAAGGGAATAAATGGACTTTTGATAAATCTATTTTTTTGTTGTTCTGTTTTCCTGCACTCATATAATTGAGTCTCAATTTCTTTTTAACTTTGCTGAATTTCTACCCAAATTCCCTCTTTTGGTAGTTTTACCATATCAGCTCTAGGATTTCTTCTTTGAAAGGGATAAATTTAAAAAACTACAGTATTTTAGAGTCCAAAAAAATATTTAAGAGGTCTACAGGTGAATGATCTAAAAGGGAGTTCCAGCTAGGGCATTAATTGAGTGTATAATCATGATAAATATATGTAGTTTTATAAATGAGAATGGATATTAGCTTTTACAAATATATTATTTCATATTTAAATGATATCAGGATCTCTACACTTTGCAAGCTTTAGCACACTGACACAGGAAATCATACATTTTTTTCTCTGATTCCTAAAACTCTCTTTTAGTCATTTCTTTTATTACGACATATCCAGTCAAGAGATGTGGCAGTAATGTCCTTAATATTTACCGACAATAACTTCCCTATTGACCTCATTTTTGTAAAGTACATCCCAGGAGTCAAACCATCTACTTAAAGTGATAGAACAAGTTTGTGTACAAAATTCCATCCACTCTGGAGCTCAAATTTTCAGATTTCCAAGGAGTCTCCTTTCCCCTGGATCATGCCAATTCTTTCTTCACAGTGAAGGACAGTGGTATAAATCCTACAGTCTAGGAAAAAAAGGTCTCATTTTTAAAAGCTTTATGGCACACATCTATTTCATTTTTTTGTTTAATTTGTCATTATGCATTTTATATACATGAAAACTTGCGCATAATGTGAGTATATACTCTAAAAGATAAAACTCTACCCAGCTTAAGGAATAACATGTCACCAGTATATTTAAATCTCTAGCCTTTATATGCCTCTATTCTGATCTCGTGCATATGTAAACACAATCTTAAATTGTGTTATGCATTTTCTTGCTTTTAAAAAATGTGTTTTTTTTCTTACATATTCCCCGATGACATATTACTTAGTTTTATTTGTTATTTTAAATTTTTATGAATTAAGTCATACTGTATATATCACATTTTGGATTATATTCTCTATATAATTATATTTTATGAATTTATTCTCATTGGTATGAGTTCTTACAGTTAATCCTCTCCACTGCTGTACTATATTCAATTGTAACAAAATATCATGATTTATTTAGCTATTATTCTGTGGGTATAAATTTGAATATTTTCAAGTTATGTTTTTGTGAATATGGTTGCTGTAAACACTTAGTTATATGTCTGTTTTATATGTGAAAGAATTTTCCTAGTATACATACTTGGGGATAAATTTTCTGTGACATAGGTCACTCATTCAAAATGGTAGCAGCATTCCCATAGCTTTTATATTTGGAAACTTTTTGATGCAGTTCTGTATTTAAAATATTTGTCCATCTATTAATTGTGAATGGATGCTGGTTTGGTATGTACTGTTGAAAAAAGATGAATGTTTTTGTACTTGTTTACAGGATATTTATTTTTACCTTTTTAAATATGCATTGTTTATCTTTGTCCACTTTTCTATTATACTATTCATTGATTTTTGTGTGTATACGTGTGTTTGTTGTGTGTGTGTGTGTGTGTGAAAGAGAGAGAGAGAGAGAGAGAGAGAGCGCTCTTCCTCCAGACTGAGAAGCAACATTGTAAATACTGATATCCCAGAGATCAGGTTCATATTGTTGGAAAGCACAACATGAAGCTCAATAAATGGAAATCAATGATACTGTTTTTATTTTAAAAACATTATTTCATTTGTAAAATAATATCCTGACCTCCACACTATGATATATATATGTGTGTGTGTGTGTGTGTGTGTGTGTGTGTGTGTGTATACCAAAAAATTTCCCGAATTTTAAAAAATAATCATGACTATATAGCTTGCTTTGATCAAATAATCACAAGAAGAAATAATTATGCTACTTCACAGAGGAAGCTTAAAGAACTAGTACATGGTATGCTATCTTTCCTTTCTCCTGCTAAGGTGATAATGGTTAAATATATCAAGGTCAACCTCTTTATGTCAATATCACTGAGTGATTGAACTGAGCAGTCCCCCAGCTAACCCCAACTGATTATATAATGTCAGTAAGAAATAACTTTTGGCTTTGTTAAACCAATAGGATTTTGAAATTGATTAACTTATGTTCTAAATCTCACCTGTTCAGGACTTTATAAATTCTGCTTCATTAAAATTAGAAATTTTGCTTTTTGAAAGAAATCATTAAAAAAATAAAAGCCATACGTTAAGAGAAAACATTGACTACATATATGTCAGAAAAAAAGAACTGTATTTAAGACATATAGGGAAGTCTTACAACTAATGAGATGAACAAATAACTTTAAATGACAAGCATTTGAGCAGATGCTTATAACAAATACACAATTGATCAATAGCTTAATAAAAGATTTGCAGTTACATTAGTAATTAGAACATTCTAATTAAATGACAATGAGATAACCCCAAGGCACATTTCAATATCTAAAATTAAAGAGTATAATGGCCATGCCAGGTGTTGCCAAGGATGTAAAACAACTGGAAGTCACATGGTAGGTGTGTGATAGCTGGTAGGGATATGAAATTTTACTAACACTTCAGAACACAGTTTAGATGTTTTCTAAAGAGTTAAAAAGTTAAGTATGCACCCTGCCCCCAAACCATAAGACCAGCAGTTCTTCTCTTCATTATATGCCCAATATAAGTGAAAATATATGTACACAAATACTTGTGCTTAAATGCTCATAGCAACTTTTTTTGAACTAATTTCAAACTGGAAACAGCCCAAATATCATCAACCTGGGAATAGTTAAACATATGGTGTCACACTATACAATGAAGAGTACTAAGAATTATGAAGCAAAGAACTGATGATACATATAACAAAATGAATTAAATTTAGAATTATTATACTTAGTGAAAGAAGCCAGGGAAATGAAGAATATATTCTGCATATTTCCACTTAACAAAAATTTCAAAAAGTAGTACATTACAGTAATTTAAAGTGACTGTATAAGTCTGCTTTCTGTCACTGAAAGGAGACACCTAAGATAATGTGCATATAGAAGAAAAATTTGAGTTTGACTCACAGTTTCAAAGGTTCTAGCCCATGATCCATTGGTGTCATTGCTTTGGATCTCTGTTGAGGAAATGCTTCATGGAGTGAGCAGGAAGCAGAGTGAGTGTTCACCTTGTAGCCAGAAAGCAAAAGATAGAGGAAGGGATTGGGATTCTGCAGTTCCTTCAAAGCCACACACCTAGTGACCTAAAATCCTCTAACTAGACCCACCTCCTCCAGTTTTGATGTCTCCCAGTAGCATCACCCTCAGGACCAAGTCTTTCACATGTTGGCCTGCGAAGACATTGGGATCCAAACTACACCAGTGACACAAAGTAGATCAAAAGTTTCTTGAGGGCTAATAATTACTGACAAGCATGTTATTTTAGAGTGCTATTTAATTCATAGTTGTACAGATATACCAAAAAATAATTTTCAGTGTTCAACATGTCTAGCAATTAGAGAAATGCAAATCAAAACTACATTGAGATTTCATCTCACTCCAGTCAAAATGGCAATTATCAAAAATACAAGCAACAATAAATGTTGGTGAGGATGTGGGGAAAGAGTTACACTCATACATCCCTAATGGGACTGCAAATTGGTGCAACCCCTCTGGAAAGCAGTATGGGGATTCCTCAGCAAATTTCGAGTGGAACCACCATTTGACCCAGCTATCCCACTCCTTGTTTTATACTCAAAGGATTTTAAAATCAGCATACTACAGCAAATATCAGTGTTTATAGTAGTTCAACTCACATTAGCTAAACCATGGAACCAAACTAGGTGCCCTTCAACAGATGAATGGATAAAGAAAAAGTGGTTTATATACACAATGGAATATTATTCAGCCATAAGGAAGAATGAAATTATTGCATTTGCTGGTAAATGGATGGAACTGAAGACTATTATGCTAGCTGAAATAAGCCAATCCACCCCCCAGAAAGCCAAATGTTCTCTCTAATATGTGGATGCTAACACACAATAAGTGGGTAGGAAAGGGAAGAAAAGAAGTTCACTCAATTAGACAGAGGGGATGAAGGAAAGGGAGGGGGAAGGGAATAGAAAAACAGAAGACTGAATCAGACATAACTTTCCTATGTTCTTAGATGAATACATGACCAGTATAACTCCACATAAAGTACAACCACAACAATGGGAAGTTATACTCCGTGTTTGTCATGATATGTCAAAATACATTCTACTGTCAAGTATAACTAAAAAGAACAAATAAAAAAAATCTAAAAAATGCATACTTTAAATACATTCAGTCTATTATACTTCATTTAGATCTAAAGTCACATAAATAATATTTCAAAAGCCTTATAAAGTTTGCTGAAAAACTCCTTGGCAACTTTAAAATTGCCTTTAAAACTTCTTGTTTAAAATTTGTTCCACTGTTCAATGAATTTTGAGTAGATGAGTATTATTAATGATACTAACTCTTCCCATTACTACCCATTATACATCTCTTCATGTCTTTCCTTTTGAAATATCTTTTAGACTTACTAAAACTTTCTAACAAATTTATTGCATACATTTTGTTAAAATTTTCCTACACTCAATATTTTCCTATAATAAAATATTCATTTTATTTTAATTGTATTTTCTGCACATTCATTAATGAAATACTTGGATACAGTTAGTGTTTTATATGCTAACCTTGTAGCATTTCACTTGGGTAAAGTTTGTTGTTATTTTAATATTCTCTTTTTTAATTTGTTTTGGCTTTTTGTAAATAAACAATCTCATCAGAAAATAATAAATTTCTACTCTGTTTATTTTCATAGGTTTCTTTTTCCCTTTTCTTATTGTACATGCCAGTTCCTCTAGTACAATGTTGATGGATAGGTTGCTAGAAAACATCATTTTTTGTTGTTCATTCAGATAAAAAGAAAGTTTAGAATTTGAACACTGAACATGATGGTTAGTGTAGGCTTTCTGATAATAAACTAAAAATTTAAGAAAATTCTGTTATAATTGGCATGGGCCTTTATTGTTTTATTTTGATCATTTTTTTTTTGTTCTTTATAAAAATTTGTTCTTTTTAGGTATACATGACAGTAGAGTGTATTTTGACATATTGTATTTGCATGGAGTATAACTTATTCCAGTAAATATCCCATTCTTATGGTTGTATGTGATGTGGAGTTTCGCTGGTTGTGTATTCATATATGATTCATATATGAATACGGGAAAGTTATGTTTGATTAATTTTTATGTCTTTTCTATTTCCTTCTCCTCTCCTTTCTTTTCATTCCCCTTTGTCTATTCCAAAGAACTTGTTGTGTGTTATCATCTGCATATCAGAGGGAATATCCTGCCTTTGGTTTTTTGGGGATTGCCTTATTTCTCTTAGATAAGATTATGAAGTAATTTAATCTTATTTAAGATTACATTCAGGTCCAATTCCCCTTTTTTAAATATGGTAATTGAACTAGTATATTTTAATTTTCACAGAAACTTGCATTCTTCTAATAGTCACATTGATTCTAATATTTTATATTTTTAATATACTTCTGGACACAATGTGTGTATACACATATAGATACAAGCTATAAGGTATACATATATATGTGCGTTAATTTATGTTTGTACTTTATATACACAAACATATAAACAATAGCTTAGATCTTAGAAAACTTGAGGTCAGTTTTCCCTAACATTTATGTGATAAAGGCTTGGTCCTCAGTGTGGTGCTATTTGGAGGTGGTGTAACCTTTAAAGAGATGAAATTTGGGTAATCTGGGTTGTGCCTTCTCTTTCTTTAGTTCCTGGCAATGCAGCGAGCAACTCTGCTCTGCAACTCACTCTGCCATGAAGTGCTGCTCTGCCATAGCTCCCCCACCCCCAACAAAATGGCACCAACTGGTCATGGACAGGAACCTCCAAAACTGTAAGCAGAAAGACACTTCTCATTATAATTTGATTTATCTCAGAGTTTTGTTGTGGTGAAGGAAAGTAAAATACATAAATATTAGGTTTTTAATATATAGTCATGAGTGTGAATGACTTATAATTCATTTTTATATACTATCTTACTTAATTTTAAAATTAAAGAAATATTATACTTATCACATGAATTGGGAAGAATTTCTCCTTTTCCTCATTAAAAAAATTGTCAGAATACACACAGGATGTAATTAGAAAAGAAATGTATGGAATATAAAACAAAATAATCACAAATCATGCATCTGATAATACAAAAATATCATATAAGTAAACTCAACAATGTAATCAAACAATGCTTTTCAAAAATAGGCAAAGGATTTTAATATATGTGTCTCCAGATAATTCACAGAAATAACCAATAGGCTTGTGAAAATTTCTTTAATTATTTTGTAGATCTTTTCATTTATTCTAAGTGTGTGTTTGAAAATACCTTTTGTTTAGTTTCTTTCATGTCAGCTATTTGAATAAGAATATACTCTGTAAAAATGAAACCAATTTTATTGAAAGTAAGCTATTATCAAACTTTCAGATCTTGATTTCTCTGAAATTATTTTTCACATTAAATCTTGAAATTTATTTCACTGCATATAGAATTGTGAATTAACACATTCCTGCATATTGAATTAATGCTATTCCAAAGTCTTCTATTTCTAAAGCTCCTGCTGATGTCTCTTATCAATCTATCAATAAATCATAACTTTTATTATTTCCTCCAGTTGCTCTCAAAATATTTTGTGTCTTTGATATGTTTTGCCAAGCTTAGCATAAATTGTACATCTAATGCTGAAGATCAGTGTATGTTTTTGTTTTCAGAAATGTTACTTACTTCTCTTCCTTTCCTTTTATTTTCTAATCTGATTCTCTCTAAGTGAGAATATGAATTTTGGGAATTCAATTCATTGGTCATAATTAAACTATGATGTGTCAGGTTTTAAATTGTATTCTTTAAAGTTATTTAATTTATAATCCCAACAGGTTTTATAAAGAGTTTGTAATTGATCAGTTTTGTTAACCATCACCTGTAATGGTTTCTGTATTGTGGTGTTAGATGCTTTTTATTTGTCTTCTTCCTCTAAAGAAGACCTGTGTTCACAGAGAAATACTTTAGACAACATTTGTGTTTGTTTCTGAAGATGTTGAGGCTTTAGCAAAGTGAGTGACTGCGGGATATTTTGAGTCACATTTGTTCCATGAATTCTAGCTCTGTAAATCTGAAGATATCAGCTTATCATTTTAAAAATAATCAGGGGACAATTTAGTTTTTAATTCCCATAAAGAACAAGAAAAGTGTCTCTCTGTAGTTTTATAGATGCATATTTTCTAGTTTACACACTCGGGTCAACGCTGGTGGTAGTCTCAAGTTTATTTAAGGATCCAAATCTGAATTCCCACCCTCCTCAGGAGATTATGTCTCCTGTATTCTAGGCCCTATAGCACCAGGGTTCCTAGCCTCACCCAGAACAGGCGAGACCCATGATCTTTTACCCTGGCAAAATAATGCTCCATATTCTGTAGTTTTATTTACTTTAGCCATATCTCAGATATATCTTAAAAAGAGTTTTCTTCACATATCATAAAATTTAAATTCAGTTTTTCTATCAGAAGTTGTATCTCTACTTATCTATCATCATTCTGGAAACAGGAGTCATAAGAAAATACATTAGTCAGTTAGGGCTATCACAGCAAAACCCAGAGACTAGGTGGCACAAGCAACAGTAAGTTATTTTCTCAGAGTTCTGGAGTCTGAAAGTCCAAGATCAAGGTATTGGAAGGGCTAGCTCAACCTGAGCCCCTCTCTTAGCTTGTAGCAGCCTGCCACTTCAGAGCCTCCTCATATGACCTCTCTCTCCTCCGTATGAGTGACCACTAGTGTTCCTCCAGTCATCTTGGACTGGAGCCCTACTCTTAGGATCTCAATTAATCTTGCTTTCCAATTTAAAGGCTCTGTCTCAAAACATGGCCACATTTGATGGTAAGTCTGTAATCTGTGATCCTCAGGGGACCCAATTCATAATTATAAGCAGATTTTTACTTCTATTCTCTAAATTCAGAATTATTTGTTTTCTTATTAGCTCTGTCTATTTCAAAGTTAAGTTGGTATTTATCTTGATGATCTGTGTCTCATTATACATAAAGTTGTTGACAAATACGGGAAAATGAACATGTTTTAAAACATTTTTTATGATGTAAACAAAAGGATGCAATTTTAATATTGAACATATTGGTATTCTTTGTTTATGTTATTTAAAGTAATTCCAAATGGTTTATAATTGGTACATAATTATATACAGTAGGGAGATTCACTGGGTTAGATTCATATATGTGTATAACATAATTTGATCAAATCTCATTCTCCAGTACTTCCCATTTTTCTCCTCTTCTCCCTCCCTTTGATTCCCTTCCTCTCTTCTATTGGTTTCCTTTTAGTATTATTGTTTTTAGTTAGTGCAATATAATTATTTATAAAAATGTGTTTTGTTGTGGTGCATTCCTATAAGGGCAGCATACATTTCTCAGTGTTTCCCCATCTCCATCCTCCCTTGTTCTCCATTGCCTCCCTGTACTCTCTTGGTCTGTCTTTTGATTTCCTAAGTTTCCTTTTACACCCCCTGCCCCCTTTTCCTACTTACTGACTTCTACTTACTGACTTCTTTCTACACATGAAAGAAAACATCCAACTTTCACTTTTCTGAGTCAGACGTATTTTCCATGGGCCAGGGATGGAACTCAGTGGTAGAGAACTTGCCCAGCATGTATGAGGTCCTGGGCCTGATCCCCAGCGCTGCAAAAAGCAGAAACAAAACAAAACAAAAACACAAACAGTGCATAAAGGAGTTTTCTTGATGTTTGCTTCATTGACTTCCCTGCCACTAGGTGATAGTAACAGTGCATCCTTCAATCTCACATGCAATTTATTATTCCAATTCTAACAACAGATTCAGAAATATAATTATCTGAATGGATTTACTCTCATAATCCATAAACTTCAAGTTATTTTTTTATTGGTTGTTCAAAACATTACAAAGCTCTTGACATATCATATTTCATATATTTGATTCAAGTGGGTTATGAACTCCCATTTTTACCCCAAATACAGATTGCAGAATCACATCAGTTAAATAGAGATTTTATTTATTCAAGGAACGTTCCCTATAATCATTAACCAAATTTGAGTCATAAAACACTTTTCTAAGTCCTGAATTATGAATCACTTGAAGGAAGAGTTTAGATTTGGTGACATGAAAGAATCTTTGAGGAAAAGGAAAGACTTTTAAGGTTTACTCTGACTACATTTTGGTCACAATCCTATGGCTTGTATCTTTGCTAAGCAGGTAACTTTATTCATCTTTACTTTTGATCTGTTTTAATCAGCTATGTACTAAAAATAGCGTGGCTTCTATCTTATTCTCATCCTGATCCATTTTCAGGCTCCATGGGAGTAAATAATTTTATCTCCTTTATATTATTTTGTTTCTCCTCTCACATCTCCCCTTGGAAAACTTTATCCTAAGTATTCCTTCTCATTAGCAATCTGATTCCCAAAGATCCTAAGAATCAACTGTAGGTGTATTCCATAGTTGGTTTGTAGTAGATTTATTTTTCAAGTTTGTGTTTGATTAGTAAGAAAGGCTTTCAGAAATCTGGCTAGATACTACCTATAGTCATTTATTTTCCATGTACCAGTCTATGGATATGGAAAGGTTATTTACTATGGGTAACTTTTGTTCTATTCATTTAACTCAATATTTCACCTGCAATGTTATTCTAAGAATTAATGGCTGGTATACATAGTACATTGCAGTAATTTTGCATACATTTGTTATTCAATATAGCTACTATTTAATTTTTTCATGAGTTTACTTTTGTTCATTCCTATATCCTCAGTGATTAAAAGGGTTTCTGGCAGCTGGTGTGCATGTGTTATATATTTTTAAATTAAAGAATAAACCATGATTATTTTAAACAAATATTCTCACCGTCTTCTCAAAGTCTTCTCAGGAGTCTCGTCCCACACATGATTTAGCGTGTTGTTGTAGACTGTGTTTGTTTTGCTTATAAGTCATTTCCACTGCTTTAAAATAACTCATTTCTTTGAGTTCAGGGAATGACTATTATATATCTGTTACATTGTATGTGGCACTTAACCAAGAAATGGGTGTGTGATAGATTCCCCCAAGCACATTACTAAACCTTGGAACTGGAATGAGATTTAGGGGTCATTATATTAAACATCCACCCAGTGAAAGCACATCACATGAATTTGAGTCTTTTTTACTTCCAGTCTCAGGCTGTAGCTGTTTAAATAAAGCAATAACTTACATTTATCCTCTTAATCAGAATTGAGTTCTGCATTCACATGTTCAGTGAAGGTCGGACAGGGTTAGTCTCCAGTAACATTGACAGATCACTTGGAGGATGTTTGGACAGTCCATACATCAATCCGACTTCTGACAGAACATATTGCTTCTTGTGTCTAATCCCAATGAATAGAATGAGGTAATCACGGAAGCATTTGAAAGCTGAAAAGTTGTATATAGCATATTTATTTAAAACTTAGATGAATTGTGTGAACTAGTATTATATTTTTTTCCTCTTCATCAAGTATCAAATGAAAAAAAGCAATAGAGACATAGCAAACCAATGCCATTTTTGTGGTTTAACTTTTTTGTGTATCACTTTTCTACATTTCCAGAACTAGACATTAAATATTTTACTGCTTAACTCAACTGTGTACTTATGTTTTTTTAATTGATTTTATTTTTTTAAATACACAACAGTGGAATGAATTACAATTCTTATTACACATATAGAGCACAATTTTTTATATCTTTGTATATAAAGTATGTTCATGCGGATTCATGTCTTTATACATGTACTTTGTTTTTTTTTAAATTACAATTCTTATTACACATATATACCACAATTTTTCATATCTCTGTTTGTATATAAAGTATGTTGCCACCCAATTCGAGTCTTCATACATGTACTTTGGATAATGATGTCCATCATATTCCACCATCCTTGCTAATCCCCTGCCCCAAACCTTACCCTCCCACCCCTCTTCCCTATCTAGAATTCATCTAATCCTCCCATGTTCCCCCTTCCCTACCCCACGATCAGTCAGCCTCCTTATATCAGAGAAAACATTGGGCATTTGGTTTCTTTTATTTTTAATTGGCTAACTTCACTTAGCATTATCTTCTCCAACGCCATCCATTAACCTGCAAATGCCATGATTTTATTCCCTTTTAATGCTGAGTAACATTCCATTGTGTATATATTCCACATTTTTTTATCCCATTCATCTACTGAAGGGCATCTAGTTTGGCTCCATGGTTTAGCTATTGTGAATTGTGCTGCTATAAACATTGATGTATCTGTGTCCCTGTAGTGTGCTGTTTTTAAGTCCTTTGGGTATAGTCCAAGGTGTACTTATAAGCTGTAAGTTATGAGTACTTTTAAGACAGCATCCTCCCCACTTCTTCAAATACGCAGCACCAAATAAATATGTTGATCATCATTATTTACTGAATTTTTTTTTGTATTCCCCCAGATCAACACTCATGATGCTCTAGTGGTCATTATCAGACATGTACAAATCAGCAAAAATTTAATTGCCTAAATCATACAATCCAAGCAAGGTCAAACAAGAGAACACTCTATCTTCTTATTGAACTTCTCATACATAAAACAAGAGCTAGTTTTACTTATTTTTTTGTCTTTTTTTTTTTTTTTGCAACATGCTTGGTACCATATTTTTGTGAATTTCGTTGCTGATTTTACAGTTTTAAATTGCCTCTAAATCTGGTGCTGAATAGCTGTCCAGTGTCATTAAGCACAAGAAGGCTGAGATACACCTCACAGAGAAAATACACGTGTTAAACCTTATCCAGTCTTGAGCTGTAGTGCTGTTGGCAGTGAGTTTTTACTTAATCGCAACATACATTAAATAAAGTGACTTAAGAGAAACAGATCTAAAACAAGGTTATGCATTGATCAGTTGGATGAAAATGTATTTGACCAGTGGCTCATAGGAACCTGACCCTCTATTTCCCCTAAGGGCAATGCTTCAGTATTTATTAAGTTATTGTTTGCTGGAGACTTCATAGGGCATAACTACTGCAAATAACACAAAGTGACTGTGTGTACTTTTGTTCCACTTAACAAATGTCCTAGACATAGCTGGTTGCCTAATCCAATACCTACTCCAATTTTCTTCCTTACTAACAAAACTAATTTGTATACAATCCTGAGCCCAAGAACCCATTCTCTCAATGACCCTCACATTTCTGGTGTGCACATAATACAGCCTAACTGATGTGTGATAGCTGGAAATTCAATGTAAGTGGAAATTTCTGGAGTGGTCTCTCTATTCTTTGACCCTTTCTATTTTTAATTTCTGGTTAGCATGAAGCAGAGACCTGGTGTTGTGTCATTTATCATGCTAACAAAGAGCGGTGAAGTTAGATGGAAGGCAATTTGGGGGTAGAACATGCAGATCTCTGTGGCTCAGTCATCGTCTTCCCCTTGATTATTTATCTTAAAATGTCTATGTAGCAAAAATAGCTGTTTTTACAAATCCTGTTATTGGGACACATATTTGCCTTTCCTTGTATTTCAGGAACACCTTTGCTTTGCTGGAATACTTTTTAAAATCCTTTTTCCTATGTGTCTTCAGATATAAAAAGATGTGATGTGAAGGTTGACACTGCTTCCCTCCTAGATTGCCACCAGCCCTTGATCTTTGGACAAATTGTTTTTCATCGCCCTGGGAAATCTCCTGACATTTCAGGCTGTTTTAGAATACCATTCCATTATATCACCTTCAGGGCTAACACTACACATACATTTATCCTAATCTCTGGGAACATGAACTGAACATTCAATCTCTCTCTTTATAAGTGCAACGTATTTTAGGGAAAACAACGCTTTCCCTATAAGTAAAGGTAAGAAAGGACAATTCATATTTTTGGGGTACTTAATGTCATGTATCAGATTTGTAGACATACTAAGACATTTAATCTTCATGCACAAAAAAACAAACAAAACACCTTGTGAGTTAGGAATTGTTTTTTTTTTTTTTTTTTTTTGCAAATAAGGATTCTAAATTAAGAAAAGAGAAAACTAAAAAGAAAAAAAAATTACTGACCAAAGTTCTAAGAATTTGTATTAGTTACCTAAGTTTATATAGCAAATAATAGCTTAAAACAACAGTGATTATTTGTTACCTGTTACAGCTTGTTTAATTCAAGCACTCGGAAGTTACTGAGCTAGATCATTCTAGGATGGGTTCTCTCATGAAGTTAGAGATAGATGTCCTTAGGGGCCTCAGTCATCTGTGATTATGGGGAGGTGACCATTGCCTCATTAGGCGGTTCTTCTTCCTTCTCGGGAGAATGTAAGCCACCTAAGAAATTAAAATCTAGAATAATTAGTGAAGAACAAGAGACAAAGTCAGAATTAGTTTTAAAGTTTGGAGTCCCTGATAGGTCCAGTCCACCCAAGAACTGGGACTAGATAATTAGAAAATGGCTCCTGTGGTTCATTTAAGGGGATACATCAAAGGCAGGGATAAGATTTCAGGGGTGGAGTCTTCCTTCATGATGTCCTGCAGTCAGCAGGTTGATTGGCATCTTGGCAGGTCACACCCTTTTCAGAGTGGGTGTGTGGCTACAGCACCCCGTCTCTGGTGCTGTGTGGGATCTTGGGAAGAGCTCACAATGTGTCTAGGCAGTCAGGCAGAGGAAATGTCCACTGGAAATTCCCAGGCACTGGATTCTCCTATTCATCAGGCTTCGATGCTGATGCAGTCCACATACAGCCCACCAATGGCTCTCAACATAGATCTAACTGGGCCTGGTGGACACACTTTTTAGAGGGCTCACTCACTTGGCAGTAAGTTGATGGCCTCAGTTTCTTACTACATGTTCTTTTCTGTAGGCTAGAGTATGTTCATAATATGACACCTGGCTCCAGTCACAGTCAGTAATCCATGAGTTGAGTGCAATTTCTATTATGTCCAGTCCTGAAAAATCGCACATTATTACTTCCATTTATATAACATGAGCATGAACACAAGGAACAAAGGATCACCATTGAGTATCTTGTGTGCTGGTTACCATAGAACACTAAAAGTTGAAGAATCTTAATTCATACAAAATTCCCAGGTAAAATTTCCATGCATATTTTTTCACATAAAGTCATCTCAAGATGTTTAGGCTGCTAAGCGAAATAAGCCAATCCTCAATATCCAAAGGCCAAATGTTTTCTCTAATATGCAGATGCTAATTCACAATAAGGGGTACAGGGAATGAAAAAATTGTAAAATAAGAAATTATATTCCATCTGTGTATGATATATCAAAGGGCATAAGTGCATTCTACTGTCATGTATAACTAATTAAAACAAATAAAAAATTTAAAAAAAGATGTTTAGGCATTTAGTATGTTTCCATACTCAAGTAAGTAGTCCCTAATATTTAGCTACATTCACACAAACTTTCTTAGGTCATTGCTAAATTTCAGTAACTAATTACTTTGGTTCAATATTCATCCTTTGTAACAATTGCATATAATAAAACACATTTGAGGGGCTGGGATTGTGGCTCAGCGGTAGAGCACTCGCCTAGCACGTGCGAGGCCCTGGGTTTGATCCTTAGTACCACATAAAAATAAAATAAAGGTATATAAAAAAATTAAAACACATTTGAATTTCTTTAGCAACTTAAAATGTAAATCAGAATTAGAAGGGAAAAAAAGTTATCTTGCTTAGTCTGGTAGGTTAATATCACTACTACTCTAGACAGGAAAGTCCAGAATGAAGCACAGTATAGCTTTCCTCTCTACCCAAACATCATCTCCTGTTCAACTGCATTGGGATTTTCTTACAGGGTGGTACAATAGACTTGAAGCAAGGGAAATTCAGGGCTAATTAATTTTATCTCTTTAGACTATTGCTGGGAGGAAGTGATCTTTATACTTATTGGAAATCACATTGTGATTGGGATGATGTGAATGAAAATAATAGTGGTGATAAGTAAAAAACATTGATACTGCCACCTCAGTCATCATAAAATGGGAGTTTAAAGTGTACAGGCCCCTGTACTAAGAACATTGCATGTTTCATTCTTTTGATATCATATCAAATATGTCCATGATTTAGTCTTATTGCTCCATTATACAGATTAAGCTTTGAAGTACTAAGGAATCCAGTCAGTGCTAGATAGTTGAAGTACAAAGCCCAAGATTTCAAAAGCCAGAACCTTTTTATTATATGTAAATGTTTCTCTAATCTCTCGTTTCATGCTCTTATGGTTAGTGTAATTTTCCAAAGCACTTAACTCATTTTTCTTCATCAGATAACCAAATTAGCACTTTGTTCCTATGGCCTTTCCAAAGTCTGAGAAATTCCACATAAAAGAATTTTCCAGATGGCTGAAACTTAAAGTGCCCAAAATGAGTTTTAACCATTTTGGATGAAATTCTTTCTCAGACATATTTTACACTTTCCTGCCTCTTGAATGAGTCTATGAAACCTCACGTACCTCCTGAGGATATAAGCTCATTCATACCTTGGATGAGTATGTATAACCTTTTTTTTTTTTTTTGAGACAGAGACCAATGCCATCTTCACTCTTGTTCTGTACCTTCATACTTGGATAACTTTACAAGTAATTAAGCCAGGTAGGATTGCTTATCCCAATATCAAGTGGCTCCTGATAATTATTTCTCATATATTTACAGATGGGTTGAAACATACAACAGAAAGTTTGTCTTTTCCCCTGTTTAAATAACAGATTCCATTTTTCACTTTGCTCAGTTAAATCCTCAGTACTCAAATATTCACATAGTATTTTGAAATATATAGCACAAAGTAATATTTGCTAGTTACTTAAACAAGAATCTCTCCTACTGGTTGGTTAGTATATGAACTGATTATTCTTTGTAAAACTTCTCAGAGGTCACTCATAATTTTTCATTATTCTCTTCAATATTTTCAGATGTGATGTAGACTTAATAACCATTAAATAATTTGGCTTATAGTATAGTTCATAATATCACCATATACAACACTAAATATAAGGCCAATATAGAACCTATTCTCTTTCCTTAAGGGGCTGATTAGTTTGTCCTCTAGAAAAGGATGATTATGTTTCTTGAACACTTGTCATGTACTTGCATGCTTGAGACAGTTCTCTGAGTTAACTGGTATTCCCAGTATACATGTGGATTGATAGAAAGCTCCCAAGGATTCAGATGCCAGAGGTGATCAAAATCTGCCTCTCTTTAAAAATCTGTGACCTTGTGAATTACAACAAAGATGATGGAGTAGGACATATCCAACACAAACAAATAAAGCACTGAATTAGGTTGGGTGTGGTGGTGCATTCGAGTAATTCCAACAACTTGGGGGGCTGAGGCAGGAGGGTAACAAGTTTGAAGCCAGACTCAGCAACTTGGTGAGAGCTTCAGCAACTTAGTGAGACCCTGTCTCAAGGTAAAAGCTACAAAAAGGTGGAATTTTAGTTCAGTGGTAAAGCACTCCTGAGTTCAAGTAATTGGGGTGGGGATGTTTACCAGTTATAAAAGTACATTAACAATATGGCAACTTTTTGTGGGAGAACAAATGATTCAGAAAATGTACCAGTGACAGGATTACAGATTTGAAGATACATAAATGAGAAAAATGTATGTAGAATAAAAATTTTGCAATATGAAAAGAGCATTAACATGACTACTGGTTAAAAATATACAAATGGGAAAAAAACATGTTTTCTAAGATTCTGGGCAAGGGGAATAAAAGAAAAATGACTGCTGAGAGATGAGACTACCATGGTGATGCCACCCAGGAGTGATGTCAAAATAGGACCAGAATTTGATAAAGAGGAATAATAAATGTGGCAAAAAATAAAATGGTTTTGTGTTGTGACAACACATAAAAACATACTTTCACCATCTTTTTTTCCTAATGTTTGTTTTAAAGGAAAGAATAATGTTAAAGGGTCTAGAAAATATTTTTAGATTGCCTTGATTCTGTTTTGAAACTTTAGTGATTTCTTAAAAAAGCTGTTCAGTGCTTCCAGGTTCCTTGCAGGCTATGCTGAGGATGAGTGTTATTTGGGCTTATTTCAAGGAAGCAATAGAATATGGGTGCAAAAGTGTGTGCTTCTTCCCAACATGCACTGTCTTGGGACACGCCCAGTAGGGTTTCCACCTCCATGCACAGATAAAAGAAGCTGCAGAACAGTTAGGGTCAGAATTATTGATGTATCACAAGTGGGATCATTTTGACAAGGTCAGTTAAAGCCTGCAAAGATCTTAAGATTCTCTCCCCATAGACTCTGGTGTTTAGTTATAGGAAGATGCTTTACAAAAATAGCAAACTTGTCAAGCCAACTAGAACTTGTAAGAACAGAACCAGCTGAACAATCAATAACTTGATCACAGGCTAGTTTCCAGGGCTTCATAACAAGCTCTTTACCCTTCTCACTGTTGGCTTTCTGCCGATCAGTCTTTGGTGGGCACATTTCTCTCTTTTTAGTAGACAGTGAGCAGCCAAAGTTTTGGATATGCATATTTGAACATGTGTGAAATCGATACCTTAGGATCTAAAAACAGATTTTCCTATCCTGAAGAGAAGAGATTTAACTACCCATCCGGCAATAGAACAGATGGTGTTTGTTACAACTGGCAGATCAGGAACCACCGATGTAACAAAAATTTAGAAAGAACAGGAAAACCCCAAATTGGTGAATTCCTTTATAGTTGAGTCACGGTCTAAATACAGTTGTGATAAAGGTGTACATGAAGCAATATGGCAAAGAGTAAGCAAGTTTTCTCTGGGGCGTAGAAAGTCTGTCAAAGTCAGCACATCCTCTTAGAAAGGCCAAAACAATCTGATTCATTTTATGGAAGTTTTAAGTCTTTTATTGTGTGTAGGGGGAGAAAGTTAATATTTTAATTTAGAGTCACTTTTAGAGCTACTGCTAGCATAGATAAAAATTTATAGTTTCACAGCTGTAGAGTTTTTAGATTTAATTAGAAGAACCATTCCCTTTATGCAACAACTTTCTCATGAAGGTAGGCTGAGCTGATTTGAATTAATGTGCTTTAAATAATTTTTACTGAGTTTCCTGCTGTGAATAGCTAAGTAGGAGTTTTGTGGTGCGTGATTTTAAAAGGAGATTTTTTTTCCTCCTGTAACTGATTTTTTTTCCCCTAATCTTAGCAACAACAATTTATAAACAAACACTTTTACTAGGAGCAGAGAGGTCAATATGACCCTGGGTATTAGTTCTAGTTTTATTGGGAAAAGCGTGCTCTATTATTTGGAGACTAAAAGATAAATGTCTTAGAAGGTTTTACCTTTGCCTTTACAAATATTGCAAAATAACTGTAAAAGCAAAATAAGGGAATATTAACAGATGATATGTAGTTATATGCTAATTTTTAAAACAGGAGTTAGGATTGCTGAAATTATAGCCCGGGGAAATTCAGATGAAGTTGAAGGGTCAAGAAGTTTTACAAACCCATTTGGAAAGAAGGCCCAGCCTAGGAGAAATTTGTCCCAATCTGGCAGTTGTGGAGGATGCCACAGGGCTTGTCTGTGCTTGGGAACAAATTAGATTCCTTGGACTTTACAAAATCATTAACTTCGCGATCACATTTTCAGTATGACATATGGTTAGACAACTGTTTGATATTTTCTTTTGGTCAAATATTTTACATGTAATTTCAACCAAACAGCATAAGTAAAGGGGGCAGGGGGGGGAGATATTGGTGGTTTGATATTTTGGTAAGAGGATGATTAAATATGAATCATTTTACTCCATGTCAGCTGATGTACACACTTTGATTATACTATGAGATAAAAAATCAGAACTCATCATATTGTTTGATTGTTGTTACCATAATTACATATTTCTCCTAATTTCCTAGATGATCATTTCAAATGCTTTTGCTGCCCTTAATTCACCAAAATATTTCTCTTCCATCTAAGATGAAGATTGTTTGCTATTTCATTAGAACAGAAGTCTAGTGAAACTTCTATAAGCTTCTACCGCATCCATCCCTGCATGCCCCACTGGGCCAACATTCTCTGTCTTCCCTCTGCTTATCATCGTATTAAACTTTGGGTCTCCAGCAAAGATGCTAACATTGTTGTTCATTTATTAGTTTTTCAGTATATATATATATATATATATATATATATATATATATATGCGAACATATGTATATATATACACACACATACACATATACATGTATATACGTACAAACACACACAGCACTCAATATAGCCTTTAAGTGTTTTGTTATTTTGGCTAGAAATCGAATACTCCAATTTTAATATTTCACATCTATTTCGGTTCTATTTACCAATGAGCCATAGTAATATATGATTAAATTTGCTTTACTTCACTTTTATGTTAGTGGTGTTCATTTTATGGTCTTTTGTTGTTTACTTATTACATGAACAAATTTACCATGATCACTTTGTCAATTATCAGAATTTCCTCTACATACACACATACTTCTGATATTGTCCCTAAAGGCATATGTCCCATCACTCTGACCTTCTCTAGCGGTGCAGGCTACCCTTACTTCTTGTCTATATACCAGCCATTCTGACCTGTGTCTTCATTACTTCCCTACAAATACTTTTCCCTAGTGTCTGAGGTGGATCTTTAACTTCACATCTCATGTCTCACATGGTCTTGGTTTGCTTCTTTTTTAAAAAATATCAATTCCCCAATAATCTCTATCAAAGAATGCATTTGAGATAGTCTTTATTTTTCTTTTATTTGGTTGATCTTGCATGTCAAGACTTGTTTTTATTAGAAGTTCATACTTAATTGTCTCTGACCCCATCTCCCCATTCTGCAGCCTTGGCAATAGCTTTGGCAATCACAATTCTACTTTTGACTACTCCAGATACCTCTTAGAGTGGAGTCATAGACTTCTATCCCATTGCATAATGACTTTAAGGTTCATAGACATTGTAGCATGTGTCAGAATTTCCTTCCACTTTAAGCTTGAATAATAGTCCATTTGGAAACAGATGTAACATTTTAGTCATCCACTCATCCATCTGTAGACATTTGGGTTGTTTCCACATTTTAGCTACTGTAAAAAGTGCTGCTATCAACATGGGTATACATGCATCTGTTGGAATACCTTCTTTCAGATCTTTTGCATATATGCCCAGAAATGGAATTGCTGAATCATAGGATGATTCTTAGTTTAGTATTTTTTGAAGAATTTTCAAAGCATTTTTCATAGAGGTTGCAATGCAAAAAGGTTCCAATATCTCTGCATTGTTAATAGTCCATCCTTCCTTCCTCCCTTCCTTCATTCCTGACACCATAATGAGTCTTAAAGGATATCCCTTGTGCTTCCTTAATGATTAATGATGATGAGCATCTTCCCATATGCTTACTGTTCATTTGTAATTCTTCTTGGGAGAAATAACAATTCAAATCCTTTGTTCAGTTTCAAATAAGATTTTTAGCTTTATTTGTTTTTGAGTTATAGGAGTTCTTTATATGTTTTAGATATGAATTTCTTATCAGATAAATAACTTGCAAATATTTTCTTATATTTATTGTGCTGCCATTTTATTTTGCTGCACATTTATGCACATAAAAATTAATTTTAATAAAACCTACATCATCTTTCTTATTGTTCCCTATTTTTTTTGCGTCATATCCAAGAAGTTGTTGCCAAATTCAATGTAACAAGAATTTGGGGCCATGTTTTCTTATAAAATTCTTATTTTATAGTTTAATCTCATATCCATTTTCATTTGTTAAATAAAGAGTCCAACTTCATATTTTTGTATGTCGATATCCAGTTTTCCAAGTACTATTTGTTGAAAAGACTCTTCTTTTCATTCAAGTCTTGACACCTTAGTCCAAAATCATTTGGTCATTTAGGTGAGGGCTTATATCTCATTTCTCTCTATATCCATTCCATCGGTGAATATATCTATCTTACTACTTCACTACTTTGATTACCTTAGAGTTGTTTGTTTGTTTTATTTTTTGTGGTTATGGGGATTGAACCCAGGGCTTTGTGCTTGTAAGTCAAGCACTCTACCAACAGAACTATATCCCCAGCCCTACCTTAGGTTTTAATAAAAGTCAAAATTAGCAACTGTAAAGTTTCCAAGTTTTTTTTTTTCATAATTGTTTTGGCATTCAAGTTCCCTTGAGAGCACATATGAAGTTAAGTTGGATTTTCTCTTTGTGCAAAAATCATCATTCGCACTTTAAAGAAATTGCTTTGGGTAATATCAACTTCACAACACAATTATTTTAAATTAAATTAAAATTTATGAGCCCAAGAAGTCTTTTTTGTTCATGCCTTATTTTTTCAGTAATATTTTATAGTTTTCAGTAAATGTGCTTTGTCTCCTTGGTTAAGTTGTTCCTAAATGTTTTTATGCTATTGTGAATGAAAATGTTTTCCTAATTTTCTTTTTGGACTATTCAATGTTAATGTATGGAAATGTACCTAACATTTGCATGTTGATTTTGTGTCCTGAAATTTACTAAAATCTTTTTTTTATTTCCATTTTTGTCTATGTCTGTGTGAAGCCATTAGATTTTCTGCATATAAGATCATGCCATTTATAAACAGAAGTCATTTTGCTAATGCTTTTACAAATCACATGCCTATCATTTCTTTTTCTTGTCTAATTCCTCAGGATAAACTTCTTCTTAGTAGTATGTTGATTAGAAGGGAAAAGAGTGAATGTTGAAACTCATCGAATGTTTTTTCTGAATCAAATGAAGTAATCTGTGTCAGCTCCTATACTGCTTCATTCTGCTTCTGTGGTATGTTACCTTCATCAGTTTTCACAGGATAAACTTTCCTTGAATTCCAGTAATTCTAAATCTCTCATAATATATTCCTCTTTAATGTGCTGTGGAATTATATTAGCCAATTTCACTGCTGTTTTTCATCAATACTCATAAAGATTATTAGTCTGAATATTCTTTCCTTGTATTATCTTTATTTGGCTTTGGAATTACAGTCCTATTGATCTCAACAGAATAATAAATAAATATAGAAGTTCTGCCTACTCTTTAATTTTTAGGAGACTTTGATAAGGATTCATGCCAGCTCTTTAAGTGTTTGGTGAAATGTACCAAATAAGCCAGTATGGTCTTGGGATTTTCTTTTTGGGGATGTTACATATTATTTGTTCAATCTGATTACTAGTTAGAGGTCTAATAATATTTTTAACTTACTGTGATCTAATCTTGGCAGATGGTGTATTTCTATGGATTTTCAAGTTCCTCTAAGTTATCCAATTTGTTGACATTCAAATGTTTACAGTGCTCTTTTATAATCTTTTTACTTATGTAAAATCAGCAGTAATGTTTCTTCTTTTGCAATTTTAATTACTTTAATCTTTTGTCTTTTTTTGGTCAATCTGGTGGAGTTTTTAAAATTTTGTTGCTCCTATCCAAGAACCCCTCCTCAGTTTTGTTGTTTTTCCTGTTGATTTTCAATTCACTATTTTATTTACACTACTCTTTATTATTTCCTCCCTTCTGTTATCTTTGGGTTTAGATTATTTATTTTGCAGTTTCTTAACATGTGAAATATTATTAACTTGATGTCATTCTTGTCTTATGATATAAGCATTTTCTTCTTATTATTCCTCTCACTGTGTTCTATAAACTTATGTAGGTCGTTTTTACATTTCACTTGTCAAGATATTTTCTAATTTTCCTTAGTATATCTTCCTTAATCTTGGTTTATTAAGAATGTGCCATTTAATTGCTAGACATTTGAGAAAATTTTTAGTTTTTTTTTTCTGTTCCTGATTTCTATTATCATTCAATTCTAAGTGGAAATATACAATAAATACAATCTTACAAAATGTAATATGAATGCTTTCATGGACTCATAAAGAGTTTCTTGGAGAATATTCGTTGTTATCTGAGAAAAATGAATAGAATGCTCTCATTTAGTACAGTATGCCTTTGGTAGCAGTCCATTGGTCTGTATAACACACATTTGTTTAAGTCCTGTATTTTCTTATGGATCTTCTAATTTATTGTTAAATCAATTACTAAAAATTGAATATTAAAGGCTCCTATTATTATTATATTTTGAATATGTGTGTTTGCATATAGTTGTCTCATGTTAATGTCCCTCCTACTTTCCTTTTCTATCTTTTAATTTTTTTTTGCTCTCATTTATAGAGGACAGCTTTATCT
Source organism: Marmota flaviventris (assembly GCF_047511675.1). Classification (NCBI taxonomy): domain Eukaryota; kingdom Metazoa; phylum Chordata; class Mammalia; order Rodentia; family Sciuridae; genus Marmota; species Marmota flaviventris. Next base: position 100,979,994 of record NC_092508.1, on the reverse strand, counting down.
TCTAACTGTCCAAATGTGATTCCTATTTATCCTACTATATTCCTATTTTCCAAAAGTTATTTTTCCTCTATTTCCATATTTATTTTCTTCTTAGAGCATAGATTATTTTTCATAGTATCATGTCTTTTTTATCTACTTAAAATATTAATAGTGTGGTCTTTAAGGTTTTCTTTCTTTGAAACAATACAAACCACGTTTATTTACTTTGTTATTTCCTTTTAAATTAGAAGATTTCAATAGATATCTATGAAGTTACCTATAAAAAAATAAAAGTAAAACTGTACATGTTTAGTGTTATCCTTTAAGCCAACTTGTCAGAATCATCATGGGAAACTTTTATTGTTTCCGCATAGTGTATAGCATAGCATTGTGTAGTGTATAAACTTTTATAGCTTCATTTATTGCTGCAAAGTGAAAACCTGATGATCAGAAGGTTAAAGCTAAGTGAAGGAAACTGCTGCAGGATTCAGGTTGTGTTACCCATATGCACACTTCATCCACCAATATGGTGCTCCATCCTCAGCTGCACACCAAATCACAGGTCTGAATATCTTTTGGAAGAATGGTCTTTCTATATAATGGATCTGTTCATAGCGAAAATTCCCTCTATTTTCCTGCCTTTGCTCATCTCTTTCCCTCACTTCCAGCACTAAGATATAGAGGGGATTCTTGCCTTTTCAAAAGAATATGTCACGTAACTCAGGTTATTTCTCAGCTTTATCTTAGAGCTCATATTTCCATTTCTTACGTACCTGTTACATGTTTCCCAATTCATCCATCCGCTTTTCCGATCCACTCTTTTTCCAGAACTGTGATATCTCCTCTAGTTTTCCATGTCTTTATATAGTATTTATAAAATCTTCTTTATTGCTATTTTTTGGAGACTGTGATTATAGGGAAATATGTTCAACTTGCAATCTGTAATCAAGACTTGCTTCAGGTTTTTTCACTTGTCCACTCCAAACTGGTTTCCATCCCCACAACCCTATAAAAAATTGCTCTCTCTGAGCTTATCTAATAACTTCATCTTGCAAAAATTAAGGGCTAATATAATATCTTGTAGAAACAGTAATGTGCCCAACTTATTCCTCATTTCTCAAATTTCAAGTTTGCTATTTAATTCAAATTTGAATCTCAAGGCTATAACACAAAGATTGGACTAATTTAGTACTATTTAAAACTTAGAGAATGTTCTCTGAAGATGATTTTTGGAATAAGTCTTGAAATATGAGAAGCCAGTCACAATTAGACAAGAGGAAAAGAAAGTGCACATGCTTTGACATAAAATGTCAGTTTTATAAAGGTGTAGAAGAATTCTAAAAGAGCAAAACTAGTATTGATTTAATGCATTAATTTAAAACATTGGAGATATTTATTTATTTTAAAATCATTATAAATGGTGTTCACCTTCTTCCAGTTCCATAACCTATAATGTGGTATAAATACTTTCCCTATGTCTATGGAAATTGGGATAGTCTTTCTAAGTTTCAATCAGCATTCAGAATTTCACTTTTTGTTCTTTTAATTGTGGTAAATAACTCCAAGATTTTCATCAATGTGAAGTTTTTTACTCTCATCATTTTCTTTGAGATATCTTTATTTTTTTCATCATAATTTCCTCCCTTATGCTAATAAATTCAAGTTGCCTAAGCTCTTTATGTTCTATGTTTATAGATTCTCTCATGAGAGAAATATGTACATTTTCATGGTCAGCTTATTCTTTTATAATTATTTTTATGTTTGGTTCAAATTTAAATTATAATATTATTATATTTTGGTTTGTTCTTTGACTATACTTTTATTGATCAATTTTCTCTCTCACCAATCTAATTTTATAAAGGTCACATGAGTTTATCATTAAAAACTATGACAGAAACTCAGCTACACATTTCTTCATCATCATCCATGAATGAGCTAAATGCTCAGCTACCAGTCACAGCCTATTTTGAAAGAAGTGTCATAGTTGGTCATTCCTCCTGCAGAACACCTGTTGTTTGCACAAGGACTTGTGGATTGAGAAGTGAATTTGTACTTCATGCAATATACTCACTGTTAATATATCATAGAGACTATGATTTGAACTACATGTTGGGGAATGTTGTTATTGAACTGTAGTAACTGAAACCATACATATCAGTGATATACAAAGTGAGAACAGCCTCTAAAAACACTTGAGGAAAGTAAATAGGACTATAGAATACAAATGACAGGAGTTGTGCTGTGGGTACACTTAAAGAAATGTTAGACTCTGCTTGTATTTGGGGGTCACTGTTATAACCATTAACAGTTATTCTCAGTAATGCTTCTTATACAGGGATATCCTTTCCCTATGGGTCTAGAGATATACATTTTACATAATTTTGGGGTAGATAATCTATATTATTTCACAGTTTTTTCCTGCTATTAAAAGTAGACCTATGCAAGAACCTTCTATTAATGAGTTTCCAATAGTTTTAACCAATACAAAATTATGACAAATCAGAATAGTTATAATACTAAAATATTTGCAAGTACAAAAGTTGCCTTATATTTTATGTTGGTCTTTACTACTAGCATATTGTAGCTATTAGAGTTAAAGGGCAGATATGAAACTATCTAGTTTACAACTAGAACTTGGTATTCCTTGCTGGCGGTTTCTGAAATTGGCAGTTGGGTTTTCCTTTTGAGTTCTTAGTTTAAGGGCTCTTATATAAGAAGTCAGTGGACCAACTTGGGGGACAGTTCTTGCAGCTGATATTCTTCAATAGAGAGTGACACAGTGTTATTGTTGTCATTGTTGCTGTTGATTTAGGTCTTTTGAGGAAATGTTTTTTGTAACACCCAGGAAAACTTGCATTCTTCTCCAAGTATCTCTGCGGGCTTCTTGAATCTCAACCAAGGCAGAGCATTGAAAGATACATGAGATCAAGATTTTCCCCATCCATTTGAAAAGATCTAGCCCAAAGCCAACACAAAAGCCACAGCAGAGTGCAGGGTACCCCAGCTGTGCTCTGTGCCTGCCTGTCAGTCATTAGCAGCTGTGATCCCACCTGCAAATGAGCCACAGGGTCAGGAAAAAACCCAGAGCTGGTATTTTTAATAGTTGTGAATTCAGAGTTCAGAAAGTAAAGGATTCCGTTTAACTCATGTGCTACCAACTTGGGAAAAAGCTGAACTCAAAGTGTCAATTCTGAATCTACAGAAAGGCACAGATGAGACCAATTATACTGCAAATTGTGGCATTTGCTCACTTTCATTGTTTAGAAGTAGCATCTAAAAAGAAAGAAAAAGAAAAAAAAAAAAGAAAGCTGAAAGAAAATAACCCAATGGGCAATGCTGAAATGAATGGCCTTTGATATGCTCTTCACAAACAAGCTAGCATTGATGATCTGCTCCTTGGTAACAGTGGGCTGTAGTTTTCATATCATTTTTAGCAATATCCCTGAGCTTAATACTTGGTGTTCTTGATCTGAACCTTTAGACAGGTATGAAAAAAGGAAAAAGGAGTAAAACGATAACATTTGCCTAATCAATGGGCTGGAAGAAACTCACTTTAGCCAGACTGCTAAAGGAGGGAACAGACAGTGTGTTTTATATTTTCATTCATGTGTACAGTGTCCTGTGCTGTGTCCTCATCATAGATTCTTCAAATAGCCATTTCTGGCCTTCCTATATATCTTCTCAGCTAACAAGCATTCATCTTTGTGCATCACTTGAAAAAAGGTGACAAATCAGCATTTCTCTCTAAATAAATTGAAACTGAGAATGTGAGGCAGTATTCTTTGTTCTCTTTCATTTCCTTAGTGTGATAGCACCTAAAAGCTATCATCCTCAGGAAATATTTCAGCATTATTTCTTAGAAAGCACTTTCTATTTCCAATTAGCATTTTCTATGGCTTTTTTACATTAATATCCCTCTCTTTTTTAAAAAAAAAACCTTTTTTCTACAAATATTTTATTTTAAAGTTTAAAATTTTACTTCCAAGACTAGGTGTTTGTGCAAGACAATGGCTAGAGATTCATTAAATGTTGCAGGGTTTTTCTGCCTGAATTGTATCCTTTTCGCATTATTGTATTAATTTCATGAAATATATGTATGTGTATGTGTGCATGTTTGTGTGTGTCTGTGTGTGTATATGTTCACATATTGCTAGAAAGCTTGCATTGTGAACTGAATATGCACTCTGAGGTGGTTTCTAATGGATAGTTTTCATTCACAGAGACACAAAATATGTTCAAAGTACAATGACATCTCAAGGGAAGTAGATTCTTCTCTATTTGTTAAGAGAAAGTTGATGGGGATATTGGGAATTATTCCTTGGAAATACTGTTGTCAAAATCATTGAGACCAGAGTCTCAGTTTTGTAATATAAACACTAATTTGTTGGAAACCCTGTGCCAACACTTTCAAAAATCCCTGGGGGTTGGAAGGTGAGTATAGTACAGGAGCTCAGAAGAAGAGCTAGTTAATAGATTATCTTAAACCAGTGAGAGTAGAGTTATAAGCAAAAGACCCGGAAAGAACCAATCAGAAGGACCATTCCAATATTTTTTTTTCATAATAAGTTTCACCTGTTTTAGAACTCCATGCAAATACAAGCATTCAGGCTGTACTCTGCTACTTAGCTTATATTGCAGAACATCATGTTTCTAATGTTCACCGTGTTTGTTATGTGTATTAAAAATTGATTTTTTTATCACACTGAGAAGAAAACCCTGTTGCATGAATATTCCATTGTTTGTGTAGCCATTGTTTTATTCTTAGATATTTGAATTGATTCTGGCTTGGGGCTGAGTATTGCAGAACTCTCAGGACACAGCTATCCCTATCCGATCCTCTGCACTGAGAGGACCAAACTCTAATATGGCCTCCAGCAGCATAATGACATGTTCCTAGAATGACTCCAGCGACCACTAAAACAAATGCTTGTGCCAGTGAGTGCCACATTTAGTTCTCTAAGTTCCAGTAAAATGAGAAGGGGCAAGGAGATCTCAATACCTTGGCTCCTATCCTATCAACTCCCCACAATCTACCCTTGCTGAAGCACCTGAGAACGATTGGCTACAAAAGCAAGAGTATGGTTTCTTCTGGAGAGGTGAAGAAACCTCATGTTACAGACCTCATAATATGATGCTCCATGAAATTAGATGTTACTGGAAGTTCACTGACCTTCAGATTCACAAACTCGCCTTCCAGCGTCTGGTGGGAGAAATTGCTCGAGTTCAAGTCAATGCTGCAATTCTAGAGCTCATCAGTTGGTGCTTGGCAAGAGGCAGGTGAGACCTATCTGCTCTGCCTATTTGAAGAAACCAACCTGTGTGCTCTCCATACCATCCATGCATAATTACGTTAAAAAAGAACCAGGTAGCAAGCCATAAACATGGGGAATGTGCGTAAGAATTTACTACAATGGGTAATGTTTGGTTCTCAAACATTTCTCTTTTTCCTGTTATGGGTAGTTCTGAACAGTAGGTGTATGTGTGTGTGTGTGTGTGTGTGTGTGTGTGTGTGTGTGTGTACTTGGCACAAAATGTACTTAAGTATATGATTGCAAGTGGTGAAATAAAGGACAGAAATCAGGTCTTGGCAGTTTTTGCATTTTCTTTCATGTGTATGTTTACGATGATTGTGGAGATATAAAGTATTAATGTAAGTCAGTATGTTTCAGTGAAAATCTCCAGCAATTCAACTTTATAACAATAATTAAAAAGACATATTGACTCTTTTCTGCAGTTCCAGCCTTGACATTTTAAAAAATAAAAAGTAAATTTCTTGTTGAGAGCAACCACATACAATAGTTTGCATCTGTTCTTCGTACTTTTTGAGTTCACTGATAAGCAAGTATACATTTGTGCTGGTGTGAGTCTTTTGCGCCTTTCCTGTAAGCTTACTATTAAAATACATTAAATTATTTTCTTTAAAAAATGCCTGAGAAAACACTGGGTTCAGGCAAAGTTTCTGTGTGACCCAGCCAACACCTGACAATAGGAACCTGATCTCCCCTTCTTAGACAATTTACTGAAATCACAACTGTGGATCTTTCCTCTAACCTTTTGAACCTTATATGCACCTCCTACTCCAAAGTGACTTTTATTGAGGACCTGAAAGCTATTTCTTTGAGATGGAATTTTCAGAAATGCTGCAGCCTCTGTCTTCCCAGTTCTTTGACCGTTGCCAGCTGACAGACACAGGTGGCCTAGTCACACTTAACACTGCCCAACCCTTTGGAACTTTGTCATGCTCTTTTTTTCTCTCCTCCTTCAACCACTCTCTCAAATGCCCAGTCACCTCTGTGTAGATCTTTCTTCTGCTGGTAATTACTGAATAAAATCTGTTTTTATTGATTTAAACTCAAATACATATTGTTTTTTAACTTTTGGGGAATGAAGTAACTTATGATCATTTTCATAGTAGTATAATTTTTTTGCATACGCATTTAAAATTTCTTGAGAAAGCAGCTAGAAATGTAATATCTGGGACATGAGACAGATGAATTTTTATGTTAATGAGAACTCCCAGACAGATTCCCCACACTATTGTGTTGTTTCACTCTTAGCACCAGCAATGTGTCAGAGTTCAAGCTGCTCCACAACATATGTGACATTTGGTGTTGTCACTCTTAGTAGTAACCACTCTAGGATATGTAGCAGCATCACAGTGAGTATTTAATTTTAATTTCTGTCATAACTAATAATATTGATTACTTTTATTTGCTTATTGACCACATATCTTTTCTTTAAATTGTCTATTCAGGTATTTCACATATTTTTATGGGTTGTGTGTCTTTGTTATTGTTATTGAACTGTAGGAGTTGTTTATACAGAAATTATATTACCCTTATATCAGAATAGCCATTATAACAATTTTCCCTTTGTCAGTAGTTTATATATTCATTTATCATGGCACTTTTTATGTACAAATATTTTACAATTTTGATGATGTCTCTTGTATCATTTTGGCGGGTTCATACTGTAGCTCCTGTCAAAGAAATATTTTTCTTCTCCAAGGTTACAAAAATAGTGACCTGCATTATTTTCTAGATATACTTTATTATTTTAACTTTTACTTCTATCATTAAAGTGGAATTAATTTGTGAGTATATGTGTATAAGCCAACTGTTACCATTTAGGGGTGCTGAGTTCCTTGTTTCTGTTCAGCAGAGTATTGAAGAACAGGACACAGAGATAGCAAGCAAGCAGCAGCTATATTGCAAAAGATACAGAAACAGACTCTCTGAATAGAAGGGGTCCATGAACTGGGAGTCTGGTAGGGGAGTTTTGGGCCTCTATTTATGGTCTCTGGAATGTCCTTTCCTTATCTCCAACCCTGCCCATGCTCTCCTCGCTGTTATTGATTGGTACCCCCTCTGTCCATGTTGTCTGTTTCCGTTTTACTATTAAATCGCCCACTTAGGAGTACAAGTACCGAAGTATCTGTCTGATTGGGTTCTCCACCTGTGTCCATGCAGCACTTTGGTCAGGTAGGAAGAGGACTCTCTCCATGCTCCTTTGTTCTGGCTCTGCCCCTGATCTCCTCTCTCTCATCTTGCTCTGACTGCCTGCACCCTTCTAGATCTCACTCCCTCACCAACTTTCTTTATTTTCCCACAATTACAAGATTAAAGAAGACTTGGAATTCTCTATAATTGCTTTGAACTCCTGGTTAAAAAATAATTTACTACATAAACAGGGAATCACTTCCAGGTCTTCCACTGTGTTCCAATGATCTACACATTTAACTGTTTTTAAAACAATGCTACCCACTGCTCATTACTGCGGTTTTACAATAAGTGTAAATTTGATTGCATAAATATTTTAAAATTGTTTTCTTAAGAGAATAAAATCATGTCATTTGTAGGTAAATGGATGGAGTTAGAGAAAATAATGCCATGTTAAGTTAACCAATCCCAAAAACCCAAATGTTTTCTCTGATATAAGGAGGCTGATTCATAGTGGGATGGGGAGAGGGAGCATAGGAGGAATAGATGAACGGATGGGGCAGTGTGGGAGGAGAAGGGAGGGGTATGGAGTTAGAAATGATGGAGGAATGTCATGGTCATCATTATTCAAAATACATGTACAAAGACATGAATTGGTGTAAATATACTTTGTATACAACCAGAGATATGAAAAATTGTACTCTATATGAGGAATAAGAATGTAATGCATTCTGCTGTTGTAAATAATAAATAAATAAATAAATAAATAAATAAATAAATAAATAAAATCTATGAAATATTCTACAGAGTTTTAATTGGAATGTTAAAGAGGAAGGAGGACAGTTTAACCATACTGAAGCTTCTAATCTATAGCTATATCCCTCTCCAATTATTCAGGATTTAAAATTTACTGATAATTTATACTTTTTTACATAAAAATTTCACACATCTTCTTAAATTCAAATCTAAATTTTCATTTTGAATTTAATGAGTTTACAAATCTTATGTATTTAAATTTTATATTTTTCATTATTTGTTGACAACATATAAAAAGAAATATTTATAATGAACTTGTAGGCTGTGGGATTGTTAAATTCACTAAAATTTTCTAGACTATTTATTGCAGATATCCTAGAATTTTCCACTAACTTGATTATGTCATGTGAGTAAGTCTGTTTTTGCTTTTTGCTTACCAAAATTAGTTTCTTTCAGTTTGTTGTCTTTCCAGGTTTGTTTGTGTTTTCTTATTTCATGGGGTAAATCACTTGCACAATGCTGGGGGTCAGTATCTTTGATTTGTTCCCGGTATGGGGCTGGGGTAGGGGAAGCATCAGTCTTTTGCCTTAATGTATGTAAGTCTCATTTATTTTCATAGATATTCTTTCAGATGGAAGAAATTTCCATCTATTTCTAGTTGGTGTGTGTTTTTAGAGGATAATTGATTTTGTATTTTATCAGATGCTTTTTCTGCACCTCTTGAGATGATTATATAATTAATTGATTTTTGAATGTTCAACTAATCTTTAATTCTTGAACTATATCCTTTCTAATCAGGCTGCATTGTCCTTTTTATATACAGTTGATATCAAATTGCTAATATTTTGGAAAAATAAATTGAGATATTTCAACTAGCTTATTGGAACAGAAATATCCCTCATTTCAGAGTTGTCTCAGGATTGTTGCACTGAAAACATTACAAGACAACATTAGTTAATTTGCTCTCCCAGGTATGCAGGGCATTTCTAGAATGAGTAGGGTCCTTCTGAAAACTTCTGGTGCTCCTTCTGTGTACAGCTCCCTCCTCTTCATTATGTTGCTCTGACAGTTCTGGCTGGAATGGTTTCTGGAAGCCCAAACTTGAATTTGGTTTCTTTGGCCTCCTTGCCCTGGACAGTGGCCAGTATCTCTCTCCATAAAGTGTCCTGGAGTAATCATGGGCTCCTCACCCCCATTGTTTCTTTCTCTTAAAGAAACCATACTGAAGATTCTAATCTATAGATATGTCCATCTCCATTTATTCAGGTTTTAAAAATTTACCAATAATTTATATTTTTTATATAAAAATCTCACAGATCTTATTAAATATAACTCTAAATTTCCATTTTGAATTAAAGATCACTTCCTGTGCTTCCTGTAAACAAAGGTCTGAAATCATTGTATCATATCCTAATTCAATTTTCTAGTTTTGATAGTAACAGGGTGATTTAATTCCTGGATAACTCCATCAGGAAGTCAGCTATGATATAATTTTGAAGCTATGTATAGGACTGTGTTACCTATCAAGGATATTAGGAGAATTGCATGAACTCATCTAGATATAAGTATTTGTCTTTCAAGGTTTAAAAACTCAGATGCCTTTAGAGACAAATAAGTAAGAAAAATGTACAAATTGGCAAGGATAGGATGTGGCTGAACTGTGACTGTAGTAGACAGTTCATCCTTCAGTAAAATAATCTCTTACAAATGTTTATCGGCCCTGTTAAAATAGTGTGAGTGCACACACACACACTCAGACATACACACACACACAATCACGACCTCTATAGCTATCAGTTTAGCTTCAAATTGCAGTTAACCATTTTAGAAATGATTATTATCAGAATTATTAAATATGAATCAAATGCAAATTTGTACAGGATCCTATAAGCCATTCTCTAATTTCCTCCATAAATCCCTTTATGTTTTGTGTGTAAGAAGCACTGAACTGTCCTGGGCTTCCAGAAAGGTCCCCATGCCCATCAGCCTTGACACATGTTCTTCTCTGTGCCTGTTTTGCTCATTGGTAGGATGTGCTCCATCTTAAAGTCTTTGACAGCTAAGTAGTGACTTTTGTAGAGATTTTTTTTTTCTAGAACTCCTAGGCATATTTAAGGACTCCTTTAATTGAGTTTTACCATTATACCTTGTAACTTTTAACTTGTTAATGAATCCCATTTTATTATAATTTCTTTTCCATAAAATAGTCTCATGATTTGGATTCCAAAAAGACAGAGACCATACCTTTTCATCTACGAATACCCAGAGCCAAATAGTCTGTCTAAATGAAAAGGGTTTAGTAAATCCACGGCCACAAGAATGAATAAGTAAGTGATCAACAAACTAATGAATCCCTTTTATTGTTCATCCAATTGCTAGAAGTTTTTGTGTATCACATGGGAAAAATTAAACTGACAAGCTAATGCAGTTAGGATTTAATAAAATATATCCTAAAGATCTTGGATTATTGGTACCATATTGAGAATCACATAGATTAGAGAAAGTTCTACTTAATAGTGTGCCTTCAGTAATGCATTCTTTATACCTCTTGACCTTAAAGGACAGAACATTTCAAAAAGAAAATCAAAGGTTGGAATCATATATCTAACCTCATCCATTACTTATCTTATTTTCCACAACATCAAATAATAAGTGGGGGATTGAAGGATCCTCTTCTCCAAATATTTGCAAACATCTTAAATGCTAAAGCTGATAAATGTAATTTTACTTAGAAAAAGGGTCTTTGCAGATTTTAATAAAGCCAAGGATACTTAAAAGTTTTTTTATTTATTTTAAAATTAGTTTTAATTAGTTGTACATGACAGTAGAATGTACTATGATGCATCATACACAAATAGAGAATAATTTCTCATTTTTCTGGTAATACATGCTGTAGGATCCCACTGGTCATGTAATCATATATGTACATAGGGTAATAATGTCTGATTTATTCTACTATCCTCATATCCCATCCCGTCCCTTCACTCCCCTCTACAAAATTCAAAGTAACTCTATTTTTCCCCATTCCCCGGTCCGTATTGTGAGTTAGCATCTGCATTCAGCCTTTAGTTTTTATGGACTGGCTTATTTCACTTAGCGTGATATTCTCCAGCTCCAACCATTTACCAACAAATGCCATAATTTTATTCCTTTTAAGGCTCGGTAATATTCCATTGTGTGTGTGTGTATCCATATATATGACCTGCATATTTATACATATGTGGTATATATATGTGATATATATACATATATTTATATCACATTTTCTTTATCCACTCTTCTGTTGAAGGGCATCTAGTTTCGTCTCATAGTTTAGCTATTGTGAGCTGAGCTGTTAGAAACATTGATGTGGCTGCATCACTATGATATGCTGATTTTAAATCCTTTAGGTATAAACTGAGAAGTGGAATAGCTTGGTCAAATGGTGGTTCCATTCCAAGTTTTCTGAGAATTTCCATACCACTTTCCATAATGGTTGAACCAATTTGCATTCCCACCAGCAGTGTATGAATGTTTGTTTTCTCCCACATCCTCACCAACCTTTATTGTTGGAATGACAGGTGAACCCAGTCATAGGAACCTGAGCTATGATTTGTAAAGTGGGAGACATTACTGAATATTGTCCAAGGTCGCTCTGGCACAGGCTCTAATTTCCCAATCAACTGCCGAAGGTGGTGATTTCTATTTTTTCTTAAGTACAATCCAGATAATGCTTAGTATACTTTTAAACCATTGTTCAGATTTTCCTTTTAAAGAATGACTATGGTGCGACTCTACATCCTGTACAACCACAGAAATGTTAAGTTGTGCTGCAATTGTGCACAATGAATCAAAGAGCACTCTGCTGTCATATATACCTAATTAAAATAAATAAATAAATTTTAAGAAAAGAATGACTAAATCTCCTTCTTGTCTTATATTCAATTATATGAATCCAAGATATTAGAGTCTTGTCTAGCTTAGGATCTCCACTTGGGTTGTATCTCTTTATTCTAATGAACAGGCAACAATCACAGTTCAGATTGTCACTATTTTAAGTATGTGCTAATCCATGATCAAGACCATTTTTATAAGTCATAATTTTGCTAAGAAAATCAATGTCCATGAAGAGTAAAGTATATGATTTAGTTTCCTTTGGTAAACATTCTTAGTGATCAAATGCCCACGCTGTTGGTCATGATACAATGATGGATCAGTGCCCGTAGGAGATCTTTCTCTCCATCACCTGTAAAAAATATGACCAGCAACACTGTAAGTGAGATAACTTAAAACTCAGGGATTACACAAAGATAAAATTCCATTCACACATAAACATTTTTATAATGATAATTTTTATTTCTTGCTTTTTATAAAAAAAAAAAATTATTTCTTGCTTTTTATACCTTGTAGAGTAAAATCATAAACTCTCCGTCATTTATAAAATGTTTGAAAATCTAAGATTTACTGTTTGAGTGTGTTTGTACATCAATGTTTCTATACCCAGGTATTGTGCCTCTGTCCTTTCATTAATCATATTGAGAAACCATTGATGACAGAGTAATATTTGAGTGACTCTAATATCATGTTCATCTGCATTTAGAGTCTGTGTTTTGTCCATAGTTCGGCTAAGTCGAGTTGAGATTGTTGATCACTTCCTCTCTCAGTCAGTCTCACATAAGAAAGTGGAGTTGGACTGAAACTAAGACAGTGATATGACGGCTTTGATACCAGGTCCAGATTGGAAGTCTTGGGAAGGGAAGAGGTTTGGGAAGCAAGTGCAGAAACTTGACAGATAATACTCCTTCAGAGTCAGAGAGTGATGTGTAACCCTTTAAAAGTGAATGGCAGAAGCACTACCAAAACATAAACCCTGAACACTCACTACAAGGGAAAAATAACTACAGCCAATGCATTCTGCGACTCAAAAGCCTAATTTTCCTATGAATGATGTCACAAGAAGGCTTAACTCTCAGGGGTTATATCTTGCTATCTGTTGAGAAAGAGGCACAGCTTGGGATTAAAAGATGGGCTCCAAAGTTAATATTTATTGCTTGATCTTTCCAGTTTTTCAGTGATAAAAGACAACTCCTGATACAGTTTATGGCTTATAAAAATGATCAAATGTAATATGATACAAAGATAGTTTTAAAAGTTTAATCTAAGTACAATTTTATTTTATTTTTTAGCTACATTGGCATGATTCTGAAATACCAGGGATTAGGGTAAGCAACTACAGCTATCACCACAGGGTTAATATGTTAATTCTTCCCTGCTCCTTAACATTGACAAGTCAGAAGAATAAGGACAGATATTTTGTAGTTTATTTTCCCCTCATTCCCAATTTTCACAAGGAGTCAATACCATCCTTTAGTGGAGTAATAAAGAGAGAATCAACATGACATTCTACAATTTACTAGACAAGCCAAAGTACCTTCCTAGGGGGTTTTGGTAATGAAATACTGTCGTTCACTTCATCCATTTCAAAATCAAATTAAAGGCCTAAGGGGAAATCTCCCTGAAGAATTAACATTTTTCATGTTGCATATATGTATAATACAATAATTCTTAAATTGGAGGCATTTTTTTTTCCTGAGTGTCATAAAAAGGAGAAGAGGGTGAAATGGTAAATTGGAATGAGCCTGAAGAATCCCAGATTCAACGCTTTCCAATTTACATTTTCTAAGGTCTGTTTACAATGGTTTGTAATCCCTCATCTCAAGATAATTGGCATTTTCTTTCATATGGCGGTTCTTCACTTTTCAGTGTTGGTGGAAAACAAATTCAAAAACATGTGCTTCCATAACTTTGTTCTTTTTCATTTGAGGGTGTCCACCAGGGTCCTACACATAGTAGGTCTTTGATAAAGGTCTGCCAAAAATCACAAGGCTGGCAACAACAGCAGACAACTCAAGGTTTTACCCCACTTCATTCAAGCCTTTGATGAAGGATTCTGATCAAAGAAGGAGACACTTGAATGGCTTGCTCTTGCGCTCTTTAGAGAACAGGGCAATCCTGCCTCTATTTAAAAATCCAAAACTATTGCAAATGTTTTGTGTCTCAGTGAGGGTGGAAGACTGCTGCCCTCTTCATTTGTCAATTTGTCCATTGCTGATCTTTGAAGAAAGTCCCCATTTCTGAAATGCTTGTAGTTGAGGAGTCTAATGAGAGGAAGAGGGCACAACGGACTCAGCAGATGGGTATAGAGGTTGCAGAGTCTCCTGGCCCTGTGGATGTGATACTGTATGATGATGTGCTTTGGATGAAACATACACATATGTAAAACCCTGGCATTTTACTGAGTGCTGCTTTTGTTGAATGGAAGTAGAACAAAGCCCTCAATTAAGATAAAAATTATGATTTTCAGATTTTTCAGTTAATTTGTTATGGTGATGCCTACGTTGAGTGGTAAATGCCAGGCCTTTGATGTATTCCCTATTCCCTTCCTTAAAAAGAACATCACAGGCAAAACTCCCCATCTTTATGTCTCTTTACTTTTGCAGTCACAGTGCAAACACTTTCTCATCTCTACAACAAGAAACAAGAAGTTTCTATATTTAAAATACCTACTCTTGCTTACATTGAAGTGGTAAAGGAGCATATGAAAGGCTTCTTATAAAATGCAATCCTTTTGCTTATCCATCTGAACTCTCGTTCTGACTCTTTAGAAGCAGCCAATTTTTGTATTAATAAATATCTCTTAATTTTTATCATATCTGAGGCATTCATTGCTTCTTCCTTCATTCAGTCAAAATACTATTTGAGTCACAAACACATGGTGTCCATTGTCGAGAGCAGGCTCACCCTGCTCTGAGTCACTCCATGGTGTTTTGAATAACCATTTCCACACTGTGCCCAACTCTGAGTTACTATTCTGCTTTATGAAGCAGGAATGTGCCATCAGCTACCCCATTTTGAGTTTTAAGTGCTAAGGTAGCATGATTCTGCCTTGTTCGTGTAAGTAAAAAAAAACACCATCTGCCTCGCACAATCATAAGGCACAAAATGATAAAATTAATTGCACTAATAAAAATGACTGCCTGTGAAGTTATCAAATTAATCAGAACCACATGGATGCATGGTCGTATCAAACTCCTATTGGAAAATCCAGACCCATGGATTTATTGAAAACTCCAGATTGCCAAATAAAGCAACCCCATCACCTGAGGCCTATAAAGGAGAAGCACCCCAAGATTGGACATGAGGGCACACTGACCCCATCACCTGGCCACTTGTCTGAGCCTTGCAATAAATCACTACAGGAAAGAACTTCCAAATTTCTGACCTGTGCCATTAGCAAAGCATGGTTTCTCCTGTCTGTGACAACCACACACAGCCCACTCCAAATTTAGACCTCAAGCTAACACTGAAATGGCTGCCTGTGTGGACCCTGGCCTAGAATAAGTTTCGGTGTTTTGACAGCTCTGTGCCCCGAACAGGTTCTTTGGCTGACCACCTACAGTGGCTCTTTGCATTCAATATCTGCTCTCTCTTTCCCTCTGCTTTCAGTTCAGCCTCCTGAACTCCTGTCACAGCCTTAACTCTTTCTTAACCTTTCTTCAACATGTGTGTGTGAAGTAGGATGGGCAACTTGAATATTATAGATATTGAATATTTAGATTGGAATAAAAGAAAGTGTGTTTGCCTGGCTCATGCCTATCAGGTGACCTGGGAGTACTTGGTGAACTGCTACTGTTGAAAGTGGTACAGCCTCTGAATTTGTTGTTGTTCAGTAAATCCTGTCATGTGGGAAGACAAAAATGTGTTTGGTCTATGTTAGTGCCACAGCTTGCTCATGACACCACTGCACTTGGCACTTGAGATTTGAACTTGACAGCACAGACTCAGGGTGGCTTAATTTGGCAGAGCAGTGCTTTTCAAGCTGCCTGGGCAAAGGGACAGAGCTTGACCACCAATGGATCAAAGACTGATGTTTTTGTACAAAGTGGCACTAGGAAAATAAAATCACAAAAACAAAAGCTACGAATCAAACATTTATTTCTTACATTCAACAAAAAAAGAAAGCCGTTGCCAAATTGCCCATAACTTTATAAATTTATATCTACATGTTCTCATCAAGGAGAGGCAACTTGACATCTCTGGCCTAAAGGAAGAGGGTGCTCAGAAGCATGTGTGTGGGTCACAGTAGGGGTTGACTTTCCTCCAATTCCTCTTACATCTTATAGTCAAGGTTGCTGCTCCCACCAGCCCCCTCAGGATGTTGATTCCCTCCCTTCTCTTTAAGGGTAAGCTTGCTTATAATTGTCCCAGGTCTTTAAAGGGAACGATGTGTTCAAATGGAGTCTTTCAGATGGGGCTCCATAAGATCTCCTGGGAGAGTCTGGGCAAGGAGACAGTTTGAAGTAACATAAATGAAAATCTTTCTTGATCCTTATTTTTTTTTAATCATTAACTTTAGCATTGATTTATGGATTCTCTTATGAAATTTGAATATATGAGTTCCTAACATGCCTTTGTCTTCTTTTCTTCAATGTCCAAATTTGTGGTTATCTCCCTATCCTTTGTTTTTCTTTGGCTGCCTTGGTAACACACATACTCATGTGTGCCCATGCTTGTGCAGAGAACACACACACGCGCGCGCGCATTCATGCCTGTGATTCTTGTTTTGTCAGTTATGTACTATCTCTTGAATTCTTCCTTCGTGAATTGGCACATTAACATTAATGATTTGTGTTATCTAAAGCCCACTCACTCTGTGTTTTTTCTGTTAACAACTGTCAGCTGTCTTTTTATAAGGATGGCACTGTATGCTGCTCTGTAATCACAGTTATGTTTTCTGGACTTTTTTCTATCCTTTTTTAACAAAAGAAAATCTCTTCACAGTGATTTATTGTTAGCATTTCATAAAACAGTGTTTACAACAGAGAGAAGTCAATTCGTAGGATCAGGTTTCCTCTTCTACAATTCAAACCAACAACCCCTGTGACAGTCAGGAGAGATAATTGCAAGCATTAAAGTTTTGGGGATCCTTTTTTCACTTTATCAAATACTTAAATATAATACTGTTTGGTCAACTTTACTTAAATGACACATTTCTTGTGCCTCTATTTTATTTGCCAATTTCCCTTGAATGTTTTTTTTTTCTGATTTATTTATTTTTTCATTTGGATAACTGATCACATTGTTTAGTTATCAAATTATTGAAGCAATTCTATTTTTTGTACTGAAAAATTGGTTTCATTGAGGCTTCTGAATTTGTATTCTAATTGAGATTTATTTATTTATTGTATTCTAATTCTATTCTAATTTGTATTCTAATTGAGATTTATTTATTTATTGTATTCTAATTCCAGATTTATTGATAGTGGCCATCCTGAGATTTCTTCATTAAACTCTGTATGATAACCACAAATGTCATTGTCCTGACTACTCTTGATTAACTGAATTACATCTTCAAGTATCCTTATCAGAAACTATTTATAAAACACAAATCTACAGATTCTTTGCAATGGCAATGTCCTGAACACACTTGTCCATAATGCTTTTGTTTAAGTACATATTCAAAGTTACATTTCCTCAGAATACTGTAGGCAATGATAGAAATTTCTATAATTAACTCTAATTATTACTTTATTTATATAATTGTTATACCTGTACTTTAGCAATTACTCATGGATTTTATTTCTTGCGAACTTCAGCTCTCAATGATATTGATGAGATACTGTCTAACAAAACAATTCTCACTTTTCTATCATATAAAAAGCATTCAGGATATTATTTTATTGTGTTATATTTTTCTAACATTATGTCTAAGTATGGATTTATTTATTTTGGGAAAAATAATTTACCATCATTGATTTTTAGCCCTATCACACTGAAGAACCATATATATCTCTTTTCAGTTGGGGAAATACTTAAAGTCACATGTGATTTATTATAACCACAAAGAAATTATCATTACCACAGAGTAAATCTTTCCTGTGTCTTTTCTGTTGTCTCCATCTTTAAATTCTCACAGTAGTAGCATCCCTGGTCTTAACTCTTTCTTTTTTCTCCATTAAACTATTTTTTTTTTTACTAAGACCATTCCTTATGTGTGTTCAGGAGGTTTTTTTTCCTTTAGATTATGTTCAGCTAATATCTGGGGACAGATTTTTCTCCTTGTATTATACACTTCAATTGTACATGACCAATGTGTAATGTCAAATATTCTCAATTATAGTATCATATAAAATATTATAAGACATTATCATCACAGTATAAAAATACCTTGTACAATGACATACATTAAATTCTTTTTTTTCTAACTTTCTTTTGATTTTCTGGTAAAAGTCTTGTGTTCTTTAATCTTGGTATTTCCTCTTCACTGAGATTCTTCAAAAGTTTGCTCAAACTTGTACATCTACTTAGATTGTAGAATGAGGGAATAGGAAGAGTGCCTGTGGGTTGTGGATATGACAGTGTGTAGACTGATGAGCTTTACCCTCGTGGATGAGTGCAGAGACCTTGGAATTGCCAGAAGGAGAATGTATTTAATCTGGTATTCCAAAACCCACAGCACATATTTTAATTTGTGTAAGATGGATCAGCTACCTCCTCAGCTATAATACAATACATTACAAAGCCGGTGTTTTTGCTTCAAAACATTGTTGAATCTCCTAATGACTGACTTCCTTTCTAAATTATTTCACATACATTAATTTATATATTTTTGGCTATTTTTTTTTTTTTTTTGCTATTCCAACAGGATCTCGGTAACCATGAGAGGCAACTTACATGCAAAGTCTGTCACAAGGTAAACAAAGTAATATTTTCTATATGAACACAGTTGGTACTTAGCACTTAACATATACTACTTGCCATAATATTTTTTACTTCTACCTTCTATTTTCTACATAAATGCAAGAATTAAATAATAATTCAAGTCTCATGGGTCATATATTGAGGTTACAATTGTGTAATTTAGTAAAGTAAAATAGCAAATAAACCAAAAAACTTGAAGGATTCTTATCAGACAACTTTACATTCCCTATTATTGATGTGGCATTCCTATACTATTTTAAATAAATAATTTATTATTTGAATTACGTATCCACGTTTTTATATTGAAAAGACAAATATAACAAAAAGTCAACTGTGAGTTCTTGGCTTCAGTGGTGCATAATGAGTGATTTTCCTTTGCTTTCAAGATTTTGTCTTTTTTGACAATTGCACTATGATATACTTAGGAATAAATCTCTGCATTGTCATCCTTGAAGTTCTTTGAGTTTCTTGGATGTGTAGCTTAGTGATTTTTTTTGGTCAAATTTCATAAGCTTCAGGCATTATTTATTAAATACATTTTTAGCTTTTACATACATTCCTTCTGCAGCCCCAGTGTGTGTGTGTGTGTGTGTGTGTGTGTGTGTGTGTTGGCAGTCGATGATATTCCACATTTTTCTGAGACTTTCTTTGTTTTTTTTTTTTCTTTCTGTTCTTTAGGATTTTATAATCTTCTCTGTACCTTCAAATTCACATATCTGTTCTTCTGCCCCCCTCAAATCGACTGTGTGATCCCCTGTGGTGAATTTTTCATTTTGGTTCTTGCACTTTTCAACTCTAGAAATTCCATTGCATTCCTTTCTTTTTTCTTATTCTTTTGTGCTGCTCTTGATTTTCATAAGAGATTGGATTGTCCCCCACTGTTTGATTCATTCAAACCTGGCTTCTTCTAGTACTTCAAATCTAGATATAATACCCTAGGTATGCGTATAAGTGGATATGCATGCCTTTGTTTTCCTGAATAAAGTCTGGGCTTTCTTGTTCATTTATATCTGTTTATATCTGTTAATTTTTGTCAAAACTGAACATTTTAGATAACAGAGTATAGATAATATCCACTTTGCAAACTACAATCCCCACACTCCATAACTGACAAAGCCTTGTTCTTTGTTTAGTGACTTGATTGTACTAATTCAGTGAAATCTTTGTCCGCATAATAGTTAGTTTCTGTTTTCACTCTTGAAAGGACCAGGCACTCTTTGGACATTTACACAGTCCGTCTGCCATCAGAGATCACTGTGGTCCCAGCTAGCCTCCTTTTGAGTGTTGCTTATTGTATTCTCCATTAAATTTTTAGCTGGTCTGCGTTCTTTGGTATCACATCCAGCTGTTAGCTTCTGCTAATTGCCAGCTGATTACTTTAGTTATTATTTTTTCCTTGACAACACACTGTGAACATAAATTGCTTCACAATCTGATCCAATTTGAAGTAGGCACCTCTGCACGAGCAGAGTGTTTCCTGTCTTGGAGGCTTGCTCCAATTTCTGGGAGGCACTTCCTCACTGTCTCTTTTCCTAGTTCTTGCTGCTAAACTTATAGTAAATGTGATGTTTTCTGTTTTACTGCCACTATCATGGAACTACCAGCCTCCTCTTATTTGTTTACAACCTAGTTGTTTTCTACAGATGAACTTCCCACATTCTGTTTCAGATAAGGTGATTTCCCTTAGAGTGGGTTGCAGAGATCTTTTTTCTTATAGTCAGCCTCACCTTCACAGGCAGAATCTCTGTGCCATTGAACTAGACCTGAGGTTGCATATAGTGAATGCTTCTCCCATATGGACACAAAGACTGTATGAGTGCCATGTTGGGTAGGGATGAAGGCCTTGATCTTCATGATTTGGTCCTTTTCATTGTAAAATGTTGTGACCTCTGAACAAAATGAGGTAGAAGCAATAAAAGAATGTTTCCTATTCTTAAATCTTTTATTGAGATGCATTTCTGCTTCTAACTAGAGGCTTGGTGGGAGGAAACCCTGATTCTATTGTCTGAACTTGCCAGCAAGAGAACTTGTGCATTACTTATTAGGAGAGATTTTGGTTGCCTAGAGTTCTACACTATAGCTCTAAGCTGGATGCTGGGAGAAGAGGAAGACTGATGGTCTTGGCCACAGAGACCTGGAATATAGTTTCTTTCACATTGAGTTGGATATGGAAGTAGATACAGGATTTTTAAATAAACATTTGTTTATTGTAATATGCTATTTGTAAATACTTAAGATATTAAGCATTGTGATGACTATTTACCAATTAAGTCTTTGTTCCACTGGGGAGAGCTTCCACTGAGCATATCACACTGCAATTTTGGATGTCAGAGAGGAAATTTGTGACTATGCAAATTTCATTCTAAGGACAGGAAACACTGTTTTTCTAAGGAAAAAGAAAAAGAAAAAAGTAAAAAGAACCCAGACTTTTGTCAGCTTTAGTAACAACAAAATGTTTTATGAAAGGCTTAGGACTGGAACAGTTTAGAATTATGAGTGAGATTCTGATGTATTGAAGATGCCTATGAAACTAACACAAATAGTCGTTAAGTTACTGAATAGCTGAGCCCCTAAATATGTGATTTGCAGAAGATCACGTTTAGTTTGTGTACAATAACTAAAATATATAGAATTAACACTAACAACACACTCATAAATTTCAAGAAGAAATTAGATATAATTATTTCTCTAAGGACTGAGCAAAAATAGATGTTCACCCTTGACCACTATCTATAGAGCTTTTTCACTTATCTGGAGGGTACAGAGAATAACGTATAGAAATAGATGCAGAGCAAGTCCATGAGCACATCATAATAAAAGATGTGGGAGGAACTCAATATTTTCTACCATTTTATTTGCAATTCTTAATATGGAAATGCATATTTATCAAATACCCAGGTTCTTTCACCAGAGTTTGGTAGTTAGTGTTTTGCTTCTCAATATGACATCATCATATTTTCTTTTCTTTATCAGTTTGATACACTGTCTTTCCAAGAGGTTTCTTCTCTAATGATTACCTCTGATATGCCCCATGGAAATTTAATTTTTCCCATGGTCAAAATTTGTCCCCATTTTCTTGCTAGTTTAGTCATTGTGACTGTCATCTGTGTAATGGTGGAAGCTGGAAAACTTTTCCAGTGAAGATTATGCAAGCAATCAGATTTTTTTTTTTTTTTGTTTGTAACTAAGTCTGGATGTTTTCAGAGCTCCTTCTGGTCTTCTTCAATTCTTGCTTCCATAGGCAGACACAGTTATTTTTTTAAACTCAGTTTTTTTTTTCAGTTGTAGGTGGACACAATATCTTTATTTTATTTATTTATATGTGGTGCTGAGGATTGAACCCAGGGCCTCACACATGCTAGGGGAGCCTTCTATCACTGAACCATAATCCCAGCCCCAACAGTCATGGTTATTAATTTCAAAATTCCTACTTTCTGTGAATGACAATCAACCCTTGATCATCACAAATTCTGCTTCTCCAATAATTCCCACTGATGATTCTTTGACTTACCACTATTTTAACAGCAATAAAAACCTTGCTTTATCAAGCTACCTTTGAACACACTGAATACACAAATAATTATATTCTTTTTATAGTTTCTTTGAATTCTCAATAGGATCATTTAGCATGGCCAAACTATCACTTGTCTGAATTTATTAAAATTATGAGGTGGAAGTCTGATTGCAACCACCTTTCAAAGAACCATTTGATTTTAATGACAATTAGAGAAAATATTTCTTCTGTATCATACAGAAAATAGGGCTTCATTTGCCTAGAAGTCACTAACTGATCAGAAGAAAAGCTTTAATACTAAGTGAGTCTGAAGTAAAAATCGCAATATGCCATATTAAAAGGCATTTTTGCATCTGGAAGAATGTTTATGTCATACCTCAGCAGTGAAGCCAAGTCAATGAGTACGTTGGGTATCTTTTCTATAAAAATACATAACTCTAAGTTTCTATCATACAAATTATCTTTTAGAAAAAAACATCTTGATGACTCCTTGCCTTCCTGTTCCTGTTGTCTTCTTTGCCTGGATTCCTACATGGCTCCTTACTCTTTTCACGCTAAAAGAGATGGCAACACAACTGTGCTACTGTAAGTCTCCAGAGGAGAACTGATCCTTGTCCCTCCAATTTTGTATTATCTGCATGCATTACTCAGGTTTTTGTCCCTAGGACCAAAATATCTGTCAAGAACTTGGAGGAGGAAAAGTTTGTTTGGGGTTCATGGTTTCAACGGTCTCAGTTCATGATTGGCTAACTTTATTGTTCTCTGGCCCTATTTGGTAGTTACATTAAAATACAACAAATAATAGAAAGTTTTAAAAAATATTATCCAAATTATTTCTGTATCATGCAATAAATATTGTTATTTGAATAATAGGTTGTGTTACAGTGAGAGGAGGATTAGAGGCAACATTATCAGGGAAAGATGGATTTTACATGATTTGAAATTCCAATTAATGCCTAAAAATTTCATGATTCATGGATTCTCTAAACTTTTCTTCTGCAACTCAAATGGTAGAAAAAAAAAATCAAAGCTCTGAGATATGGTATTCTCTGCTTTCTTTGAATACTAGATTCTAGCTGGCAGAACCTATGCTATATTTTCAGTAGGTAGACATTGAATGCTTAAGTACTATATTTAATTAGAAGAAGGATTTAAGAGTTTCTTATAAGGGAAAGGAACATCTGTGATACAAGAAAAGATTTTCACTACACTTTTAGGGCACATACAGCACTTACATCTAATAATGGCCCTCACAATTGGTGTGCAAGTAATAAAAAATAAAAAATAATAACATGCCTATAGAAATACATACACATGCAGAATAGTAGGGATGACATCAATCACCAGACGAGAACAAATCAATGTTTCAGTTCTTTGTGAGCCTAGAAGAACCTCTTTTTTATAACATTGTCGTGTAGTCTCATAAATGATTCTAAAGAGGGGCACTTGATCACAAAACATAATAAAGAAAGAAAGAATAATCTAACTTTCCTTGAAGTATACATATATGTGTATGCATGTATATGGATTTTTCCTTTTTCACATTTTAGTAGTTCATTTAAATTATTTGTAATATTGGAGTTCATTTTCATAATTATAAAAGCATGGAATATAATTTTCTCCAATTCAGTCCCCAGTGCTTCTCTTACCCTCCACTCTTCCTCCCTTGTTCCATTTCGTATACTTTATTGATCTTTCTTCTAATTATTTAGAGTTTTTTTTTAAATAATACCTTGTGGGTATGCGTAAAGGTGAGATTCACTGTGGTATATTCATATATGTGAATATAAGAGTTTGGTCAGTTCATTCCACTGTTCTTCCCTCTTCTCTGCTTGTCAATCTCCTTCCTCTATTCCAATGATCTCTCTTCTTTTATCATGAAAGGTCTCCCTTTTACTTTTTTCTCTAGATTTAAATAAATAAATACAACTACATGTGCTATCATGTGCAACACAGTGTTTTGCTATATATATACCTTGTGGAATGGTTGAATCTTGACAATAACTAAATGCATTACCTCGTAGTTATTATGTTACTAGCACATAGCATCTACACTTTTCATGCTTGTCAAGAATACAATGTTGTCATTAATGATGATCACTTTTTGTATAATAGATGTCTTGAAATTCATTCCTCCCATCTAACCGTAATTATGAGCTGTCTCTTAGATCCATATCTTGAAAACCAAAGAGAGCAAATTAAACATATGGCTATCAACACAGTCTTCAGGCATTTTATCAAGTCATGAAATGCTGCAAAATTGTGTTTGAACATATTTCTTTTCCTTCCCTTTACTTCCCTTAACTTTGGAGATTCTGTGCAGAAAAGCAAGAATTTGTAAATTGCTGTCTTACAGTAAACAAAATAAAACAAAGCTTGTTAAGAGTAGAAATGAGGAGTGGAAGCACTGATTTCTTTCCAGGATTTGTAATCTAAGTTTCTATTTTGATTGGGACTAGTCTGAAAACCATTTAGGTTTTCACAAAAAATGGACATGTGGTGCTTCTGTTTGTTTCTGTCATTATGTTTAATCAGCCATCCTACCTCATAAGATACATGTAGCAAGTATTTAAATTCAAAGCTGTTAATCTCCTTTTATTAGTCCACTTTGAATAAAAAGGAATATCCATTTTTAGTAAAATCAGAAAGTCCCCATCCTCTGGAAATTTAAAGGTGATAAAAATCACAAAGATAACTCTTAGTCAAATACAATAGACAACCCCTAATATATAGAAGATTCCCGGGAAAAGAAACTTTTGAAATATTCTTAAAATGTGCAACTTACACTGTTGAAGAATGACAATGAGTTGATCAAGCAAGTAGTGGGAAAGGTTATTTCATGCAAAGGCAAAGAGAACAGATTTGGGAGAGTGAAAATATTGGCATAGATATACTATAATGCTATAGCATCTGATGTTCCTTGAATAGATAGTCACACCATTCAATTTGATAGTCAAAGCAAATGACTCAGAATTCCTCTAAGTATCTTCTTATTTTATCTCCTTTTCCTATCTTGCTTTCAAAAGGATTTATTTCTCTAAGAAAAAGATGAGAAGAACTAGATTCATCATTCAAAATGGAGGTACTAGATCAACATCACCACCACAATTAGCATGCATAAATTATGTAAGTGGCAAGAAATGACTAGAGGATGTCTGGGGTACATATTTGATAAAAAAATAACCATTTCCTTTTTGTGCTATATCTAAATATTTATTTATTTTTTTAATTTTTTTTTAATTGTAGATGGACAGAATACATTTATTTATTTATTTATTTAGGTGTGGTGCTGAGGATTGAACCCAGTGCCTCACATATACCAGACAAGTTCGTTTACCACTGAGCCACAAACCCAGCCCCCATATATTATTTTTATAAGTAGCAAAGTTTAGAAATTGACTTAGTCTTTTTAAAGATAATTTTATTTTGAGAGAGAGAGAGAAAATTTTTAATATTTATTTATTTTTTAGTTTTCGGCGGACACAACATTTTTGTTTGTATGTGGTGCTGAGGATAGAACCTGGACCACATGCATGCCAGGCGAGCGCGCTACCACTTGAGCCACATCCCCAGCCCTTAAGATAATTTTTAATTTCTATTCATTTGAATATTATAAGAATGTAGCTATCAAAAACAAAATACCATTATAGTTTTTTGCCAATATATATTAATTATTTTTTTAATGATGAATACCATGGATAATATAAATTAACTCTTAGAGGTTGCTCATAATATGTGAAAATGACATTCTGGAAGTCCCCAATGTTTCTCTGGAGAGTCTACATGTTAGTAGCTAGACTTTGGTCAGAGACAATAATGAATTTAAATTTTTGTTCTCATAAATTAGAGCTATGTGACATTGTATAAATTTCTCCATTTTACTTATCTCTGCTTCCTTATTGAATCTCCACCTGAAATTTTTTTTTAAATAACATTTAATTTAACATGTAAAATAATTTTTTAAGTGGAATTATAGAGGAATGAGAAACTGTTGACTAAAACTTGTATACAGAAAAGACTTCAAAGGGTATGTGAGTGAATGAGTGTGTGTGTGTGTGTGTGTGTGTGTGTGTGTGTGTTTATCCCCATTGTTTAAGACAGAAAGTGTGAGTCCAATAACAGAAAATAATACAGAGCCTGACACAGAAATCAATAAATATATGTAGAGTGATTAAATGAGCAAAAATTAAAAAGGGTAAGTTGACAAAATACACACTTCTAAGTCCATAAAAATTTCCAAATTTGAGATTATCTGTGGTTTTTCAATTGGCAGTAAGAACTATATTCCCATTATATTATTTCATTTATCATTTAATTATGGCCAGAAAGTCTGTACTTCTAGCAATTCTAAGTGACTCATTACAAGCATTAAAGCACTACATTTTGAAAATCAATGATGTAAATGTCACTCAGAGATGAGATCTACACTTGCTACTAAGAAAAATGATTTTTACAAAGCACATGCACTCATTTGATTGACAGACCTTCAGACAGAATTCAATAGCTTCAAGTTGTACAAATGTAAATTTGCTGATATGTGAGCTGGTTTGTTTTAACTGAAAACATTTTAGGACCCCTGAAGCTAGATGGAGAGGGAGTGTTTGAGAGAGATGCATTAAAAGGTGCAAAATGATAGACATTTACATATATAGAAAACATAGGATAATGGGACCTTTAAAAAAATGAAGGGACAAAGTATCCTGTGTAAGTTTGCAATCTCTCTGTGTTTTATTGCATATATGTTCCATAAGCATGTTTTAATGTTAAAACTAGAACAGTGACAACTTTTAAATTTACTAGGTGCACTAAAATTCCCTTAGAAATACATAATCTTAGAGATAATGTCAGCTTTCAAGGTGCTTACCAACCAGCAGGTAGAGAAAGCCACCAACACTTAATTTGAAAATCAAGCTGCTGATTAGCAGTGCAAGACTGCAAGAGATGTCACGCGGTAGTAAGTGATTAATTGCCACTTGAATCAAATTGACAGTAATTGATAAAGGACTTCAAGGAAGGAAGAGGTTATCTAATGACCTTCAGTTATGCAGAGGTGAACCTGTGATGGGTGCCTCTTGGTGAAAACTCATGTAGAAGGATAAAGCACTCTAAAGTAGCAGTAGAAAGGACTAGAACACTAAAAGCACTAGAAAGTCTTTTAAAAGATAAAGTGGAGCAATAAAGTTGGCACTCTGTATCTCCTTGGAAATGTACTAGGTATTCCACATACGTTCATTTCCTTACACTTCACATCCCCGAGAATTAGATATTAGCACAGAGGTTACAGTTGAAAAAGCTGGATTCTGGAAGTAAATAATTGACACAGTGTCATATGATAGTGGAGTATGGGATTTGAATTGTGGTTGATAACTCCAAACTTGCTCCTGTTCTATCATATGCCTCCAACATCTGGTATATTTGGAAAAAAACAATAATATAAATTGGTGATGATGTCAGGTCAATGCATTTTAAATATAATCATTCCAGTTATAATGCATTTTGAGGCTGTCAATTTCAATCCTTTAGAAGTTTGGATTTTTCTCCTGCTGTAATCTGTCCTCAACTGACTGACATACAGTTTCTGGCCACCCCTTTAACTGTTGTAATTGCCTTCAAGTTCTACTCTAGGACTTCTTAGCATAGAGACACTTAGGAACTATTTTCTGGTTGAGTTTACTTTCTTATTGTGGCATTCTCCATTTTTTAAGACTAGTTGATACAAGATTAAATACAAATTTTGCTTTGAAAAATGCTTAGAAAGAAGAAAATGTGGTTTTCTTTGGGCTTTTACTTCTACATTGAAAAAAATATTTATTCTTAGACCATTTTCTCTTTTAAGTAGATGGATATTTTGGTGTTGCTAGAAAAAGAGGTGGGAATTGAAAGTTTATATATATATATATATATATATATATATATATATATATATATATATATACATATATATATATTTTTTTTTTCAAATTTTATCTGTGTTGAAGGTATCATGCTAAGGATAATAACCCAATTGGAAAGACAAACACTCCATGATTCCACTAAGGGAAGGTCAAGAATGGTGGTTAGCAGGGTCTGGTGGAAGGGGGAATTGCTGTTCAGTGAGAACAGAGTTTCAGTCATGCAAAAATTTCTAGAAATCTGTTGTACAGACACCTGATTAGAGATGACACTTGTAAATTTGTTAAACAAGGAAATGTCATTTTAGATGATTTTTACCATAATAAAAACAACCAAACTAGAAATTCACAACAGAAAATTATTGCGTTCAAGCACTTAAATAATAAACAAGGTAGTTAGAGATATCTTTAAAACATTCCTTATTGAGAATCCAACATGGCGGCCGGCAAGGAAGCAACACTTTCAGTATCTCCACATTAACCGGATCAGAAACACCCATTAAAACAGCTACATTCTACCTACTGAGGAACTTCTAGCAAAATTCCACTGAAAGGAGACCTGCCAGGAATTAGTAAGTTATATTAGAGGTGACAGTTGGCCCCAGACAAGTGAATCTTGGCTGGCCACGCGGGCGCAGAGGTCCAATCCCGCAGCCACCGCCCAACCGGCTCTGCAAGCGGCCCCTGGAGGCCCCGGGCAGCGAGAAGGGTCCCCGCCTGGCCCAGCAGATGGCCCCCACCATCCTGGCTCTCCTGGCGGCCCCGCTCTCTCTGTGATCGGCCACCCCGCCCGCCCGGCTCTTAGCCACGAGGCCGCTGCCTACCGGGTTCTACAAGCGGCCCCTGGCGGCCGGCGCGGCGAGAAGGGTCCCCGCCTGGCCTGGCAAACGGCCTGCGCCCTCCTGGCTCTGCTAACGGCCCCGCCCACGCGGCAAACTGCCCGCCCCCCGCCCTCCCGGCTCTGCTGGCGGCCCCGCCTCCGGCCAGCGCAGGCTCAGCTCTGTAGGCAGCCCCTGGCGGCCCGCACAGCGAGAAGGGTCCCCGCCTGGCCCGGCAGACGGCCTGTGGGCGCTGCTAACGCCCTGCCCACACGGCTAATGGCCCCCTGCCCGCCTGGCTCTGCAAACGGCCCCGCCCACCCGGCAAACGGCCCCCCCGCCCTCCGGGCTCTGCTGGCACCCCGCCCGCGGCCAGCGCCCCAGGCTCTGCAGGCAGCCCCCAGCGGCCCTGCGTGGCGAGAAGGGTCCCCGCCAGGCAGACGGCCTGTGCCCTCCCAGCTCTGCTAACAGCCCCACCCCCACTGCGAACGGCCCCGCCCACCCGGCAAACGGCTCCCCCCCCCCAGACGTTGTGAAGAAAATCTAACCAAGCCTTTATGAAATAGCGAACTGGGAACTAAAACCAGAGATTGGGTCAGACCAGAGACAAGCCAGTTCCACCCCTCCCTTCGGACACTCCAACAAGGAGGCAGGGGCCCGCCATTGCAGAGAGGGGAAGTCACCAAAGTTCGGCCAAAGAGATTCCTTCTCAGCGGAATCTACTTTAGCAGGTGTGTGACTCCCACCCGCATCAGATACAAACAACCGGGAAACTTCAAAATCTCTCCATGGGCGTGACTGTAAGGGCCAAAGGACTCTCGACCCCCAACTCCAAATACTGCCAGTGACGTGGGCGTGACTGTAGGGGCGGAGGGAAGCAGAGAAGACTCCCCACCCCCAACTCCCCCAACCGCCAACTGAGAGGGCGTGACAGTAGGGGCAGAGGGAAACAGAGGGCACTCCTGACCCCCAACTCCTCCTACCGCCAGCGGAGTGGTCGTGATTGTAGGGGCTGAGGGAAGCAGATGGGATCCTCGACCCCCAACTCCCATTACCACCAGTGGCGACACCAATGGTCTTAGCCGCCAGACTCCGAAGGTGTGCCCACCAAAGGGGTCCGGAAAAATTAAACTATTGACTCCCAGAACACAGCTCCACAGCACTGGGGCTTAGATGAATGACAGAGAGAGTGCTCAGTCATTAGGGAAATAGAGCACCCAGAGGGGCTGAAAGTGTAACCAAATCCTTGGAGAACCTCCCCTGGTGCACAGGACCTGGCTGGCTGGCAGGAGGAAGGGGAGGAGGGGCTGTAGAAGTGAAATGGCTCTGGACCAACAGGATTGAGAGACTCCCAGGAGCCACCTTACAGGGATTGCTGTTGACACATTGAGGGCAAAACTCAGCCCGGAGGGCACAGCTTTGCCTACAGGAAGAGAAGAAAATGGATCTCTAAGACCTAATTTTATTTCTTATTTTATCTTTTCTCTCCCTTTTTCCCTCTTTCTCTCCCCTTCCAAGTTTTATTGTTCTTTCCATTCTCCTCTATGCTATCTAACTCCCCCTCCTTCTTACTTTTCAAGAGCACCTTCCTTCCCCTTCCCCCCAACTTTCATCCCAAGCATTATGTCCTCCATTTTGTGTAACTGTCTAAATGCAAACAGGTGAATGTTTCGAGGCCGTCTATAGTGCTCCTAAATACCTAGCTACTACCAACACCCTGATCCAATTGACGGTTAGCATCCCCCTTCAGTAGAGCAATCTTCTAAAGTAGCCAAGACATACTAACCCGTATACCTTCATAGCACCCAACATAAAGTCCTAAGAACAAAAAACAAATCACTATATGCATACAAAATCCGGAAGCCCTTTATAAATTGAATGAATCAGCTCTAAAGTACAATAAAGCCCAACATCTATAGGCATAATCTCCCACCACAAAGGAGAAACAACAGATATAAACAAAGCCAAAACAAATGTATAGGGGAAAGCAGTTACAAAGCAGTCAAACAGAGCTGGAAAGTAACGTGAACAACATGAAAAAACCAGGGAAAAAAGGAGTACAGATAATGCAGGACAACTTAAATCTACAGGAGGACCTAGAAGCATCAGAAACATGGACAGGGAAAGAAATCAAGGCATACCTAACTCAGATGGAACGGAATTTTAGAGAAGACATGAGACAGCAAATCCAAGAATTGAAAGTATATTTTGAAAACCAACTAAACAAACAAATTCAAACTGCAAAGAACGAGCTTTACCAGGAGATAGAGATCTTAAAAAAAAACCAAACAGTGATTTTAGAAATGCAAGAAACCATAAACCAGATTAAAAATGCTAACAAGAATATTACAAATAGACTAGATCAAGTAGAAGTCAGAACATCAGATAATGAAGACAAAGTTTATCAACTTGAAAAGAATATAGTCAACACTGAAAAGATGCTTAAATCTCACGAGCAATCTATCCAAGAGATATGGGATCTCATCAAAAAACCAAATTTGAGAGTCATTGGGATAGAAGAAGGCACAGAGATTCAAGCCAAAGGAATGGACAACCTATTGAATGAAATAATCCTAGAAAACTTCCCAGAGATGAAAGATGGAATGGATTGCCAAATCCTGGAAGCCTACAGGACCCCAAACATCCAAAACTGTAATAGGCCAACTCCAAGACATATAATTATGAAGATAGCCAACATACAGAACAAGGAGAGAATATTAAAAGCTACGAGGGAAAGGAGGCAGATTACATTCAGGGGTAAACCAATTAGGTTAACGGCTGATTTTTCATCACAGACTTTGAAAGCGAGAAGATCCTAGAACAATGTATTTCAAAAGATGAAAAATAATGGATTCCAACCAAGAATACTGTATCCAGCAAAATTAAGCTTCAGATTTGACAATGAAATTAAAATCTTTCACGATAAACAAAAGCTAAAAGATTTCGCAGCCAGAAAACCAGCACTGCAAAGCATTTTGGGCAAAATTCTACAAGAAGAGGAATGGAAAAACAGTGCCCAAAACCAACAGCGGGAGGTATCTCAGTAAAGGGGGCGGAAAACAACCAAAAAGTAAAAACTAGCCAAACTAAAATAAATAAATAAATAAACATGACTGGAAGTACAAATCATATTTCAATTGTAACCTTAAATGTTAATGGGCTAAACTAACCAATCAAGAGACACAGGCTGGTAACCTGGATCAAAAAAACAAATCCAACAATATGCTGCCTTCAGGAGACTCATATGATAGGAAAAGACATACACAGGCTGAAGGTGAAAGGTTGGGAAAAATCATACCACTCACATGGCCCTCGGAAGCAAGCAGGAGTGGCCATACTCATATCGAATAAAATCAACTTCAAACCTAAGTTAATCAAAAGGGATAAAGAAGGACACTACATCCTGTTAAAAGGAACTATTCACCAACAAGATATAACAATTATCAATTTATATGCACCAAATAATGGTGCAGCAACGTTCATAAAACGAACTCTCCTCAAGTTCAAGAGTCAAATTGACCACAACACAATAATTATGGGTGACTTCAACACACCGCTCTCGCCATTAGACAGATCCTCCAGACAAAAGCTGAATAAAGAAACTATAGAACTCAATGACACAATCAATAACCTAGACTTAACCGACATATATAGAATATATCAACCATCATCAAGTGGATACACGTTCTTCTCAGCAGCACATGGATCGTACTCAAAGATAGATCATATATTATGCCATAGGGCAAATCTTAGTAAATATAAAGGAGTGGAGATAATACCATGCACCATATCTGATCATAATGGAATGAAACTGGAAATCAATGAAAAAAGAAGGAAGGAAAAATCCTGCATCACATGGAAAATAAACAATATGTTACTGAATGATCAATGGGTTACAGAAGACATAAAGGAGGAAATCAAAAAAATTCTTAGAGATAAACGACAATTCAGACACAACATACCGGAATCTATGGGACACAATGAAAGCAGTTTTAAGAGGGAAATTCATTTCCTGGAGTTCATTCCTCAAAAAAAGAAAAAACCAACAAATAAACGAACTCACACTACATCTCAAAACCCTAGAAAAGGAAGAGCAAAACAACAGCAAATATAGCAGAAGACAAGAAATAATTAAAATCAGAGTGGAAATCAACGAAATTGAAACAAAAAAAACCATTGAAAAAATTGATAAAACTAAAAGTTGGTTCTTTGAAACAATAAATAAGATCGACAGACCCTTAGCCATGCTAACGAAGAGAAGAAGAGAGAAAACTCAAATCACTAACATACGGGATGAAAAAGGCAATATCACAACAGACACTACAGAAATACAGAAGATAATTAGAAAGTATTTTGAAACCCAATATTCTAATAAAATAGAAGACAGTGAAGACATCGATAAATTTCTTAAGTCATATGAGCTGCCCAGATTGAGTCAGGAAGACACACACAATTTAAACAGACCAATAACAAAGGAAGAAATAGAAGAAGCCATCAAAAGCCTACCAACCAAAAAAAGCCCTGGACCAGATGGGTATACAGCGGAGTTTTACAAAACCTTCAAAGAAGAATTAATACCAATACTTTTCAAGCTATTTCAAGAAATAGAAAAAGAAGGAGCTCTTCCAAATTCATTCTATGAGGCCAACATCACCCTGATCCCGAAACCAGACAAAGACACTTCAAAGAAAGAAAACTACAGACCAATATCTCTAATGAACATAGATGCAAAAATTCTCAATAAAATCCTGGCGAATCGAATACAAAAGCATATCAAAAAAATTGTGCACCATGATCAAGTAGGATTCATCCCTGGGATTCAAGGTTGGTTCAATATACGGAAATCAATAAATATTATTCACCACATCAATAGACTTAAAGATAAGAACCATATGATCGTCTCGATAGATGCAGAAAAATCATTCGACAAAGTACACCATCCTTTTATGTTCAAAACACTAGAAAAACTGGGGATAACAGGAACTCACCTCAACATTGTAAAAGCTATATATGCTAAGCCTCAGGCTAGCATCATTCTAAATGGAGAAAAACTGAAGGCATTCCCGCTAAAATCTGGAACAAGACAGGGATGCCCTCTCTCACCACTTCTATTTAATTTAGTCCTTGAAATACTAGCCAGAGCAATTAGACATACAAAAGAAATTAAAGGCAAAAAAATAGGAAAAGAAGAACTTAAAATATCACTATTTGCGGACGATATGATCCTATACTTAGAAGACCCAAAAGGGTCTACAAAGAAACTACTAGAACTAATAAATGAATTCAGCAAAGTGGCAGGATATAAAATCAACACGCATAAATCAAAGGCATTCCTGTATATCAGTAACAAAACTTCTGAAATGGAAATGAGGAAAACCACCCCATTCACAATATCCTCAAAAAAATAAAATACTTGGGAATCAACCTAACAAAAGAGGTGAAAGATTTATACAATGAAAACTACAGAACCCTAAAGAGAGAGCTAGAAGAAGATCTTAGAAGATGGAAAAATGTACCCTGTTCATGGATAGGCAGAACCAACATCATCAAAATGGCGATATTACCCAAAGTTCTCTACAGTTTCAACGCAATGCCAATCAAAATCCCAACGGCATTTCTGGTAGAAATAGATAAAGCTATCATGAAATTCATATGGAAAAACAAAAGACCCAGAATAGCAAAAGCAATTCTAAGCAGGAAGTGTGAATCGGGAGGTATAGCGATACCAGATTTCAAACTGTACTACAGAGCAATAGTAACAAAAACAGCATGGTACTGGTACCAAAACAGGCAGGTGGATCAATGGTACAGAATAGAGGACACAGAGACCAATCCACAAAATTACAACTTTCTTATATTTGATAAAGGCGCTAAAAGCATTCAATGGAGAAAGGATAGCATCTTCAACAAATGGTGCTGGAAAAACTGGAAATCCATATGCAACAAAATGAAGCTGAACCCCTTTCTCTCACCATGCACAAAAGTAAATTCAAAATGGATCAAGGACCTAGATATCAAATCAGAGACTCTGCACCTGATAGAAGAAAAAGTTGGCTCCGATCTACACATTGTGGGGTCAGGCTCCAAATTCCTTAATAGGATGCCCATAGCACAAAAGTTAATAACTAGAATCAACAAATGGGACTTACTCAAACTGAAAAGTTTTTTCTCAGCAAGAGAAACAATAAGAGAGGTAAATAGGGAACCTACATCCTGGGAACAAATCTTTACTCCTCACACTTCAGATAGAGCCCTAATATCCAGAATATACAAAGAACTCAAAAAATTAAACAACAAGATAACAAACAACCCTATCAACAAATGGGCGAAGGACCTGAACAGACACTTCTCAGAGGAGGACATACAATCTATCAATAAGTACATGAAAAAATGCTCACCATCTCTAGCAGTCAGAGAAATGCAAATCAAAACCACCCTAAGATACCATCTCACTCCAGTAAGATTGGCAGCCATTATGAAGTCAAGCAACAATAAGTGCTGGCGAGGATGTGGGGAAAAGGGTACACTTGTACATTGCTGGTGGAACTGCAAACTGGTGCAGCCAATATGGAAAGCAGTATGGAGATTCCTAGGAAAGCTGGGAATGGAACCACCATTTGACCCAGCTATCGCCCTTCTTGGTCTATTCCCTGAGGACCTTAAAAGAGCATACTATAGGGATACTGCCACATCAATGATCATGGCAGCACAATTCACAATAGCTAGACTTTGGAATCAACCCAGATGCCCTTCAATAGATGAATGGATTAAAAAACTGTGGCATTTATACACAATGGAGTATTACGCAGCACTAAAAAATGACAAAATCATGGATTTTGCAGGGAAATGGATGGCATTAGAGCAGATTATGCTAAGCGAAGCTAGCCAATCCTTAAAAAACAAATGCCAAATGTCTTCTTTGATATAAAGAGAGCAACTAAGATCAGAACAGGGAAGAAGAGCATGAGGAAAAGATTAACATTAAACAGAGACGAGTGGGGGGAGAGAAAGGGAGAGAGAAGGGAAACTATGGAAATGGAAGGAGACCCTCATTGTTACACAAAATTACATATAAGAGTTTGTGAGGGGAAAGGGGAAAAAAAAAAAAAAAAACAAGGGAGAGAATTAAACAACAGCAATGGGGTAGAGAGGGAAGATGAGAGGGAAGGGCAGGGGGGATAGTAGGGGATAGGAAAGGTAGCAGAATACAACAGTCACTAATATGGTATTATGTAAAAATGTGGATGTGTAACCGATGTGATTCTGCAACTTGTATTTGGGGTAAAAAATGGGAGTTCATAACCCACTTGAATCAAATGTATGGAAGATGATATGTCATGAGCTTTGTAATGTTTTGAACAACCAATTAAAAAAAAATTTAAAAAAAAAAACATTCCTTATTATTTCCAGAGTGCAGTGGCACATACCTGTAATTTTGGAGATTTTGGAATTTAAGACAGGAAGATCATGAGTTCAAACCCAGACTTAGCAACTTAGCATGACCCTTAATCAACATAGCAAGATCCTCTCTCAAAATAAAAAAATTAAAAAGAGTTAGGTATGCAGCTCAGTTATTAATGCCCACCCCCTGCCAGCCGCTGGGTTCAATCCCTGGTACAAAAACCAAAACAAAACAAACAAAAAAAAACTTGTTTTGAGACTTATGAATCTGATGAGTACCTGAAAGAAATTTCAAGGAACTGAGCAAAATTCATGTAACTTGATCATTCAGTTAAAAACAAAAAATGGCAGACTTGTTTATTCTCCAGTATCATTGATTGGGGCACTAACTAACCTGGAATACGTGAGTGGCATAAATATTTTTAAATTATCATTTTACTCAATCTGTTATCTGAAATTGACATCAAAATGCCAATAGTGAGATATAAAAGGACATAACATGCAATTAGTAATTGTAAAATGTTAGGTTGGCTGTGTTACTATAAGACAAAGTAGAACTCAGATCAAGAAATGGTACAGAGAATAAAGCTGAAAACTACATATTGACAAGGTAGTAAATTCTTCCAAAAGATATAGAAATTAGTCAACATGTATGCTCCTTAAGCAGAGCTTCAAAATAATTGAAGCAGAAATTGATGGTACTGACATGAGAGTCTGACAAACACTCAAATATAACTAGAGACTTCAACAATCTCCATTAAATAATTTATATAAAATATCGATGGAAGATCATTAAGTATGTAGAAGACCTGAACACCTTTATCACACAACATAATCTAATTGACAACTTTAAAATACTTTACCCTGTAATAGACCTGTCAAATCATAAAACAAAGCTGAGTAAGTTAAAATGATCAATATTATAGAAATTACAGTTTGGACCCAAACTAATTAAACTAAAAATCATTACCAAATGGTACCTGTAAATTATTCAAATACTTAAAAATTAATAAAATGTTTAAAGATCCTGAGATCAGAGGGAAAATGCAAAGGAAATTATACAACATTTTAAATTGAGTATGAAAACCACCGCATATCAAAATGTATGGGGGGGCTGGGGATGTGGCTCAAGCGGTAACGCGCTCCCCTGGCATGGGGGGGGGGGCGCGCTGAGTTCAATCCTCAGCACCACATAAAATAAAATAAAGATGTTGTGTCCACCAAAAACTGAAAAATAAATATTAAAAAATTCTCTCTCTCTCTTTCTCTCTCTTAAAAAAAATGTATGGGAAACAAATAAAACTCTACATAGAAGGAAATAGAGAGCACACAATGCTTATACCAGAAAACAAGTGTTTTCAAAGAAATAATTTAATCTTCAACTTCAAACAAGCAGGGGAAAACAAACTAAAATAAATGCAAGCCAAAGGTAGAAAAATAAATATTAAAGCTGAAACCAATCAAATAGAAAACAGAAGAAGAATACAAAAATAAAATTCTACCAAAAGTTAGTTCTTTAAAATGATAAAAAGTTTAAAAACATCCAGGTAAACATACTAAGAAAAAAATAGAAAAGAAATCAATAGCTAATACAACTCAATTATTAGTGAAAGAAGGGACAACATTCAGATACAACCACGCTCCAATGGTAATGTATGCCGCAAGCTTTTCCAAATAAATTTGATGATAAAGGTACAATATTTCTTAATGGAAAAATTTCTTGAAATGTACAAACTTTTAAAACAAACAAACCAAAAAAAATAAGTAATATTAGTAGGAACTTATTTTATGAGGCTCACGTTATCTTAACACCAATACCAAACAGAGGCAATACAAGAAAAAAAAATCCAGAATCTAACACCTTTCATGGGCTTGATCATGTAAATGTCCTTCACAAATGAAAAGTAAACAGAATTTCAGCAATTTTATAAAGAAAAACAAAACATTAACAAGTGATATGTATCCCAGCAATACCAGATTTTATAGTATTCCAAAATTAAAGATAATTCACCATACCAACAGACAAAAAATATATATCTCAATAAATGTAGAAAAATACTTGATGAAATTCAACTTTTATTCATGTTAAAAATATTCAGCAAAAGAGAATGGAAATGAACTCTCTTAGTGTGGTAAGTGGAGAGTTTAAAGAAGACTGGCATCTTACATAGGTCGAAAGTGTGGATGCTTTCCTCCTGATTCTGGAGACAAGACAAGGCTTAGTAAGGTAGACTTTTAATACTTACTATTTAATACTTTATTTGTGGTAAGATGTAGTCAGTGTAATAGGACAAGAAAAAACAGAAAAGGCAGTGAATCAGGAAGTAGAAAATTGGGTTTAATTGAAACTGAAATAATTGTTAACATCCCAAATCACAAGAAACTTTCACGATAGCTATTAAAAATAATAAGTGAGTTTAGTAATTTAGTAGAATCCAAGGGCAATACAATTCTAGTCATACTTGTATATTCAACCAATGAAGCTGAAAATTTAAAAAAAAATGTACTAATTACAATAGTATCCAAAATGATCAAAATCTTAGAATTAACTATAAGAAAATATGTTCCAGATTAGTATGATAAAATCTGAAAAAAATCAATGAAAGAAATAGTGGTTGACTGAATTGGGGAGAGTTACCATATCTATGAATTAGAAGATTCAACATAATGCCACAAAAATGTAATGGATTTTTTTGTAGAAATCTACAAATTGATTCTAATAATCATATGGAAAAACAGAGAACTTAGAAGAGAAAAAAATTGTTTAAAACAAATGTAGTTTGAAAATTGACATTACCTATTTCATTCATTAAGACATTGTGGTATTGACCTCAGGATAGACAAATATAGATGGAATCAACAGAAGAGTCCAGAAATAAAACGCATACATACATATGGTCAGCTAGGTTTTAATAAAGGTACAAAGTTAATTCATTATTTAATACACAATAGAGGAGAGATTTTTTTCCAACAAATGGTACTGGATTAATTTGTTATATGAAATAATAAAAAAGAAAAAAAATCATATATTCTTCACTCTGTATACAGTGTTCAACTCAAAATGAATCAAACATATATAGCTCTATTTTAGTAGTCCCAAACTAGAAACAGCCAAAAAGGCCCATCACCTGCAAGCAGATAAATTTTGTGCATGCATACAATGAAATACTACTTAGAAATTTAGAAAGTAACGATACCACATGCAAAAACAAACAAAAAAAATACCGAAAAGCACGCAAAGCAAGGAAGTCAGATGAAAAGTTTTACAAAATGTATGATTTCACTTATGCAACATTATTTAACAGGCAAAACCATAGAGATAGAATGCTGATCATGATCATTGATTGAGAGGGCCTAGGGTTGAAGGAAGGAATGGGACTGAAAAGGAGAAAGTATGAATTTTTCAGCATCATGGGGATGGTCTAAATCTAAACTATGATGGTGTTTATACTATTTTAAACATTTGTTGCAACTCACTGAGCTAGTAACTAAAAACGATTAATTTTTCCATGTATAGAATAGGTCACAGTAAAACTCAATACAACTATTTGTACAGCATTTTTTTTTTCATATGCTTGGAGCCTCTACTGGGTCTAGTTGTCCTTAAGGTTCCTGAGGGAGACTGTTTCTATTCATTCTTTAAATATTATCTTCTTCAGACATTAATATAAATAGAGACAGAAATATAAAATAAAATAATAATAGTTTCTAAAACTTTGAGATTACCAATATAACCTACCAAATAATTACTGGTGTTAAATTTGAGATTAAAAGTTGAAAATAAAACAAACAACCAAACCAACAAAACAAGCTCAGCACCATTCACCATCCTCTTCTTGACACAGATGACTCGATGTCTGTGCAATTCCTTTCTGGTCACTTCTGGCAGGCCCCAGGACCTCCAA
The DNA here is from genome assembly GCF_047511675.1 of Marmota flaviventris. Classification (NCBI taxonomy): domain Eukaryota; kingdom Metazoa; phylum Chordata; class Mammalia; order Rodentia; family Sciuridae; genus Marmota; species Marmota flaviventris. The sequence continues at coordinate 100,939,551 of NC_092508.1, read as the reverse complement.
CTGACATTTTCAATCATGCTAGTCCATGAGACACTTACCTTGCATATCCATTGTCCATCTCCCAAACATTTCATCAAATACTGGCTCAGATTGTTTTCACCTGATCTGTTGTTTGACTTTCTTAATTAGACTCTAAGCTGCGAAGAGGTCAGGGTGTAACTACAATATTTTAAGAAAAATATTAAAATTTAAAAAATATTAAAGTTTAAAACATTAAAGCTATAAATTTTTTGAAACTATTTCTGAAGGAAAAATAAAGAATATATTTTGGTGTTAGTCAGCTTTTTGTTACTGTAAAAAGATATTATTATGATATCTGTATAAAGATACTAACCCAAATATTAGACATAATAACTGAAAGGAGAAAAGATTTATATTGATTCAGAGTTTGGAAGTTTCAGCCGATGATCCACAGACTCCGTTGCCCTGGGCCTGAAGAGAGGCAAAATATTAGGGATGAAGAGCAACATGGAGGTGACTACCTCAGCTTGTGGCAGTAGGGGTAAGAGGAAAGGTCAGGAAACAAGATATAATCCCCAAGTAAGTGTCCTCAAGGACTCACCTGCCAAAACCTGCATGGCTGAACGCTAGAAACTGGCAAGGGATGATGGTGGATTAAGAACGACACACAAACACTTATAGAGAAAAAGCTGGGACTAAGTGGGACACTGATCTCTGATGAAGGAACAGTGACCTGGAACTAGCTCAGCAAGTTTATTATATTAGTGTTTCACAATCAGGAAGTTAGTGGACATTGTTGTTTGTGCACCAAAATGTCAGAAAACTGGAAACATTTTGTAGCTATTGTATTGTTGCAATGCTAGGAATTTCCTATTTTTATCCTGCTGCTCCCAAGAAGCCCATTGCAAAGCAGGTAGGCTTGTAGGTTGGACTCAAGGTCAAGAATGTTATTGTTCTGTATGCAGAACTTTCTCAAGCAGGGCATTACTATAGCTCCTGGGCAATCCCAGGGCAAAATACAGCCACAGCTTGCAGAAGTCAAAGAACATGATCCAAGTCACTGCTCTCCACACCCTCCCCAACAAGGCCCCACCTCCGGGTTTCCATCACTTCTGTGGTCTACTCAAATCATGACTCCCTCAGGGGATTAATCCATTGGTAAGGTCAGAGCCCTCAAGTGATCTAATCACCTCTCAAAAGCCTACCTCTAAACATGGCCACACTGGACACCAAGTCCCAAAGACTTTGGGGGACATTTCATATCCAAACCATAACATTAGGTGTGTGAAGGCAAGAGGAGATTTTAATCGCATCTCTATTGCATTTTATTTCACACCTCCTCCCACCTGGCTCCTTCCCCATAAAAATCTCAAGCAGGTTCCTATAATTAAGAGATGTGCTGCTGTGATTTCTTTGTCTTGCATTACTTTGCAGTCTATTCAGCACAGTTAGGCTTTTATTGTTCCATTTGAGTCTACTTGCCCTAAATACTTTCCTTTCCCCATTGTCTGCAATTTGGCAAAAAAAAAGCTTTCAGAACTCATCCCTCCTTAAATTCTGTACAATTTCAGAATGTCATTTTGCAGTTGAGTTAACATTTTCAGTTCATAAAATGCAGAGTCAGGGATCAAAGACTACACACCATACCCGGTCAATGTAATCTCTCTCTCTCTCTCTCTCTCTCTCTCTCTCTCACACACACACACACACACACACACACACACACATACACACACACTCCAGAAAAAAAAAAGAAAAATTGCTTTAATGCTACCTTACTCTATTATAAACAATATCATTTGATATTATTCTATCTACACTATTAAGACACTGATTTAGAAAACCAACTACCAACTGGCATCTTGTAGAACTCAAAAGATAAATGGCAGAATAAATATTCTACTTCTTCCATTCCAAATTATCTCTAGGTTTGATCAGTATGATTTACTTTAAAAATTTATTATAGTGTTAATAAGTCAAATCATTAAATATATAGAATATATAGAAGTGAAACATAGTTGTTAGTTTTTCTAATTTGTATTTTCTGATATGAAGTCTTAAAATGTGTTGACTCTTTTTAAATTGTTAACATAAAAGAGAAAAAAAAGAAAAAGAGAAGAAGAAAACCACAGAATGAGAGGTTGTGAGAATTAATACTAAAAATTATTTCCTTCTTGGTGTTAACATATAGTCTTGTGTTTTTATTTTCCTTTTGATTTTGTGTTCTGTAACTATTTCATTCAATTTAAAAATTTATTTTGTGACCTTTGGCAAGCATTTTAAATATAAATGCTATCAATATACCTGTATTTCCTTTGTTTCTAGACATTTTGTTGTAGAGGAAATTATTTTATTAATATTAATAAGCCGTTTATTTCTAGCTTTCCATTTTAAATAATATATTCTCTTATGCCTACTTTAATGTTCTTTTATAGCTATTCTTTAGTTCATTTGGAATTCATTTTCATGATTTTTTTCTAATTTTTAGTGACAAGAAATTCAGTGTTTCAACATATAGCAAATTCATTAGCAGTGATTTTAAAGAAATAGTCTCAACCATTTATTATGTGTGTTTCTAATATTTTTGTCTTGTGGTCTAGTTTTTCTTAGTAATATCTATTAGATGTTAGAAATTACCATTTTATCATGCATTAGTATAAGTACTTTTTTTCTCTTTTTATTTATTTTTATAATTGCTGATATGGAACTCTCTTTTTACTCCTGATCTTAGTAGATTATTTGGAATATACACACTAGTAGATTATTGTTTTCTATATTTGTTAAATACGTTTTATATATAACAATAATATTCAATTACGAAGCCTGACCAAGAAAATGACATTTTTCAGTTTATTCATCCTTATTTAACTCCACATCCCACCCATGAACAATCATAATCTTCATGTTTTTGTTCTACTTTCATGTTCTTCATTATTTTATTTAAGCAAATCATTTCAATGTGTGTCCATAAAGAATTTATAGTTTATGTAGACTATTCATTTATTTGCTTCTGATAAATGAAAGGATGGTGTATGTCTCATCACACAATTTGAATCTCTCAATGTGATTGATGGTTTTGTGGTTCATTCACATTGCTAAAGTTAAACATCTTTCTTGTATGTATGGATTGTGCATCCTCTTCTGTGATATATTTCTGTTTTGTTTTATGTGTTTATTTTTAACTTGGTTCTATACAGCAATTCTGAACATTTCATATAATTTCTGTTACAGATCTTCAGTTGGTCATTGTGTTGCAAATATCTTCCATTCCTGTGCTACTAATCTTTTTGCTCTGTTCATGATCAGTGAACAGACATTTTTAACTTGAAAGAAATTGAATTATTATTTCATTTTATAGTTTACACTTTGTATAACAAATTAAGCCATAAAATCTTATATGCAGTTGTCTATGATTTTTTTTTTTGCAATTGACTTTAGCATGTATATCTATAATCCAGTTAGACTGATTTGAAAATGGGTGTGTAAGGATTTTTCTTACTAGTTTGAATCTTATTTTATTTATAAAATATGGCTACGAGTTTTCCAGCATGAAACATTGAAACATTCAACTTTTCCTTCTGAAATACACTATTAATATTTTGGTCTTTGTTTCTAGACTTCCTATTATGTTTCCATAAATGTTATGTTTCAATTCTGATGGGAGTATATCAATCTCTCAAATACTATAGCTTAATAACTCTCCTTCATATATTCTAAGGCTTCTCTTCACAATCTGTCTTGTTCACTGGTAGACCTTTGAACTTCTACATAAATTGATGAATACAGAATTGGTGAATACACAGTCCCATATATACCAGGTGTACACACTTATGTGTACATATGTGCACAAACCATTAACATTTTTTTCTATTAAATTTAACTAAATCTACATATGAATGTGGGGTAGTTCAACATTTTATTATATGAAGTCACCAATCTATGGATACGATAGCTTATAAATGTTTTCCACAACAGTTACTAATATGGCATTATGTAAAAATGTGGATGTGTAACCAATGTGATTCTGCAATCTGTATTTGGGGTAAAAATGGGAGTTCATAACCCACTTGAATCTAATGTATGAAATATGATATGTCAAGAGCTTTGTAATGTTTTGAACAACCAATAAAAATATATATCTGTAAACCAGAAAAAAAAATTAAAAAATAAATAAATAAATATCAACCTTCTAAATAAAAATACAACAAAAAAATAAATAAATAACAAGATTTAAAATAAAAAAATAATAAATTGTGTATATCATCCTGAAAAAAAAAATTATATATAAAGGTATTAAATATCTTTTGACAGATCTATAAATAGTTGTCTTATGCATTAGAAACTAATATAAATAGCATATTTTATCCTATTTTCCAAATATAAGGCCAAGCACAGTAACATATGCCTGTAATCCCAGCAACTTAGAAGTCTGAGAGAAGTGGATTGTAAGTTTGAATTCAGCCTCAGCAACTTAGACCCTGTCTCAAAATAAAAAGTAAATAAATAAATAATAAATCAAATGTGGCTCAGTGGTTAAGCCCACCTGGGATTCACTCCTGTACCAAAAAACAAAGTAAAATAAAACCAAAACAAATATCTTTACTAATGAATAGTGATACACTCTACTTGAAGATATTGTTATTTACTTATTTATGTATATGCTTCATTTTTTAGAATAGCTTCAAGTTTACAGAGCAATATAGCAGATGGTACAGAATGTTGCTGTATTTTCCCTCATCCTGAGTACTAATTATTCTCATATTAAAGTCTTACATTGGTGTAATACATTTGTTTTAATTACTGCACTGATATTAATACACAGTTATTAATAAAAGTTTATTTTTTTCTGATTTCTTCAGATTTTACCTAATGCATTTTTCTGCCCTAGGATCTCATTCAGGATATCACATTATACTTAGCTCTATGTCTCCTTAGGGTCCTCTTTGCTATGACATTTTCTCAGACTTCCCTTGTTTTCGATGACTTTAATAATTGATCTTATGTTTCCTTTCAGATACGTTGTAGGATGCCCTCCTTTTGAAATATGTTTGAATTGTCCGATGTTAGGGTTATTATTAGTATATTATATGGTATTAGATCAGGATGTAACAGAACTTACTACTTAATTTTTTTTTTTTTTTGTATAGGGATATCTAATTGTTCCAGCATAGTTTTTGAAAAACTTTACCAAATCTCACATTTCATAACTTTGGAAATTTAGTGAAAATCAGTTTACCAAGAATGTGAAAAAAATATTTCTGAGTTCTCATTAGTTTTCCATTGTTTTATAGGTGTATTCGTGCACAAACACCAAATTCTCATATTCACTGTAGCTTTACACTTGTTTTAATATATAAGGCACTAAATAATTTTGATGAATTATTTCTAAATAATTTTGATGAATCTGGGTGCTTTGAATTTCCCATTGAAATTTAGAATTAGCTCATCAGTTTCTATGAAAAAGCCTGCACCAAACTTTTTTCCAATGTTCATATTATAATTACAGAAAATTTGAGAGGAAATCTTCATTTAATAATATCAACCCTTCCAATTCATCTTCTGTTACTTGTTTCTATTTTATTTTCTTTTTGATTGTATTGTAATGAAATTATTTTCTGAGTTTTAATTATGGATTTTTCATAGCTAGTTTATACGGTTGACATTTGTTAAACATTTATCTTTGTGACTTTGGTAAACTTGCTTACCAATTCTAGTAGTGTTATTATTTTTACTCATTTCAAAATAGATTCCTTAGAATCTGCATATCAATCAGATCATGCTGCCTCTAAATACAACTATTTTGCTTTAATTTTTGGACTCTGAATACCTTGCTCCCACTACTGTATTGCCTACAACCTCAAAACGGCATTGCCTAGAAGGGGTGAGAACCCATACCATGTGTTATTCCTAACCTTAAAGAATCATATCTTGGCTGTGGTCTTGTAAAGGACTGAGGAGCAGGAAAGAGAGGCTGCAGGTGGGCAGACATTACCTTCATTTTGATTGCTGCACGCTCAAGGCAGCAGGTGAAATTGCTTGAGGACAACACTTCATTGTATTTAAGAAGTTGCTGCTTCCTGTCGGGGCCCTTCCACCATGATGTTGTGCCTCATCTTGTACCCAGAGTAACGGACTCTGCCAGCCTTGGACTAAACCTCAGAAACCGTGGGCCAAAATAAACTTTTCCTCTTTTCAGTTGTTCTTGTTGGGTGTTTTGGTTATGGTAATGCAAAACTGTCATCTTCCTTCTCCTCCTTTTTTGGTAAATTGTAAAAGCCTGGATTTAAACACCAAAATAGGGTAGAGTTAGTTGCCTACCTGAGTGCTAAGATGTCTGCAATCACCTAGGTTCTATTTGATGTAACAATTTACCCCCTGGCGATATTGCTTATAGCTACAATGGTCTTTTATTTACTTCCTTTTTTGTATTATTAAATGCTGAAAAGATACCTTTGTTCCATTTTTGAGAACTAAAGAGAAAGACATCTTATGTCTCTTCTTTGAAGGAAGTGGGGGTTCTGTAGAAAAAGTAGAATCCATGCTTTTGTCAGAGAGAAGAAAAACTTAAATCTCAGTAGTTTTTCATTTACCATTGAATCAGAGTACATTCTTTGAGAATACACTCAGTGTGGGTTATGTGGTAATTTCACAGTAGACAGATGGTTTTTGTATTGTTTTCTTGTTTGTTAATTCACCTGCATCTTCTATCCTTGACTCCTCTGGTTATATACTATTGTATACAACAATAATTATATTTTTAAATTATGCTAACCATGGTTGCTGTATGTAAGGAAATGAGGGTATTTTTAGTAGTTTCTGATTTATGCATTCAGCTAAAACATTAAGCAGAACAATAAGAATTGCCATTTTAGGGAATCACAATAGAAAGAAGAAAAATTAAAGCAAAAATCATTAAAAAATATTGATTCTGGAGAATGGAACTAGGATGAGGAGAGTTGGAATAGAGAATGTGACTATTTTTTAGAAGGCATTCTAAGTGTTTTGTAAGCTTATACATGCATTTTACTTATTATAAAAATATACAAAAATAAATACTCCAAATCACATAGCACATATTTAAACAACTGAGTCAATTTTCATCCAATTAAGGGGTTCCATTATTGCTCTGTGGAAAAATGTGTGTGTTCTGAACCACTTATTTGAAATTTAATCACAATCATCTGGTCATTTTAATTATGTGGATATGTACTTTGCCTATTTTAATCTCTCAAACTTTTTTTTGAAAAGGATCATTTCTACAGAAAGCCTGGAGAGCAGGACAATGAATAAAACTGACCCTTCAACAAAACTTGCTATTTGGAGACATTTACCACATTTAATCCCCTCATGCATATACAATTCATGCCTGGGTATGTGTGTTTGTGAGCAAATTGTAAGCATTGCATTTCACTTTTCATACTTCAGCAAGTGCCTTCTTAGAATAATGATAACTTCCTATAAAATCACATCATCACACAATTTCAATGAAATGCTGTTATCATCACTTATAAATTCACATTCAAGTCTCTTTCAGTCATACTGAATGTGGTTTCTCTTGTCTTTTTCAAAGTTCCTCACCCAAGAATATTTATATTTATTTGTTATATTTAAGCTACTACTATTTGAAAGAATATATATATAAATATATTTATTATCTTGTATTTATTGCTTCGTTAGTCCTAAATCTAGAACATTCTCCATGTTTCTTCTCATGGTTTTCTTTTGAGTTACCTAAGCCAATTATTTTTTATAATCTAACACATTATGAATTTGCCAGAGCACTACTGATAATTACTACTGTATTACAGTAAATATTTGAGAGCAAGGATGCAATATAAGTGACACAGAGTTCTGGTACTTTGTCAGGAGGCATATCATTTTAGAATGTTCCAAACTTAGTGATGCCAAATTTGATTATTTGGAGAAACTGGTAAACACCAGATATCTCCATTTGAATGGCATATTGTCCCCTATTAAGTACAAATTTCAAGCAATCTGTGGGGCAATATTTTGAGACAATGTGATGTCCTATTCCCCTGTGACTTTTCACCAAATATTTTTGCATATATCACCACCCTTTCTTAAGTATTAGTTCAGTAGTTCCAAAATGATCTTTTGTAATTATAACAATTTTTTCTTATGTACATGGCTTTTCATTTTCTGGGAAAATGTTATCTTTCTTCCAAACTAATATTACACTTTCCTGCCTCAGATTTAAAATAAGCTATTTGTATAATAGTTAAGTGATATTTAAAGGAAATGGTGTTTTAGAAATAAATTTGTAGGTTAGGTGATTGCATTTAAGATATATCAAAAGATATAAAGTTTGTATATTTTGGCTGGGGATACAACTCAGTAGCAGAATATTTGCCTATCATGCATAAGGTCCTGGGTTTGATCTCCTAAACTGAAAAGAGTCTGCATATTTATATTTAGGCATATGAATATTTGAATGTATACTGAGATTTCCAAGTCATATTTAATATGGAAGGCCTTTTCCTTTCTTTCTTTTTTAGAAAAAAATCTGTATTTTCTTTCATAGTTAAAATCTTGGTTATTAGTAACATTAATAAATTCACTATTTTCATATTACAATATTCACAGAATGATTTCAGATTTAAAACACCAATATTACTTCTAAAATAAACTAGCTAATTAAACTTTGATTTATTCATGATTGTTCTCCCTTATGGTGTAGCCCACTAAAGATATGAAAGAACTTTGCTAATTTTAAGATTTATTAGATTTATTTGAGAAGAAGAGAACAATCAACAGCATTCCACTTACCCTCCAAAGAAGAAAAGTAAATGGATTAAATGTAAGTCAGGTTCTTTTCTGGAATGTTTCCTGAAGTTGGAGGCAAATAACTCTCATAATATCTGAAAAGAGAAAGACTCCTTCTGGGAAAAATAGTACCTGGGGGCTGACTTGAAGGGCAGAAGCTACCAGACAGTGCTTATGTTGGTGAGATTAGTTAGCAATATTTCATGAATGGCTAAAAGACAGTTGTGTACTTGCATGGGGGATGTTAGACATAGAGAGGGTTGACCTTCAGGAAGGTTTTCCCTGTGAGATTTTTGAGCTTCTCCTCTGATAATGATTGTGAGTCGATGCCAGTCTTGTTCAATCTTTTTTCTTTCATATACAAAACAAAAGCCTTACTCTGTAGAGGAAGGGAATGATAACTACAGCGTTGGAATCTGGTGAAAACCCATTGCAGCTTGGAAGTATTATATAGGGGGAAAAAATAAAAAGGCTCCATCCATGGGAGAAAGGCCCAAATACTTGATATGCTCTACATTACCACTGAAGAAGGAACAGACATTCACTTGAAGACCAAAACTCCAAGTCAGAGTTTCATGGTGCTGACTTATAATTAAGACTTAATCAAAATACTGAAGAATGCTGCACCATCGCTATGACAAGAGCTAGAAGGAAGAACAAGAAAATACAATTGAGGTAGATTGGAGATCAGTAAGAGAAAGATTCTACTTACCAAGTCACACACACACACACACACACACACACACACACATACACACACAGCTGAAATATTAAAAGCAAGAAAAAAAATAGTGAAATTTATCTGTATAGTTAGTACATGTATCAAATACAAGGCATCAGAGCATAAATAATACAAAAATACATACAAGCATGATATGTGGTGCATTTAAAGTTCTTTTATTAACATCAATAAAATTTATCCTCCAATCAAGCATTGATCAGATTAACATAAATTCTTAATCTAAAGGCTTAGAGAAGGAACATCTTACTCATCTAATGACCTACATAATATTTCCAGCCTTCAGTGAGGTAAAAAATACATAGGAAAAAAATAAAGAATATGAAGAAACAACACAAGTACCCAAATCAAATCAAGACATATCACAAATATAAGAATTATCAGACATATTCTATAACAACTTCCTTAATATATTAAAGGTCATAATGGAAAAGATAAACTCTATGCAAAATCTGATAGATAAACTTACCTCAAGGATAAAACTGTGAGCAGAAAAAAACAAAAAATAAGACAAGCACTTTAATGTCATTTTTCACTGAGAGCATCATCAATAGATTCAATATAGCAAAGCCAAGAATCATTGAACCTAAAATTAGATCTGTCACCCAACATGAAAACCAAATATCACAGGAAAAAAGCAACATATAAGTGTTATGCGGCAATTTAAACCATTGTAAATTTCATGAATATGGAATTTAAAGAGACAATGGGACAGAAAAATACTTAAAAAATATGACAGTCAAAAGTTTCCAAAATTAATGATAAATTCCAAACCAAAAGTGCAAAAAGCTCATAAAACATGAAGTTGAGCAAGTAACAAATATATTTTTGCCTCAATATGTCACATTAAAATGTTAAAAAATTAAACAAAGAAAAATTATTGAAAGCAGCATTAGTCATGGTAACACACTGACTATAGAAGAAAGTGACAAAAATTATAGGTTATTTATAGATAGAATTCACATGAGTGAGAAGAAAATAGAAAACTATTTTAAAATGATAAAATTTTAGGTTTATTAAGAAAAAACATTGCACATCAAGAATTATATGCCCAAAGTAAATTGCCTTCAAACATGAGGAAGAAATAAAGGTTATTTTAAAGAAATGGAATTTGAAGCAATCAATTACCAAGAAACTATTCTACAAAGAATGATAGTGGAAGTTTATCAATAAGAAGTAATATGATATGGATCAGAAACTTTATTTTTAATGATATTAAAATTTTTATTTGTTCTTTTTAGCTATACAAGACAGTAGAGTGTTTTTTTGGGGGAATATATATATATATATATATATTAGAGTAGCTTCCCAATCTTATGGTTTGTACATGATATGGAGTTATACTGGTCATGTATTAATATAATGAGCATAGGAAAATTATGTCTAATTCATTCTCCTGTCTATCCTATTACTATCCCCTCTCCTTGGTCTTCATTACTTATGTCTAATCCATTAAAAATCTATTCCTCTCCTCCATATTCTGTATTAGCATCCAAATATCAGAGATTACATTTGCCTTTGGTATTTGAGGATTGGCTAACTTCACTTAGCATGATAGTCTCCAGTTCCCTCCATACCAACAGATGTCCTAAATTCATAGTTCAGAATGGCTGATTAATACTCCATTGTATGTATACACAACAATTTTCTTTATCCGTTATTCTGTTGGAGGGCACCTAGGTTGGTTCCATAGTTTAGTTATTGTGAATTGAGATGCTATAAACTTTTCATGTGGCTATGTCACTATAGTATGCTGATTTTAAGTGCTTTGGGTATATATCAAGGAAGAGATAACTGGGTCATACCATGGTTCCATTTCAAGTTCTCTGAGTAATCTCCATACTGCTTTCCAGAGTGGTTGCACCAATTTGCAGTCCCAACAGCAATGTTAAGTGTACATTCCCCCCACACACACATCCTTGCCAACATTTATTGTTACTTGTATTGCTGATAATTTTCATTCTGATTGGAGTGAGATGAAATCTCAGTGTTGTTTTAATTTGCATTTCTCTAATTGCTAGTGATGTTCAACATTTTTTCATGTATTTGTTGACCAAAAGTATGACTTCTCCTGTGAAATGTCTATTCAGTTTCTTTGCCCACTTTGCCCATTTATTGATTGGATTATTTGGTTTTTAATTTTTGATTGATTTTTTTGCAGGTGTTTGGTTTTTAGAGTTCTTTATCTATCCTAGAGATTAATGCTCTGAGGTGCAGGTGGCAATGATTTTCTCCAATATTTTGGGCTCCCTCTTCAGGTTCTTAATTTGTTCCTTTGCTGTAAAAAGCTTTCTAGATTGATACCATCAAATTGCTGTTTATTGATTTTACTTTCTGCACTTTAGAAGTCTTTTTAGGAATTTGGTTCCTAAGCCAACATGACAGAGCATTGGGCCTGCATTTTCTGTTGATAGGCATAGAGTCTGGTCTAATACCCAGGTCCTTGATAAATTTTGAGTTGATTTTTATGAAGGTTAGACATAGGAATTTCAATTCATTTTGCTATATATGTGGATTTTTAATTTTCCTAGCATTATTTGTTGAAGAGGCTATCTTTTCTCCAATGTATGTTTATGGTGCCATTGTCTAGTATGAGATAACTGTATTTATGTGGGTTTTTCTCTGTGTCTTCCATTCTGTACCATTGGTCTTCATGTCTCTTGATGTCAATATTATGCTGTTTTTGTTACTGTAGCTCTGTAGTACAATTTAAGTTTTGATATTGTGATGTATCCTGCTTCACTTTTTTCACTGATGATTGCTTTGTCTATTCTGGGCCTTTTAGTTTTTCAAATGAATTTCATGACTGCTTTTTTATTTCTATGAAGCATGAATTTGAATTTTAATAGAAATCACACAAAGTCTATATAGCGCTTTTGGTAGTATGGCTATTTTCACAATATTAATTCTGCCTATGCAAGAACATGGAGGGTCTTTTCATATTCTAAGGTCTTCTTCAATTTCTTTCTTTAGTGTTTTGTAGTTTTTCATGGTAGAGCGTCTTTCACCTCTTTGTTGGATTGATTCCCAAATATTTTATTGTAGCTATTATTAATAAAATAGTTTTCATAATTTATCTTTCAGTTGATTAATTACTGTTGTATAAGAATGCAATTGATTTATGGGCGTGTTAATTTTATGCCCTACAACTTTGCTAAATTTATTAATGAATTCTAGAAGTTTCCTCTGGAATTTTGTGGGTCTTGTAAAAATAGCATCATGTTGTCAGCAAATGGAAACAGTTTGAGCCTCTCTTTTCCTGTTTGTATCCTTTTAATTTAATTTTTCTGCCTAATTGCTTTAGCTAGATTTCCAAGGAATATGTTGAATAGAAGTGGTAAAAGAAGATCCCTATCTCTTGTAGTTTTTAAAGAGAATGCTTTAAATTTTTCTCCATTTAGAATGATATTGGACTTGCGTTAAACAGATAGTTTTCAAGGTTTTGGTATGTTCCCTAGCTTTTTTGTGTTTTATGTGTTTTGATCATGAATAAATGCTGTATTTTGTGAATTGATTTTTTCTGCCTCTATTGAGATAATTATGTGATTCTTGTTTTTAAGTTTATTAATGTGACAAATTATGTTTATTGGTTTCTGTATGTTAAAACAACCTTACAAGAGTGGGATGAACCCCACTTGATCATGATGCACTATCTTTTTAATATGTTTTTGTATCTGATTTGCAGTATTTTATTGATAATTTTTACATCTGTGTTCATCAGGGATATTGTTATGAAGTTTTCTTTCCTGATGTGTCTTTGTCTGGTTTTGGTATAAGGATGATTATAGCTTCATAGAGTGAATTTAGAAGGGTTCCCTCCTATTCTATTTTGTGGAATGATTTGAGGAATATTGGTGTTAGTCTGCTGAGAATTCATCTGGTCTGGGCATTTCTTTGTTGGTAGGCTTTTGATGGTGTCTTCAATTTCATTGCTTGAAATTAATCTGTTTCAATGGTGTATGTCCTCCTGGTTTAATCTGGGTAGGTTGTATGTTCATAAAATTGCCAGTGGCTTCAGGATTTTCTATATTATTAAGAGTACAAATTTTCAGAATAGTTCTGATTATTGTCTGTGTTTCAGTTGTATCCTTCATGATAGTTCCTTTTTCATCATTAATGTTAGTCACTGGAGTCTACTTTTTCTCTGTCTTTGCTTGGCTAAGGGTTCATCAATTTTGTTTATTTTTTCAAAGAATCAACTTTTTTTTTTGTTTCATCAATTTTTTTGAATTATTTTTCTTTTATATTTATTGATTTTTAGCTGATTTTAATTATTTTTTGTCTTCTACTGTTTTGGGTGTTTACTTGTTTTTCTTTTTCTAGGGCTATGAAATGTAATGTTATGTTATTTATTTGGTGACTTTCTATTCTTTTAATAAATGAGCTAAACGCAAGGAATTTTTCTCTTGATTCATACCAGAGATTTTGATATGTTGTACTGCTATTCTCATTTACCTCTAAGTATTTATTTTTTTTTATTTCACCCCTGATTTCTCCTGCTAATCATTGGTGATTCAATAGCATATTATTTCTTCTGCAGATGTTAGAGTAGTTTCTAGTTTTTTATTTTAATTGTTAATTTCTAATTTCATTCATTATGATCTCATAGAATGCAAGATAGTATCTCTATTTGTTATATTTGCTAAGAGTTTCTTTGTGGCCTAAGATATGGTCCATTTTAGAGTAGGATCTTCATGCTGCTGAGAAAAAATATGCTCAGTCATTGATGGATGAAATATTCTATATATGTCAGTTAAATCTAAATTATTAATTATAATTTTTAGTTCTATAGCTTCTTTATTTTGTTTTTGTTTAGAGAATCTATCCAGTGGTGAGAAAGCTGTGTTAACATCTCCCAATTATTGATATTGTGTTGGGATCTATTTGATCCTGACATTGAGAAGGTCTGTTTGATGTACATAGATGCTGCATTGTTTGGGGAATAAACACTTACGTTGTTATTTTTTGTTGATGTACAATTTCCTTAAGCATGTCCTTTTTTTGCCTTTTGATTAATTTTGGCTTCAAATCCACCTTATCTGACATGTGGATAGAAACCCCTGTTATTTAGAAGATCCATGTTAATAATATGCTTTTATCTTCAGTCTGTGGATGTCTATGCCTATGAAGTGAATCTCTTGGAGATAACATGTTGTTGGGTCTTATTTTTAATCCAATCTGCTAGTCTATGTCTATTTTATAGATAACTTTAGGCCATTTATATTGAATGTTCTTGACAAATGATTTTTATTCCCTATCATTTTTATTTATTTCTGGTTTTTAATTTGAATTAGGTTCTCCTTTGAATAACTATTCTTCTATGTAATTTCTTCCTTTTTCACTTTTTATTTCTTCTTCATGAAATATTTTTATTGAGGATGTTTTATAGTGTAGACTTTTTAGTTGTAAATCCTCTTATCTTTTGTTTATCATGGGAAATTTTTATTTCATCATCAATTCTGAAGCTTAATTGTGCTGGGTATAGTATTCTTGGCTGTTATCCATTCTCTTTCAGTGCTTCATATATATTATTCCAAGAACTCCTCACTTTGAGGGTCTGGGTTGAAAAATCCAGATTCTTTTCTCTGTCATTTTTTTCTAAAAGCCTTTAAAATTCCATTCTTATTCTGTATGTTAGGTATTTTCATAACAATGTGCCTTTGTCTGTTTTAATTTTGTATATTTGGGGTCCTGTAAGCCTCCTGTATTTGATTTTCCATTTTATTCTTTAAGGAATTAGGGAATTTTCTGATATAATTTCATTGAAAAGATTTTACATTCCTTTGGTTTATATCTCTGATGCTTCATTTATCCTGATAAATTTTTTAATTTGGTCTTTTCTAGTTATCCCATGTTTCTTGGAAGTTCTTTTCATAGTCTCCTAACATCTTTTCTCCATGGTCAACTTTATTTCCAAGATTATATATTTTCATTGCCTGAAACTCTGTCTTCCAAGTGGTCTAGTCTGTTGTGCTTTCCATTGAATTTTTACTTTGGTATATTGATTTCTTTACTTTGAGGATTCTGCTTGATTTTTTTCCCCAATATCTCTACCTCTTTATTGAAGTGATCTTTCACGTCCTGTATTTTCTCTCTATTTCACTAATTACATAATCCTTTACCTTGCAGGTTAGTTTAATTATGTACATTCTAAACTCCTTCTCTGACATTTCTTCCACTGTGGTGTCAATGGATTCTGTTCTTGAAGTACCTTGGAGCAATCTGTTTCCTTGCTTTTTCAGGTTGTTTGTTTGTCTACCTGTCTAACTGTACAGATCTGAGGCAATAAAGTTTCTACCCCATGGACTTATGTGTTTCTGAAAATTTCTAATACCTCACCATCTAGGGGGATATGAATAATAACAGCCAATGCAAACATTATACAGTATTAAACCAAATAGTTGCTGCTATGATGTGTACAATTTTAATTGTCACAATAAACAAATTACTTGATTACAATAAAAACAGTAAGTTTGGAAATATGTTTAAAATACTGAATGGTGGACACATAGAGAATAGACATGATGTAGGATGTGATGATTCTGAGGGAGGAGAAGATAGAAATAAAAAAGAAGACTGACTGAACAATAGAGATTGGCTGTTAGCAGAAGAGAGAAAGAGACTCCAGGTGTGGTGGCATATACCTGTAATCCCAGTGGCTTAGGAGGTTGAGGCAGAAGGATGGCACAATTTCAGAGCTAGCCTCAGCAAAAGTGAGGCACTAAGCAACTCAGTGAGACGCTGTCTTAAAAAAAAAAATACAAAATAGAGCTGGGGATGCCGCTCAGTGTTTGAGTGCCCATGAGTGTAATCCCTGGTAACCTGCCGCCCCCCCAAAAAAAAGCGGGGGAAAGAGAGAGAGTGAATCAAGGGAAATAGATATGTGAGACAAATATATATAGATGTATAGAAAAGATTTTAAAAATTAAAAATATGGGAATACAAAAGAAAACTGAAATATGCTATTCAAATATTCTAGTCCTCATAATACTGTTCCATGAAAAACAACTGGCTTTTAAAATGCCAGAAATAGAAAAAAAACACATATGAATAAGTGTAAATGTCCACAGACCATTAAGGTCACAATTAAATAGAGAATAGAAAATGAAAATAAAAAATCTCAATAAAAAGTTAATGAATTATTTCCAATGGAGTTCAAGAGATTCTCAGCTTTTTCTTTTCAGCAGTGTTAAATGGCATTGTTTATCATGGAAGGTTTTTATTTCATCATCGATTCTGAAGCTTAATTTTGCTTCATCTTCAGGGAGGGGTTGCTGGAGTGAGAGGTAATCCCATAGGCCAAACTTCTGGAACAGAATTTAGTCCTAGGTGTGCTTCGGGTTCTTTTCTGAATACCTATTGTCTGAAGATTTTGAATCAGTGCATCCTCAGGGCCCAGAAATTACCAGTCCACACTGGAAGACTGCACCCAAGGGATTTTCCCTGGATTCCAATCATGTGGTGGAGAAGCCAATTCTTAGTTAACTCTGTCACCTATGGATCCCATGTTTCCCAGTCTCAGGTTCAGCCTCCAACCTCAATCTCCCTGGCCTCTGCCCTTTTGAATTTCTGGCCAAATTGTTTCTCCCAATGAGTCCTCAAACAGCTGGATTAAATGGGGAGGGTGGGAGAGCAAGCTGGTTATCCTTGTCCAGTAGTTCCATGGTCTACTGGGTAAACATGTTATTTTCTCTTGGTCATTTAGGGACACTCTTTGTCTTGCAGTGTGGGTTTGCCAGTCTTGCATTTTAAGCCAAACTCAGGTTTGCCAGGAATCAGCTTCTACATCTGCTGGCCCCCCTGCTGCAGCTGTATAATGGTTTCTTCCTCTGTCTTCCACAGGCAGCCAGGAGAGATGTGGCTTCTTTCCCACACAAGGATATTGGGAAGCATGCCTTTCAGTTTAGTGGGGCAGTGTCTTTGAGGATGTTTTATAGTGTAGACTTTTTAGTTGATAACTGTTTCTATGCACATGAGAACTGAAAATATACACAAATCAATTACAGACATTAACAGTCAAGTTTATCACTATAAACATGAGCTATAAATGAACATAGGGACAGGAGACTAGAATGAGGACAAACAGACCAAGAAATAAATACAGCTGATTGTTTACCTCAGGAAAAATGTACACATGTTATTTACACACAATTTATAAAAACAGAGGGAAAGAATAATGAATATAAATCCATATTGGAACCTCATTGTACTGACTCCTGTAGACACAAGGCAATGATGAAGCCTAAGGTGAGTGAGGGGGATTTTGTGAAGGAAAAATTTATATTTCCAACCAGAAGAGGTAATTAATTTTCTTCCTCTTGAATCTGAGTTGCATTTAGTGTCTCATTTTAACAAATAGATTGTAGGAAGAGAGAAATAATTTTCAGCGTTGAAACTTAGCTAAAAAATACCCTGATAAATGTTAACATTGCCAACAATAACTTGTATGGCTATCATATACCCCTTGCATTAGCAGTGCACTTCACATTGAACCAGGAAAGAATCTTAGACATATCTAAATTGAGGGTTATTTAAAAAGAGGTAGATTGTATTTCTAAGAATTAAAGAGATCAATACTATACAGTATTACAAAGGGCAGAAACTGGCATCACTAAATGCTAATGAGAATGAAGTGCAATAGAAACTTGCATTCAGTGATGCTAGGAATGCTTTTAAAATAGTGCAGCCACTGTGGAAGTCAGTGTGGTGCTTTCTTACAAAACTAAGCCCACCTTTACCATATAATCCAGCAAAAATGCGTCTTGGTATTTACCCAAATGAGTTAAAAACTTATATGCATGCAAAAAACTACACACAGGTGTTACAGCAGCTCTATTCAAAATGTCAGAATTTGGAAGCAACAAAAATATTCTTCAGTAGGTGAACAGATAAATAAAGTGTGGCATAACTACTCAATGTATAAGGTATTAAGAGAAATCAGTATAAGATATTAAGAGAAATCAGATATCAAGCCATAAAAAGACATGGATGAAACTTGTCATGGTTTGGATAGGTGGTGTCCCCCAAAAGTTCATGTGTGAGACAATGAAAGATGTTCAGAGGTGAAATTATTTGATTATGAGAGTTGTAATCTAATCCACTGATATGGTTTAACTGAAATATCTGTTGGTGTTAGGGAGAGACTGGAGGAAGTAGGTCACTGGGTATGTATGCCTTTTTGGGTTTATATTTTGTCACTGGTAAGCAAAGCTATACCAACCCTCTCCCCGCCTTCTCTATTTCCTGATTTCCATATCCTAAGCTGCTTTCCCCACACCTTCTGCCATAATATTCTGCCTGATCTTGAGCCCAGAGCAATGGTGTAGGCCATCTATGGGTCTATGGACTTAGACCTCTGAAACCTTCAATGGCAAATAGACATTTCCATTTTATTGGTATAGTCCAATCTTTTGATCACTGTGACAATAAAAAAGCTGACTAACACAAACCTTAAATTCATATTTAGTAAGGGAAAAAGAAGTTCATTGGATTAGACAAAGGGGCATGCAGGGAAGGTAGGAAGGATGGGAAGAGGAAAGATAGTAGAATGAATTGAACATAACCAGTGTAACTTCACATCATGTACAACAACAAGAATGGGAAGTTATAATCCATACATGTGTAATATGTCAAAATACATCCTACTGTCATGTATAACTAAAAAGAACAAATTTAAAACTTTTAAAAAGGCATTATAAAAATGCTATATATGCTTTATTATACCAACTGCAGGCCATTCTGGAAAAAATGTGAAGCTAGGAAGACAATAAAAAGATCAGTGGCTTCCAGAGTTGGAGGATGGATGAACATTTAGAGTAGAAAGGATGTTTAGGGCAGTGAAACTACTCTACATGATACTATAAAGGCAGACCCCTGTCGCGTACATTTACTCATACCTATAGTATATTCAATATCAAGAATGAATTCTAATGTGAACATAGCCAATAGGGAGATAATGATGTTTCACAGTAGGTTCAACAGAGAAAATAAATGCATTTCCACCCTGATGGAGTACACTGAAAACAGGCTGTGCATATATAGGGCTGGGGATGTTTCTGTACCTATTATGCTGTGACTTAAAACTGCTCTAACAAAATAGTATTATATAACAAATAACAAACTAAAATTGCCATAAAAAATTAAATTTGAAAAAAATATCAAGAAGCACACATTAATGTGTAAGGAGTTGTGAAGAATTGATTGATACAAGAAGCCTTTTGCACACAAAATTCTGCACACAGCGATTTACAATAGTCTTAAGTGCATAAAAAAGCATATTGGTAGAAAATCCTGTGAAATTTTAGTAAAGTTGTGAATAGCAGGTAACAATATTAACTTCATAGTTTTTATAAATATATTATGTTTGCAGCAGATGTTAACATTACAAATGAGGGGAGGTAAATACGATTTTTGTAACTCTGGTAAATTCAATTTGTGTCAAAATTAAATGCTTATAAAATCCAGGAAACATTTTATTGAATTACTTTTTTTGTGTAATTATCAAATTTATATATACAAGTAATTATTCATCTCTTCTTATTTTTCAATTAAAATTCAGTTTTTTCATACTCATGAATATATTTGAAATTATAAATAATTATAAAGAATAATTATGTAAATTATAATTACATAAATATATAAATTATAAACAATTATATATAAATCTATAAAATAATTATATAAATTATAAATAATTTGCATGATTCAAAATGCTAAGTTATAAAAAATAATGTCAGAAAAATCTTCTATTTTTCTCTCTTCTATCCCGTTTCTACCAATATCTTCAGTGAAACATTTTTCATTAATTTTTGTTTGATCTTTCAATAATTATTATTTCTTTAAATTACTATTTAGTTTGCTGGGATTTTTTTTGATATGTAGAAAAATTTCATTTGTAGACTCATATTTAACTTTATATTTAAAGCTTTTATAACAGTAAAATTTCCCTTGACTAATCTTGATTGCAAATATCATCTTCTATTAGATTCCTGAGGATGGGTTAAGAGATACAATATTCTCTACATTCTTACATGTTTAAAGTAGTTTTTGGACAACTTTGATAATTTAAGTCAGTTTGGCTAAATATTACATGTATTTTTAATTAACTGCATGTCTTCTCCATCTCTTTGTTTTCCCTTTCCTCTTTGTTTCTCCAAAGACATCTTTCACTGTAGCACTGAACAAAGTGCTCACTTTCTGAAAGCCAGTGGAAATAACTGTCAGTGTTTCACTGATGTTGTACTTTAACACGTCCCACATTGTGGCATCTCTTATGTTGTTACCTGAAAGCATCACATTGTGCAAGAGAATCTTAGATGGCCCCATGAGGGTGGACATTACACCATGTGTTCCCCATTCTGTCTCTTATTTTTCAGTTTTGTTTATTACATCTTTCTCCATACTTTCACACACACACACATAAACATATGTGCGCGCGCGCACACACACACACAGAGTGTGAGAGAGAGAGAGAGAGAGAGAGTATATATATGCTTTTTGCTTTATCCTTGCTCTTTTTTTGTTAAATTCCGGGATTAAAAGATTGTCTCACCCTGGATTTTGATCAATTGTAGATATTCAAAATATTTTACATTACACAGGTTTAGTTTTTCTATAAATCATTGGTCTTAGAATTAAGCAAATATATAGTGACTGAGATAATGACTCAATTCTTTTAGTCAGCTCTTTTTGCTGCTATGACCAAAAGACAAGATAAAAACAATTAGAGGAGGAAAAGGTTATATCAGGGCTTTGGGTCTCAGAGGTCTCAGTCCATAGATGGCAGACTTGGTTCTGTCAAGGTGAGGAAGAACATCATTGTGGCAGACAAAGTAGCTCAGGACATGACACCAGGAAGCAGGGAGATAACTCCCCTCACCCAGACAAAATATATATTTCAAAGGCATGTCCCCTTTCACCCACTTCCTCCAGCCACACGCTGATGGGGTGACCAGCTCCCCCACAGAGCAGGTTCCTGATCAGGAGGTGTGAGCTGCCTGGGAAACTAAAGAGTCTGAAATAATCAGTTAAAAAAATAACAAAAAGCCAAAGATTAGATTTAATAAGAGGAGAATCTGTTAGGTCTTCCAATCCTGAGAGAAACTGGAACTGAACAACTAAAAAGGGCTCCAATTCTTTATTTCAGGAGGAGTACATCAAAGGCAGGGGTAAGGTTTCATTGGGAGGAGTCTTGTTTCAGTGCTTGAATCTCAGTATGGCAGGGGTCTTGTGGTAAATAGGTTGGATTTTGGCAGGATACACCCATCTCCAGGAGGCTGTTTGACTCTAAGGTTATGAGCTAAGAAAGGGGTCAGCTTGATCCAAACATTCTCAAACTCGAGGATTTCAACACAGGAATTCCCAGAGGAGTGTCTCCCTGCCTTAATGGCTAGAGCAAACTATAATTATATATATATATATATATATATATATATATATATATATATATATATATATATATATGTGTGTGTGTGTGTGTGTGTGTGTGTGTGTGTGTGTCATTATATGTGTATACGTAAATATATATATATATATATATATATATATATATATATATATATATATAGACTTTGCTTTTATTCATAGTTAGTAAGAATTCCCTTCTCCTGCCTGCATGGAGGGGAGGCAGAGGAGTTCTAGTGGAGTGTCAAAGTTTCTACTAATGCTTTTAATGGGCATAACATCACTGCTTTCAGGATATCTATCAGTGGAGGCCACTTATGGAAAAGTAATGAAGAACCTCTATCCTGCCTAGCCAGAGTGACATAGTGGCAGTCTCAGTGAGAATCTGTTCTATATAAGTATCCCTCAGAAATCTGTTTTCTAAAAAACTCTCAGTATTAATGATTTAGTTCAGCTATATGTATATATAGCTTCCAACAATACCCTACCTACCTGCCTACGGTTACCACCTAGTTAATGTCTATCAGCAAATTAATACACTGTTTAGGTTAAAACTCTCAAAATCCAATCATTTCACTTCAAAGCTTTCTTGCATTGTCTCTGTTATGAGCTTTTGGGAGACACCTCATATCTAAACCATAACATTAACAAATTACTTATTTCTTAAAACAAATGACGTATTGTTTAGTTTTCCAATTACCATGTGACTATCCTCCACAAGAGACCCAATATAAAACACTTTACAAATTTTCTTGGTAGCTATGAAAAATGTCTGCCCACTCCTCTAAGTTGTTCACTCAGAAGGTAAAGGCCTGAGAATCTGGATGATCTATGGTATACATCCCAAGTCCTAGGATTCAAGAACTGAAGTTCTGATACCCAAGGGCAGAAGGTAAATGACCCATCTCTGCGGAATGACTTGATCCTGCCTCTTCCTTTTTAGTCTATCCAGGCCCTCATCTAATTGGTGCACACCTGCATGCTGAAGCCTGACCTGCCTTAGCAGCCTGATCATTCATTCAAATGCTCATCCCTTCCTAGAACAGCACCAAAGAAACATCAGGAAATAGTGTTTACCAGCTACATGGATATGTATCCCTCTTCCCAGTCAAATTGACACATATGCTTGACCATCACAAGCTCTTCAGTGAATTGTGTTGCCATAAGTTTCTTATTTTCAATTTGCATTGCTTATGTTTGTAAATTTCGTAAAGTTGAGTTCTATTTTTTATTTATTGAATTTTGCTTTTGAGGTCACCTCTAGGGATTCTTTACCAAGTCCTCAATTTGAAACATCTATCTTTTTTTAAAAAAATTCATTTGCCTCTTCTAATTCATTTGTATTTTTACATTTGATATTTAAATCTATGATCCATTTTAATTATTTGGTATAACATTTGATGTTGGAGGTTAAAGTTTAAATTTTGCCTATGAATATCCATTGTTCCTGCATAATTTGTTAAAACTCCTTTTTAAAATTTTTGTCAAAAATAACCTAGCCTTTCTTATGTGCAGCAATTTATAAACTGTCTATTGTTCTTAGTTAATCTGTCTACCTGTTTTGAATAATATGCAATATGTTTTCTCTTCTTATTCTGCTTTTTCTAAATGTTGATTATTCAAGTTCCTTTGGCATTCTGTGTAAGTTGTAGGATTAAATATTCTATACCCATAAAACATCTTTCTGAGATATTTTGATATAAACTGCATTAATATTCTAAGTCAAATTGCAGAGAATTAACATTTTTCCTATGTTGAGTCCTTCAATCCATGGTGTCTCATCACTTATTTAGATACATTTAATTTTCCTTATCAGCATTTAATTTTCGACATACAAAACTTGTACATGTTTGATTAGATTTAAACCTGTTTTTTTTTTCCTTTTTCTCTCTTCCTTGTTCTTCCCACCCTCCCCCTTTTCTTCCTTCCTTCCTTCTTTACCTTTCATTTTTGTTATTGTTGTTGTTCTTCATTCTTTCTTCTTCCTGTTTTTTTTTGGGGGGGTGGTAATAAATGGCATTGCATTTTCAGTTTTGGATTTCACATATCCATTGCTAGTATTTAGAAATTCAATTGATTTTTGTATGTTGATCTTATATCCTGGGGCCCTGCTGAACTAAATCATTAATACTGAGAGTTTTTTAGAAAACAGATTTCTGAGGGGTGCTTATATAGTATAATACTCTCTCACTGAGACTGCCACTATGCCACTCTGTCTAGGAAGGACAGAGGCTCTTCATTGCTTCTCCCTAAGTGGCCTCCACTGAGACCCTAGAAGCAGTGGTGCGTGTCCATTAAGCATTAGTAGAAACATGGACATTCCCCTAGAACTCCTCTGCCTCCCCTCCATGCAGGCAGGAGAAGGGAATTCTTATTACCTATGAATAGAAGTGAAGTTTAGAGTGCTCACACAGCATCCACCTACATTGTTAAAGAAGTAGGCTCCTTTCTGCTCCTTGGAGATGACCGTGCTACTCCTCACTCAGCCTAACTGCACACCATCCTGACTGTGAGTGTGGTCATTCTTGTTTTACCACAGCAAGGATAGCACTCTAGTCTCTCCATCCCATCTTTCCTGATGGGGTTGAGGGTCTGATTTCTTTGTGTGGTGTTTGGTTAGAATGCTCATTTCTAACCTGATAGGATGTCTTTTTCTGCATCCTTTGGGAAAGAATGGTTTTCGTAGGTTTTTTTTTTTTTTTTTTTCCCCTGTGCTCATGGATTCTTCTGGAATGCTGCCTACTCTCATATTTAGTTGAGGATATTTGAGAGAAAGAT
Source organism: Marmota flaviventris (assembly GCF_047511675.1). Lineage (NCBI taxonomy): Eukaryota > Metazoa > Chordata > Mammalia > Rodentia > Sciuridae > Marmota > Marmota flaviventris. Next base: position 100,914,887 of record NC_092508.1, on the reverse strand, counting down.
AACCTGGGAAAATAAGTACTGTGCTAGTCCTCAGTTTCTGAGGTCTCTACCCAGGTCACTTCTGTACTCCATCTTCCATAGTCTTGTACATGTTTTAAATATAATTTCCTGTTATGGTTTGGATGTGACATGTCCCCCATTTGTGCAATAAAGTGCAAGAAAGTTTAGGGGAGAAATAATAGTTATGAAAACCTTAAACCAATCAGTGAATTAATCCTCTAGTTGAATTAATTGAGTGGAAACTGACAGTGAGTAAGGGTGGATTGGGGAGGTGGGCATTGAGGTTGTGCCTTTGAGATATATATATATATATATATATATATATATATATATATATATATATATATATATATTTAGTATCTGTTCAGTGGAATCTCTCTCTCTGCTTCTGATCATCATGTGAGCTGCTTCCTTATGCCATACTCTTCCACCATGATGTTCAACCTCACCTTGAGCCCTGAGGAATGGAGATGGTTGTCCATGGACTGAGCCCCTAAATAAACTTTTCCTCCTCCAAAATTGTTCATGCCAGGTCTTTTACTCATAGCAGTAAAAAGATGACTAAAATATTGCCACAGTTTTCAGTTGCACTCACCAAGAATAAGGAAAAGTATGTTTATAGCATCTCATCAAAAACAGAAATCTCTGAAACATGTTTTAAATCAAACTATTTATATGAACAGAAACTCCACAAAAATAGTGGCCCAGAGCCCTAAACAAAATGGTAAATTACCCTGTCTATAACACTCTAACATCACCATACCCAGCTGTCAGATGGAGAGAAATAATAAGCATTTAGTTGAATATAACGTTATCCCAATTAGAACTAGGGTTCTCTTAGTACATACAAAGACAAAATGGTTATTAGGTAACCAGGTATATCTCTCACACATTTGTTTTGTTTAACAACTTGTTTTAAAATAGTGTGTCTTTTAGGAGACCACAGTAAGATTCTCTTAACTGTTTATGAATATGTCATTTTGTGTGACTATCCAATGGAAAAATACTCATATGTAAACAAGTTAATGCTGTACTGTGACTTAAATGATGCCCATCTAAAATGCTGGAAGAGTCCAAGAGCTGTGTGGTGTGTGTGTGTGTGTGTGTGTGTGTGTGTGTTTCTTGACCTCTGGAATGACAGTAATGGGCTCAGTCTAATCTGGAAGGCTTAGGTAGAGAGATCCATGTGCTCAGCTCAAGATGCCCAACTATAAGGCCTTGGCCTTATAAGCTTTGGAAACACCCACTCTGTTCAGGTGTAGCATGGTCATGAAGGAAGCTGGGATTCTCATTCTGAACTTAGGAAATTGGGGTAAAATTTGAAAGTTAGAAATGTTCAAAACTTAAAAGGCATGTGATAAGTGCATTTGGGTTATATATAGATCAATGAGTATTTTTGAAAACCTAAGAACTTCTCCTAAGAAAAACACCAGAAATTCACTAAGAGATTTGGAAAAGTGGTATAAATAAATAAAAAGATTGATTAATCTTTAGAAGTAAAGACTTAGCAATACTAGTAATCAATTATTTTGCATAAAAATAATTTAGACTTTAACTATAGATCACACTATATTAAAAATGCACTTAAGTGAATTTTCATTATAATATTGTTAATAACATTTTCTCTATTGTGTTCCAATACTTATTTTGTTAAAGTGCTAAATAGACAATACTTATAACAGTAGAAAATATATTTAAAGATTTATACAAACAAATATCTTTTTTATTATTCTACTCTGTTAACTCAAAGTCTATTTATATGAATAAACATTTTTTCTTTTCTATTTTTAACATAAATTTTCAAAAATAGTCAAATATGAATGTATGTTTATATATTACATTTTCCCAAATGGCAGCAAAATTCAACATTGAATCATTTAGACCTATTTCCATTACTTCATAAATAATATATCTTGGATATTATTCCTTTACAGTAATGATGCGGTCTTGTTTTTTTAACCTATTTAATAAAAACTTTATTTATATAGAAGCATAATGTACATATATAGGTAAATTGGCATATTTTGTTACTTTACAATTAGTTGCCGTATTAACAGAGTAATGTTTTTATAATTGCTGTGCAATAATCCAGTGACCTGATTAGAATATTTTTATATTCCACTTTCACAGTATACAATCTTTCTACTTGGTTCCTTGAGAGTCAGTATTGTACTTTCATTATAGTCATTGCCTGTTGCCCTAGTGTCTGATCTATTACCTATACAATGACAATGGCACCACATGCCTTTTATTGAGCATCCTGCAATAGAAACATGGATAACTCCTTTGCAAATTTTATTTCATATACAACCTATATAATAAATATATAAGGGAGGTAAGAGTTTTATTTTGTTTTTGTGAGATGATGATAGTAAGGCTTACAGAGGTTAAGTCACTTTTTATATGAATGATGAGCATGATAGATTCTGTACCTCTTTACCTCAAATGTTGAGTCATGAATCCTGTTATCCCTTAAATTACACTATATGAATTTCTTGCATCATCTAAAAATAAAAAAAGAGTAACTTTTTGAAAGATCAGAATTTATTACTGTAAAATCATGGAAACTCCATATAAAATATATCCTTTTATTTCATATATATGTTTCATTAGAGAAAATGTTTAAATGACTAAGTATGTGCTATAAAATCAATAAATTTTATACAGAAAGTTCAAGGATTCCACATATTTTATACATAATATTCTATATTTAAATATCTCTAATTTCCAAATGCTCTTCTTCATGCTGATTTATTCTGAGTCCAGACTCTGGTCAAGCTCCCTGCTTAGCTTTTTGTAGTCTTGTTTTTGAAGCCTCCTGTAATCCAGAAGACTTTCTCTGCTTTGATGATGGCACAGAGGGAATTTGACATTGATGTCTTTGAAGAGTGAAGGCAAATTGTTCAGTGGAATGCTCCTGAATTTGGATATGTGTGTTTGTGTTCTGATATTGGATATAGGTTCAAACTTTTTTTTCAAGAATGTTGCTAGGCAATTCTGCCATTGTTTAGTGGCCACTTAGTTAGTCTTTAGTGATGATATTTAACTTGATCATATGGTTGAGTGCAGAAGTTAGATGCTCCCCTTAAAACACCTTTCCCTTGTGTTTATTAGATAAAGGTATAGGTGAGGGTTTAGACTCTGTGGACATCCTACATTTAACAGCAATTGATGGTGGATTATTTTTTTCTTTTTTCTTTTCCTTTTTCCTTTCTTTTCAGGCTGTACTACTGCTTAAATGTATAGCCTTTGCACATGCTAAGCATGCAATCTACCACTGAGCTATAGGCCTTTCTTTTGCTTTTTTTTTTTTGCTTACAATTATACTTAACTGCATAAGTAGTTGCCAAATGGTGATTTTCTAATTCTAGCATTCCTACGTCAAGATTAGATAGTATTTTTTAGAGGGGGTGGTACCAGGGATTGAACCCGGAATTGCTTATCCTCTGAGCCACATCCCCAGTCCTTTTTATATTTTATTTTGAAACAGTGTCTTACTAAATTGTTAAGGGCCAGGCTAGTTGCTGAGGCTGGCTTTGAGCTCATAATCTTCCTGCCTCAGCCTCCCAAATCACTGGAATTACAGGTGGGTGCCAACCTGTCTGGCTGATAGCATTATTCTTATTTTCTTTGGGGGATGGGGTACCAGGGATTGAACTCACAGACACTCGACCACTGAGTCACCTCCCCAGTCCTATTTTGTATTTTATTTATTGACAGGGTCTCACTGAGTTGCTTAGTGCCTTGCTTTTGTGGAGGCCGGCTTTGAACTCTGCATCCTCCTGTCTCAGCTTCCCCAGCTGCTGGGATTATAGACATTTGCAACCATGCCTGGCTGATAGCATTCTTCTTTTTTTTTTTTTTAATTTTTTATTGTTGGCTGTTCAAAACATTACATAGTTCTTGATATATCATATTTCACAATTTGATTCAAGTGGGTTATGAGCTCCCATTTTTACCCCATATACAGATTGCAGAATCACATCAGTTACACATCCATTGATTTACATATTGCCATACTAGTGTCTGTTGTATTCTGCTGCCTTTCCTATCCTCTACTATCACCCCTCCCCTCCCCTCCCCTCCCCTCTTCTCTCTCTGCCCCCTCTACTGACATTCATTTGTCCCCCTTGTATTATTTTTCCCCTTCCCCTCACTTCCTCTTGTATGTACTTTTGTATAACTCTGAGGGTCTCCTTCCGTTTCCATGCATTTTCCCTTCTCTCTCCCTTTCCCTCCCACCTCTCATCCCTGTTTAATGTTAATCTTCTTCTCATGCTCTTAGACCCTACTCTGTTCTTAGTTACTCTCCTTATATCAAAGAAGACATTTGGCATTTGTTTTTTAGGGATTGGCTAGCTTCACTTAGCATAATCTGTTCTAATGCCATCCATTTCCCTGTAAATTCTATGATTTTGTCATTTTTTAATGCAGAGTAATACTCCGTTGTGTATAAATGCCACATTTTTTTTATCCATTCATCCATTGAAGGGCATCTAGGTTGGTTCCACAGTCTAGCTATTGTGAATTGTGCTGCTATGAACATCGATGTAGCAGTGTCCCTGTAGCATGCTCTTTTTAGGTCTTTAGGGAATAGACCTAGAAGGGGAATAGCTGGGTCAAATGGTGGCTCCATTCCCAGCTTTCCAAGAAATCTCCATACTGCTTTGCAAATTGGCTGCACAGAAAATTCTTCTTTGTACCCATTCCTTTTCTCTTCCTTCCTCTTTTTTCCCCTTTCTGCCATTATTATTAAGGTTTCATGAATTCTGTTTCTTTCTCAGGGTATCAATCACACTAATAATAATTATTGTTTGATATTTTTATTATTATTATTATTATTATTATTATTATTATTATTATTGTTGTTGTTGTTAGTGCTTAAATTATCTTCAACAGAGTGAATAATATTTCCATTATTATTTGGAGAATATTTTCTTCTTCTCTTGCACAGTTTAAGTGTTATTCTTGAGTTTAATTTATATTTAAGTGTACTTATATTTAAGTTATATTTATAACTTATATAACTTAAGTTATATTTAAATGTAATTCTTACCTTCACAATACCAAAAGTTATTCAGAAATTTATTTTTTTAAAGTCTATGTATCAAATATATACAGTAGAATTAAAATGTGATGTTTGGTACCTACTATTACAATGCAACACCCCTGATTCACCCCTTTCCCCCCAGTTATATCTCTTGCCTTCCATATATTCACATCTCTTGCCTTCTCTAAACAGACCTATATCCAGCAATACCAAAGGGTTTATTCACTTTATTTCACTTGCAATAATCTGAAACTTGTAGAAACTATTAAACCAGTACCACAACCTACAAGAAACTTACTAAATGCAGTTCAAGATTTTCTTTGAGTTGCTTGAAGTGGAAGCTGTATATTCACTTAGAAAAAGTCACCAAAACGTATTCAAACTACATGGATTTATTATTTTTTGAAAGTGGTTTTATTATCATTTCATTCAGTTAAAAGCATATTTTATATTTGTCTTCAATTTAGAATAATAAGAACTTTTTAAAAAAATGTGATGTTTTTTAAATATTTGAAATATTATTATGGTTTAAAAGTAAAAATTATCCAAAATACATTCTCAGAGATACTCTTTATCTCTTCCATTCCTTTCCTCAGTGTAGTTAGCCAAATAATTAATTTCTGTTTATTCTTTTTGTGTTTTCTTTTTGAGAAATACATGCATTTTTTTCATTTTCTTTATCATACAAAGTCTTCAAACTGTATATATTTTATTTGCATCTTACATTTTCCCTTGAACTCTGAAATTTACTCTATTTCTATTATAAAAATTTACATTTTACTTTTCATTTAGATCTGTATTTTGTCCATTATACAAATGCACCATAATTTATTCAACCACTTTCTTCAATATAATTGTGGGGGTGGTTTCCACTCTGCATATCTATATTGTCTTTCTGTGTTTTTTGGGTGAATATTCATCATAAATGTCAAAACCTGGATATATTTGATTCCAGTGTCCTTTGCAGATTCCACATTATTAAATTTTGCCAAATGACTATGATATATATATTGTACTACCCTATACAAATGCCAGCAATGCAAGACAGTGCTTTTCTGCCTGTGCTTTACAAAACATTGTTTTGTAAGGTTTTGAGGGTTGACAAAGGATATCTCACTCTAGTTTGTTTTCATTTCTCATTGTGAATAAAATGGAACAATTTTCATTTGTTTAAGGTCTATTAACTTGTCTTATTTTATAAAGGAATGGTTTATATTTAATGTAAATATTTTCCATTGTGTGTTTGAAGTTTTTATCAGGATGGCTATTTATTTATTATGTTAGATATCAGTCTCCTATGTATATTGTAAATATTTATTTCCAGCTTTTCATTTGATTTTTGTTTTGCAAAATAGTTAATATAATATTTTAAAATCTAATTTTATAATTTTTAATTTTTATTTCTTGAATTTTGAGTTACAGTTTAAAATATTTTCTATTTTCAAGCAATGAAGGAATTCATTTATCTTTGCTTCTATTATTTGAATCGTTTCAATTTTCAAATTGATATCGTTTACATTTGGACCTTTTCATGGTTTATACTGTTAGGTATGGTTCCAGTTTGCCTTTTCTTCAATGTCTAGCTGAACTTTTGTAAGTGTTATTATTTACTAGAAGACTATTTTTTTCCAGGGCTTTGAAATATCTGTCCCATAAGAAAGGTCTAAAGCTTTTGCTTCTAATCCTAGACTTTTTGTTGTGTTTCATCAATCACTTTCTTTTCTCCACATGCTAGCATCATACTGTTTTCTATGTTAAAGATTCCATAATATGATTATTGTACTAAGGTTCTTTAGAGGAACAGAATCAATAGGAAGTATAATTACAAAAGGGTATCTTATTAGGTTGGCTTATGTGACCAGAAGCTGGATAGACCACAATGACTGTCTGCAGGCTGGAAGAACCAGTAGCTGCACAGTCCATCAGGACCAAAGTGTTCTGGAGAATCTGCTTTGAAAGAGTGCCACATAATCAGAGGACCACAGCAGCAATCAAGAACCTCTTCAAGAAGAATCCAGTTTGCTTCTTCTGCTTCTTTCTTGTTCTTCCAACTTTTATTCTATCCAAGCCATCATCCTATTGGTCCATGCTGCCCACACTTATGGAGGGTCTTCATTTCAGTTGACTATCCCACATGCCAATCATTCCTAGACACACCCTCATTGACACACCCATAATTCTCTTAATTCTTGGTATCTCTTAATCCAATCAAGCTGCCAATTCTAATTAACTATTACAATTATTTACTGCTTGAGCAACTCTATTCTATTTCCAAGGTCTTTCTGGCTATCATTACATGTTTGTTTATTTTTTTTATTCAAATGAATAGTATATTTAAATTTTCTTTATAAAAACACCCAATTAATATATTTTTTAACTTTAGAAATGTCATCTTTATAATGTTTACTCATTATACCAAAGAATAAGATAATGCCTTTTCATTTGTTTGAGTCTTGTTTTGTGTTTTTCAGTAAGGAATGTTTAAGGTTTTCCTCATGTAGGGTTAGCAAGTTTCTCATTCAATTTAGTCTTGATTATTATGTCTTTTTTTTAATTAAGCTATTTTAAAAAGGATGTAACATTTTATTTTATCATTAAACTGATTCTGCATATGAATGCTATTGATTTTTGTGAGTTAATTCTACATTCCATGGTCCAATTAAATTTTTTGTTTCATCATTGCAATAATTTGCAATAGAAATAATTTTATTTATCTTTTCTGCATTTGTTTTTCTGGTTTAATTACATTTTTTAATACTTTCAAGTCAAATGCTAAATATTAATTGAGATGCATGAATTCTTACCATTTTCTTGACCTTAATGGGAATGGCTTTGGATAATTCCACATTAACTAAGATAAATGACTCATTCTTTTTAATGTAGTAGTCCATGATATAACATAATTTATTTAATGAGCATATACTGATGGAAATTTAAGGACTTTTCATCTTTAGCTATAACAGAAATTGCTGAAAGGACATATTTATGTATAAAACACTGAAAATTGTATGACTATATAAAGATAGAACTGAACTGGATCAAGCAGCATGTTAAAATTCTCTATGGTTTCTAAATTTATCTCAATATAAATTTATATTCATTCATGCCAACTATATATGATTTCTTGTTTCTTATTACTCTTGCCTACATATTGAATTATGCCATGTTTTTTATTTAAGCAATAAACAACAATGGTATAATGTTGTCATTTAAATTTGCATTCAATATTAAATGTGAAAAAATAAAAAAAACTATACAATAAAGGAAATTAGCATGGAGCTCATGCCATGAAATCATACTCAAACATTCTTCTTAAAAGAGAAATGCCTATTTATTTGAAGAATCGTTGTATTTATTTTATTTGCCCTTTGCAAGATATTAATAAGATTCTTTGTCAGTTTTAACTACATCAGTTCTTTATTATTTCTTGTGATTTTGCCATGCACAAATCTTTATTTTATTATTTGGTAAATATTGTCACCTTGATGGCTAGACTATGTGGCATAATAAGAAAGGTCTCTTAAATACCAAGGTTATTAAAACAGTCACTCAATTATTTCTATCTAGTATTTCTAAAATTGTTTTTTATAATATCCAATTATCTCTTTGGAATATACTTGGATGAAGGTTATGAATTCTTATGTGCATTTTTTTTCTAGATTTTCACGAAACAATTTTTTTAAAAAATATTATCTTTCTATATTCTCCAATAATTTAAATTATTATAATTTCTCATGCCAGGGTGCGGGGGGGGGGGGACTAACCCTGTGTTTTACTTATTATGAACCACACACTTTTCTAAGACTTTACATCTAGTATCACTATGAGTCAACTCTGTCAATTATTATACTAATAAGTAAACAAAGCAGTTCAGCGCAGTGCCATATGCCTGTAATCCCAGAAAGTGAGACTGGAGGATCATGAGTTCAAAGCCACCCTTGGCCATTTTGTAAGGTCATAAACAACTCAGTAAGAACCTGTCTCTAAATAAAATATAAAAAAAGGGTTAGCATGTGACTCAATGGTTACACATCCCTGGGTTCAATCTCTGGCATAATAATAATAATAATAACTAAGGAAAATATGGTATAATGTGATCAGGCTCATTTATGAGGTAAGGGTGGTGCTAAGATGCAAATGCAGGGAGGATGAACTCAATGTCCATGTGTTTTTCCCACTACAGATGCTCCTTGGAGAATATCTCAGTGGATTTGCTGGAATTTGATTGTGTCCTCTATTCAGGATGTATGACTTCTTTGGAAAAGCTGTGCTTTCTAACTTCGCCTGTGATCCCCAGATTTGAGGTCCTTTATACCACCTTCCTGCCTCCTATTAAAATATTCATGTAGAATTTCTCCACATATCTAACAAGGACTCACTCTCTCTATCTCTCTATCTATATCTCTTTCTAACTCTCTCATTTCTCTCATGCTGGGGATTGAAACCAGGGCTTCATGCATGCTGAGCATAACCCCTGCCTGAGTTAGCCCCATTTTTTTGTTTCATAAAGGCTAGGAATCCTGCCCCCCATTTTATGTTTATTTTAGATAATTACAGAGCTAACAGGGGGAAAAAGTGGTATTCCACATTACCAGTTTAAGTCAAACTCAAACCTCAGTCATAATGTCCTTAAGGAGGATAGAAGCTAAAAATGCTCTATTCCAAATACTTTGCTCTTTTGTACTCACCAAATTTTTTACAAAGAATAAAAACTTCTTAAAATAAAAATAATAACTCTTTGGAGACTTAGACATATCAAATTAACATGACAGAAATCACAACATGCTGAAATTGAAAGACAGGTAGGAAAAGCCTTCCTGTATCAAAGAAAGAACTAATGGCTAGAGCTCAAGTGGCACCTGATGTTGCTCTACTGACAGTGTTCTCTCACTTCACATTGGGCTCAAGGAAGAGCACTAAAGAGTTCAAATGCTAGGACAGGAGAGTCATTGGTGGGCTACATAACAAGGGGAATCCATGCCTCAAGTGCTTCGCAGAATCTGGAGACTAATAAGTTCTCATAGGATAGAAATCATTCAACTCCAAAATAGAGCAATGGTGAGGAATTTTGACAATTTTTTCTAGAGCTTTTGTAATAAAATAAAATATTACCAATGAGAAACTGAGATCTACAGCATTTCTTCATAGGGTTTGTAGCTCAAATTCAAAACAAATTTATTACACATGAAATCTCAAACATTACATTAAATTAAAAGCCAGTACAAACTTCCCAGACTAAAAGCAAATGAGAAAGCAATATATAAGAACAGTGTGGCAACTGCAAAATTCATAACAGACACAAAAAATAGATAGGAACTGAAGAAAGAGAAAGAAAGACTTTCTGAATTCAAGATATGCACCAAAACCACATCCAGGAAGCTCAGAGATCACCATGCAAGACAAATAAAGAATAAAAGAACTATACTTGGATATTTCATATTCAGATTGCAGAAGGCCAACACCAAACACAACCTGGAAGATTAAAGCAACAATTAAAATAAGCCAGGCACAGGGGCACATGCCTGTAATCCCAGAGTCACTGGAGGCTGAGGCAGGAGAATTGCAAGTTCAAAGACAGTCTCAGCAACTTAGTGAGGTACTTAGCAACTCAGCGAGCCATGGTCTCAAATAAAATGTAAAAATATAAAAGGGTGGGGAAGCTGAAGATGTGGCCCAGTGGTTAAGCACCTCTGAGTTCAATCCCCAGTACCAATAATAATAAGATCCACAAAACATAGAAGAAAAAAAGACCTGACCTACAGAGGAAAATGATAAGGACTACAACAAAATTTTCCTTAAAATCTTAGACAAGCAATCGTATTACAAAATGAAATATTTAAAATGTTGAAAGAAAAAAATTCCACTAACCCAGAACTTTGTATCCATCAAGTGAAAAACATTTCCAGACAAAAATTGATAAGTAAAAGTATCAATTGAATGAAAAAATTGACAGTAGATCTGCCTTGCAAGAAATGTTAAAAGAAATTCTTTTCAGAAAAGAACAATGGTATAGTTAGAAAAGTTGGCTGTACAGAAATAAAGAGAAAATAATAGAGAGTGAATGAAAGTAAAACAAAATATTTTATTTTTCCTATTCTTAATTTATCTAAAGTTGATTTATAGTTTAGTTAAATATTCCTAGCAACAGGTATTTTAAAATTATAGTTTGTGGATCAACAAATGAGAGCAATAACACTCACAGTAATGCTATAAGTGATGGTAGGGAGAAACTCTCATCAGGTATCTACATTGTTTATGAATCACTAAAGTGCTATTTGAAAGTGGATTCCAATTATCTGCAAAAAATATACATGTACTGAATATTTCAGAAAGCTAGAAGAAAGGATTTTCATACCATCTTCATAAAGAAATGGTAAATATTTGAAGATATAGATATGTTTAACCTGATTTAAACATGTCACAATATATATATATACATCTGCAAAAATATACATTATAAAATCTAGGCCAGCCAGTAAATCCATTCTAAAAGAAAAATAAATTGTATGTTAGGAAAGGAGAGAAAATTGAATAATACAAAATGCTCAGTTAAAACTTAGAGATGACAGAAGAAAAGTGAAATATACAAAAAAGGAGAGAGAACAGCAATCAATTGCACAAATAATTACAGTAATTAAACCTTATTAAGAATCACTTTAATGTGACAAGTTTAAATTAAGCTATACTAAAAGACAGAGACTCTCAGGATACAAACAAAAAGTTTAACCTTTTCTTTTTTTAATGTAAAACCTTTGTTTATAAACTGTTATACTCAGAAAGACTGATGCTAAAGGATGGGGAAAGGCATACCACCTTAACACTAATTAAAATAAGTCTGGAATTACTGTACTAATTTTAGAAAAATAATTCAGGTAAAATAAATTAGAAAGGCAGACAAATCTAAAATCAATAATATCGTCTTCTACCTTAAGTAACCTAAAGAATGAAACTAGACCCTATCACTCATCAGTTGCCAAGATCTACTCAACATGGATTAAAGACTTAAATGTAAGGCCTGAAACTGTAAAACTATTAGGAAGAATCATAGGATAAATGCTTCAGGATTTTGGAGAGGGAATTTTTGTTTTGTTTTGTTTTGGGACAAAAGCAAAAATTGACAAATGAAACTATCAAATGAAAAAAAAAAAAAGTCTTCTCAACAAGAATAGCAATCATAATGAAGAGACAACCTGTGGAATGGGAGAAAATATATGATACTAAATATCTTATGTGTGGTTAATATTCAAATTAGACAAATAACTCCAAAACTCAATTTCAAAAATACATGCATACATAAATAAAAATAGTAATACCCACAAAATAATCTCTCAAAAGAATACACACAAATGGTCAATAGTTCCATAGAAATGATTAATATTATTCTTAGGAAAATATCAATTAAAATCACAGTAAGATATCACATCACCCAGTAAGCAAGGATGGTCTCAAAAAGGCTAAAGGTAACAAGGGCTGGTGGAACTGCGGAGATAGGAAACACTTGCATACTGCTGGTGGGAATGTTAATTAGTATAATTATTATGGAAAACAGTATGAAGGTTTCTTGAAATTTTAAAAATAGAACTACCATAGGAGCCAACATATCACTAAGGGTTATATCTGCAAAGGTAATAAAATCAGTGATTTCATCTCACTCCAGTCAGAATGGCAATCATCAAGAATACAGGCAATAATAAATGTTGGCTAGAATATGGGGAAAAATGTACACTCACACATTGCTGGTGGGACTGCAAATGGGTACAACTGCTATGGAAAGCAGTTTGGAGATTCCTCAGAAAACTTGGAATGGAACCACCATTTGACCCAGCTATCCCACTCCTTGATTTATACTCAAAGGACTTAAAATCAGCATACTATAGTAACAGCCATGTCAGTGTTTATAGAAGCTCAGTTCATCATAGCTAAACTATAGAACCAACCTAGATGTCCTTCAATAGGTGAATGGATAAAGAAAATATGGTATATATTCTCAATGGACTATTACTCAGCTTTAAAGAAGAATGAAATTATGGCATTTGCTAGTAAAGGATGAAGTTGGAAAATATCATGCTAAGCGAAATAAGCCAATCCCCCCAAAAACCAAAGGCCAAAAGTTTTCTCTAATATGCAAATGTTAATTTGCAATAAGAGGGGTTGGGGCCCTAGAGAAGAACAGAGTTACCTTAGATTAGGTAGAGAGAGGTGAGGGAGAGGGAGGAGAGGGGATGTGGAAATGGGAAGGATAGTATAATGCAACTGACATTATTACTGTATGTATATATGTGACTGCATGACCAATGTGATTCTACAACATGTATACTCAGAAAAATGAGAAATTATATCCCATCTATGTATGATATATCAAAGTGTATAAATGCATTTTACTTTCACGTATAATTAAAACAAATTAAAAAGTTAATAAAACAATCGATATTTCAAAGTGCTACCTGAACTGTTTATTGTAGCACTATTTCCAATAGCCAGGAAAGGGAACAATCTAAGTGTCTATCAAGTGAATAGACACTTGAATTAAGAAAATGTGGTGTGTGTACTCAATGGAATACTCTGCATCTGTGGAAAGAATTTAATTCTTATTATTTATGACAATGTGGATGGAACTGGAGACCTTTATGTTAAGTGAAATAAGCCAGTTACAAGCAGACAAATACTGCATAATCTCACTCATGCGGAATCTACAAAAAGATGATTTCCTAGAAGTTGAAATGAGAATTGTGGTTACCAGAGGCTCTGAGAGTAGGCAGAGGGAGGGTACTATGCTACAGTTAAGCCTAAAAAGTTCTGGTGTTCAATTCTATAGTCGGGTGACAGTAGACAGCAGCAATGTACTGAACATTTCAGAAAGCTAGAAGAAAGGATTTTCATACCCTCTTCATAAATAAATGGTAAATATTTGAAGATATAGATATGTTTAACCTGATTTAAACATTACACAATATATACACATACCAAAACATTCCATTTTATCCTATTAATACATATGTCTATAAAATTTATATATCAGGGGCTGGGGCTGGGGCTCAGCGATAGAGCGCTCACCTAGCATATGTGAGGCCCTGGGTTTGATCCTCAGCATCACATAAAAATAAATTAATAAAAAAGTAGGTATTGTGTCCAACTACAACAAAACAATAAAATATTGTTTTAAAAAATTTATGTATCAGTGTTAATGAAAAATAAATTTGAGTTACTTTTAAAAAGAAGCAAGACAAGAATAAATATGAAGGAAGCAAAAGAAAAATGATAAAAATTAAAGTCGATGAAGAGGCAAACAGTGAAAATCAAGAAAAAACAGCCAAACAAAAGCTGATTCCATAAAAATATCAATACAATTGAAAAATCCTTAGTTATTTAAGCAAAGGAAATTCAGAGAAATCATAAATTAATAATATCAGAACTGAAAGAAGCTATCACTACTGATCCCATTGACATAAAAGAACAATTAAAAAATTACCATTTTAAAATGCATTAATATAGTCCATCATGACAACAGACTAAAGAATAAAATTGTATTAATGGATGCAGAAAAATATATTAGGTAAATTCAAAAATCAATTATTAATAAAAATTCTCCATAACCTAAGATTACTTGAAAAATATTTCTCAACCTGATAAAGAATACCTATGAAAAAACTATAACTAACTTAATAATATAAAATGAGATTATTTTCTTGGAAAATACAGAACAAGGCAAGGATATCCTTTCCCACCACACCTATTCAGTGTTGCACAGAAAGACCTACATGATATAATAACAAAAGAAAGGAATTTAAAATTTACACAAATTGAGAAGAAAGAAATAAAGTGAATTATATTACAAAATGACATGATTGTCCCCCTCCCCCTTTTCCTCTTAAAAATAAAGAAAAATGACACCTTAAAAAATGACATGATTGTCTATGAGAAAAATCTCTAAAAATCAACAAAAGTTTACCTGAAACTAATGAGCAATTAGAGAGCAGTTACAATATGCAGGATTAATACACAAAAATCAATCATTTTTCTATAAATCACCAACGAGCAATTGAAATTTAAAATTAAAAGCATTTCTATAGCACTGAAAAGCAAAAAAGAAATCTTAGGAGGTTTTTTAAATTTTTAAATTTTATTTTTAGGTATCTAAGCTAACAAAATTTGTATGAGATCTACATCAGGAAAACTACAAAATTCTGATGAAGAAAACTGAATAATTAAAAACAAGTAGAAATGCTTCATGTTCATTGGTAGGAAAAGAGTATTGCTAACAATCTATTCTTTCCTACTTGAACTATAGGCTCAACAAGATCCCAAGCAAAATTCCAGCACATTATTTTGTAAATAATTTGTAAATATTTTGCAAAAATATCCTAAACTTTATATAGAAAGGCAGAAACTCTAATCAACGAACAAATCTTCTGGAAGAAGACTTATACTGGAGGTCTTACTCTAAAGACTTAAAATAAAAGTGTATTCATTAAAATAATCTGACACTGGAGCAAGAATGAACAAATAACCAAATAGAACTGAATGAAAAGCTCAGAAATAAACACATATAAATTTATTAAACAGATCATTGACAGAGGAACAAAGGCACTTTATTAGAAGTGGACAAATTGTGGTATTTTGAACAAATGGTTCTAGAACTGGACACCCAGATATTAAAGATACATATGATTGTTAACCTATTGTATTTTGTAAAATTTAATACAAAATTGCTCATAGATATAAATGCTAAATGGGAGAATGTGAAGTTTACAGGAGATATCAAATGAGATAATTTGGGTTAGGAAATGAGATACGTTGGGCAATGAGTTTTAGATATAACACCAAAAGTGTTACATAGTGAACAAAATTAACAAATTGCTTTTCAATTACATTGAATACCCTGGTTCTACAATGGTGATTGTTGAGAGAGTAAAAACTTCATCATAAAAGAAATAGTAAAATACATATCTTATTGAGGATTTTACATACGAAATAGCACAGAAATCTTAAAGCCCAAATAAAAAGAAAGTGAATAATCTCATTTAAAAATTGGAAAAAGTTCTTTAAAAGAAAACAAACAACCTGATTTCAAACTGGTCAAAAGTTCTGGAGACATCTCATCAAAGAAAAATGTTAAACAAGCATATCAAAAGTGGACATATTTCATGTGCTAGAGAATCATAAATTATAACAACAATGTGATTCCACTACATAACTGCTAAATGGTGAGATGCAAAATACTAACACCTACAAATGTTGCTAAGGATGGGGAGACAAAGGAACTCTCATCATTGCTTGTGGGACTGCAAACTGGAAGATAGCTTGGAAGAGACAAGTCCAAATACATTCTTACCCTGTGTGTGTGCGTGTGTGTGTGTGTGTGTGTGTGTTTCCACACCTCAGAATGTGACCTTAGTAGGGATAAGCACTTTATCAAAGATAGGAAACAACAAGATGTCTTCCAACAGGTGAATGGATAAATAAACTATGATATAAAGGTACAATAGAATCTTAATAAAAGAAAAAAAAAGAAGAAATGAGCTATCACACCATGAAAGAATATGGAGAAATCTAAATCATACATTGCTATAAGAAAGAAGTCAGTCTGAAAAACCTAAATACTGTACCATAACAGTCATCTGACTTTTGGAAAGAGGTATATAGAAACAATAAAAAGATTATTGGTTGCCAGGGGTTCAGATAACAGGAGAAAGGGATGAATAGGTGGTGCACAGATCATTTTAGGATAATTTTAATATTCTGTATGACACTATAATGATGGCTATGTGGTACAACACATTGATCAATAGGACATGAACATTTACGTGCATTATAGATTTAACAAAGATGTATAGGTATTTGCTGATCAATTGTCACAAATTATCAAAGTAATGAAAGATGTTAAATCTAGTGCAAATCATGGCTACAAAGAAAGGCAATG
The DNA here is from genome assembly GCF_047511675.1 of Marmota flaviventris. Lineage (NCBI taxonomy): Eukaryota > Metazoa > Chordata > Mammalia > Rodentia > Sciuridae > Marmota > Marmota flaviventris. The sequence continues at coordinate 100,897,917 of NC_092508.1, read as the reverse complement.
TGGTTTCTTTTTGAACTTTCCATTCTAGTTTTCTGTAAACCTAAACCTGTTCTAAAGAAAAAAATTCATAATTTCAAAAATTTAAAAAAAAAAAAATGCCAAGGAGAAAATCAGAATTAAAAAAAATAGATTGACATCAGTTTGCTCTTTGGCATCTGTAAGAACCCAACAGAGTGAAACTGTACGCTGAAAATGCTCAGGAAAGTTGTACACTCAAAATTCTACACTTAATTAAATTCTAATTTAAAAGCATGTTTAATAAAAGTGTATTCTGATAAACAAAGACTGCAAGTTTGACACAAATAGACCCTTCCTGAAAGTGCTACAAAAGAATGTATTTCAACAAGAATCAAATTAAACCCAGAAGGCAGGTCTGGGATAAAAGAAGCAATGCATCTACACACTAGAAACTCTCCTAATCAAAGGTTTCACTGTCTCAAGCTTGTTTTCTTGACATAATAACAAGTGCTACATTTTTTTTGTCCTTTTAGAATAACAAAATCAGTATCTAATTATTAATTAAAATAGGAAATACATGAGACTTTTGTTATACAGCAATGAAATCTTCACAAATTATTGGTTTATTTCTCAAATCATTAAGTACTACCACGTTCATGTAAACTTCTCTACAGAGTAGAACTATCCAGGGGATGTTATTTGATAATTTTATAAACACCAGTACTGGTATCTCACTTTGTGATCAATCTCTGTTACATTTGAGTTTAATTCAGAACCTGGGAAGATAGGCCATAGGGCATAGATCATTAGGTCACTCTAATGCATGCATTGTTTCATGGGTAATGTTATATCATCAGTACAATTTCCATGCCTACAGCTGAATGTAAAAAATTAGTGATGGTCCCTAATTATCTGTGCATACTAATGATAAAGGACAGGGTAGTCAACTTAGGTCAACTGGGCAGAGTAATGAGTCATTTTCTTTTGCACAACAAAAGACTTGTCAAGAATAAACAGAAGGGAGCCATAAAGAGGCTCCTTCACAGATGTGCTTGCATATGGTGGAACAGCACACATTTAAAACACTTTAATTATTATGTAGAAGAGCAAATTAAATGTTCTGCAGCCACGAGGACATCTTGAAGGCAAAACATGCATAGTGAGTCATAAAATAGTTCTGCAGTCCCTTTCAATGCTGCAAGTCCCTTTCAGCACTTTCCTGAAGAAGATGCTGTCACTAGCCCAGGTATAAATCTCCATTTCAAGAGGTCTCTTCAAAATCAGGTCTGGCCTAAAAATAGTCATATGCTCATGAGCCAAAGATTTGTTTTTAATCTAATTTATATTAAGTCCATTTGGCCATTGTAAATACATATTACCAGGGTTTATTTCCAAACTCTGAATGAGACACTGTAAATTATCTTTTAGAGATCTGGGAAGAAAAAGAAAACAGGAACAAAAACACAGAAAAAAAAGAAAGAAAGAAGAGAAAAATTGCCTGGGTGATCAGAAAGGATTTTAATGGGAAAAGATTTGTTCTGACTCCACTATGAAACCAGTTCAAATCCTTGTGCAAGTCATTAAATTTCCTTGTATTCAGTTTTCTTATATGTGGTGAATTTTTTGCATAGCATGAGTTGAAAGACCAATTAGTCATTTAAAATATATTATGAAAGTATAATATGGATGTCAGCATCATATTTAGTTTGCTAATTGATGCACTTGACAGTGTTCAAATTTTCCAAATGTTTAGTTGCATCATTTACATTATTTCTTCTTTATATGACTTTTGCAAATGACTTCCTTGGTATAAGGATGTGCGTGCACACATACACATATGGAACCTTCACACTTGATTCACACCCATGCCTCCTTGGTCACTTACTTGTTTGGGTCATGGTGTAAGGGTAAAAGAAATTGAAGTTAAAGCGTAAAAGTTAAAGGGTAAAAGACCAGGTGTTGTAAAAGTTTCTAAGCTGCAAGGTCTGAGTTAAAATGTAAAGGAGGTATTCTTAGGTTTCTATGCTACCTGCAAAACCTGAAATTTCTGTAGCTGTTAAGACAATGCTTAGAACCGCCCAGTAAACATTTCCCCTGATTGTCTGGTTGTTTAATAACTGAAGGGGTCTGTGTGGTTGCACGTAGGCCTTGCAGGGCCTGAACCAATCAGTTTGAATGTGTACTCTCCTTAGGAATGACCTATCACTCCAGCCTGACCTGTTCCCGCCAATGAATGAACTAATCATGTTTAGGAGTTGTTGTTCAATTTTCCCGCGCCTCATGATGATTTGTTCTGTGGTATACAAAGCCCTCCGCCCTCCCCAAAAAGTGTACTTAAGCAGTGCTCAGCCCCTGCTCGGGGCTCTGGGCTGCTTTCCCTTCTTGAGTGGGCACGGAGCCCCAGCATGCTGGTTCAATAAATCCCCTTCTGCCAATTGCATGAGTGGTCACTTGGTGGTCTCTTTCTCCGACGTTTCGTGGGACCCTTACAATGGGATGCCCAGATAGGTACTTAACCATTATGTCTGAATGCATCTGAGGATCTTTCTAAGAGAGATTTGTGTTTGATTGGTGAATTGTGTAAACACATCGCCCTCCCCAAGTGAGTGGGCATTATCCAACCTGCTGCAGGGCTAAATCCAACAAAAGGCACAGTGAGGCTGAATTTTCTCTCCTCCAACATATTAAGTCTCTTCTTGCCCTCAGAATGGAACTTATATCATGGACAATTTTTATTTTTAAGTATTATTATTTGTACTACTAGGGATTGAACCCAGGGACACTCTACCAAGGAGCTGCATCCTCAGTCCTTTTCATTTTTTAAATTTTGAGACAGTCTCACTAAGTTGCCCAGGTTTGCCTTGAACTTGTGATTCTCCTGCCTCAGCCTCCTGAGTCTCTGGGATTACAGGAGTACACCACTGTGCCCAGCTTGATATTGAGCTTTTAAACTCAGACTGTAATTTATGTCACTGTCTTTCCTGGATCGGTGGCTTGTAGAAGGCAAGTTGTGGTATTTCTGAGCTTCCATAATCATGCAAATCAATTATTCATGATGAATCTCATTCTAGATAGAAACATCTGTACCCTATTGGTACTGTTTCTCTGGAGAACCCTAATACAACTCTCACCTGTGACTCTTCTTTGGAAGAAGCCTTCAGGGTTCAGAGGCTTAATTGCCAAATGTGTGCAGAGAGCTGGAAGTTAGAGTATGTCCCCATAGAACAACTTTAATTAATCCAATACCGACTGCTCAGTAGCATAAATAGATAGATAGATAGATAGATAAATAAATAAAACCAAGCAACTATGTCTCATGTCAGGTAGTACATGACAAAGTTCCCTTATGGGAAGAAGCTGTCTCTATCTTCAGAAGCTGCCATAACAAAATAACTCCTGTGTGCTAAGCACAGAAGTGTCACCTGAGAACCGGCAACAGTCTGAATATGAGAGAATTTTTCAATAACTTGAAATTGGTGAGGCCCTGAGGTTTCTTTTAGGAGAAAATACTACTGTTAATATAGTCTTTTTAACATTTTAATCTAACATTTCTTTTTCAGAATGATTTTTAAAAATTTAAAATAGTAATATTGCCGTTTTTGCTTGCTAAATTAAAGGCAGATGTTTAGTAGGTAAAAAGGAAATCAAATAGTTTAAAAATTACTGTTAAATAAGTCAGGAGTTACTTACCTAAAAGCAAATTCATAAAATAATAAAAGAAATAAGAACTTACATCTATACTCAAATTCTTTAACTAATTATGAGATTGGCTTTCCAAATATGTTTTGATATTTTTTTCTCTCCCATCTCTCTAAGTATTATAATACAACAGATATGTCAGAGTATAACATTTTTCTTATTAGATTTTTTCCTGAATTAATGATAAATTGTAAAAATTCTCTTTGGTCACATTGTTTCTCCTCAATACTTTCCAAATCCCACTACCTTCTGGGGACACAGGGCAGGAACATGTAGAGATTCATCCCAGAGACATCCACTCTGGTGTGGACCCATATTGAAGGCAATTCTAAACTTCTGTTTCCATAAAAACTTTTTTGCTTCTTATTTACCTACAAAAATATCATTCATTTTAGGTCATCAAAATTCATCTCTTAAAACAAATACAAATAAGCATAATAATAACTACAAAAAGTCTAGTGTGGATTCACTTCCTACCCAAATCAATGTCCCTATGCAAAAACACATATTGTTTTCTTGGATAGAATTTATAAAATCTATAAGTTGCAGTATTTTGAAGGACACTAAATATCATACAATTTGACTACTTCATTGGAAAATGACATCATTACAAGAGTTGCTTTAAAATTACCCACCCAATTAGCAAAAAACAACAGAAAAGGACAATAAATTAAAATCATTGTCTCCTAATATATCAACATTTTGGAGGGAGATGTTGTTTTTCACTGGTTTTTTTTTTTTGTTGTTGTTGTTTGTTTGTTTGTTTTTTGTATGAGGGATTGAACTCAGGAGCACTCAACCAATGAGCCACATCCTCAGCCCTTTTTCATATTTTATTTAGAGCCAAAGTCTCACTGAGTTGCTTAGCCCCTTGCCATTGTTGAGGCTGGCTTTGAACTTGTGATCCACCTGTCTCAGCCTCCAAAGCTGCTGGGATTATAGGCGTGTGCCACAGCACCCAGCTGTTTTTCACTTTTTTAAAATATTTTTTTTCATTATCATAATCTATCAGGAAAATAACTGGTCATTGAATATCATACTTCTCTCTTCTAAACATATTTTATTTATACATAATGAGATAATTCTTTTACAAAAGATAATGAGAACATTTTAGGTGTTCCATTTCACATGTGTGCCCTCCCCAATATTACAGCCATCACAAACTTTCATGCCTTTGGTTTTATAACAAGAAAGTAAAATAAGATGTTTCAGATAAAATAACTATAGCAAAGATTTATTTTCCCTGAAAACAACAAAAGTAAACAAAACACAAAAGAAATGAAGAAACAATCTCACCCAGACAAAAACTCTGGCACTAAAATCCCCCTAAATTTTATGTAAAAATATATAAAAAAAATACACACATGTGGAACCTTCACACTTGATTCACACCCATGCCTCCTTGGTCACTTGGTCACAATCCATATGTATATGGATTGTGGCAAATTAGCCATTGATTCAGACATACTTGAGCACATTTTCATTTTATTTTCTTTCTATATCATCCAACCTGTGCATACACAGCAATATTTTTGAATGTGGACTATTTCAATATTTGGGAAGGTTGTCCTCTTTAAGAATTGCTAAAGCTCCAAAGAGAAGTGAAGAATTTATCTCACTGTTTTGTTTTCCAGAAGTACTCTTCTGTCTGATTTTTCAGTTCCTTAGATGACAGCCACCCAGGAAATGCACAGATAGATGTATGATTGATTAGCTATACAGACTGCTCCCCAGAGTGAATTAGGCAGCTAAAGAAACTGAACTAGACAGGAACCATGATGAATGCCAGACATTAAAAACATCCATATCTTTTTCTTGAATAATAAATCTAAAAATTGTCTACAGTAAAAGTAAAAAGATTAAAAAATAATAACAAGCCTTAAAATCTAAATTTATAAGAAGACAAATATCATTAGTTGAATTATGTTTATTAATTATGTATTATTCCTTCATACCACTTACCTTTCTTTAGAATGATGTGATAAAACATTGTACAGACCCTAGTTATTGCTGATGATAACTTCCAGGGACCACGTTGGGTAGCGCTCATATGGAAGTGTTGTATTTGATGAATGTCAATATTTTTCACATGGATGGACGTAAAGATTGAGGATGTTTTGTTTTGGTCAATAACAGCTCCACAATACTTGATTCTATCTACAGAGGGCGAAATGAGAGCCAGACATCCTTTCTGAAGTTGTGACAGACCTGATAAGCAAACCTTTGGTACTTTGAAAATCATAATCTTGAGAGATTTAAAAATCTCTATTTGCTAGATTGTAAAGAAGTTCATTATTCACATTTGTAACAACGAAAAACTCCCAAATTATCTACTTCCAGTTAAAATTTAGTATGATTTGATTATCCAGTATCTATCTGAGAATACATAGAAGAGGGTGTGTATGAAATAAATCATTGAATTTTGTGTGATGATTATGAAACTCCATTGCTTATTTAAACAAGATACATATATAGCAGTTACTAAGGAAAAAAATGATCATGAAGCTCATCTGAGTAAATTTCCAGGTTTTTTCATGTTATGTATTTATTTATTCAAATTGAGACTTCATTAATTGATTTTTTAATGAAATATTTAAGATTAATTATGATAGATATAAAAAACAGAAGAATATGTCTTTCTTTTTCCTTTGGAGCCATCATTATTAAATCAATATTTTTGCTATAGAAAAATTAATTGAAATAAAGGAAAACTGAAAATTCTTAAAAAATTTATTTTTTCAGAATCATAACTCATGTAATTAATAAAAACAGTTTAAAAAGCAAACAACATTGTTTTCCTTAAAGTCTTCATAGTAAGTGATCAATTCATATTTTTAAATGTTAATACATATAACAATCTCTACTGTCAATTCTGGTAGGTGTTGAGGAAACATGTTTCACAACTAAAATGTTGCCAAATAGGGAGGAAAGGAAAATAATGGTTTGGAAGAGCAACTGTGTATTTGCAACCCTGGCCAGAGGGTATAATTAGGGGCCTGTGGATGAGACAAAATTTGAGTTGAGTTACAATCCTCAATTTATGATTGAAACAGCTAATAAAAAAATGAAGGAAGGCTGGGGCTATGGTTGGCTGAGGCTGTAGCTCAGTGGCAGAGCACTTGACTAGCATGCTTGAGGCACTGGGTTCGATTCTTAGCATCACATGAAAATAAACATAAAATAAAGGCTTGCTGTCTATTTACAACTACAAAAATTAAGAAAAAAGAAATGAAGGAAAAAGCCAGGTGCAGTGGCACATGCCTGTAAATCCAGTGGTTCAGGAGACTGAGGCAGGGTGATCTCCAGTTCAAAGCCAGCCTCAGCAACTTAGAGAGGCCCTAAGCAACTTAGCAGGAGCTTGTCTCAAAAGTTAAAGAAAATAAATAAATAAAAAGGGCTGAAAAAGTGGCTCCGTGTTTGAGTGATCCTGTATTCAATCCCTGATACCAAAAAAAAAAAAAAAAAAGAGAGAAAGAAGGAAAATAAAAGAGGATTCCACACATTAAGACACAAAAATATATTTTAAATTTATTCCTTTGCAAACATGAACATTTAGAAATAGCTATTTAATTAAAAGGAGTTCCTAGAAATTCACACACTGCTATGTATATGTATATGCAAACACATTTAATTACATCGGCCAAACATAAATAGGCAGAGTTATTCCATAGCTTTCCTCTGAGTACTCATTTTTCTACAAATAACACCTTGAATGAATATAAATATATGACAACTTCCCCTATACCTGATAATTTTAGCATTTACAAAAAAAGGGGGGAAAAAGTAAATTTTATATAACTAGCAACCACTGTTTTCATTATAGTTCCCATTTTAAAGGATGGCTGACAGTCTTCTCAGTCAGCTACTTCACAAACCAGGATACAGATAATTTATAACATCTGTACATTTCATTCTTATCTTAGCTAACAGGTCTAATCTAAAAAATTAATATTAGTGAACAGAGAAAACATTTCTCTATTTCAAAGGCAAATACTTCTAACTGAAAGGATAAAAGAAACTGAAGTTAAAGACCAGGCATTGTAAAGCTTCTAAGCTGCAAAGCCTGAGTTAAAATGTAAAAGACAAGGTGTTGTTAAGTTCCTATGCTATACTCAAAACCTGTAGCTGTTAGGACAATTCACAGGACTGCCCAGTAGATATTCCCCCTGACCATTTAGTTGTTAAATAACCTGGGCCCTGTGCAGTTTGGCGCATAGGCATTCAAGGCCCAAACCAATCAGTTTAAATGTGTACCCCACTTTAGGACTAACCTATCACCCCCGCCTGACCTGCTCCCGCCAATGAATGTACTAATCATGTTCGAGAGTTGTTGTTGGATTTTCCCGCGCCTCATGATGATTTGCTCTGATGTATGCAAAGCCCCCGCCCTCCCCAAAAAGTGTACTTAAGCACTGCTCAACCCCTGCTCGGGGCTCTGGACCGCTCTCCCTTGTTGAGTGAGCACGGAGCCCCAGCGTGCTGGATTCTTCAATAAACCCCCTTTTGCAATTGCATGAGTCGGTCTCTTGGTGGTCTCTTCCTCCGACATTCGCCGGACCCTTACACTAACAAAAAGGTAGGTAGATGGATCCTTTGTTTTTCAACTGTCCTTGGATTTGAAGCTTATTCTGTATTATTACCTAGTAAATAAAAAGATATTTACTCAGTGGATGGACTGAGAGCATGGATGAAGTACACAGGTGTAAGCACCATCATGGACTCAGCCTCAGCTATAGCACCAGCTGTGGTTGATTGACAACATATTCTGAATTTATAATATCCTAATTACCCCTAATACAATGCACCTACATACTCAATTCTGTGTGTTGTATTAATATCCACCATGGGTCTTTTCCATGCAAGTTCTGGCAACAAGAAAAGATTATGTCACAGGCAGTATGAGCTTTATATTTATACAGAAATTGTGAACTTCAGAGTGTAATATGTGACTTCTCTTGTTCTGTCCTCCCCATGCATAGTATCTAACCTTATTGTGCATATAAATGGTATTGTCACAATTATGTCTAATAGTATATCATATATTCATATATATGTAATTATGCTAAGATAAAAGAGTTTTTATTTGCCCAATGTGATTCTCAGTCAGAGGTAGATCAGCTTTCCTATGGGGACATTTTAAACTTCAAGGATGCATTTTTAGTTGGCCCCATGAGTGGGAAATGCTATTATAAATGCACTGGGCTGTTGTGCACAACAAATAATTTCTTATCCAAAGTGCTGATGTTGTGTTCTTGGAAAGCCAAGAAAAGGAGGGAGGGTCATTCCACACAGGAGGTCTGGCATCTATCCAAATTATCAGGAGTCAGAACATCACAGTATATTTTACCTGATGTACTCCAGTTCCTGGAATACAGCAGACTTTCACCAAATGCTTGTAGATGAACAAGTGATCAAAGGGAATTCCTGCTTCCTTTCTTGACCCCTTTCTAGGTGCCTGAAAAGAGTTCTGTTAACTTAACTTCAGGTTATTGCCTTTGAATATAATTTTTTAGGCAATGCAAGGTGGAATGGAAGACTATATATATATACATACATACACACACACACACATATTGCATTCAGACAAAAGCAAGGCAAATATGCACTTTGTACCTGACATTTCAAAAATGTTTATTGAGCACTGATTCTGAGATCTGCATTTTTGCTAAGTACTCAGAAATTGAGGGTAAAGCAGACATCAAGTGAGGTTGTTTTCCTTGAATATTGTTTGATTCCTGAGTGACTTCATAGCCAAACATTGCTTTCCTGCAGTCTTCTCCAATTATTCAAGTTTTATGTAGTTTGCCTCATTTTCACATTCATATAGCACCTTGTGTGTCTTTCTGAAATGGAATATCATACTGACATGTTTTTAAAGAACTACATCACTAGGTTTCTTCATCTGGTGAAATTCATCTATACATCTTGTTGTGTTAAAACCAATACTCAGCTCTTTAACATGATGGGAAAATCATTAGCTTTTCTTTTTTTGTCTCTTTTACCAGAATCCAGGAAGAAAATTGTGAAGTCAATGTGTCCTGGCAATGATCTGAACTCCCCTGGATTTATTCATACTTTTGAGAGAAATAAGTGATGTCATTGTGGTCCTAAAGAAATTTCCAGATAGTTGACTTTTAACACTGAAGTTTCTCGGTGTGTGTGTGTGTGTGTGTGTGTGTGTGTGTGTTTGTGTGTGTTTCTCTCTCTCTATCTATCTATCTATCTCTGTGTCTTTCTCTCTCTCTCTCTCTCTCTCTCTCTCTCTCTCTCTCTGTGTGTGTGTGTGTGTGTGTGTGTGACAGACATGGGCATGAATTATGACTCTTGATCTTGGCTTTATGTTCTTGAATATATCATTCAGTCAATGCATTCTCTGGTCATTTATGACTAAAAGTGAAAATGATGACTCACAAGTGAACTAGAGTTGAGAGTATTCTCAACTTTGATTGTAATCAAGTCAGGATTTCACAGGAAATATTATCTTGTGCATCCATCTCTGACATTGCATTTACCTCTTAAGATGGTGGATTCCACATACATATAACTGTGAGATGCCTTCAAGTCCTAAATCCATATAAGTTTAGAAATATATTAGTGTTATTTAAGATACTTTGTGGATTATATCATGGAATAACTATCTATAAGCCAAATCTCTTTCGGTTCTATGAAGTATCATATATTGGCTTATTAGTGTGAAATTATAAAGTATATTATAAATTGACTATTACAGTGTGAATATAGTTAATAACTGAATACTATATACTTCAAAATTGCTAAGATAATAAATTTCCAATATTCTCATCACAAAAAAGTTAATTATTTGAGGTAATATGTTAATTAGTGATTTAATTATTCTATATTATATTTAAAGATTATGTTAAGCATGGTGGAGCATGCCTGTAATCCCAGCATCTCAGATGGCTGAGGCAGGAGGATGCAAGTTTGAGGCCAACCTAGACAAGGTCAAGGCCAATCTGCACAATTTAGGGAGACCTTGTCTGAAAATACAAAACAAAAATAAAAAATATGAAATGGGCTGAGAATGTAGCTCTGTGGCAAAGCACCCTGGGTTCAATACCTACTCTGCACAAAAACAAAAGCAAAAATAAAAAAAAAAAAAAAACAAAAAACAGAAATAATAACATCACCATTATATAACTTATACATACATAATTTCATATTTGGTAATTTCCTTGACCATTGCAAAGCACTTTAAATAGAACATGACTATTAATGTATCCTAGTGCCTACTTAGCTTCTTCGTCTTCTTCTTCTTTTTTTTTTTTTTTGGAAAAAAAAAGAGTGAATAATGTCTCTCAAAAGTTTTTGTATATATTCTATTCTCAGTCTACTGCATTTTCCACTAGATATTTGCTCCAAAGTAAATCACTCAATCTTCCCCTAATTTTTCCTCTCTTTGGAATGCAGCGGCCAACTCATAATGCCATTGTAAGAATTCAATGTGCTTAGCATAGTGTCCAACAGGTACTGGATGCGCATCACTTTATAAGGTCACCTCGTTTTGTGGTCTTGCAGTAAACGTTTCAGAATGACACTGATGACATCCTGAAAGTCTATAATCCACACACCCTTGTTTTGCATTGCTCTGACTTGGTTTTCACTAGGTTCATGTAAACTGCATCAAAACAAAGGTGATTCTCTTTATCTTGGTATTCTAAAAGTGTAGTGAAAGCATGTTATTTGAAGCATGTAACAGTTGTTTATACATGAGGAGTACAGGAAGAAGAAAGAGAGAAAAGGAGGAAGGCAGGAAGACTAGAAGGAAGGAATGGAGAAAGGGGAGCAAGATAAATAGAGAAAGAGGAAGGAAGGAAGGAAGGAAGGAAGGAAGGAAGGAAGGAAGGAAGGAAGGAAGGAAAAGAAAGGATTAGGGAGGAGTCAGAAAAAAGGAAGGCAAGAAGGAAGGATATAAGAAAGGAGGGAGGAAAGAAGGTGGGGGAAAGAAGGAAAACCAATTCCCTCTTTTTTTTTTCCCATCAGCAGCATGGTCTCAGCCCTGGAGGCTGGGCTGCATATCTAGTAATCTTTTCTGTCCTGTTCTGAGAACAGATATTGTCTATTTTAAAAATGATACAGAATGCAGGTCCTGGAAATGCTTCATGGCATCGCAGTATTGCTCCAAAGCCTGCCAGCAGCACCCAGTTGTCCTTCAGGTGATCCAGTTTTCCTCACCGACCTTTTCCTTCTTAGTTTTCCTGAACAGAAAAAGAAAAAAAAATAGTAAAGTAAGTAAAAAGGAGGGAAAAGAATTAGCAGGAAGAGATAGACAATGGTTCCTTTGGCAATAGATTGTGTTTTCACTTTCCTGTTGTGTTGGTTGAATTTCAGGGTTCAGGAACTGGAAGGTTTTTAGCTAAATATTTCATTTAGCCCAGAAAATATTCTATTAGGTGACTTCCCCTTCCTACTCTGCCTGGCTACAAGACTGTGATGAGAGTGGAAAGGGCTAGATGCAAATGTCTCTGATAAGTATATGCAAGCCTCAGAGTGGAGAGACAGCGAATTTGACTTCCACTAGGAATTGATATGGTGGGGCTGTGGGTTGATGTGCTGCCACGGAGTCAAATAAAATGTGTGTGATTTAGATAGGCAGTCCTGTCGAGGGAGAAAACTAGTTTGGAGAGATTTAATTGCTGTCAGGGTTGAGTGAAAGAACAGAAATGAGTAGGTGTCTCACTAGCTTAGAGAGAGTGTTTTCTTTAGTACCTGTTTTCTGGTAAAGGTAGACTGGGTCTCATGGGTTAATTGACTGGCTAATATATATCAGCTGCTAATCCCATCTCTTTCAACACTACCCTTCATGCACAAGTCCTGAGCTAGAGATAATTGAAGTGGACAAAGCAGACACATGATTAAAAACTAGAAAGAAGAATTTCATTGGCATTTGTCAGGACTGTTCTAGTTTGCAAATGATAGAAATCCACTGGAACTGGTATAGGCCAAAGGGGAATTTATTGGCTCATCGGCTCTGTGCTGGGTTATCTTTGTCTCTCTTGATCTATTCCTGCTTTTCTCTACCTGCTCCTTCCCCAAAAGGTTGGCCCCTATGAACTCTGTAAATGGATTCCTTGCTCTTGTGCTTCTTATTTGGAAACTGGCAAGAGTTCACAAAGACAAGGAGAATGAGTTGGGTACTCCTGCATCTTTTATCAACTGATTTTTGGCTACATTCCTTATGAAAGGTTATAGTTACACTTATAAAACTTTTTCTATACAACTTCTTATTTGCCATTGGTCTTATTTCCATTCTTTTCCCTTTTGTCTTAAGAGTAGCAATGGTTTTCCTCTCTTACCACTTCAGGACTTGTGTTCTCAATTTTGAAAATAGATACTCTATTGATTGAAATGTCTTGAGTTACCCAGCTCCAGGACTCATATATTTCTGTTCTGAGGGAGTCTTGACTAATATCATCTATCTTGACCAAATCATCAACAACTCAAAGTATGAAAGGTCAAGGATGAAATTGTGCTTTGGAATATCTACAGTCAAAGGCAAGCAAACAAGGCTTTCTTTTTCATTTTTTTTTCTTTTTTTTTGAGATATATGTATCTTGTACAAATGTATAATTCTCACTCATTGAAAATAATTTACACTCTGTCTTCCAACAGAAGGCAAAGAAATAAAAGCACCAATTTTAATCCTAGATTTCTAGTCACATATTTTCCTTTACAAATGAAAAATGGCTCTATTTGTGAATTATTGAGAGTGAAAAGATGAGATTTTTATTGTAGAACAAAAATGGGCCCCTTTGCTAATATATGCATGCATCCCTAGATCTACACTTAAAGCTGTTCATTTTCATACTGATAAGTTCCTGCTACTAGGCAGGGGCCATACAGCTAAACCCAGAAATGTGAAAGGGAAGGTAGCTGATGTTTACTGAGGGTAAGTGATAGTCCCTTCAACGAGAATTTTAGAAGTACTTCATTTCTTTCTAATAAATAGACAGACTTTGAATGCTCTTTTGCCCATGTTCCACATGAAGAGATAGAGGCTCAGAAAATTAATTAAAATACCAATATGGGTGCAGCTGGGTTTGGACTCACTCTTTTTAATTACAGTCTAGCTTATACTCTGTATATTACAATATTAGTATTTGCCCTAGTTAAATGCTAAATATGGTTCACAAAATGTATGGCAACATTCTGTGAGGTGAGCAGGTCACTCACCACTAAGTGAGACACTACTTTGGTAAATTTACTACAGTCTAAATTTAGTCTTCCCTTATTTATATGGGCTCATAAAACTGGTTTTGCTCATTTGTCAAAAGTAGATCCATCTCTTTTTATTATACTAACAGTATCTTAGATACTGCAATTGATATATAAGATCAGAATGCCAGTTTGCAATGAAATATGTTACTTTACATGATCTTGAAGACACACAGACAAATAGTAATCAGAAGATTGATGTTGACCATGGAATTAGAGTAACAGGGATTAAAATACCAGAACAATGCTTATTGGTGTCAGCTAAAATTGTCAGATGCAATGATTACCCAGGAGGGTCCTTTTCCAATGGGACCAGAATTCTAGGAGCCCAGTGGATGGGTTTGGTTAATATTCATTTTTGTGACTTGCTTTTTCAACAGTTTGTATGTTAAAGAGTTTCTTACTTTTAACCTGTTTTATGCTAAGCTATGTTTACATATTCTGTCAATCGAAGTTACAAAGGAAATCATTCAGTCTCTTAAAGAAAGTTAAGAAATAAAATCTACTTTTCTTTTCAGTGTGTATTTTAACATTTAACATGTTAAATGTTAAATCCATGGGGTGGGAAGATGAGTGAAAGGATATAAGCTCTACTTACATTTGTAAAGATAATAAAATGTTTTTGATTCTAAGTGTCTTAAGGACTTTAAAATGAGTTGAATGAGGGCCATAAAGAAAATGTGCGCGTGCACACACACACACACACACACACACAGAGAGGCTGTTAAGTTTGGATCTTAAAATCTGACAAAGATCCTGAAAATAGAAAGTAAGAAAAAGAAGGGATTTCTACTAGTGGAACCTAAGAGACACAGAGCCTAGAAGTCACATCATCACATCATATTCTTCACAATGTTTAGGGCTAAGGTGGAGCTCAGTGGTAGAACATGGGCCTAGCATGTGTGAGATTCTGTGTTGGACCCCCAGCCCCACATGTCAAACGTTTCAGTTGCTGAGATATGGATTGAATTGACCCCCAAGATACAATTCATGTCAGTATGATCTTTTGACATTTGTAGTCCTCTGGAGAGATACAAACTTATTGCTATGGGATTCATATTCAGCATCTTACCAAGTCAGAGATTGAGGTCTTTGTTTATCAACACTACTATGTTATTGGCACTGCCCTAAGCTCAAGGAATACAAATATGGATCAAATGTTACCTCTGTGAACTCTTTGATTAGTGATTAGAGGCACAGACAAAATAATATAGTCATTGTAGTAATTAAAATAATAAATATAAACAGAGTGTGTTACAGTGACAGAGTGGCAAGCCTTTGAGTCTAGGCTGGAATATGAAGAGAGGATTAGCATAGAAAATTAGGCTTCAGTGAATGGCAACTGTGTAGGGGAAACCCAAGGGACATCCATAGCATGATCAGATTGAATAGACTTGTACAAAAGTGTCAAGGAGTGAGTAGCAGTGTGCTCTCTCATGGGTGTATGGCTTTAAGTAGGATGGTGGTTCATTTCAACCACTCTTTGCTTCATCTCCACTCTCATCCTTGAACACTCACCTAATTAGTATTTGTCACATTGTGAATGGTAAACACTTATTCAGGGTGACTTGTGCTATGCAGATACTGAACATAGGTACCTTTAATGGTAAACTTAATGGACACTTCATGCCCTTTCTTTTTCACATGAGCATTGATTTATGAAGACATAGCTGCATCTGAGGTGCATGTGGTAAAAATTTTCTCCCATTCTATAGGTTCTCTCTTCACCTCACTGATTGTTTCTTTTGCTGAGAAAAATCTTCTAAGTTTGAATTCATCCCATTTAGTGATTCTATTGATTTTATTTCTTGCACTAGCCTAGTCGGGGCCTAATCCAACACACTGGGGATTTGGGCCTACTTTTTATTCTAGTAGGCACAGGGTCTCTGGTCTAATTCCTAGGTCCTTGATCCACTCTGAATTGAGTTTTGTGCGGGGTGAGAGATGGCTTAATTTCATTTTGCTGCATATGGATTTCCAGTTTTCCCAGCACCATTTGTTGAAGATGCTATCTTTTCTCCAATGTACGTTTATGGCACCTTTGTCTAAGATGAGATAATTATATTTATGTGGGTTAGTCTCTGTGTCATCTATTCTGTACCATTGGACTACAAATCTGTTTTGGTGCCAATACCATGCTGTTTTTGATACTATTGCTCTGTAGTATAGTTTATGGACTGGTATTGTGATGCCACCTGCTTTACTCTTCTTGCTAAGGATTATTTTGGATATTCTTGGTGTCTTATTTTTTAGATGAGTTTTATGACTGCTTTTTCTATGAGAAATGTCATTGGGATTTTGTTTGTAATTGCATTAAATCTATATAGTGCTTTTGGTAGCATGGTCATTTTGACAATATTAATTCTGCCTATCCAAGAACAAGGGAGACCTTTCCATCTTCTAAGGTCTTCTTTAATTTCTTCCTTTAGCATTCTGTTGTTTTCATTCTAAAGATATTTCACCTCTTTCAATAAGTTGATGTCTGATTTTTTGAGGCTATATTATAATTATAGTTTATCTAGGTTTTCTTTCAGAGGATTTGTCAGTGATATACAGAAATGCCTTTGATTCATGGGTATTGATTTTATATCCTGCTACTTTGCTGAATTTATTTATCAGTTCTAGAAGTTTTATGGTGGGATTTTTTTTTTAACCTCTAGGTATAGAGTCATGTCATAGGCAAATAATGATAGTTTGAGTTCTTCTTTTCCTATGAAATTCCTTTAATTTCTTTTGTCTGTCCAATTGCTCTGGTTAGAGTTTCAAGAACTATGTTTAATAGAAGTGGTGAAAGAGGTCATCCTCGTCTTGTTCCAGTTTTGGAAGGGAATGCTTTGAATTTTTCTCACCAAAAATGAATAAATAAATAAATGACCTAATCAATAAATCATCTAAGGAACTGAACAGACACTTCTCAGAAGATGGTATAAAATCAATCAACCAATATATGAGAAAATTTTTGACATCTCTAGCAATTAGAGAAATTCAAATCAAGACTACTCTGAGGTTTTATCTCACTCTAGTCAGAATGGCAGCTATCAAGAATACAAACAACAATAAGTGTTGGTGAGGATGTGGGGAAAAGGCACAATCATACATTGCTGATGAGACTGAAAATTGGTGCAATCAATCTGGAAAGCAAAATGGAGATTCCTTGGAAAACTTGGAATGGAGCCATCATTTGACTCAGCTATCCCAATCTTTGGTTTATACCCAAAGGACTTAAAAACTGCATACTACAGGGACACAGCTACATTAATGTTTATAGCAGCACAATTCACGATAGCTAAATTGTGGAACCAAGCTGGATGCCCATCAATAGATGAATGGATGAAGAAAATGTGCTATACATACACAATGGAATATTACTCAGCATTAAAAGAGAATACAATCATGGCATTTTCAGGTAAATGGATGGAGTTGGAGAATATCATGCTAAATAAAATAAGACAATCCCCCCAAACCAAAGGCCAAATGTTTTCTCTGATATGTGGATGCTGATATATAATGGGAGTGGGGTGGGGGCATGGGAGGAATGGAGGAACTTCAGATAGGGCCAAGGGGAAGGAGGAAAAGAAAAGTGGCATGGAAGTAGGAAAGATAGTGGAATGAGAAGGACATCATTACCCTAAGTACATGTATGAAGGCATGGATGCTGTGACACTAATTTGTGTACAACCAGATAAATGAAAAATTGTGCTCTATATGTGTACTATGAATTGAAATTCATTCTGCTGTCATGTATAATAAATTAGAATAAATAAATAAACTTTAAAAAAAGAAATAGCTTGTAGTAAGAAAACCCAACTTTAGGTACCATTGTGGGTATGCAATTTTACTTACCTAAGGTATTATGGGAGGAAAGACTTGAGTAGGTGGTCCAACTAAGAAAGTGATTACAGTAGATAAATGCTGCAATAATATAGGACAGACGCTATGGCAACTCAGTCCAGATTAAATGGTGAGAAGTTGATGTTGAAGATACAGCTGAAGCAATTTTCTGATGAATTAGATATGAGGAGGAGAAAGAGATGATTTCTGCAAGACTTAATGATTGCCTTGAGTGAAAGCAAAACCAATATTTTCATTTACTGATGAAGAAGAAAGAAGTTATATGCTCATTTATTTAGGCAGGCAAGGGAATCTGGGATTATTTTTTAAAACTATTAATGCTTTAGATGTGTATTAAATATGCAAATGGATATATGAAACAGGAATGTACTAAGAGAGATGAGAGCTTGGGGTCTGTAATTCCATGTAAATAAAATGGGTAATCTACATATTCAAGATAGATAGAAAAAGAAATCATGGGCATGTAGTTATAATGTTTTATAGTGATCTTGAATGTTTCAGAAGTGATGGTTTCTAGAGTGACTGGAGGTAGGTAAAGTTGAGTTAGTAGGTATGAATAATTCTTTTAGGAACTTTTGCTCTAAAAAAGAAAGACTGGAAGGAGATTAGTAGTTTAGGTAAACAAAGCAAAAAGTTGGAGATATATTAGCGTATGTGTTTGCTTATGTGAATAAATCGTTGAAGTGATAAGAAAAGAAGAGGTAGTTGAATGGATGGATGGATGGGTAGATAGATAAAGAGAAAGATGTAGATAGGGGATAACTGGTAATATAGATGGCTAAAGAAATAGTTATAGTGAGACATGCTTGAGTGGCTAAAGAAGATGAAATTTTATGGAATAGTAAAGATACTAAATCCTCAAAAAATACTAGCAACAGAATTCAACAGTGTATTAGAAAGATTATACATAATGATTTAGATTTATCTCAGAAACATTATATTTGTTTAACGTAAAAAAGAAATCATTTATTATACCACATTAATAGAGTGGAGAGAGAAAAGCAAACATGTGATTGACACAAGAAAGGCATCTGGCAACATCGAACCCACAGAAATCTAGGAATACAAGTCCTAATCCCATGTGTCTATGAATGTGACTTTATTTGGAGATAGGATGTTTGAAGAGGTCATTAGTCAAATAATGATGAGGTCAGATTATATCAGGTGCATTTTAAACCCAGTGTTTTTTATCCTCATAGGAAGGTCATATGAAGACACAGGGACACAGAGAAGACCCACAGTGCAGATGGCCATGGGATGGCAGTGGGCAAAGCTGAAGTTACCCAGCTACAAGACAAAGGATGATAAGGATTTCCAGCAACAGCAAGATGCTGGAAAAGGGGTAGAAGGATTATTTTCTTGAAACATCAAGGAGAGTCTGAGCCTGAAGACACATGAGATCGTCACTTAATGCCTCCAGAACTGTGAGAACAAAGTTATATTGGTATAAGTCACACAGTTTGTGGTATTTTATCCTGGCTCCCCTATAACACTGTTACATGAGCAATGGAATATTATTTGAATGTGAAAAGGAATAAAGTAGTTATATGTGGTTCTGATGTGGATAAGCCTCAAAAATATTATTCAGAGTGAAAGAAGCCAGACACCAAAGGTCAGATATTGTATGATTTTTTTGTGTGTGTGTATGAAATAT
Source organism: Marmota flaviventris (assembly GCF_047511675.1). Taxonomy (NCBI): domain Eukaryota; kingdom Metazoa; phylum Chordata; class Mammalia; order Rodentia; family Sciuridae; genus Marmota; species Marmota flaviventris. The sequence goes on along the minus strand of NC_092508.1, from coordinate 100,878,521 downwards.
CCAGGATAGGCAAATCCATAGAGACAGAGGTAGATTGGTGGCTTCTTATGGTTTTGAAGGAAAGAGAATTGCTTAATGGGTTCTGAGTTTTTGGGGGGATTATAAAAAATATTTTGAACTAGATAGAGGTTTTGTTTATGCAACAATGTGAATGTGGCAAATGCCAATGAATAATTCAATTTAAAATGCTTAACTGATGTTCTGTTAATTTCACCTCAATAAATTTAAAGGTATTGGCTTTGGTTAGAATTGTAAAAAATTTAAGGAGAATAAGCAAATCCCAAAGTGGGTGGATTAGATGAGCGACTGTATGTCCAAGTTGCCTCTATACCTTTTCTTGATGCTTCCCATGTGATCACACCTTTTTCTGTTCTTAAATGGGACACATCTAAAAGTATTTTTACTTTTTATTAAAGATCTATGAGTGATGGAAGATATTTGTGAGTGAGCACAAGGATTAATTGTTAATTTAGAGATTTCAAATTTCATCTTTAATTTTGGTTAAATAGGTTGAATTCAACATGTATAGAATGGATCAACTAACTCTCTGCCATTGGTTGTGTTTGGACCCTGTGACAAATTATCATTCTAGGCTTGTTGGTGAAAGTTTTTACAAGTGAACCAAGTTCTTTGACAGAGCCTTGTTCTGTTAATAATTGAGAGAGAATGTCTATGTTTGCTTCAGTTTAGAAACTTATGCATGTGAATTCATTTTGATTGTTGATGAATATTACACTCCTTAAATGAATAATTTAGTTTAGGAGAATAAACCAAACATATCTATCAAGAATCACTTAATTCTACTCTTTGGGCTTTTTTTCTTTCTGTTTGCATTCCTACTGCACATATTTGCAATCAATGAGGACTCATGCTTGCTTCATTTGCAGTTAATGTAATAGTTGTTGAGAGAAATTCCTCTCTTGATTACACTGCTTAAATATAGTTAAGAAGGGTTCTAGACTCCCCACCAAGTTCATTTGCTCTTAAATGATATTTTTCATCAATGCTTTGGTATTCCCTGTATCCAGCTTCAACAGCTGGACATAAGTCAGAAAATAATTTGATTCCTTTGTCATGTGTAATTAAACAAGAATTTCTGGGTGGGTGGAAAGATAATTCTGAAATTTGATACATGGAATATTTCATATTTTCTTAAAAGGTAAATAAATGTACCTCAATTTATGTTTATTAGTTGAAATAGTACAATGAATGGCTATAGCTATTACTCTTTCTTTGACTAAAAATGCATCCCAATGGTGAACATTTTAATATTTAGATATCTCTCCTGTTTTCTTCCATGTATAATGCACTCGATATTAGAAGTACTATGGAAATAAATTGAGGTTTAAGAGAATCAAGTCTAAAGTCACAGAAAAAAAAAGCAAGAGGGGTGTTCTTTCACTTCAGTGACTGACCACAGGATAACAGACCCTGGGAACGAAACTTGTTCTCTATGTTCTGCAGTGAGTATGGTCAGGAAGGATGCATGTTTTTGCTATCCTTGCTTTTTTGCCTTATACCTTTGTCCAGCTGAGAGTGAACATTAATTGATGAAATACACAAGATTTGTAGGAGCCAACAGAAATGTTGCTATCCTTCCTTTCTTTAGTGGACTGCTTGCCGCCGTCACGATGGCTTCACAGGGGCTGTCTGGAGTGTATGTTCCTAAGACCACTTGCCCAAAATACTTGTGAACCATTTGCATTTGCTTTTGTTCATTCTCTCTCCTATTTCTAGCCTGGGAGTACATGGTCTAAAAGCCTGAGCATGACAGATGTGCCTTGAGCTGTGTTCTCCAAGTAATCTGCCTAACTCTCTTCTGTGACCAGTATCACCAGGATGTGAAATGGAAAGGCTAAAGAGTTAGAGATGTCTTTGGAGTATCACCTTTTGAATCCAGGACTCATTAACACTTTACTCACAGGGTTGGAAATAATAATTTCAAGATTATAAAGACAAGCTTTTCATATTCATACATCATCTCTGGTGCTATGCCAAAGTGCTTCATGCTTATATGTCCCCGGAGGTGATGAGGGAATCCAGGATTATCTCTTTCCCAGAAGACCATGGGGCATCACAGGTCACACTTCACAGTCTATAAGAGCTTAAGCATATTTCAGCTCTCGGCTAAGAGGAGTGTCTTAGAAGCCCCCCTTCGTAGACGAAAGCCTCCAGAAGATGTTTGGTTACTTTTGAAAGTTGGTCAGTCTGAATGTTTTACAGAAGTTTTAGAGGCTTGGGGCAATCTGGATATAATCTGATTCATAATTTAAGAGTCATCTCATTTCTCCCTTTCAGGCAGTTAAAGATTTCTAAATTATCATAGGCACATTTAGACATTTATGAAAGATCTCTGGGGGAAGATGACTTCAAAGCCTTCTCAGTAGCTAATTCAGAGACTAATGACCTTTCCAGTCAGTTTTTCCTGAAGTTGAAATTGAATTGCTATGACAATCAAAACTCATTTATCTTTAGCATCTCTCTGGGACATAGCATAAACTCGAAAAGTTTTATAATAGATTATTTGGCAGATGAATTTCAAAAATACCAACAGTAATAGACTTACCATCTAATAATAAAATCAAGAAGAAAAAAAAAAACAAGTACATGAAACAATAGCTCGTAAGAAGCTACTAATTGGAGCCAGCAACCCAGAAGGAACTGGCCAAAATGGGCAATGTGTAATATCAAGGAATGAGGTGGTATCACAAGGTTAGAATAACATTGACACTAAATAGGTTACACAAGATCCCTTTGTTATTTACATATAACAACATTATTCATAATACTCTTTTCAGCAAGTTCAAGGGGAGTGAATTCATGACGATGTGTTTTTTTTTTTTTTTTTTTTTTTTTTTAAGCAGTCCACAGGGAGAAAACGAATGGTCTAGAACAAGAGGGAAATTAGGCTAACAAGAAATCTAAAGCCAATTTATTTTTTTCTACGATACTTTGATCTCTAGATGTGAGGAGATAGGGAAGACATAAATGTTTGTGTGCTTCAGGTGAGGTAGTGTCCATGTCTGCCCCTAGGAGGTAAGTCTCTATTAATCAAAGTCACCCATGACCATTCCATCCTTTGTGATAGATGGGGATGCATTCAGTAAGTGCAACCCCAGGAAACATTTCTGTCCATCTTAAAGCCTGGGAAGAAGAGGCTTAGTTTCCTTATTCTTGTCATTAGATTTAGCAGTTTAAAACTATGATGGCTGGAACAGCAGCAGCCACCTAATGATCTCAAGATCACAAACTTGAAAACGATGCCAAAAAACTGAGTAGTCAGGGTGAAAATATGAGATCACATTTATAGGTTTATGAGTTAACTATACTGGGACCCACTTGGCTCCCCTACTGAAAACAAAACTATATTAAATGTTATGACTTTGATATGTAATTGTGGTAAAAAGAGATAATTAGGAAGGTTAGCTTCTTTTCCCTTCTTTTCTCCCTGTCATGGTTAGAATTTTAAATTGCCCCCAAAACTATTGGTTTGATGCTTGGTCTCCAGCCTGTGGCATTGTTGGCAAGTGATAGAACCATTAAGAGGTGGACGGGGCCCAGTGGGAGGAAGTTTGGTGTTACGGTTTGGATGTGAGGTTGTCATCCCCAAGCTCACATGTGACACAATGCAAGAAGGTTCAGGGGAGAAATGATTGGGTTGTGAGAGTCTTAACCTAATCTGTGAGTTAATCCCCTGATCAGGATTAACTGAGAGGCAACTGAGGTGGGAAGGTATGGCTGGAGGAGGTGGACATTGTGGCATGACTTTGGGGTAGCTTTGGGGTATTTTCTTTTTTCTTAATTGATTTTATTATTTTTTAAATACACGACAACAGTGGAATTCATTACAATTCTTATTACACATTTAGAGCACAATTTTCCGTATCTCTGTATATAAAGTATGGTCGCGTTAATTTATGCCATCATACATGTACTTTTTTTTTCTTTGCATTACAATTCTTAATACATATATATACCACAATTTTTCATATTTCTGTTTGTATATAAGGTATGTTGACACCCAATTCGCGTCTTCATACATGTACTTTGAATAATGATGACTATCACACATTCCACCATCCTTGCTAATCCCCTTCCCCCTCCATTTCCTTCCCACCCCTCTTCCCTCTCTAGAAATAATCTAATCCTCCCAAGCTCTCCCTCCCTACCCCAGCTTTGGGGTATTTTCATATCTGGAAAGTAAAAACTCTCTCTCTGCTCTCCGATCACAATATGAGTTGCTTCCCTCTGTTACACTCTTCCTCATGATGTTGAGCCTCACCTTAAGCCCCAGAAATGGAGCCTGCCTTCTATGAAATAAGACCTCTGAAACTGTAAGCCCTCAAACAGACTGTTCCTCCTCTAGAGTAGTGCTGGTTGGGTCATTTAGTCACACCAGCGAAAAAGCTGACTAAAATATTAAGTTATTGTGGGCATGCTCTTGACCCTGGCCTCTTGTTCTTCTTATGGTCTTGGCTAACATGATGATGAAAATTTGTTCCACCTTACACTCCCTGCTACACTGTTCTACCTGCAACAAGTCCAGAACAATGGGACCTGACAATGTTTTTACATCTATGGCAATTTTCATGCCAGATATGAGGGGACAGGGCAGACATGAGTGTTTATAGAGGAAACATAAACATCTGAAACCTTGAGCCAAAATATTTTTTTTTCCTTCACATAAGTTGTTATGATTTGAATGTAAGATGCTCCCCAAAATCTCCTGTGTTGAGGCAGAAATCTTCAGAGGTGAAATGATGGTATTGTGAGAGCCTGTAATACAGTTGTTCCATCCTCATATGAATGTAACTGTAGCCAAGTGGGTTGTGACTGAAAGAGGTGTGTCACTGGGGGCGTGCGCTGGAAGGATGCATCTGCCCTGTGGGTCACTCTCTCTGCTTCCAGAATCTATCATAAGATGAGCAATTTTCCTCCACTCTGTCCTTCCCTGTAATATGCTGCCTCAATTTGGACCCAGAGCAGTGAAGCTGGCCATCTATGAACTGAGACCTTTGAAGTTGGGAGCCACAGATAATTTTTCTTCTTCTAAGTTGTTCTTGTCAAGGTATTTTGGTCACTGTGACACAAAAGCTAACTAAAACATGAGTTTATTTTCTCAAGTGTTTCGTCACAGCAATGAAAAACTAATAATTCCTTCCCTCTCCCTCTCCTTTCCTTTCTACTTCAGTGTCAGTGAAATTGGTAGAACAATGAATGTGAATCCTATTTAAGATAAGTTTATCTTATTTAAAACAAGTTTTTTCATCAGGAGGTGAGTAAAAGGATGCTAATATATAAGTTACAGTAATAACAAATATTAACCAATGGCTGAGCAGCAGTAGAATAGAAGAAACTTTCTCCAGGGAATCCCATTTATGAGATTAGTGTCCAGTGACACCAAGATATGAGAACATTTCGAGAACACATCATTCTGCTCCAGTATGATGGAAATGTGACTCACTTATGAATCACTTTTTAGATATAGAAAACAAAAAGCAGAGTAGAATAAAAAAATCAAACTAAGAAGGAGGAGAGATTGTCCCTGTCCTGATGCTCTTATGGAATCATAACCATAACCAGTACAGAGTGTCCTCCTCACACATATGAAAACACATGCTCTGCTCATCATTAAAGTATCATTCATGTTAAAAAAATAATGACAAAATGCTTTAAAAAGGTATAAAATAACTCATCATCACCACAGTAGCATGATTAAGACATAACTATATTCCATTTATTCAACATTTGATTCATTATATTTAATGATGAATAGAGAATATTATAGATACCACTTTTCTGATAAGAAAATAAGAATATTCCTAAAATGTATACAACCAATTAATAAGAGACATACAACTTTATATATATGAAAATAAAAATAAAGTAGTGTTTTAGTCAGCTGTTTTGCTGCTGTGACTAAAAGACCTGACAAGAACCATTTTAGAGGAGGAAAATTTTATCTGAGGCTCATGGTTTCAGAGGTCTCAGTCCATAGACAACTGGATCCATTCCTTGGGCTTGAGATGAGGCAGAACATCATGGCTGAGGAGTGTGACAGAAGGAAGAAGCTCACATGATGATGATCAGGAAGCAGAGAGACTCCACTCACCAGATAAAACATATATCCCAAAGATATATCCCCAATAACCTACCTCCTCCAACCATGTCCTATGGACCTTCCTTTATCATTCAGTCAATCCCATTAGGGAAATAATTTATGGATTTGATTTAGGCTTTCATAACCCAATCATTTAATCTCTGAATGTTCTTGCTTTGTTTCACACATGAGTTTATGTGGGATACCTAATATCTAAATCGTACAGGTAGAGATGGGCCTAGTGGATTTAATTCAACTTATCTCACACTAATTTCAAGAGTGATGGACTCAGAGGAGATTGGTCACAGCCAAGTATATTTCTTTAACCCTCAGGCTCAGAAAAATTTAGACCTTGAAACACACTGGACAGATTTCATACTGGGTCACTTCATAGAGTGATCCCCTGTAGAACGCCTTCACATGCTTGTAGGGATACAAGTCTGTTCATTATTAATCTTATGATATGGAAAATAGTTCATTTGTATGGAAATAGCCGAATTGGCTTGATGTGTTCCTTGTTCAAAATGAAACACACATTTCTGATTAAAAGCCAAATCTTCCTTTGAAAAGGTCAAAAATGATGGCTTCAAATGAAATTATTTCAGCTCTGTTGTATGCAGGTCACTGATGAAATGCCCTGTCAAAATATGATCCGCTTCTCTATGATCCGCTTCTCTAGTGTTTCTATATGATTGCAAATTAAGAAAATCCCCTTCTTCTTTAAAGTTTTAAAAAGCAATAAGCTTTCAATATATATATATATATATATATATATATATATATATATATATATATATATATATATATTGCTTTCATATACATTGCATAAAACTGAAATGCATCAAATAATAAAAAATAAAACTTGGGACACCAAATCATCAGTGATATATACTTTAAGGAATTTTAAAACCAGATTTCTAGTGAGCATTATGACACTACAAAAGGTGCACATAAGCTATTTCTTGACCTTGTATTTCTTCTCAAGATTTATGGATTCATATACAAAAAATGAGGACAAACTGTACATCCTTGAATACCTGTGAACAGAAATGCTTGTGGAAACAACGTTCATGATAACAGAACTGGAAACAATCCAAGTGCCCATTAACAGTGGACTTCTAAAATAAATCTTAAATTCAGGAAGCTGAGGCAAGAAGATACTGAGTTTGAAACCAGCTTCAGCAACTTAACGAGGCCCGAAGCAATTTAGCTAGACCCTATCTCAAAATAACAAATAAATAAAAGAGCTGAAGATGTGGCTCAGTGGTTAAGTGCCCCTGGGTTCAATCCCTGTACCAAAAATAAATAAATAAATGAATAAATAAATAAATAAATCCTGATATGTGCCTCAATGTATGTGACTTGGAAATACGGCACTATCATGACATGAAAGAAAACAGATGGATCCCACAGACAGAATATTGTGCTAAAGAAGTCAAACACAATCATGACACATGTATACTTTAATTTATATCAGGTTTAAGAGGTGGCAAGTTTTATATATGGTGTTTTGTGTTTTTGAGCAAATTTGGACTTTTTAAATGAGATAGATTAACAGAGAAGATCTGGACTACTAGAAACATTTCCTATTTCGATTTCTATGCTATGTATATTTGTAAAAAAACACAAGTAATTCACATAAAAAATTGTAAATGATGTGTAATAAAATCAATTCATTCAGAGCTCCTGATTTCAAAATTCTCCATTGGAGGTAAAAATTTCACAAATTTAATGCCAATTTGATTCTTTAAAATCTTGTGAGTGGACAACCAGGAACAGACTGGTGTGTTTCTTATAACCAGCTTCTACATAACACGGCTTCTAGCTCTTCTTTACATTAGCATAGATAACGAGCAGTAAATTTGAAACAAGTTTTCATGCACATTTATGATAGTGAGTTATTTTTAGGTTTCACTCCAATGATTAAATTATTGGAAGAAAATATATACTCACCGTTGTATTTATTTGAAAATTATAGTTGATTTATATTGAATAGTGTGATTATTCCATGTAAATTGGGTTTCTAATCTGCAATTGGACTTCAACAGTAATAATGATTAAAGTAAGATTATTTATATAGGTTATTCATATATAATTAATGTTTCATTGTGAGCAGTGGTTTTCAAATGTTTCAGGAAGAAAAATAAGAAGTTTTATTTGACTTAATTTATGAAAATATTGACTTTCATGTATGTTATTTTGTATTCTTGGTTTATCATGCATAGTGTGCACAGAAATCTTTGAACCAACCAAGGTTTAATAATTTTCTTTAAACAGTAGTGCTTTCAGGGTAATGGTTTTATTCAGAAAACAATTTCCAATTATCCCTTCTATTTTCTCACCAATGTTCTTAACTATATTTTAATGATTTTGATTTCTAGATAATGATATTCATTCTCACAGACCAGAGAGCTCCAATTTCATCCAACTATTTTTTGCAATGAGCCTTTCTCATTGCATTATCTTTTAATACAGGAAAGATTTTGTTGTTTTGTTTTTAAGTCAGAGGACTTCATTTTTATTTTTATTTTTTTTTCCTTTGCTGGGTGGATCACAAGGCCTTGTACAGACTAAGCAAATGCACTACAGGAGCCTTACTTAGTTCTGGGCTTTAACTTTTGATTGTCCAAGGATTTTTCTAATGTAGGTAGTTTTACTATAGTCTTTAATAAAGTCAAGTTCAAGGTTTCATACCTGAAAGGGGACTAGACCTTACCTGTGTTTGATGAGCTGACTTGGAAATACCTCTCAAAAACTAGGGATTTTGATGTTAAATCCCACCTTCAATCCATTAATAAAATTAAAACATTTTCTATCTTCATGAAAGCCTTAGCTAGACATCTGATTCTGAGAATTCTGACAACATTGATAATATGTGTCATGCATTTCAAATTTTTCTATATATGCTTTTTTATTCAAAAAAAATAAAAAATAAAAAGAGCTCAAAATATGGCAGGTAATGTACATAAATGCTTAAAATATAGGGATCAATAGGACACAGTCCAACACTTCAGGTATTTCACAAGTAATTGAGGAAGGAGTGTATTTGTAAATATTTATTAATTAAATACACTGCTCTGCAAAAAGCACATGCAAGACAGGGATTTAAGAAAGAAGGAGGTAAATAACACCAATTACCATAAATATATATCTATATGAAAATCATTTCGCACTAACAAGCAATAATCCTTATAAAACATGCACAAGACAAATTTTATAATTTCAAAAATAAAGCTAGAATTATCTATTTTAAAATAATTAATATCTTTTACTCCAATATTTCTTTTTATTTGAGTGTTGGTGTATATATGTTGACTTTTATATACATATGTGATTATTTTATACATGAAATTCATATATGTAAGACACATATTTTATATATGCCATAAGTCCTGACATATATTTATGTGTGAATGCGTGATTGCTTGTGCTTCTTTAATTTTGAAAATACCAACAACACCAATGGTATAGCATTTCAAAGAGTTGGTTCTAAATTCAGTTCATGTTGGAATTATTTCTAATGATTGTCATAAATGAAATATGTCACACACAAGAAACAGTTGAAATAAAATCTACTAAGCAAAGTTCTTGTAACTATGTTGGCAATGTGTCCATATTCACATGTTAAGTAGTTTCCATGATTGTAAAACATTTGCTGCTGTTTTCTGTTATATAAGATTAAAGTCTTTTTGCGCTCTAAACTAGAAACACTCCTGTGTTTCTAGTTTAGAGCTCATACTAGACTTATAAGTGTCCTGCTCTCCCCATTCTTTATTATTAATATGGACTACATTATTAATAGTGTTTTCAATTTGCAATTTCCTTCTAAGTATCTTTTGAGATTGTATGTCTATTTTGTTTGGATTTCTTTAATTGAATTATACTATTTAATTGCCGCAGTCCGGCTGCAGCAAAATAACCGGGGGGTGACGAACAACTTGTGTACATTGATACAGCAGTAGTGGGAGCCGTTTATTGTAGGATAACAGAGGTATATATACATTCCACACAGCTTATCTTAATTAGCATAAACTAGATACATCAGTCAACCAATAAGGAATCTCCACACTTAATGGCTCGCTGGTGTTACTTCATAAACCACTCCCTTTGGCAAAATGCCAAGCGCCATCCAGACTTGTTTACAGAATCTAACATGTAATTTTTAAGTTAGACTAAATATTAGTTAGATTATATAATTTGTAAATTGATTAATTAGGTAAATAATAGCTGCAATATTTTGCAATGTACTGAAGGCAGATCAATGAATCAGGTACTACTTTGAAACTCTTGCTCTTTGACATTTGGAACAGTAGAACTCACATAAAGTTGGGGATTTTGAAGTCTAAATTTCAAAAGTTAAAAAAAAAAGAGTCCTTCAAATACAACATAAACACTTGCCAAATATTTTATTCAGTGCGTTAACCAATGATTTAAAAAAGAAGGAAGGTAAAGATGATTAGAAGAGGGTTGAGGTGGTGTATATGTGCAGAAGTTCGATAAAGGGATGATGGGATAATGTCACTTGGTTGAATGTTCATAGAAGGACAATGGTCATAGTAGCCAAGTTATGGAACGAGTCCAGGTGCCTGTGAACAGACAAATGGATCAAGAAAATGTGGTGTATGTACATGATGAAGTTTTACTCAACCATAAACAAGAATGAAATTATGTCATTTGTTGTAAATGGGTAGAACTGGAGAACATCAAGATTAATGAAATTAGCCAGATTCAGAAAGTCAAAAATTGAATGTTTTCTCTCCTATGTGGAAGCTAGAAAACAAGAGACAGGGGGAGATAAAGGAGCTGAGAAAAGAGAAAACTCATAAAAATAGAATGGAGACCAGTGAAGGAGAGGAAGGTGATTGAGAGGAAGAAGGAGAGGGTATACGGAACTACTAGGGAACTAAATCTACCAGGTTATGCTATGAACATATATGACTATACTAAAATGAATCCTGCATATATATATATATATATATATATATATATATATATATATATATATACGTATATATGTATATATATATATATATATATATATATGTATATGTGTATATATATATGTAGGACAACAGATGTATAATATATGTGTATATATATATATATATATATATATATATATATATATATACATACATATATATATATATATATATACGTATATATATATTACATATGTAGTTATAATATATATATATATATTACATATGTAGTTATAATGTAATCATTAAAATAATAATAATACCATCTGAGTATTGCAAATGGGTCAGGCAGAAGGAAGAGTAAGGAATGTGCATATATGATTATGGAATAATGGATCTCACTATTATGTATAATTACAACACATTCAAAAAAAAAGGTAAAGATGATTAGAAGAGGGGTTGAGGTGGTGTATATGTGCAGAAGTTCGATAAAGGGTTGATTACTTATTATATATCATATGGAATGATAAAGTGTAATGCTCAAGATGTGTGCCTTCTGTACCTGTCATTTGCAGTCCTACTAGAAAAAAAGTTTACAAACTAACATGGATTTCACTTTTGTATCTTTAGTAAGAAATAGTCATTTGAATAAAGTACATTTATTTATAATTATTTATACAATAATTCTTTGGTGTACCTATGCACTATGCTGACCACTTTTCTTTAATTTCCCAATCATAAACTATTTTTCTTTAACACTATGAAAAGTATTGCTTCCATAATACATAATAAGGATAAAATGCATGCACAAAACTGACCTAATCTAACATTTCAAGTCACAGTATGCTGTGCTCAAAACCATTAATGTTTAGTTTTCAGTCTATAAACTTTAGGGGCAATTATTTGAATCAGTATAATCATAAAATATATTCTTGAGCTGAACAGAGACAGAAATGCAATGCCTAATGGTTTTTATTGTCAGTTATAAGGTTTGTCAGTGTGCCAACTGAGAGCAAAGAGGTCTGTCTCATGTATGAAAATGTAAGGACAGCAGAATGAATGAATAAATAAATAAATAAATAAATAAATAAATAAATAGATAGATAGATAACTGGCACTCTGAGAATTTCTAATTCCCTGGAAGGAAGATAATGCAAAGACCACAGAGAAGAAAAGCACAATTTTTCATATTATTGCTTATACATAAAGTATGTTGCCACTAATTTGTGTATTCATACATGTACTTTGGATAATGATATGTATCACATTCCACCATCCTTGCTAACCCCCTGCCCCCTCCCTTCCTCTCCCACCCCTTTACCCTATCTAGAGTTCATCTATTCCTCCCATGCTCCCCCTCCCTACCACACTATGAGTCAGCCTCCTTATATCAAAGAAAACATTTGGCATTTGGTTTTTGGGGATTGGCTAACTTCACTTAGCATTATCTTCTCCAATGCCATCCATTTACCTGCAAATGCCATGATTTTGTTCTCTTTTGTTGCTGAGTAAAATTTTATTGTGTGTATATGCCACATTTTTTTTTATCCATTCATCCACTGAAGAGCATCTAGGTTGGCTTCACAGTTTAGCTATTGTGTATTGTGCTTCTATAAACTTTGATGAGGCTGTGTCCCTGTAGTATGCTGTTTTTCCATCTTTTGGGTATAGACTGAGGAGAGGGATAGCTTAGTCAAATGGTGGTTCCATTCCAAGATTTCCAAGGAATCTCCATACTGCTTTCCATATTGGTTGTACCAATTTGCAGTTCCACCAGCAATGTATGAGTGTACCTTTTTTCCTCACATCCTCTCCAACACTTATTGTTGTTTGTCTTCATAATACTGTCATTCTGACTGGAATGACATATATCTTAGAGTAGTTTTGATTTGAATTTCCCTGATTGCTAGAGATGATGAGCATTTTTTCATATATTTGTTGATTGATTGTATATCCTCTTCTGAGAAGTGTTTATTCAGGTCCTTGGCCTAAATCACTATTATTCTTAATTAAACAAACAAACAAACAACAAACTATCATTGTACTCCAATGGATATCTACTTATTAAAGAAGACTTCTAAAACTATATATAAATAAAATAAAATAAACAGAGTAAAGTGTCCCCTGTTGAGGAATTTTAATCACCATAGATGTGACATAGTAGTGAATTGCTATTGGAAAAATATATAGAATGTTCTAATTTTATTAAATTAAACTTAAACCAGATTCTATACAAATTCTAAAATATTTCAGTTTTGTGGAAGAATATATACCCTTAGGAACTTTCTAAGAAAAACTGATGTATACCATCATTATTTTTGAAAATTCTTAAAGAAAAACTCTTGCAAATTTGTAAATAAGTTAATGGTAGAGAGGAGCATATACTTTAAAAATTGGACAGCAGCATTATTTAGCAAGTCAAATAAATGATTGATTGTTTATTTCTCTAAGAGAATGTACTTGAGTTTATTTTTTAGTTTGCTATTTGATTAGAGTTCAGTATTGTGATGTTGCATATTAACTTGCAAGTATCTTTTCAGTAATAAAGTTAAGCCACAAGATTAGACTTTTTACTTTCTTGAAATTAATGTTTTCATCTAATTTTTTTACACTTTCCCCTTTCCCTCTTCTTTTTTCTCCCTTTCTTCATTTTTTTCTTTTATTTTCTTGACAACTACATTTCCTCAAAAGCTCTTGAAACCAGTTCCATCATTGTTACTGGTCCCTATAATGATAATTTGAGTAAATCTTTGACCTCTGCATCATTATTGCTGTTGTTTTTTTTTCAAATCTTGTTTCTAAGTTTTTGAAGATTATGAATTAATGCACACATGCAAGTTATATATATATATGGTATATATATGTGTATATATATATGTATATATATAAAATGTGTATATATATGTATGTATACATACATATACACTTACACATATACATATACATATGTAACACACACACTATATCTATATATATATCTATATATATATATATAGATATATATATACATATACATATAATACTTGTAACTATATAAAAGAACACATAAATGTTATCTATTAGTATATCTCCTTGGTAGTATAACTTATAGATTAATGATGCCAACTTTAGAGTGAGACATATTGGACTCAAATTTAAGCTGTGTGTCACATAAATTTTGTTAACTTGAACAGATCCTTTTTACCTCTCTATGTAATACAGATAGTGGTAGTAACTACCTCCTTTGTTAATTGTCAAGACTAACATTAAGCATTTTAAATTCTTGGAAAAATTCTGACACTAAATGCTCAATATTACTATTATTCCAATAAAAGTAAGTTCTCTAAACATGGATGTAATAAGCAATGGCCATGATGGGTTGAAGTTTTATATTTGCAAGTGGGTGAGAAGAGAGATCAGCTATAGTTCTATAGCTATAATAGCTAGAATAAAATTACATGTGTTTTCATGGCAGATTCCCCATCAAATGCTGGTAAAGTTGGTAAAGAAACATTTCCCATTTTCTTAATGTGTGAATTGCTGAAATGGATTATCTTAAGTGAAAGATTTCTACTCTTAAATCCTTTTAAGTGTGTCCTAGTTCCCAGAAGACATGTTGGAAATTGCTCCCAGTCACCAGACACACATTTCAAAGTGCAATATTCAGTGAGCCCTTCAGAATCTGCTTAATAATGAACACTTGTGTGTTGACATGAGGCTAATATAGGTGATATATTGATTATGGTTCTGCTGAAATATGAACTTTCCTGCCTAACCAAGTGTCCTCAAGTAAGAAATGTAGAATCTCTGCCTGGACCAATTAGCAGGAGCATGAATCTGACTTATTCTATTACCTCCCTGAGTTAATATTAATAAAAGAACTGAAGATACTTATTAAAGTTTTTTTTCCTTTTTTTTTCTTTCCACAAGGGCAAAGCAAGTAACGAATGAGTGGCCGAGGGCCAGTAGCCATGCCTGTGATTAACTGGTGAGAGGAACACTTACAAGGACAGTGGTAATCAAAGTATGGGTGGGGGTGATACTTAAATAATGTTTTTTTACCCAAGTCAGAAAAGAGTATAGTCAAGAAGCAAGGCAGAATAGAGAAGAGCAATCTGCAGACTGCCTTTTCCGTGCTGGAAGAATTTATAAACCTAAAATGATTTTCATGTACTCCCCAGCACTTTCTGAGGCTTCCTTTTTACTACCACCAGGTGTGTATACAAGACATATCAACTTTAATAGGATCCAAACACAGGAATAATGGGGAAAGAAATGGCTCAATCTTATAGTGTGTGGGAGGGAGAGCAAATACCACTGGAGATTCCCTCCCCAAGAAAGAGTGGTAGACTGCCATTTTTATTTAAAGCAAGTTGCATTATTACATCTGCTCTATGTGATGTAGTCGAACTTCCTTAAACTACACAGGCTCAGTTTCCTCATCTGTAAAATGAGAATAACACCTCCAGAATATCCAAGAGTCTTGTTGAGACTAAATAAAAGCATGAATGTTGAGCTGACTCAGTGAAATTATGATGGTAGAACATGGTGCCTGATGCTGAGTATGGAGCTAAATAGTGCTATTCACCTATTTTTTAAGTATTGCTCACGAACAATTCATCTTACTTAATCTACATTACTGTCTTCTGATATTATCATTGATCTTACTGCAATCTTTTGCTCCACATTGTTTCCTTGAAAGAGGTCTAGGATGATTTGCTCTCCAAAACATCTAATTCTGTCCCTTTGAGAAACCCTCCAGGGAAATATTTCATAAGACTACAAAGAGTCTCTATGTTCAGGTTGCCCTTGACTTATCTAGAACAGATATGTTTCCTGTAGCAACAATGCTAAGGTTTCTTTTCAAAACAAATTGTCCAACAATCCATGGATTTGATGGGTATCACTTTTTTTAGGCTGGGAATCTAAGTGGAATATCATGCACAAACATTCAGAAATTCATACCCATCATAATTATAATCACCAATGAATTTTTCTTAAGTGAGTACAACTATGTAACCAGACAGATCATCCAATTCCATAGTAAGGAATTTGTTGGTTGTGGCAAACTTAGGGGATTCTAGGTCTATTTCTTGTTCAGATTTAATACAGAAAACATATGACTAAAACATTAGTTCAGGATTTAGAAGCCTGCAAGTGTGTTCTGCCCGTGTGCAAGGACAAAAGCAGCTAGAATTTCTCACCCTCTGTACTTCTGCAGCTCTACTCAAAGATGACCTTGACAGAAAATAATGAAGGTATAGTCACCAACTGGATAGAATTTCAGGCAATACATCTATTTATCTAATTCCCATGAAAGAAGATATGGACTGAGTTAACTGATCCTGATTCATAGTTGACCACTGACTTAGAAAGAACAAGGATTGGAAGACAGCTGAGAAGAAAATCTGAAGAAGAATGTGGAGAGACCGTTTTGAGCAGACACAGTTTATAAAGTATCCCTGTCTCCTATAAATGTTATCAGAGGTCAGCCACTGTAGGAGAAGCTCAGGAATCAGTTGGATAAAATGACCCATTTTGTTTCTTTCCAAACAGTATACATTAAAAACATGATCCATGCATCTGAAATGGAGCCTTATCTGAACTCAAAAACTGGAATCACCTTCCCCTCCCATGTGTTCAAATGGCCAACAACAAGGAGCAACACTGAGTCCTAACTGGTGGGTCCTAAATGGGAGGTAAGAAGCTGTTTGATAAAGGTAACTACCTAGGTTCCTTTTGTTTTTGGAGAAAACATTACTTTGTCTTTAGGGAATATGAGCTTACTACTCTTGAACATGATTTATGTTCCTGTCACACAGGAATTCTGCCAGCACAAACATCTTGGCTTATGAAATGGCATGGGATCCCACAAATGATGACCTTTTATCAATGGACCCATTTACATAAAGAGGCTTAGCATGAGGCTTCAAGTAGTGGAACTCTCTGGTATTTCCCTACCTTGTACACATCAGTGGAAAAGCTAATAATTAGAAGACAACAAACTGAGATATGAGAGTTTTTTTTTTTCTTAAAGATATGATATGAACCTGAATCCAGCACCCAGTATTTGATGCTATTTCCCCATACCTAGAATGTTAAGGAGATGGTAGGTGGGAGCTCTACCTCTTGCTAATTAAATCAGGTAAAATGTTTAAAAGTCATCCTCTCAACCAGAGGGTTGATGAATTCAGAGTTCCTGGTATTCTACGTGGGGGCTGCCAACACTAATGAACACTCATGTTTTCAAAATTGAATTTTGTGACTGTGACCTGACTGATTGGAGTTCTTCATGCCAATGAACCCAATGTCGGAAAGGGGTCATGTCAAGTGGCTGCGGGGCTTGAGCTTGATTATCATGGATAAACTGGGTGAGTAGGGCATTGTGTTTGCAAGAATAAATATGTGAAACCCCTCAGGGATTCATCTGGACACCTATGTGTGCTCTCATATTCCATAATAAAGATTAATTGAGAATCACGGCAACCAACACACACACACACACACACACACACACACACACACACACACACACACTACTTCTCTAAGAACTTGGATTCTATGAAAACAGTCATCAGGAAGAAATTCTGAGGATTCAAGGAGAGAGAAGAAGGTTATAGGAACAGGGATAGAGCAGAGAGAAAAAGCAGATACAATCATCAATGGGGCTGTATGATCAGCTACACAAGCAGGTATAAAAGTGGTCATGTTTGTTTCTTAAATATTCCCTTCTCCTTTTTTCCCCTGCTTTATATGCTGAACACTGTTAATAGCTAAAGTCCTCAGAGATACCGCCAATGTGATGAAGGGAATATAATTAAATTATTGCCACTCTGGCATGATGCATTGATTGATAGTTTTGATTTGATTGGTATCATATGCTTTAAAGATGTGTTTCTTTTTTTTCCTGAGGGAAGGACAAAATCAGTGCTGTGAGATAAAATAGAAGCAATTTATACTCTTATTCCCCCATTCTCCTTTTGTGCCCCCAAATGCCTTCTCCATCCTTCTGTGTTCTGTTTTGTGCCCTGGAAAGGGCATCTCAGTTGACTGGCTATTATGGGCATCTTGTCTTCTGGCTTCTTCATCTACAGAAGATCAGAAGATGGCAATATTTCCCTGTGCCTTGGTCCCCAGATTGGTAGTGGCCACATTTCTCATTCCTCATAGGTTTGTCAGTGTTTCTAGCAGGACTACTTCTCATGGGTTTCCTATGAGATTTAGGGATCCTTAGAGGTTCCTACTTACACTTACGAGGCCCTGGGTTCTGGTCATAACTTCCTGGTACTTTTAACACTGCATATACCTCAGGAAATAGCCCATTTATTAATCTGAAATAAATTAAACCCTCAGAGTGTGCTATCTGTTTCCTGAAGGAATCCTTAAACCAGATTATCCATCTTTTTTTGGAGAGGGGTACCAGGGATTGAACTCAGTGGCACTCAATCACTAAGCCACCTCCCCAGCCTGATTTTGTATTTTATTTAGAGACAGGGTCTCACTGAATTGCTTAGTGCTTTGCTTTTGCTGGGACAGGATTTGAACTCATGATCCTCCTGCCTCAGCCTCCTGAGCCACTGGGATTACAGGCATGCGCCACCTCACCTGGGAAGATTATCTATTTTTTTCACTTTAAAAAAGTTTGGTGATTGGTTTTCCAATCTTATTATTTATTTTAAATGAATCCATCCATATTTCTATGATACTTAGCCCTCACTTTAAGTTTTGCATTTTTTTTACTTTCCTCTTTTGTTATACCAAGCACTTAGTTTTACACTGCTTCGTTTTAACTGTGGTGTGTGTGTGTGTGTGTGTGTGTGTGTATTATTATTTTTTAAATTTTGTTGTGTTCAGTGCCGACTTTGGTGTGTTTAATGATTTGTAATCCTGCTGCATTCCTTGGCCATATGGTCTGGGATTTCTGGATGTGTGGTATGAAGTCACGGTTACCAGGAGGTTCTTCTTCAGGGTCCCTCCTCCATGGCCATGAAAGCGTGTGGGTCTCTAACATCTATTGTGTGTCTTAGGAAATCACTGGCCTGAGCTCAGACTGTTGGTGAATATCTCAGCTTGGGGTTTCCATATCATGTGAATAATGCAAAGTTCTATTTTAGATACTTAGAGTTTATTACTTAAGTCTATTACTTCTAGTAAATTCAGATTTCTTTTACCACTCATTCCCCGATGTAGGGAGTATTGCTTGTGGTTTCCCTATAGCAGGACTCTGTTTTAAGTGTCCTATTCCTGAGAGTGCAATTCTTTTCAGATTTAACTTTCTGTTGAGATTTTAGTTTCTAGGTTCTGCTTTGCATACATTTAAAGCAAAATTCTTGTTCTTTGTATTTTCATCACTAGCTAAATAGCCATTTCCAACCCATTCGCAGCATTTTTCTATGTTAGTTTCAAAACTGACTACTCTCTTTGAGGTTTCTTTTGTCTGCTAGCTGAAGATCTCTCTTTTCATTTTAAACTCAGCTATAAATTACATTTTTAAAATATATTGCCTAACATCCACATGTTTGCATATTTATATGTATTTTAAGTTTCACAGTTTAATTATAAGATTATACAGTATACATGTGAAGTCACCTTAGAGGTTATTCAGTTTAATCCAAATAAAGTGTACGTAAATATTTACCTATAGAATTTAAGTATAAAATCACACTAGATGGTATTGAATTTAATTCAAATTAAGTATTATTAGATATAGACCTTCATCCAAAGTGCTTATATATTTACATTGATAAGACTGTCATAACACACATACCCACATACAGAGAGAGAGAGAGAGAGATTTTTTGAAATCAAGGATGAGAAAATTGATTTTTTTTTCTAGAACCATTTAAAGGCCAGAGGGAAATTGTTTCTCAAGCCATTCACATTTATAGTAAAGGCAGATTCCCGTTACTATTTTCCAAAGCTAGTCTTGGGTTACCCTCATGTCTTGAACATGTATTGGGTCCCTCTCTGTTCACACTACTGTACTGAGAAATATCATGAGAGATAAAACAATATGGCAGGACTTTCCACTCATGTTTTCAGGGGGGAAGAAGTGATTGGGGTGATCCATTTTAACAGAATATGCACTTGGGTAATGACAGTAGTGCTTTATGTTGACAAAGAAAATATCTTTCTAATTGCTAAGACTTCATGGCAGTATCTAAAAAAAACACTATGAGAGGGGAAAAGATAAACAAGTAAGTCCAGAAAAGCAAAGGGCAAACAGAAACTCAGAGGAGGGAGAAGGTGACAAGTAGCCCAGGAACTATAAGGCATCTGTAGTCTGGAACCTGAATGGAGGTGTGGACCTCCATATACAAGTCATGACTCTGCGTCTGGATGAACTTAGTGTATCAAGAGAGTTATTTGTATGTCATTTTAGACTTAGAGCAGCAAGACAACATAGAAGCCGTCACAGCCATATAAAATCATCTAAGTGAGGCCTGGAGATTATTTTCTGTTGGCTTTCTTCAAGTAACATATGTACTTCCATAAATTGCAAGTTCTACTCTCCTCTGTTAGGCTATTGACTTGCAACCTGTGAAAACAAAATTATTTATTCAATTATGACTGTGAATTCACAAAGAGGAGAGGGATTTACCAAAAACTGCAACTGAAATGCCAGTGTTCCAAAGCAATTACAATTATTATTGTTATTTCGCATTCATTCAGCTGTATTTTATGTACAAGGGCATTACAATTGTAAGTGTATGATTGTGTTTTTCATCTGCTTTCTCTTTCTGCGGTCCTGTGAAGTGTGTCAGGCTTATTGGCCTTATTGTGTAGATTAAACATCTGAGTCAATTAAGATTTGAAGGGAGTTGCAATTTATTTTGGCTTTGGAAGAACAGTTCACAGGTAACAAGAGGTCCATTTAAAAGTGCAAAGGATGGGTTTGCAGAAGGTAGCAATAAAAGAAAAATAAATACATTCTACTTCTAGTAAATTCAGATAAGCCTCATTTCACATTAGAAGAATTCTTAAACTTTGAAGCTTGCTTTTTCATTAATCAGAGAGTAAAATGCACTTGCATACACCAAAGACTTTTTAATGTTAAGAGGTATGGGTTCAAATCCTAACTCTGTTATTTAACAGCTGTGTTGTTCGAGTAAATTCTTTAATCTCACTGAGTCTCTAGGATAAGATGTAGAAAATAATAGGCTTTTATTATTATATTATATATGCCTATAAATAGCAAGTTCTATTCTCCTCTGTTTGGTTATTGACTTGCAATCTGTGAAAACAAAATTATCCTATTATGACTCTGAATTCACAAACAAGAAAGGTATTTATCAATAATTGTTTTTCATGAATCATACTATTTTGTTTGTAATGTATTTATTGGGTATCTGAACTAGTTTGACAGGATAAATAGCATTTATCATTATAGTAGTTATCTTCATCACCAAGTATGTGATAAAAATTGCACCCCCCCCACCTTATGCTGGTGCCACAGATGAAGAAGAACTTTGTCATTCTGGGGACATTAGGTCTTTGGAATACTCAAGTACCAAGCTTTGATTTTATTCTACTGCAGACACGTGCCTTATCCCCAAGAAATTTGCAGGTTTCATTGACAAATGTAGACATGGCCTAGGAATCAAAAAGATATGGTGCCTTACATTCCAAAAGAGTCAGAGCCATACAAAGGCTGTCCCTGTCTTTCCACGTGGCAGAACAGTCACAGTGCTCTACCTACTTAGAACTGGACTAGCCCCTGCAAGGAGAGATACTCAGCCACTCTGCCTCTCCTGGAAGTGGAGTCACAGCTGCATTACTTTCCTCCCTTCAGGGCCTAAGAAACAATATTTTGCTATTCCTGGGCCCTAGGTGCTCTTGCAACAGCCTCAGACACTGGGCTACTGTCAGGTTGCATCATCCAAAGTCAGCACTGTGTGCTCCTCATTCCCCAGAGCTCTATTGTTTCCAGATGTTGGTTGCACCTGTGTCTTGCTTCATGGGACCTGAGCCTACAGAAACCCCATCTTGTTCACAGATACACCAGTCCATCTGGCAGGATCAGAAGTACAGCTATATCCCAGACCCAGAGGCCCTGCTGCTGAAATATACCTCAGGACAGCAGATGTTGGCTCAATGGGAGAACTACATCCACTAACCTCTCAAAAGGTGAACCTGAACATTTTTTAAAATATATTTGTTGTTCATGTATATTTATTCTTTTGAGAAATATCTGCTTCATTCTTTTGTCCATTTAGTGATAATTTGTTTTGTCATAGTTTTTTTTTTTTTTTTTTTTTTTGCGGGGGGGTAATTTTTTTGAGTTCTTTAGATATTCTGGATATTAGTTCCCTGCTAGAAGAATATGACTGACATCCAATCAGGGAAATGCAAACCAAAATTACATTGAGATTTCATCTCACTCCAGTTAGAATAACAATCAGGAAGAACACATATAACAACAAGTGCTAGCAGAGATGTATGTGTAGGGGGTATAATTATACATTATTGGTAGGGCTCCAAATTAGTACAATTGCTTTGGAAAGCCATATAGAGACTCCTCAAATGACTGGAAATGGAGTTACCATGTGACCCAGCTATCCCACTATTGCTTTTGTATTTATTCAAAATAACTAGAATATGGTGGTTCATGCCTAGTCATAGTGATTTCTGTAGTGGTTGTACTAGTTTAGCATTCCATAGATATTGTAAACATATCTTTATCTCCACATCCTTTTCAGGATTAATTATTTGTATTACCTTTTTAAGTATTTTTATTATTTATTGATGGACCTTTATTTTTTATTTGCTCATATATAGTGCTGAAAATGAACGCAGTGACTCACAGATGCTAGGCAGCACTCTACCCCTGAGCCACAATCCCAGCTCTATTATTTGTATTCTTGACGGTTGCTATTATGACAGCTGTGAGATGAAATCTCAGTGTAGTTTTGTTTGCATTTACCTATTCCTAAGGATGGCAAATGCTTTTTTCTTCTTTTTTTGTATATTTGTTGGCCATTTTTATTTCTTCTTTTGGGAAATATTTGTTTAATTCATTTTCCCATTTATTAATGGGGTTATGTGATTTTGATGTGTAAGATTTTGTGAGTGTTTTAATGTATTCTAGATATTAATTATCTGTCAAATGAGTAGCTAGAAAGATTTTCTCCCATTCTGTAAGTACTCTGTTCATATTCCTGGTTGTTTCCTTTCCTGTGCAGAAGCTTTTTATTGTGATGTCATCCCATTTATTAACTCTTAGTATTATTTCCTGAGCTTTAAAGATCCTATTAAGAAAGTTGTTGCCTGTGTCTATATGCTGTGGTGTTGACTGTACATTTTATTCTAGAACTTACATGGCTCCTAGTCTAATTCCTTGATATTTTTTTTAAAAAAATAATTTGTTTATTAGTTATACATGACAGTAGAATGCATTTTGACACATTGTACTCAAATGGAGCACAACTTTTCATTCCTCTGGTTGTACATGGTATAGAGTCATACAAGAAGTGTAATCATACATATACATAGGATAATGATGTCTGTCCCATTCTACCATCCTTCCCATCCCCATAGCTCCATCCCTCCCCTCATTTCCCCTCAGCACAATCCAAAATTCCTTCATTCTTCCCTATGTCCCTGCCACACATTATGGATTAGCATCCACTTATCAGAGAAATATTCCAGCTTTGGTCTGTTGGGATTGGCTTATTTCACTTAGCATGATATTCTCTAGCACCATACATTTACCTGCAAATGCCATAATTTAATTCTTCTTTAAAACTAAGTAATATTCCATCATGTATATGTACCACATTTTCTTTATCCATTCTCTGTTGAAGGGCATCTAGTTTGGTTCCATAGTTTAGCTATTGTCAATTGAGCTGCTATGAACATGGATTTGCCTGTGTCACTGTAGTATGCTGATTTTAAGTCCTTTGTGTATAAGGAAAGGCGTGGGATAGCTGGGTGAGATGGTGGTTCCACTACAAGTTTACTAAGGAATCTCCATACTGCTTTCCAAAGTGGTCACATCAATTTGCAATCCCACTAGCAATATATGCGTATACCTTTTTCCCCACATCCTCTCCAACACTTATTATTACTTGTATTCTAGATAATTGCCATTCTGACTGGAGTGAGATGAAATCTCAAGGATAGTTTTGGTTTGTATTTCGAGATGCAAATCAAAATGAATTCCTTGATCTTTTATCCATTTTGAGTTGATTTTTGTGCATGATGAAGAATAAGGATCTATTATCATATGGATAACCAGTTTTTCCATCACCATTTGTTTAAAGGGCTGTATTTTACCCATTGCATGCTTTTGGAAACTTTGTCAAGGATCAGATGACTGTGAATGTGTGTGTCTTTGTGTCTTCTATTCTGTACCATTATTACTCTGTGTCTGTTTTTATTCCAGCACCATGCAGTTTTTGTTACTAAAGCTCTGTAGTATGATTTTAAATCTCCAGCATTGTATTTTTCCTTTATAGCTTAAAATTTTATTAGATATTCTAGATCCTTTATTTTCTCAAACCAATTTTAGGACTTTTTTTTTTAGTTCTGTGAAGAATGTTGCTAGTATTTTGATGGAGATTTTATTGAATCTTTATCTTGCTTTTAGTAGTATGGCAATGTTAACAATATTAATTGTGATTATCCATGAGCATGGTAGGTCTTTCCATTTTCTGAGGTCTTCTTTATTTTTTGTTTTATTTAGTACTTTATGTATTAATTTTTAACTAGCTCTTTGTAGTAATACATGAGAGTAAAATTCATTTTGATATAATTGCACAAGCATAAAACATATTTTAATTAGGATCCCAGTCTAATGGATGTACACAATCATGGGATTCACTGTGGTGTATTTATAGATAAACATAGTAAAATTGTGTCAGATTAATTCCATTATCTTTCCTTTTCCTATAATTCCATTATCTTTCCTTTTCCTATTCCCCTTACCTTCCTGTCATTCTTCTTTGTCTAATCTACTGAACTTCTATTCCACCCACCCCACATCTCATTATGGGTTAGCTTCTACATATCAGAAAACATTCAATCTTTGGCTTTTTCAAACTGGCTTATTTCACTTAGCATGATAGTCTCCAGATCCATTTATTCACTTACAAATGTCATAAAGTCATTCTTCTTAATGGCTGATTAATGCTCCATTGTGTATATACACACCACATTTTCTTTATCTATTCACCTGTTGAAGGCACTTACTGTTGGCTCCATAGCTTAGCTATTGTGAATTGACATGCTATAAACATTGATGTGGCTGTGTCATTGTAGTATGCTGATTTTAAATCCTTTGGGCATATACTACAGAGTGGGATAACTGGGTCAAATGGTGGTTTCCACTCTTAGTTTTTTGAAGAATATCCATACTATTTTCCAGAGTGATCACACCAATTTGCAGTCCCACCAGTGATGTATGAGTGTACCACCTCCTTGCTAATGTTTATTATTACTTTTATTCTTGATAATTACCATTGTGAATGGAGTGATGTGAAATCTCAGTGTGGTTTTAATTTGCTTTCTTCTAAATGCCAGAGACATTGGACATTTTTTATATATTCTGTGAAGCATATTTTAATTCCTTTGCCCATTTATTGATTGGGTTATTTGTTTTGTGGTATTAATTTTTTGAGTTCTTTTTATATCATAGAGATTAATGTTCTATCTGAAGTGCAGGGGCAAAGTTTTTCTCCCATTCTGTAGGCCTTCTCTTCATGATCTTGTTTCCTTTGCTGAGAAGAGGCCTTTTAGTTTGATACCATTGCAGTTATTCATTCTTGATTTTACTTCTTGTGCTTTAGAAGTATTATTAAGGAAGTCAGTTTCTAAGCCAGCACGATGAAGTGTTGAACCTACATTTTCTTCTATTAGGTGCAGTTTTCACTTGCTAAAGTGTCCTAGAGTGATCTAGTTTGAGATTCCTTCATAGGTGTGGCATACACAGACTTTGTGTTGATTCTCTCTTCTTACTGTAGTGGTGGATGTCAATAGATGAAACCTTGGGTCTACCATTAGCCAGTTCTGCTTGGATATCATCATTCCATGGGGTTTTTGTCTCTCCTATTCTTTGTATTAAAGTATGATTGAAGATTGTCATTAATTTGTGTTTGAAGCAAGGTGTGCTGTCTTTCTTTGAGTTTAGTTCAGCAGCAGAGTCTCTACCTTGTAAACTTGTAGAATGCCCGTATGTTACCAGCACTTCAAAAATAGAGGGAAACAAACAATAGCAACAAGCAATGCAAGCAATATACCACATTAAAATAAATAACTGGTTTCTACTCTGACATCAACAATTCTAACTGCCACCTCCCCCCAATAAAAAGAAAAAGAAAGGGAAATTTTAAAAAAAAGCAAATGGTGGGGTCATAAATTGCCAATAGCAAATACAACAAGTAACCATACACAAGATCTGGCATTAAAAGACACAACAGAGGTCCATTGTATCATCCATACCAGTAATGATTGCAATAGCATTAATGGTGGTGACAGAATTATATAAATTAATTAGTTATAAAAGATGGTAAAAATAGAGTTAAGAGAAAAGAAAATGTGATAGGAAGATAGAAAAAAATTTACAATTTAAAAAAGTGAACAGAGAAAATGCAGAAAGGAGGTAGGAGGTAATGGTTATAAGGAAATAAGAGACAAGTAGGAGAAATAAAGAAAATAGAGATTTAAAATAGAGAACAATAAAATTTGGCTGGGAAGAAAAGATAAAAAGAGAAGCAAATAAAAATAACACAAAACAAAATATACAACTCAAAAACCCTAACCTTTAAGAAACAAGGCAAGAAAAAATAACTACATTAAAAAATGCTACAGATGAGAAAAAATAAACTAATATGTATGTATACATATTTCCATGAACTAATTAGCACAGCAAGAACACACAGAAAAAAGGAAAAAGATTCTCAATGATAAATGAAAATGATTTCTTCATTTATCATTGAGGTGGTCAAATAGTAAATGAGAACAGTTGGTTACTTTCTATGTCCATTTGTCTTTCTTTCTGTTTCTCTTGAGCTATATGCTTAAAACAAAAACTATGGTTGGGGGTTGTTAACTCCTTCCTCTTTTTTGTGTTGCCCCTTAAACTGCCAGTTAAAGTCACCTAGGAATGAAGCTGGTTGAAATAAGTCTGAGCTTTCTTCACTATTACGAGGTAGTTTTATATACGAATAACTTTCAGTGGAAGTTTTGTCTTCACAGACCAGAAAGCTGTACTTCTGGGGTGGTGCTGCTGTAGAGTTATATGAAGGGAATTCTGGTGGGTGTAGCTTACATCTAATCAGGTCTCAGGTGCTTTGTTGGGTGGTTTCTGCAATGGAGTTATTAGATCAATACACCTCTAGATATCAGCAGTTGCTTATATCTATCAGAGTATGGACCTCAGAAGCCTCCCAAGAATTCTACTCTTGCAACTGGAGAGCCAATCCTCCACACAACTCTGTTTTCCACAAACATGGCCTTTCTAGGTTTAGTGCTGTGTGTGTTCACATCTGCCTGTTCATGTTTACAACCCTCTACAGTTGGTCATGTGAGCTATCAGACTCAAAGGATAAGTGAGTCAGGCTCCTGTTTGCTTTTTAGACTTGAATCCCCTGAGTGAAATCTTTTCTCTGTTTGTTTCACTCACATTTTGCTAGGTAAACCTTAGGGCACACAGCAGGTAATCGCCAGCACGATGTGGCACTGTTTGCTCTGATCTCCCAACTCCCAAGTTAAAAGTAGAATTCTTATATTTGACAAAAGTCTTCTTATTCATTTCAAATAGTTTATTACAACTCTAAGATGTTTTATGTAAGCGTATTGGTAACCACAATGCAAAATATTACAGCAAATGTACAAATGATAAAGAGAAAGAAATCCAAACTTAGCAGAATAAAAATGATTTAATCAGAAACATACATAATAAAAGAGGTAAAAAGAAACAATAAAACCACTGGAAAACAAAGAATGAATTACCAGTAGTTAAGTCCTTATTTATCAGTAATATCCTTGAAAGTAAATTGATCAAATTCTATAACCTAAAGCCATAGAGTGGCTGAATGGATAAAATGAAAACAAGACCTACTTGTGCTTTAAATATGCACATAGGATAAAAATGAAGAAAAAAAAGAAGATATTCTAATCAAATGGTAACTTTAAAACAAATTGCAGTAAATACACACACACACACACACACACATATTATAATAAAATAGTTTAAGTTAAAAACTTTTACTTGATAAAAATAGGACATTATTTAAATGTCTTATTTTTAAATTATATAAATTATTTAAATTATGAAGACATCAATTCACCAAGAAGGTATAAGACTTGTAAATCGCATCTAGAAAAATAAGACAATATTGAATATGATGGGAGCAGTAGATAGTAATATGATAATAAGAGGGGTTATCATATGCCAAGATGGTGCTGTCTCTTTTACACATGACAATCATTTTGAATTGCTTATATTAATTGACATGTGGTGAGCATGGGAGGAACAGCTTCAGGCCACCATGGAGAAAGGAAGCCTTGTGACATCAGAGAGAGATTGAAAGATCTCACTCCAGGTAAAATAAATAAATCACAATTTCCAAATGCATTTAAGTCCAACTACACATGTCACAAAAGACAGCAAATAAAATATACATATTCCATGCTTATAGCAAAACTGGAACATAAAGAATGCTACAAATTTCAATTCACTTGCAAATAATAATCTGAAATCAAATAATATATATTAAACAAGTTATTTGACAGCACTAGACCTTGCTAGGGAGAATCTCAGCAATAAAAGAGAATAAAATCTTAGCATTTGCAGGTAAATGGATGGAGTTAGATAAGATAATGCTAAGTGAAGTTAGCCAATCCCAAAAAAACAAATGCCAAATGTTTTATTTGATATAAGGAAGCTGATTCATAGTGGGATAGGGAGAGGGAGCATGGGAGGAATAGATGAACTCTAGATAGGGCAGAGGGGTGGGAGGGAAAGGGAGAGGGCATGGGGTTATTAATCATGGTGGAAGGTGATGATCATTACTATCCAAAGTACAGGTATGAAGACATGAATTGGTGTGAGTATACTCTGTATACAACCAGGGATATAAAAAATTGAGCTCTATATATGTAATAAGAATTGTAATGCATTCTGCTGTTATATATAAATAAAAATAAATAAATGGAGCAAAATTAACCTCTGGAGATAGAAATCAAGGCAGTAGTTCGCTTTAGTGACAAGCAATGACTGGGTGAAAGAACTCATGATTCTTCTATTTCTGAATGAACATTTACTCACAGGCTTCTTCGAGTATCTTGAAAATATTTTTTCTAGTGATTCCTTGTCTGCTATGATGCTTTTGAAAAATGTACTTCCATCTTGTTTTCTTTCATTTATATGCAACTTGTTTGTTTTGTGTAGGGGCTAAGATAATTACAAAAAGAAAGTGCTGTGTGAAATTTCATGAAATACACAGTTGAAGGAATATTTAAATTCAGCACTTTGTTTTTGTATTTTGTTATTTATGAGTATTTATGTAGTTCCATATTTTGAGTATTGCTATAATTAGGATATTGTTTGTTTTCTGACATCTCATGCTGTAAGTTGGACCTCAATGCTATTGTATTGCGCGATTGTGAGTCTTTAAGAAGTGGACCTGAGCGGTGTTGATTAGATCATGGGACAACACCCTGAGAAGGGATTCGTGCTGGTCTCCTGGAGTGCATTAGTTCCTCAGAGAACACATGACTCTTCTGCATGTGGCCTTTCCCTTTCTGGTTTTCCATTATGTTGTGACATAGCCAGAGGACCCTCACCAGAAACTGGCATCATGCTGTTCAGACTTTCCAGTTACCAATTATCATCGAAATAGAACTCTTTTTTAAAAATTTATTATTCAGTATCAGATATTTTGCTATGGAAACACAAAATGGACTAAGAAAGGAATTATGAGTATTGTTAGTATTATTGTGTATGTCTTTTGATAAACATTTGCATCCATTTTTACTGGAGTTGGGATATACTTGGGGTACAATGACTAGGTCAAAGAAAGTACTGCCAAATAAGTATACAAAAGAGATTGACCAATGTGAACTTCCACCTTGGTGCATGTGAGATCCCACTGCTCCAAATTCTTTGCCATTTGTCTTCTTCTAGACCCTTTGGTGGTTTTGATACTGCTGTTATATTTGTGGGGTTTTTTTAAATCTCCCTGACATCTAAGGAGATTAAGAACCTTGCATACATTTACTTCTTATTTTAATTTCCTTTATTTTGAAGTAATAGTTCTTGTTAACTTTTGCTTATTTTAATGATAGGCATTATTTATATATTCTATATGCAAAATGTTGATGTAAATATTTTTATAGATATACTTATTTTCAATAATACATGCTAATCTATGTAATTCCACTGTCTGATTTACAGTCTTGTTAATGTGTGGCTTGGCTTTCATGTTCAATATTTTAATATCTTATATTCTCAGTTTTAATAAAATCAAGTTTTTTTTTCCTTCATGACTAGTGCTCTTTTAATAAAATTTTGCTGACACTATGGTCATGAGGATATTCTCCTCTGTTTGCATCTAAGCCAATTATTATCTTATAATAATAATTCACATTTAGCTCTCTAACCCATGGGGGAAGGTTTTGGCTATATGGTAGGAAATTCTTTTTTTTTTTTCTGCCCATACTAAAAGCTCCTTATTTTTAGCACTATTTTCTTTTTAAAAAATATTTATTCACTAAACTTCTGAGAAACTTTGTCACAGAACAAGTCACCATAGTTGTGTGGATTTGTTTCTAGACTCTTCAGTATATATTTATTTCATATATCTTTGTAAGTGCAATGTTGAATATCTTGAAATTACTTTAAGGAAAAGTTTGCATCTGCAGTTTTAATTGTTTTAAAAGTTTTAAAACCATTCAAATCTTTTTCTGTTGTCTAGTAGGTTTTTGATTGTGCATGATATTTTGATGAACATTTACTTAAGCTTTTAAAAAACTGGCACAGATTTGCATGCTACGTATTCAAATTTTTCTTTTTACTACCTATTGGGACTTTAGCAAATTTTGGTGTTACATTCTTAGAATTGAGCATTTGTTCCTTTTTTTATTCTCAGTTAACCAGACTTAATGGAGTATATCAATTTAATGAATTCATACAATGCAGTCCTGTGCTACATAATGGAATTTTGGTCAATGATAGTTGGCATATGTGACAGTGATCTCATAAAGTTATAATGGAGATGAAAAATTCCTATTTCCTAGTGACATTGTTGTCATTATAATGCTATTGTACAATACATCACTCATGTTCATGGTGATGCCAGCGTAAACAAACCTCTTGTGCTGCCAGTTGCATAAAAATTCTGCATATACAGTCATTTATAGCACATAATACTCGATAATGACAATAAATAACTGCACTACCTCTTATGTCTTCACTGTTTTATATTTTTTAATAGTTGCTCTACAGTATGATCCCTCTACTTATAAAAAGAAAACTAAAATAAGAGACACTGTTTTCATGAGTTTAAATACTCAACCTGTATGTCAGTTCTTTCTAAATCAATATAATGTTTCACCACAATTCATATCAAAATTGAGATATTTTTTATTATAAGCATATTTATTCTAAAATTTTACAGATTGGCATTGGATCTACAATAACTTAAGCAGGTTTTTTTTTTCCAATTAGAATGATATGGTAGGAATGTGTTTACTTCAGGACTCACTGTGCAGTTCCTATGTGTAGCCAATGAAGAAAGGGATACAATAGAGGGGTGGAATAGAATAGGGTATTTAAAATGGCCTCCCTGGATGTGGCCCACTGGTTTTTGACAAAAGTATAACAAATTTCAATAGAGAAATCATTTCCAACAAATAATGCTGGAGCAATAGGACATCCAGAGGTGAAAAGAAACTCTGTCCTGTCACATGTCAACAAATCTTAATGCAAATAAATCCAGGATTTAAATGTAAAATGTTAAGCTTCTAGAAAAAAATAGGATTCAATCTTCCCCATCTGGAGGTAGGCAAAGAATTTTCAGATTTGCTGCCAAAATCATAATCCATTAATGAAAATTTGAAAGTTGGACTTCATCAAACTTAAAAGCTGTTGTGCTACCAAATATCTTGTGAAGAAGAAAAAAAGGCAAAAGAAAGGCATAATTAGTAAAAAATATTTGCAAACCACATTTTTTAAAAAGGAATATATTAAGAACTTACAAAACATGAAAAACAGGAACAGTCCAGATTATCTAGTGGGCAAAGACATGAATAGGAAAATAATCACATGAAGTGTACTCAACATAATTGGTCATTAGAGAAATACAAACTAAAATCACAATGAGATATGACTACACACCACCTATCAGAAGGCCCAAAATAAAAAATAGTGACACCAGGGAAGCAACAAATTAAATTTCTCTCTAATGTGGCAGATGTCAAGAGATCATGGATTCAAGAACTCCTAGCAGAGAGAAAACAGACCTGGTTATAAACACCACCAACAGTCACTTTAACTATGAAACTTTATTTTTTGTGTTAAGTAGAGAACACAATAATCTTCATATCAGGAAATAAATTTACTTATAGAATATAAAATTATTGATTTATATGAGCTTTCACACATAGAGATCACTAAGACAAATGTGAATTAAAATAATCTTATAAACTTTGCATCATGTATTTCATTTGTCTTCTTATTTTTTGTTTTATTGGATAATGGTGTTATAATAGTTGAAAAGATTAATTGTTGTATTCACACCTGAACCTATTTTATTTAATATTACTGTGACAATTGCCTGTAAATTGTATTGACAGGCCTTTCTTAATCATAATTATGCAAAAAGTACCATCCAGAATCAATTAATGTTGGATATCATATTCAATTTTATGGAAATCCAGAGCTCAGAAAATATGTATCCCAGACACTCAAGAGATAAAAGTAACAGCAATAAATAGGTGATGTTTTCTTGCATGCTTATATTAAAAGCTAAAGGGTAGAAAGTTTGCACAAATTTGCAGACAGTTCATGGAGTATTCAGTTCCATAGAATCATTAATCATGTGTATCTATGTGTGTGTAATTGATTAGTAATTGAATTCTAGTATTTTACCTGAGATTCACATGATAAATAGTTGTTCATTCATTCATACATATTGTTACCAAATTAGTACCATTTGAGAAATATATGGATATATATATATATATATATATATATATATATATATATATATATAAAATTAGGATATAAAAAATTCTATAATACATTCATGGTAGATATAACATTACTATGAGAAATTTATGTGCCTGCATTCTGTTTCAAAATAAACTGTTACTGACACAAAATTTTTTTGCAAGTAACATAAGGATATTATTTTTAAATATTGCATAAAAGAAACACAACATAAGACTCCACAAAAAAGCAATAACAGTCCCAAAGATCAAACTCTAATGCATATTTCTAATGTATACATGCCGATGTGTTAATTAATTCAGGCATATAAAAGACTATACTCTATTGTAGTGATTTGAATTTCTCATAAACAAATTCCAGCTACTTTTCCAATATTCTAATTCTTTGATATTTACTATAATTCCACAATGAATTGTTTCTGGTCATATTTTCAATAGTTCAATTATTTAGTTGTACCATTAATTCTAATTCTCCAAATTTAATCTTCTACATTTTAAAATTCATCTGTTTCTACACAGTAGAAAGGTCGTCTATTCCTAATATAACAATATGTTTATCATTAGCAAGTGAGGATTTTCTACTTTCCACTCTTATATCTGCTGATTGGAAATTTGGGAAATAAGGTTAGTTGTTTTATTTAATTATTTTGTTATTTTAAAATTATTTGACTGTGTATATTCAGCAAAATGAAGCACAATACAGATATAACACACCTGCACTCCCTCTTTCTCAGCTTTAGAAGGCACAGAGGACCTTATAACTCCACTCTACCTTCTTTAGTTTAGCTTATATCCCTACTCCCAGTCTCCTAGGTGTCTTCCTTAACACTGTCTTCAAAATAACAGTCTTGTGCCCAAAGACCTCTGCTGCTTTCCCTGCCTGGAAAAAACAAAAACAAAAACAAAACAAAACAAACAAACAAAAAAGAAAACAAACAAACAAAAAACACCTGAAATGATAACCCAGATACCAGTGCTATTTTAACCTAAAACTTCATCAGCCAATACAGAAGAAGATTTTATTAATCTGTGGGTTAATATTAGGCTCCTAAAGTTTCTCTTTGCTGAAATTGAAAGTAGTTATTTCCTTAACATTTTGCTGATCTGACTCATGTGAAATGATTTTCAAGGATTGGTTCAAATCGGACATCTAGAAGATTTGTCCCTATTTTTTATGTTGATCTATTTTGTAATTTGTCTTTGCAACTTTACTATAGCAGTTTTAAAACTACAATGGGCCATATTAATTGCTATACATTATTTTCTCCATTTCTTTGTCATATCATAAGTCACTGGAAGCCAGGAGTCATGTATAACATCTTGGGAATACTATTTTTAATAGCAAATATTCAAGGGCTAACATATTTGATGCTTCCTCGCCTGTTTCAACTTCAACAAAATGTACCAAAGAGAGACTCAGATAATTCTTGCATGACCTTTTGCAAATAAAATTGTTTCCTACTTATAAGGAAGAATATTACATTAGTCGTAGTAAAATTTTAAAAAAAAATGAAGAAGAGAGAAATATAGATTGGAAAGAAACTTGGGAGAAAAAGACAGCTGCGATAATTGAATATGTCAGGACCTTACTGACCAGAGTAGCAGACATGAAAACATGCATAAAGAGCAGTGGTCAAATTCATTACCTTTTCTTGAGCTGGGTAAGATCCACTTCAAGCAGAATATTAATTGCTTATTATTTTATTTTACCTTGACATCAACTGAATATAGGTTTAACTTTCTCATACCAAAATCAGGGCATAGTCACCACTGACATGATTTTCAAGTTTTAATTTCAGTTGCTCAATATGGCTAATCCAGATATCTGCATTGTACAACCCTCTCCTAGTGACCAGCTTCCTATGGGGCAGCTAGGTAGACCAATTTGATTGTTATGTTTGGACATGGAGTGCCCCACAAAGGCTCATGAATTGAAGGCTTGGTCCTGCAAGCATCCATATTCAGAGTTAAGAATTTTGGAAAATGATAAGATCATGAAGACTCTGACCTCACTGTTGGATCAGTTCACTGATGGGTGAATAATTTCATTGCATTATTGAGATTTGGGGCTTAGAGGAAACACGTTCTGGCATGCCCTAGGATGTCATATCTTGTCCCTGGCCCTTTCCTCTGTCTCTGCTTCCCAGTTACCATGAATTAAGTAGCTTTTTTCCTCCTACAACCTTCCGCCATGATGTTCTGCCTCAGCTCAGATCCAAAGCAATGGAGTCAACCAACTGTGG
Source organism: Marmota flaviventris (assembly GCF_047511675.1). Classification (NCBI taxonomy): domain Eukaryota; kingdom Metazoa; phylum Chordata; class Mammalia; order Rodentia; family Sciuridae; genus Marmota; species Marmota flaviventris. The sequence continues at coordinate 100,843,107 of NC_092508.1, read as the reverse complement.
ACTGAAACTTCTGAAACTGTAATTCAAAAAAATGTTTCCCTATTTAATTTTTTTTTGCAGGTATTTTGTCATGGTGATAAAAATCTGACTCACTGATTCACCTCATTGATCCTTAGACCCTGCATAGACTATACAGATATTCTATAGTGACTGTCTTTCAGTCACAGCATTATTCCACGGCACTTGTATCTGATTGCTCTAATTGAACCCCTCAAGGGAAATGTGATTGGCTAATTTCCTGTACCCCCATGAAGGCTTTCTCCCATAGTTCTCTCACTTTCTTTTGCCCCCACTGATAGTTGAGGTATATGTCTGTGGCCCTGTGATATGCGCTATCCTCTTTCTGTATTCTGTAGATAGTAACATTTCACTTGCTTTGTTGAGTTCCGTGCTCTGTATCTCACCTGATCAGCACTCTGAAACCTAACTTCTTTCCTCAGTCAATGTTTTCTTGGTTAGTGTCTATCTCCTTTGAAATAAATTGGATACAGGTCAGACAAGGGCTATGAGGGTGTCTGCCATTATAAACACATTTCCTATGAGAGAGCCACCTGGGCAAAGATTGGATATCTGCCAGGTGAAAGGTCTATGTAGTGAAAGGCACACTAAACACCCCATCCTCTGAAGTTCCATCAGTACCAAACTGTAGTTTTACAATCACTTTCCTGAGAGATACAAGATGAAATTAAAAAGAAAAATTAATACAGCAATAATATTAAGCTGCTGACCTCATACGATTTAGATCCAAGGACAACTAGCTGTTTATGAGAGGGTGATATTAAACAATGGTTTTCTAGGCAATACTTAAACAACATTTAAAGTAGTAGTTTGGATATTAATATATTAAACAATGTGCTAGTTAAGTTCTCATGTGAAACAAAGAGTTGTCCTATAATGTCTCACTAAGTAAGTACTCGAAGTGCCTGTAAAAGGCTAGGTTAATAAAAATGTATAGTGTAATTAATGTTTGGAATTCTAGTATAGCAGACCAGTATCTATTTTTATTCCAACTTTTCATGTAGAGAAACTCAAAAAAATTATATAATGCTGCAGAAATTGTGCAAAAGCAATACTTTTTTCATTCATCAGTTTTATGCCCTAAATTAGCATATCACATTTTTTCTTTTCAGTTTCTTATAATGTACACAGCAATTTTGAGCTAATTATTTCGAGATGCAAGTTATTATTATGCTTCTAAAAATGAGAAAATAAGCCTGGTGTCATATAGTTTGCCTTTTAGCAATGACAAGAATCAGTAAAGCTGTTTTATCATTCTGAATTATATCTTCTTTCCTATTCAGCTATTTTAAAATAGACTGTGCAAAGAATATTTAGTGATATTTCTAAGTCTTTAAAACTGTGTTTCTTGGAATTTACTTCTATATTTTGAAAAAGTAGAACCAACTGTTATATAAGAAGGAGTTAATGTTTATGATACCATAATGTAATATTACGGTTTGGAACTCTTCAAATCAAAAGACATTGAGAATTCCAGTTCAGGCCAATATAGCAAAAAATGTATTTGGTCTTTGCATAATATCTCCAACAGAGCAAAACACATTCACAAGCATCTTGGGAAATAGTGATGCCTTTATCAAACAAGAGATAGTAATATGTGGTATTCTCTGTTACTAATTCAAGATTTATAAATGTCTATATAATTCTCTAAATGATGTTGTCTTTATTGATGTATATAATGAACATTGAACAAAAATAAACACATTGATAGGGTCACACTGACCATTAATTTAATCTACAAAACTTCAAGTTTCATATTCAGTAAGAAGCATAATAAATACATTTTAAGTGAGAATAATATGATTCAAAATGGTAGATACACCCTGGAGAAAACATTTGCAAGTCTGCACTCACAGTTTGGAACGCATTTGTATTTTCTTTCTTAAAAATAATTTTTTAATTCCCCAATTCCTCCCCTGGTTCCACTGAAGATATATGCTTTGAAAATATATCAGTCAGTAGAGTCTTGCCTTTTATGTTTTAGTGCCAGTGCATTTAAGATCTTTTTATTTTTCTTAATTTAATCTAACCTTAAAATTTAAAACGCAAATAAAAAAATTTAAGAACGTTATCATCATATTGAATATTTTCTAACAAAAATTATTCAGATACTTGGAATAAACAAATTAATCATGTCCATGCCTTGAACAACCCTCATGATGGTATCATTTTGGCATTTCTTAACCTAGCATGACGGCTCAGCTTATATGACATTTTCTCTGAATAAAGGATCTGATTGTTATGGCTGAGGGCTAAGTATTGTAACAGCTGACAAGAGACAGTTGAAATCTGGTCTGAAAGGTAAATGACTCATGAAAGCAACAAAATAACAGGAGCAATAAACTATGCCTAAGTTACTTTGACCACCCATCAAACACAAAATTAGTCCTAGCACATCTGTCTTAATTATGTAAAAAGCCTGCTTACCTCAATTCATGCCAGCGTGGAAGCAAAATTGGTGTCATAAGAACAGTTTTTGTAAACCATGCTCATAAAAAAAAGAAGTTGTGTTACATAAAAATACCCTGAAGAAATAGGGAAGAAGAAGACAGAAGACTGGGCAGAGGATATAAGAATTCATCCATTAGAGAGAAATGCAAACATTCAATAGTTTCATTTAAATTAATTTTACCTCACTGATGAGTGTGTAAATATATATATATATATATATATATATATATATATATATATATATATATATATATATACTGAGAGCCATAGCCAAGTAGGAATGACGCATGGCATTTTGGTTTGAAAGGTGACCCTGCTCAGGGATTAGGGTGGCTCCAGGATTAGGGCGGATCCTGCTGGGATTAGGGCGTATCCTGCTGCCTCAGGCACCTACTCCTTTAGAGTTCCCATTGAGTTCTTCTGGGGTTCTGAGAGAATTGGCACACGGAGCCCGGTGGAGGCAGTGTGTTCACGAAAAGTGAAAGTAGAGTGCCTGTGAGAGTTCGGGAATAAAGAGTTGCTATTTGAATCTACAAGGCTTTGTGGTGGCTCGGTTATTTTGTGCCCAGCCAGACTGCGGCAATATATATATATTCATAATGCAAGTATATCAAAATTTCATTGAAATCTGGAAATTCGATTTTATACATGACTGGTAGCAATTAGAGAATGAATCGAAGCTGTAAGGTTTCTATACTTTATGACTTAGGAATTGTATTTTTGACATTTATTATAAGGAAACAATCATATGTGTTCACAAAGACATTTCCAATAGTAAATATGCTATCTTAATTTATAATGATAACAATTTGAGAGACTATCTCCAATAGCAGAGAATTGTTATATAAATTATGGTGTATACATTATTATTATTATGAGATTATTATGCCTATGTGTAAATGAATTTTACATTTAGTATGTTGGTACAAATTTATTTTATTATATTTCTAGTTTTTAAAAATTGAAGAATGTCACATATACCATGTACAGTATATCCTGTGAAGATGATTTACTTATGAGGTTTTTGGAAGTGGCTTACAGTGAAAGTAAATTCTATGTTTTAGGAAAGAATACATACTATTGTCAAAAATACCAGGGTCATTTTTAAAGGCATTTTTTACCTTAGAACAGTTCTAAATTTAAAGATCAAAAAGCAAGTATAGTACAGAGAGTTCTACCCTCTATTATGCACTCCATTTCATTTATTGTTAAGAGTTTAGATTATGATGAACTCAAGACCAGAGTTCTATGGCACTTGTTAGATTTTTGCTCAATAATTTTTTTTTTAATGTTCCAAGATCTGATCCTGGGTCCCCGTGTTAGTCAGATTTCTGTTACTGTAACAAAATATTTAAATGAATCATTTTATAAAGACAAAAGTTTACCTTGACTCAGTTTTGGAGGTTCCAGTCCATTATGTCCATTATCATTTGGCCCCATAGCTTCGGGCCTCTGGTGGGGCTTCAGTCATAGCAGAGACACATAATAGAGCAAAATGTTCACTCCATGGCTTTGAAGGAGAAGAGAGTGAGGAGGGTGGCTGGTACCACAATCCCTTTCAAGGGTCTCTCAACCTAATGACCTATGGGTCAATGACCAGACCACATCTCATAATGGGCCCATCACCTCCCAATAGTGTCACCCTTTGAAGGACATTCAACATCCAAATTATGACAACACATGACATCGAGTTATCAGGTCTGTTCAGTTCCTCATGGTTATAATAACACTTTCAGATTTACCTTCTCTTTTATGATCCTGACAGTTTCAAGGAATACTTGCCAGCTGCTTTGTAGAATATAGGTGAATTAGGAGGATTTGTCTGATGTTCTTCTCATGAACAAATTAATATTCTGGAGATCCACTCCCAACATGATTTATGATTGTTGATGCTGACCTTCATCACCTGGCTGAGGGAATGCTCTTACAAGCACTGTAAAAAATCACCCTTTTCTCTCTTCACACTGTATTCTTTGGAATGAGGTCACTATGTGCAGCCTATATGTAAACATTAGAGTGTTGTATTTCTTCTACCTTTATTTAGATATGACATCACTAGCAAACATAGGTCTTATTAGTTTTATTTTTTATTTTGTGGCACTTCAAATAATCCATGATCTCTCTCTCTCTCTCTCTCTCTCTCTCTCTATGTGTGTGTGTGTGTGTGTGTGTGTGTGTGTATATATATATATATATATATATTTTTTTTTCCTCCACCAATCCTTGAGCCCAACATTGCTTCAAGGAGCCTTGGTTATTTTTAGAGGAGATTGGTACTTCCCCCCACCCCCCCCACCCAAATAAATAAATAAATAAATAATAAAATCTGAGCTCTGGGCACTTAACATGCTTGCTCTACTGAGGTATTAATGTAACATTGTTTCTTCGCCCTCCCAGATGATAGAACTAAGACATATGTGTGTTACTATAAGTATCTTTGCAGTATGGAAAATGTGTTCATTCTGGTTTTTTAACACTAAACCATTAGCATAAATCCTTATAGACATTTTCTCTTGCTCATATATAACCTGCAAGTGCAACAATAAGAAACCTGGCCCCTGCCATTCATCATTCACTTACTAAATTGTTCCAGTTCCAGGATATATGCATAATGGTATCTGGAGTATTTACCCACACCTTCAATGCAAATGTCTATGAAGCTGCATTGGCTGTAAACAGTTTATTTAACCTCTTAGCTTAGAAAATGCACTCATTCCTAAAATTACTTATGTCAGCCCCTGTTATCACCACCTCGTCAGTAAGATTGTTTTACCGATTCTCAATATTAATATTTTGTCACATTCTACATTAAAGTTCACTCTCTTTCCTGTAACGTTCTGGAGGTTTTAAAAAATGCACAGGGCCAGCAACGCATCATTATGAGATTACACTGAATAGTTGCACCATCCAACAAATTCCTCAAACTTTATCCAACCCCTCCCCAATCCACCTGAAATTCCAGAAACTACTTATCTTTCTGCCATTCTACAGTTTTGCTTTTTCCAGAATGTCATGACCTGGTGAGGTTTTTGAAGGTGAAATTGATGAAAATGTTAGTACCAAGACTGCAGTTTCCAGCATCTTCTTATTCTCAGGCTACTGCAACTGAAACCTTCAGCCATTTGCCAAAATTGCCATTGAAGTATCCCTGTCACTGTAGGGCTCCAGTCTCCTCCGCTCCAGATTAGCAGATTTTCACTGTGACTCTCTGGAGCTGCTTGCTATTCCAAAATTCAGAGTGACAGTTTGCTCTTTAATTCTTTTCCAGGTTCCGAGAAAAATACGTCTCTGAGTTTTTCCAGTTTGATCTTCTTATAAGGAAGGAATGAAAATGCTCAAACTCTTTCCATGCCAGAGCTCTCACCAGAGATTTTCAGAGACTTTTCACACATATAAGTAACTTTTTTGAGAATTAGTAAAATGTATGGAATTAGGATTTTATAAAGATGTCTGTGTGATGGATACGTTTTTGTGTCTCCCACATAACCATCAAACCTAATGTCATGGATGAGATTGCATGGGGAGAGCAATATGTAAAGAAAGAGTGGAAACTAGGATCCAGTATGAAAAGTCAACCTTCCGTTGCCAGGCTGAAGACAAAAGAGCAAGGTGCTAAGGTGTCAGGAGCATTGGGGGAAAAAATCAGGACATTAATAACAGCAAGGAGAGTGCTTCTTGGACTATGTTTCTGTAAGAAAAATTCAGATGAAGACTAAAGAACATATCTATCTCATCAGTATCATGGTGTTAATAATAATAGAATTATTGTAGTAATGTGGGTATATACCTAGTTCAACTAGTTAAAGGATCGGAAAGCAATGAAATTGTTGAAATATTTATTGTTGTAAAGATGGGGTATTCATTATAGATTTAAGTTTGCTGAAAGGACGTATTTGGGAGATTGAAGTCTGATGATTTGGAAGAGAAATATTATCGGCAAAATTTTAGATGGTTGGTTCTTGGTAAAATTTGGGTTGAAATCACAGATGATGAGGGGCAGATATGTAACTGGAAATAATACCCCAAATTATTAATAGAGAGGTTATTTCTAGTTGGAGAGTTTTCTGAATTTTCTGCATCTACTTTTTACTCCTAAAGTTTTGGCACTGATTATATGCTAGTTTGGAATTAGAGAGGAAAATCATAAAAATAAAAATGGCAACAGCAAAATATATACAACTCAGACTCATCTTAAGCTTTTCTCTGACTTGCAATTACACGAATAACAGTTCCAGTTTCTCTCTTTATGTAGTTTACATTCTGGAAGAGGAAAGAAATGGTGAAGAAAACCTCCACATAGGGCAATGAATACTAACTAATGTTTGCATACAGTGCTACAAAAACCCTCTATTTATTCAAATAAAATGACTTTGGGCACAAAAGTCACTGACTCCAAAATAGCATCATTTACTTTGTAGCTATAATTTTGGTAAAATTCATTATTTTTATGGGTGTCCATGGAATGAGGCTATTTCTCCTTGTCTATTGATTTGCTTCTCCACTATCTCAAGATTGAGATTAATGAATCACAGGGTCAAGAATAATCTAAACACAATAAATAAACTGTCATCATTATTCAGTATGAATTGAACTGATGGCTGTAGAAAAGTTGGTCTTATGCAAAGTCCTGTATTCACATGGCATTTACTCATCAGTTCTGGCTACTCTTTTTCTCATTTGATCCCAGTTCTATTATTTACAACTTATAGGAAAAGTTGTGAGGCCACAAGATGAGCTTTTCCTCATCATGACAGGGGAAAGAATGAACAAATGCTGTTGTCATATACAATGCTTACAGCAAATATTATTTTAATTAAAAATGTTTGTTTTCTTTGATACTTAATCTGTCTATTCATTTAGGTAGGAAACTGTAATAAACAAATGATATCATTCAGAAGTACATTTTTCTACACGGGGTGTATTTTCCTCACTTTTAAATTATTGTCTAACATGTTTCCCTGTGTGTTCCACACACACTTTAGTTGGTTGGTAATCATTAAGTATTACAATGTCCAAAAGCATTTTCCCAACATGAGCATTTTTTGCTAGTAACTTAGAATTGAGTACAACTTAGGTGGCTTTATTGATATATTTCTTTGTGAATGTTTAAAAATAATGGTGATTTTGAACAAAGTTATTTCGGTTTCACCTCTCCTTTTCAGGATAAGCTTAGAGAGGAAGAAATCTCCACCCCAACAGTGTTTATCACCATCTTTTCCTTTCATGTGATATTAACAACAAATGAAACACAATCTCAGTCCCTATGGGTATTATCACACATATTGTGATAATGAGTTACAATTGATTCGGTTTTACAGCATAATAAAAGAAGGCTTGAATCTCAGGATTTGAGCAATGGCAGTCCCATCTCAGAAATAATGTAAACAGAATGAGATTGCAGCAGGAAGCTGAAACAACTTTATTAATCAGAACCATTTCTGTTTAATTCACTGTTAAGAGTCTCTGTTAAATAACATTGCCTCTCTGGTGCTCATCATGATCTTGGATGATTAAAAAGCATTTGGATAATATCTGTAATAAAATTAAGCTCACTGAGCTATATATACCACTGAGTTCTGGGGACCAAATGAGATGAAAGTTTCCAACTGTCAAATTAAGGAGAGTAAGTTAAAGGAAATTAAAACGGTGCTTCCCCAGAGATGCAATAGATGCATACTATTGTCATTTTCTTTTCCTTATTTCATCTCTGAAGACAAATGATGACAGCTGTTTGTGAATCACCACCGAAAGCTGTCTTTGGAGTAGAGATGTAGAAAACAAACCTAAATAAAATGTGCATTTCTTTCATCTTAAGTATTTCATCAAATCTCAATTCCCAATCCACCTGAACTAGAATATTTTATTTACATATTTCTCTTAGATTAAAAAAATAATAACTTTTTAACCATGTAGCCATTCAAACTGTTGGAATTGAAGTATTTAGTAAATACATTTTAATATTTTACAGTCCCTTTTCCATAAAGGTAGACATTAATTTTACTGAACTTTGTCTACAAAGCACCAAGCTCCTTTAGCCTCACAACTCATAAAATTAATCATCTACATGTTTTCCTAGAAAAAAACAGAGTTTAGAACTTAGATTTTATTCTTCGGGAATGTAGGAATAAGATCCCAAATTATTGTAGAATAATAATGAAGATAATAACAACAATAAAAGCAATATTAAATAAATCTAGGGAGAATCATTCTCACATTAATAATGGCATATTTTCCTAGAACTTGGATGTGTAGAAGGTCCTAATTCTGAAGCAAAATATTTCAAAGTTCATGGGAAGATTCAGCTCAGAGATGGGCACTTTCTCTGAGGCCATCATATGGCATACACGTCACAGGAAGAGCACACACGTGAAGTCTGACAAGTGTCTAAACCTTTACATATTAATTATTTTTGAAGGCACTTCAAGCAGATTCAAATCTCAACAGGACCACACTGTCTTTCTGCATGTGGACAAGTTGCCTAAACTTTCTGAGCTTCACTTTTTTTTTTTTTTTCATTTATGAAAATTGAGTTGAGAAATAATCCTTCCCCTGGGGGCTATTGTGAAGAGTAAATAAACTCATGATCTTTTTTTTTTTTTTTTTTTTTTTTTTTTAGTAGGGTATCCAAGTAAGTCCTTGTTGACTACTTGATTTTTATTTTATTTTATTTTTTATTGTTGGCTGTTCAAAACATTACATAGTTCTTGATATATCATATTTTGATTCAACTGGGTTATGAGCTCCCATTTTTACCCCATGTACAGATTGCAGAATCACATCAGTTACACATCCATTGATTTACATATTGCCATACTAGTGTCTGTTGTGTTCTGCTGCCTTTCCTATCCTTTACTATCCCCCATCCCCTCCCCTCTTCTCTCTCTGCCCCCTCTACTGACATTCATTTGTCCCCCTTGTATTATTTTTCCCTTTCCCCTCACTTCCTCTTGTATGTACTTTTGTATAACTCTGAGGGTCTCCTTCCATTTCCATGCAATTTCCCTTCTCTCTCCCTTTCCCTCCCACCTCTCATCCCTGTTTAATGTTAATCTTCTTCTCATGCTCTTAGACCCTACTCTGTTCTTAGTTACTCTCCTTATATCAAAGAAGACATTTGGCATTTGTTTTTTAGGGATTGGCTACCTTCACTTAGCATAATCTGCTCTAATGCCATCCATTTCCCTGTAAATTCTATGATTTTGTCGTTTTTTAATGCAGAGTAATACTCCATTGTGTATAAATGCCACATTTTTTTTATCCATTCATCTATTGAAGGGCATCTAGGTTGGTTCCACAGTCTTGCTATTGTGAATTGTGCTGCTATGAACATCGATGTAGCAGTGTCCCTGTAGCATGCTCTTTTTAGGTCTTTAGGGAATAGACCAAGAAGGGGAATAGCTGGGTCAAATGGTGGCTCCATTCCCAGCTTTCCAAGAAATCTCCATACTGCTTTGCAGTCCCACCAGCAATGTACAATTGTACCCTTTTCCCCACATCCTCGCCAGCACTTGTTGTTGTTTGACTTCATAATGGCTGCCAATCTAACTGGAGTGAGATGGTATCTTAGGGTGGTTTTGATTTGCATTTCTCTGACTGCTAGAGATGGTGAGCATTTTTTCATGTACTTGTTGATTGATTGTATGTCCTCCTCTGAGAAGTGTCTGTTCAGGTCCTTGGCCCATTTGTTGATTGGGTTGTTTGTTCTCTTATTGTCTAATTTTTTGAGTTCTTTGTATACTCTGGATATTAGGGCTCTATCTGAAGTGTGAGGAGTAAAGATATGTTCCCAGGATGTAGGCTCTCTATTTACCTCATTGTTTCCTTTGCTGAGAAAAAACTTTTTAGTTTGAGTAAGTCCCATTTGTTGATTCTAGAGCCCCCCCCCCCAGCCGCGCCTGCAAGGTAGGCGGACCTGCGACCCATAACTCATGATCTTAACACATGTATTTCCTGAGTCGGTTCTTAACAGATAGCATTTGCTTTCTCATTCCTTTTAACATTTTCCTAATGATTCAAGTGGAAATTAAATTATCAAACTCACTGAACTCCTGTGAGCGTCAGTCTGAATGAGAAACTCTTTTATAGTGCCAATTTCTATGTTGTAGAGAACTATGAAACAATTCTATTATGGACAATCAGTGCAGGTGGAGAAATTTTCTAAATCAGCTCATAAATGTTCCAAGTTTGGGGCATAATTGTTTAGGACAGATCATGATTTTGTGTCTGGTAAATATTCACATTTCATTTTTATTATTTCCACTCATTCTATTGCCATCCGAACCCACAGTCCATCTGTCTCCAACTGTTGAAGACCCTAAAGCAATGGCTGTTACAATTACCTCTGGCCCCATTATTTCCTTCTACAACTCCACGTGGAGGACTGATTTCATGTTGCACTGGCAGAATGAGCATTTGCTTACCTAGAATTGTTCGAAATATCTTTTTTCCTGGCATTCCCAAATGCCAATGCTTTTAGTCATTTTTATGCCATTATTTATGAAGGAAATATGAATTAAACTGAATTTTTTATGTGGTATCAATTAGTTTATTCAAAGAGAAGAGTTCATTTGAGATAGATGGTTTTGATGGAGAGAAGAAGGTTTGCACAATAGGCTTTGACAAATATATTTATAATTTATATTTACATAGATAACATATGTATATGTACATATCATATACATTATGTGTTAAACATGACATCTATCCATCTATTAGTTCTCTGTCTTCCTTCCACCTCTGTATGATCATAATGAGTACACAAAGAGATAGCTTGTTCAAGCTCCCATAGGAAGCAGTTAGCAAATTAAGGATAGCTCTGTTTGGCTCCAAGACCTGGTCTTGATAGATGAAAATTCCTTTTTTTTAAGGAAACTGCTTCATAGCTTTGATGCTTGATATATAAAACATCTGTTCTTATATGAGGGGGAAAAAAACCTAGGCAATTTAAAATACCCATGTAAGGGAACTTTCTGTCAAGTTTTAAAAGACAAATAAGTAGAAAGCAGGCTACAAGAAGCTTATTATTTCCATGAGCTTCTTATAATCTCATAATTCAAAAGGATTTTTTGCTACAAAATACTTTGACACTGTTTGATGAGCTACATAGCCCAGCTAAATATTTTTATTGAATGTTTTCTCTAAATGAAATTTTAGGTTTATATATTTAGTTGTCTGAGTTTGTTCAACTGCTAATGATCTACAGAGATTTTTTTTTTTTGTACTTTTTCACTGAAACAGGGAAAAGAACATTCAAAGAATATACAGCTGGGCAGAAGCAACTGAAGAATTTCCAATTTTTCTCTAGTAGATGATGATTCCAGGTAATGTATGCTGTCAATTTTAGGGCTTATGACAGTCACAACATCTAGTTTATTTATAAAGCATCTTTCTAAAATTGTCAAAGCAATTTTTCTTATCTAATCACACACAGAAAAAGAGCATTCATGTAGTGGAAGAGGAAAGAAAAGTGCCATTTTAAAAATAATAGTTTTCCAAAAAAGGCTAACTGGGTAAGTTCTACCGTTTTTGTTTAAGTTATATATTTAGCCTTTGATGTACACTGAAATGTATAGAGAGAGTCTCAGAAACCATTAGAATTCAGTCGCAGGTTTCATACAGACCCTAGTTTTAAAATTCAGGCTCCTTTCCCATAGTGTGCCTTATAAACTTCAGTTTTCCCATGGCTTCTTCATATAATGTTGCAGTTAAAATGAAGCGGAATAACACCTTTAGAAACCTTTGCAGAGCATCTGATTCTTTGTTCACAAAGTTTAATGTGACACTGGTAAATGACAGGTGATCATACTGAGAGTGATAAATTTGAAAGTGGTTGTGATCTGGGGCCATTGCCCAGAAAGATGGCAATTTCTATATTTAAAGCAAGCTTACTTTTATTTCTTAAAGGAGGGAAAGGTCAGGGCTAGTGTGCATATTATGGGATTTTTATTAAATCTGGGATTCGACATAGTCATAGATGAAGATTAGCAAAGACCCATTAACTGACCATGGAAATCGAACTGATCTGGGTTAAGATCAATAAAGAGCAAAAACTTAAAAGAAAGCTATAAGGTTGAACCCATGTGTTTTAGTCAGGTTTTACATTTTTGTGACCAAAATACCCAAATAACAATTTAGAGGAGGAAAAGTTTATTTTGGCTCACAGTATTGGAGTCTCAGTCCATAAAATGCAGATTTCATTGCTCTGAGTTCAAGACAAGACAGAACATCATGGGGAAAAACTGTGGTGAGGGGAAACTGCTCCCCTTGTGGTAGCAAGAAAACAGAGAGAAGGAGGGAAGGGGATGTGGGGAGGATAAACCCTTTCAGGAAAGGCTCTTCCCCAGTGACCTATCTCCCCCTGCCATGCCCCACATGACTCCCAGTCCATTTAGCTGAGGGTGGGCTGATTAGGTTCCAGTTTTCACAGTCCCATCGCTCTACCTCTGAAATTTCCTGCATTAAAACAGGAACTTTTGGGGAACACTTTATATTTAAGCCATGTCATTTTACCCCTTAACCACCTAAACTCAAGTCCATCATGTAATGCAAATTGTATTTAAGCTCATCTCCAAGAATCCCATAATATTAACAATTCCAGCCTCCAAGATAAAGTCCAAAGTCTCCTGTGAGACTGAAGACAGTCTTGGCTGTGAACCTCTGTGTAAATCACAACTCTGCACATGCAGCAGCTTTTCTGTCTAGCCAGTCCATGTTACTGGCATATATTAATTCCTGGGGTGTTTATTCCAGTTTAGGCTCCACTTTCTCAACTTTCCATATGACCCTCTCATGAGCAGCCTGCAGGAACTCTAATCTGGTGTGGTTTGCCTGGCCTCCCAGGTCTTCCTTTGAAATCTCACGGAAGCCTCCATGACCCCTTACCATGACTGGAGGACCACAGTAATGTTTTGGATCTACCAGAATTATTGTCAGTTCAGAGTCAGTCAGTGTACCAGTTCCCAAAAGTCCTGATTCTTGCCTTTTCCCCAATGCAGTTACACTAATTAAAGGCCATGGGTCCCTTTGGGAGAGGATGGGTGAAACATTATCAGTGAAGGAGGAGGAGCATCAGATGGGTGAACATACCATCAAAGCAAGTTTGAAAATAGAGTCAGAGGAAGGATATTAGAATTGGAAATGAAAAGGATGGTGTTAATGAGATTTCATTCTCTCATCCTTTACTCCTCACCTTGTGACCTAAACATTGGTTTCTTGTCAGGTGTGGTGAGGGATCATCCTTTCATTTGGCAATATAACAAAACTTGAAAGGAGATGGTTGCCTTGGTTGTCTCTCATGGTGCCTTCTTTAAAAGCAAAAGAAATGCAAAACTCTACAATATGATCATCATTGATTGATTTTGTACCTTTTAGAGCATGTTTATATTTGCATTCTAAGAGAAGTTCTTAGGAAAGGAAGTTTTAAATTGCTATTATTCTTATTCAAGCATCTGTCATGAAGATATGTACTATTATTGAATTTTCCATCCATTGCCATTTTAAATAATCATATTTTATATAAAACCCTGATAGTTTAAGACTATGCATGCTTTTGAATGATTAAGATGCAACTGTATAATGGATTTGAAAAAACTGAATTAATTGTTTATAGTATGTCAGGTATATGCTGAAGAACTTTACATTAATTTAAATTGTAATACTCAAAAGAGATCTCAATGAAATTATCCCCCTTTTGTAGATAAAAATGTAGACTCAAAGGAATTAATAAGCCTAATACCACTATATCTAGACTTTGGCAGAGCTGAGATTTTAACCCAGATTTATTTAGTCCATTTTTTTTTGTTTTTTTCTTCTTCTCTCTTTTGTGGCAAATAGTCATTAATATGCATCAACAAAGCATCAGTAGAAAAGATTGGTATCCATTGCTCTTAGGCATCTAGTAACTTCCTCTCAAATATCTCAGTGTGGAAGTGCTTCTTCTAGGCAATATGATCAGCAAATATACAGTTATTGACTTCAAAGGGCAGATATGTATCCTAACTAGGTCAGCAAACAAAAATCACAAAGAAATGTTCTTAATTATTACTTAGAAATGATAAGAACGTGAAAAATGAGAAAAATCCAAAAATAACCATTATAGATTTGGTTTTTCATATATTAATTAACAAATATTTTAGGAGTCTGTGGTTATTTGCTGTTTCTTGTAAACATTCAGTACTGGCTCTAGTTAACCTGTGAGTTTGACCTCATGATCTGAACCGGTTTTTACATTTTTCACATCTTCCATCCTCTTAAAGACATTTAACACATTTGCAATCCATATCGAGATGTTACAAAATATGTCATTTATTTATTCCTTATGGCATATAAATTCTGGAACTTATTTTTCATGTGAAATTATTGATGTAAATGTTTCCACAAGGTGGAAGAACTGAATAACCCTCATTCCAAGAGAATTTCAGGCATTAGTAAGTATAGGGAGGGGAATGGGATGAGTTGTGGATGAAAGAACAGAAAGAAAACAAAGGGTAGTCTCTGCAACTGCTAGGCATATTTTCATCTTACCCTTATTGATATAAAACCCAAGTCTTGCTCTTCTCTTAAATAGACATTTTTCTTCTCATCCCATGCACCTCTCACATGATGCAGAAATTAAATTTTTAAATGATAAATGGTCATTAGCCATTTCAAAGCCATCATAACCAGCTCTTCTCAGCCTTAATAGAATTTTGAGAACAATTCTTCTTAAAGACATTCTTACTTCTATCCTCTGGTACCCATAGGCAATTACCAAATATCCAATATCACAGTGAGGATAGTCAGTTGTAATGGCTTTGGTGAGCTGCTTTCAATTTAGGAAGAAAATATTTCCATCCCATCTGGCACTGTTTTCCTTCACTGCAGGAAAAAAAAATACAATTAACCTAATTCTTATTGTTTTACCTGTAATGATAATAGCATTCTACATATTAGTACTCCAAGACATGTGTTTAGTTACTTAATGAGAGAGCTGAAAACTGCAGTAGTAAGTTAACAGTGAGTCAAAGAGACAAAAAAAACAAAACATGATAACATGAAGAAGTTGAGCGAAATATCCTCGAATTTGTGCGAGACCATTTCTTCTGGTCAAATTATGCCAGAGTTTAATTACAGGAGAGAGAACTGAGCATTTGACTCTAGTTAAAATAGTGAACAAAAACCACTCCTGGAATTTCAAAGCATGAGTTGAAAACTTGTGTCTTATCTGAAAGGATCCCAGGTCACATATCTGCCCTCCAACATAATGTATGAATATTAACAATTAAGGTGTATTTGAGTAGACTTTATGCCTCCTCTCCAATTTATTCATTTATTTTGGATGTAGGTGTCACACATATTGAAAGATAGCTAAATGATTAACACTCCTGCTCTATAGCACCATGTTCATGACATTTGTTTTTCTTCCCAATAGGGATCTATCTTCGCCATCCAAACAAAACAAATTTGATTTTTCACTATAGAAGAGAAGCAAATGCCACCACATAAAGTCACTACACTGAATGTTCGTAAACTGGATTATTTCAGGATGGATAAAATGGGGAATGATATCAACATTCACTTTAATTAGCTTTCTTTGTTAACAGTGTCTTTGCTCATAAATTTTATTGCATTTGTCATTTAGATTTAATCTTTTCTTTTTCATATGAATCTTTCAGTAAATCCTTTAGCACAGGTTTAAATGACATGTTGTCATTCATCATTTATTTTTAAATAATCACTCCAATTCTAGAATAATTGTTTATCTGGGTATATATTCTTCATGAGTTTAAAGGTACTTTCCAATATCTATAGAGTGCTTTCATGCTACTGGAGGAGAAAATTATTTCTTGTGTCTTTTGGGAGAAAATATCTTCTCAGTTTTAATGTAGTTCATTTACTCTTTTTAGTTTAAAAAAATGCAATCAACCTGGGCCTGGTGGCGCATGTCTGTAATTCCAGTGACTCAGGAGGCTGAAGCAGGAGGGTCACAAGTTCAATGCCAGCCTCAGCAACTTAGTGAATCCCTGAGCAATTTAGTGAGACTTTGTCTCAAAAAAAAAAATTATCTGGGGTTGTTTCTCAGTGATTAAGCACCCCTGGGTTCAATCCCTTGCACAAAAAATAAATTGCACTCATATATTCAGTTTCAAATTTAGTTCTTTAATCAATCATGAAAAATTCTCAGTTACTACCAAATATTGTTTTTAATATTTAGTAATGAGCTATATTAATTACATTCTAGTATTTATTTTAGACAACAGTTAAAAACTTTCATTCCATGTATCTATCAACTTCTCTCTTTATGATTTGAATATCTTTATCTTTAGAACTATACTTCTTCCCTTTGCTTTGAAATTTACTTATTCCTTTTATAACTCTATGAGCTTTTAATTAATGCATGGTTTTTAAAAATTCTAGATTAACAATTTTTAAAAATATGCCCAATATTTCATAATATTTCCCTTGTGTATGCAAATTGTATAATATTAGTTTAATTCATTATTTCAGGTTGTTGTATTGTCTCATTCTAGGAGGAATTCCATGTTGGTTATAATCATCATATTACTGAAAATGGAAGCCCAAGAAGTCATTTTATTCCAGCATATGCTTGTATCCTGTTTTGCACTCTAAAAACTGCAAATAATTAAGAGCAATATTATTTCCTATCACATGCTTTGGAGTGTGTTTGCATTAGGATTATGGAAAAAGGACAAGGAAGACAGAAACTGTGCTTTGTTGCTTTCAGGTTTGACTTTATTCATGAATCTTATGATAGATTGTTTCCATTAAAAACAAGTGGAATGTTCTTTCCATCTTGTTCCTTTTATCCCTAGACCTGCAAAAGAAGAAAACCATCAATAGAGGCAAGAACACAGTTCACAAAGACCCAGAAAGTAAAGCTGCACATAAATGTCATTTCAGAAAAATAAATGAAGCAGGTAGGTAGAAAATTGCAGATTCAGTGGATGAAACAAATATCTCTATTAGTGCCTTTATGAAAACCTAGTTCTTACATTGAGCTTTAATCATTTGGAAATACAAATTCCAGTGAGGGGCAAAAAAAAAAGTAGATAACGGGCCTAATACAAAGAAGCAACCAGTACTATTTGAATTGCACAATAAAATGAAGGACCCACATCAAAGTGTCTGGAGAATATGGAAATTAAGAAAAGAACCTGGACTAGTAGTAAGTTCAAGGCTTACTACTAATTACATAAACAACTGTGATGTTTGGCTAGTTGAAACAAAATTAATGATTCCAAAATGTTGTAGCTGCTACAAAGAAGACAGACATGACTCTCATACAGTCACAGAGGTAGATATTCTCATTTAATTAGCATCATACACAACAAATTAGTTAAAATGCTTTCTGGTGTAAATTGCAAAATTGGAAAAGAGTAAGAAAAATAACTAGATCATAAGAAAGTAGAGAAGTAAGCTCTTACTTATGTGACTGACAAGAATGCCCCATGAATAATATTATTTCACTCATAACTGAATCTTTGTGTCCTTTGTTTTGCTTCTAGTGTTAATCTAGAGTTAATCTAACCCAAATAGTTTTGTCTCGATATCTTGCATATATATGCATGGGTTTCCTTTAAACGTTTCTCTGAGAGAATTTTAGAAAAGTGGCTAGTTTTCCAGTAGAGTTACTATAGACCATCCATAACCCAGACAATGCATTGTCCAGATTAAAAGTTTAGAATGCTCCCAAGGAATTAAAAGTAGGGTACCATGAAAGTAGTTAGACTAAAGAGAGATTTTCCTTAAACTGCTGGTGCAGTATAAAAAGTTTTTTTCATCTAAGATCCTTGCATGACATGTCTATGCTTGGGTTAATGTCAGTTGCCAAATTATTTAACAAAGAGTGACATAAAACTCAGTGTGATTTTCACTTAGAGATTTCTTTGTACTGTGAGATGAATATCACCTCTGTCACAAGAAGCAGATGGATTTTCATATTGGCAGGGTATCAAAGACTTTGCAAATTTAGAGAAAAAAAGAGTGCAGTTAAAATTGCTAATTTCAGTTAATAAAAAGCTACTTTAACTTTCATAAGCAGCAACCTTAACTTTGTGTTCTGTTACTAGCTAATGGTAGAAAAAGTATTTTGTTGTTGAGGAACTACAGGAAACATGGTTCTTAATTATTCAGCAGCCCTAGGGGCAACCTCTAATGTTAAGATAAAAATAAACTATCAGCTGCAAGACTCTAGCAGGATGGAAGAACAAATCACACCTTTATTTCATTTGTATGTTGCAAAATGTGCCTGGGAAATGATCTCAAGAAAGACTATTATAATCAGAACCGTGCCGCAGGGTGACTTTCCATGAGGTGACAAATTAGACTTTGATGTATCAGGTGACATTGTTCTAAGGCTTGAAACAGAAAGTGCCACGGAGGACTTGATTTTCTCACCCAGTCTGTCTTAAGGCGAATTTTCAGAGCAGGGTCCAAACAGAAATCAATGTAAACTATGTATGGGCAGATCCTTCCCCAGAATCCCTAATAAAGAACATTTCCAATTAGAGTTTGCCACTGTCTTCATCTTAAGGAGGTCAGTTTGTGAAATTATTCAAGACACAAAATGGTGTATAGGAACACAATTGATTTGTAGGTGTTAATATTATATCCTGCTACATTGCTGAATTCATTCATAAGTTCTAGAAGTTTTCTGGTGGAGTTGTTTGGGTCTTCTAAATGGGGTATGTCATCCCAGGGATGCAAGGTTGTTTCAACATATGGAAATCAATAAATAGGGATAGTTTAAGCTCTTCTTTCCCTTTAATTTCTTTCTTTTGCCTAATTTCTCTAGCTAGAGTCTCAAGAACTATGTTGAAGAGAAGTGGTGAAAGAAGACTTTCCTGTCTTGTTCCAGGTTTTAGAGGGAATGCTTTCAATTTTCTCCATTTCGAATGATATTGGCCTTGGGTTTGTCATATATGCCTTTCAGAATGTTGAGGTATGCTCTTATTATTTCTAGTTTTTTTCTAGTATTTTGGACATAAATGGATGCTGTGTTTTGTCAAATGCCTTTTCTGAATCTATTGAGATAATCATGTGATTCTTGTCTTTAAGTCTATGGATGTAGTGAACTACATTTATTGATTTCCATATGTTGAAACAACCTTGTATCCCTAGGATGAACTCCATTTCAATATGGTGCACTATCTTTTAAATATGTTTTTGTATTAAATTTGCCAAAAAATTTTTTAAGGATTTTTGCATCTTTGTTCTTCTGGGATACTGGTTGGAACTTTTCTTGATGCATCTTTTTCTGGTTTTGGAAATCAGTGTGATGCTAGCTTCATAAAATAAGTTTGGAAGGGTTTCCTCCTTTGCATTCCTATACACAAATGATGAATCAGCTAAAAGAGGAATTAGAAAAATTAGACCTTTAACAAGAGACACACACACAAACAAAAACAACAACAACAACAAAAACCACTTTGGAATCTAACAAAAGAAGTGAAGACCTTTATAATGAAAACTGGAGAACACTAAAGAATGAAACTGAAGAAGACCCTAGAAAATGGAAAGCTTCCTATGCTCTTGTATGGACAGAATTAATATGGTCAGAATATCCATACGATTAAAAGCACTGTATAGATTTAATGCAAATTCTATTAATATCCAAATGACATTATTCCTATAAATAGAAAAAGCAGTCATGAAATTTGTTTGAAAAACTAAGAGGCCAAGAATATACAAAGCAATCCTTAGCAAGAAAAGGGAAGAATGTTGCACCATAAAATCAGAGTTGAATTATAAAAACTGCATGGTATTGACACCAAAACAGACATGAAGGCCAATGGAACAGAATAGAAGACACAGAGAAAAACCAACATAAATACAGTTATCTCAAACCAGACACAGGCACCTAAGCTTATAATAGAGAAAAGAGAACCTCTTTAACAATGGCGCTGGGAAAACTAAAAATCCATATGTTGTAGAATAAAATCTAACCCCTAGCTCTCATCCTACACAAAACTCAACTCAATGTGGATCAAAGACAAAGGCATTAGACCAGAAACTCTGCACTTACTAGAAGAAAATGTAGGTTCCAACATATCGTCTTAGGAACCAACTTCCTTAACAAGACTCCTAAAGGGCAAGAAATAAAACCAAGAATTAATAAGTGTAATGGCATCAAACTAAAAATCTTTTGCATAAGAAAGGGAACAAAAGAAAGTGAAGAGAGAGCCTGCATAATGACAGAAATTTTTGCAACCTCAGATAGAGCATTAATTTTCAGGATATACAAAAAACTAAAAAAGAATCTTAGCATAAAAAAAAACAACAACAACAACTAAGAAATTGGCAAAGGAACTGAACAGACGCTTTTCAGAGGAAGAAATATGAATTTTCAACAAATATATGAAAATAAATGGTCAACAACTCGAGCAATTAGAGAAATGCAAAACAAAACTACACTGAGATTCCAACTCACTCCAGTCAGAATGGCAATTATCAAGAATACAAGTAATAAAAAGTGTTGGCAAGGATGTGGGGAAAAAGGCTAACCCATACATTGCTGGTGAGACCACAAATTGGTGCAACATCTCTGGAAGGCAGTATGGAGATTCCTCAGCACACTTGGAATGGAATTACCATTTGACCCAACTATCTCACTCCTCAGCTTATACCCAAAGGATTTAAAATCAGCATACTACAGTGACAAGGCCACATCAATGTTTATAGCAGCTCAGTTCACAATAGCTAAGATATGGAAACAACCTAGGTGCCCTTTAACAGATGATGAATAAAGAAAATGTGGTACATATTCACAATGGAGTAATATTCAGCCATAAAGAAGAATGGAATCATGGCATTTGCAGTTAAGTGGATAGAACTAGAGACTATCATGCTAAGTGAAATAAGCCAGTCCTCCCAAACCAAAGGCCTAGTGTTCTCTCTTATATGCATATGCAAACACACAACAAGGAGGAAAGTGAAGAATAGAAGGTTATTGAATGAGACAAAGGGCAATGAAAGTAAGGAAGGAGGGATGAGTATAGGAAAGACAGTAGAATAAATTGGACATAACTTTCCCATGTTCATATATGAATACATTATCAGTGAAACTCCACATCATGTACAACCACAAAAATGAAATACTAATTAGAATGTTATATTACACACACACACACACACACACACACACACACACAAAATAAACTCTACTGCCAGGTATGGTGTCACACTCCTTTAATCCCAGTAGCTCCAGAGGCTAAGGCAGGAAGATCACAAGTTCAAAGCCAGCCTCAGCAAAGGTGAGGCACTAAGCAACTCATTGAGACTGTGTCTCTAAATACATATACAAAATAGGGCCAGGGATGTGGCTCAGTTGGTTCAGTGCTCCTGAGTTAAATCCTGGTACCCACTCCCCAAAATAAAATAAAACAAAATAAACTGTATTGTCATATATAACTAAAAAGAATAAATAAGAAAATAATCTACCAAAATCCACATTAAAAAACACACACACACACAAAACACAAATTGGTGACCTTGCCACAGAACTCCTGTGGTGGACTGTGAAGAAACCTGATTGCCTTGAAATCTTCTGAGGCAGGATGTACAGATATCACCAACAGGAACTGGAAGTCCAGAGGTCAAGTTCTAGTTCTCTACCCTTAGCTGGACAGCTATGTGCCTTTGAACAGCTGTTGTCAAATAAAAATGAAAATGAGTGCAGTGACAAGTCACATATGCAATTTCACATTTTCTAACCAATATATAAAAAATTTAAATAAGCATAATAGATAGAATTGATTCAATACTATATTCTATTTACCTCAATAAATTGGACATATCATCATTTTAAAAAGTCATTGATACGAACATTATTATCAAGAGCAGATATTCAGATATTCTTTGAAAGTATTTTTCATTTAGAGAATATCTTGATTTAGAATTTCCACATTTCAAATTCTCTGTAATCAACAAGTGTCATTTTTGGACAAATCTCTTTTTCCATAGTTTTTCCAAATCTTAGACATATGACATAGAAAGAAGTAACAGTGTAGAAATTTTGAAGAAATTATGATTAAATAAATAAAACAAGAGTTGGAGATAACACTGAGATAAATTTATTAATATTCTAATGGATGTCATATAGTCAAAAAATAAACTTGGACTTGTAACATTGGGAGGGGGATATGAAAGATCCTGAATGACAATTGATATTGAAATGTCTTAAGAAAATTAAAAACTGAAAGTTTTCACCATTCAGTAGAAAAAGGACACCGTAGTGCAAAAATTATCTTAGGTGATACAACAGAAGACACAAGGAACACTTAACCCGTCGTAAAATAATCCTTTGGAGAAACAATACCTGCTTTCAAATAATAATTGAAACACTGCTGAAGAGGATAGTCAAGCTTTTTCTAGATGAACTCAGAAGACATACTTGAGACCAAAATATGGCCATTTGTACGTTGAGTAATTCAAGCACATATTGAGTACCTACTATAGAAAACTCTGAGACTGCTTTTATGCAAATGTGAATGGTTAAAAAAAAAAAAGACAACATAGTTTCAACAAATGAGGTATTTAACTTGGGTAATTCTTTAAAATGGATTGGCTCAGTGTTGACCTGAGCTGTTCCAAACCAGTGAAGAACATGAAATGTAGAACACATTTTTTTTTTTTTAAAGCAAAAGTCATGACTTGAGCCCTCAGAGGACTTCCAAGACAGTATTTCCAGATGTGAATTCAAATGGAGAGAGGACAGTTTTGAACAATCAAGAAGACATGTTTTGGCTGCTTTTTATTTTTATTTTTTCCAAACAGTCAAAAAAACAAAACAAAACAAAACAAAAAAAAAAAAAAAAAACACTGGCTAACAGGCTGAGAAAAGCAGCAGTATAGACACAGAGGAACATATAAAGAATCTCAGTGTGTAACCCTCACACCATGCACGGTGGGACAAGCCTGTAATCCCAGAAGCTCGGGAGACTGAGGCAGGAGGATTGCCAGTTTGAAGCCAGTCTCAGCAAAAAGCAAGGCCCTAAGCAACTCAATGAGACCCTGTCTCTAAATAAAATACAAAACAGGGCTGAGAATGTGGCTCAGTGGTTGAGTGGCCCCGAGTTCAATTCCTGGAACCCCCTTCCTCCCAAAAAAGTTCTATTTTGTTGTGTCTTATATTATCTGAAGGATTTGTAGGGGTGAGCATAATAATAATAATTCTAAGCCACACTGACTGCTCTAGATGTCCCTGTGAAACATAGATATCTACAGTTTATTTTTCAAGAATTAAATAAAAAAAACCATTGTAAGTAGGAATAACTTCTTCCTCTGAACACTTGACATGCATTTTAACCTGTTCTGAGAGAATTAGAATGCTGTGTAATCATAGCACTCTTTCTATGAGGATGGACTGGGTATTTAATTTTCCAGAGAAAATCTCACTTGTTTTAAATTCACCAGTTTTTCACTTTTATCTTGAACTCACACACATTCCAATTACCTGAAAACATTTTGATGTATTTATTAAACTTAAGGATATTCATTTTTCCAAGTTGCATGAACTTTCAGAAAATAGTTTTTTAAATGTATTTTTGTTGTCAGAAGAGATTTTGTTTAGTTTTATTATTTGTATTTTTTTTCTTCTTCCTTTTTCATTTAAAATGAGTAATTCAAATTTTGCTGCTAAATGTCAAAAAAATATTTGAGGAAGCTGGGTTTGTAGCTCAGTGGTTGAACGCTTTCCTTGCACGTGCGAGGCACTGGGTTTGATCCTCAGCATCATATAAAAAAATAAATGAATAAAAACAAAGTTATTGTGTCCATCTACAACTAAAAATATGTTTAAAATATTTGAAGACCACATGCAAATGTTTCAATAGTGGTATAATAAATATAATAGGGATGTACTTATTTGCTTAATATAAGAGAGATGCTAACAACATCAAACAAAACTTTTCAATGAGAAATGCAGGAAAAGAGAAGATGGGGTAATAATTATGTAAAATAAAAATTATCACCACTTAATGTATTCTGTGCCCTCTCTTAAAATGCTAATAAGTGGTAAGGATTTTCTCCCATTCTGTAGGGTCTTTCTTCGTGCTCTGATTTTTTTTTTTCTTTTACTGTGAAGAAGCCCTTTAGTTTGATACCATCCCATTTATTGATTCTTGCTTCTTGTATTTTAGAAGTCTTGTTGAGGAAGTTGGTTCCTAAGATGATATGGTGAGGATGTAGGGAAAAAGATACACTCATACATTGATGGTGAATTTGCAGATTTGTGCCAGCACTGTGAAAAATGGAATAGAGATTCCTCAGAAAACTTGGAATGGAGGCACCATTTTGCCTGGTTATCCTAGTCCTCAGTATATACCCAAAGGACTTAAAATTAGCATACTACAGTGAAACAGCCACTTAAATATTTATAGCAGCTCAATTCGTAATCACCAAGCTATGAAACCAACCCAGGTGCACTTCAACAGATGAACAGATAGAGAAAATGTGGTATATATACATAATGGAATATTACTCAGCCATAAAGAAAAATGACTGACTTTTGCCAGTAAATGGATGCATCAGGAGAATGTCATGCTAAGTGAAACAAGCCAATCCCCCGCTAAAAGGTTGAATGTTTTCTCTGATATGTGGATGCTAACACACAACAAAGGGGGCAGGATAGAAGTTCAGTGGATTAGATGAAGGAGAATAAAGGGCAGAAAGGGGAGATGGGAATAGAAAAGGCAGTAAAATTAATCTGTTATAACTTTCCTAGGTTCATATATCAATACACCATCAATGAAACTCCACATCATGTGCAACCACAAGAATGGCATCCTAATTGGAAGAAGTTATACTCCATGTATGTATAATATGTCAAAGTACACTCTTCTGCCATGTGTATTTAAAAAGAACAAATCAATTTAAATTTAAAAAAAATATATATATATAAAATGCAAAACTCATTGCTAGTTTGCAATGAAAGACTAAAGGGAGTGAGAAATCTTTAATGGTCAAATAATATATACACTTCTTTCCTAGAGACAGTTTAAGGAGATTTTATGTTTTACTGGTATAAGTTGACTAGTGGAGGCTAAGTCTGCCTGATTTTCTTTTTTAACTGAATTTATAAAGCACTGAAAGACTTTAGACATGCAACTGATAATTAAAACCAGAAATTAGAAGAGTGTCCACTTGTCATATCTTATAGATTAATATAATCAATATAATAATCTTCAGACACTATATATGAGTTAAAGTACAACTAAACAATTGAAAGAAAATTGTTACAAGAAAATAACTATACCAAAACTGTGAAGAGATCAAATGATTTACCTGATGTACAGAAAACTTCAATTACTATGTAAGATAAAGTCAGTGATTTAGCATAAGAAAGGGAAATTTGTAAAGATAGACAGAAAATAATTTATTTCAGTTTATAAATCACCTAAATATTGGGAATTATATTCTATCTTCTTTTAAGGCTAGTATGTAAGTAAATTATTGAAAAAAATCCTAAAAGGGAAATTTCTATATTCTCACCATTTTTATGTACTTATTCAATACTTATATTATGAAAGACCTTAACTTAGAGGTCATTAATTTATTTTACTTGTCTAATTTTTTCTGGCTGAATTTCCAATACAATATTGAAATTAAGGCTGAAGCAGCTATTTTTGTCTTACTCCTGATTAACAGGGGAGGAGCATCCAGTTTGATCATTAAACATGGAATTTACTGTGGATTTTTTGCAGATGTCCTTCAGCATATTCTCTTCCATGTATGGAAACATTGAGTGTCTTTACCACATAATGGTATTTTATTCTACCAAATAACTTTTCTGTGTCTTTTGAGATCATTGTGTATTTTTTTTTTGTTATATAGGACATTGATTGATTTTTAAAGATTATACCAAGTGTGCATGAGCTGAATAAATCCCATTTCCTCATTGCTTAAATTTATTTTATAGGCTACTACATTCAGTTTGCTAGTATTTTGTTGAGGAATTTTTGTGTTCGTATCTCCAAGCAATAATTGCACATTTCCTGAGATGTTGTTTTTCAGTTTTGATATCAGGGTAATAATAGTCTAATAAAATAAATTGGAAAGTCTCCCTCTTCTGTTATTTTGAATTTGTGGAAAAATTGGTGTTAAGTTTTAAATGCTTGGTAGTTTTAAGCATTGAAGCCACATGGGCTGGGATAATTTTTGCATTATTAATTTAATTTCTTATAGGCATATTCAGATTAGTTTTTCTTGATCCAGTATCAGCTGTATTTGTCCTCCTAGGAAATTATATATTTCTTCTAGGTTAACTTATTGGCACATAAGTGTTCATGATATTTGTTCATAAACCCTAATTGTGTATGACCAGTAGTAAGTAAGATCTTACTTTCTGCTTGTATCTGAAAATTAAAGTTTTCTTTATTTTTATGGTCAATATAAAGATTTGTCAATTTTGTTGATGTCTCCAAAAAACAGACTTTTGTCATTTTTATTTACTCTATATTTGCTATTCTCCTTTTTGTTATTTCCCTTGGGAAAAAAAAATATATATATATATACACATACACATACACACCATTATAACATATATGTGTATATGTATATTAATTATAAATGTGTATATATATATATATATATATATATATATATATAAAATGAATACTAGCAAACTGAATGTAGTAGCCTATAAAATAAATATATGTAACGAGGAAATGGGATTTATTCAGCTAATTCAGTTTAGTTTACTTTTCTTTGTAGTTTCTTAACCTGGAAATCTAAGTTAGTGATTTTATATCACTTTTCTTTTTGCTATTCTCCTTTTCTTTTTAATATACACATTTATAGCTATAAATTTCTCCCTAAGCCCCGTTTTAGCTGTTTCCCAAGTTTTGCTCATCATCCTGCTAAGATTTTATCTTACTTCCAATAATTGTCCTAAAGAATACAAAATACTAATTTTTTTATGGAAAGTATACTTTCTATGACAACTTTGACTTGATATTGTCCTCCAAATGGAGGAGCACTATGAAAGAAACATCTTTTCTGTGCTAAATTTTGTGTAATTCCTGTCTTCAAAGTAGAATTTTTCTCCTTAGTTCCTTATTAACGTGTACAACAGTTTATGCCTCAGCAACTTTGGGGAGTTGTTACTTGTAAGAATTTGATCTTTTAAATTAATATTTGCATTGTTTTTAATCTTTATAGTCTGTGTTTTTGAAAATTTTAGTCCTTCATCTCAGCATTTTGTGCACTAACTGACCACATATACATCAGAGATCCTATACAATTATAATGGATCTGAAATCTTTCTGTTGTCTAATGACATCAAAGCTGTCATAAGGTCATAGCACAACTCACATGTCTGTGATAATCTAGATATGTTTAGGTATACAAATGTTTAGTTACATGAAAAGCATTGTGGTATATTTGCCTATAATCTTCAGTACAGTAACATTCTGTGCATGTGATAGCCTAGGAGCAAAAGGCTACAGAATATAGCCTATATTGTGTGGTAAACTAACATCATCTAGGTTTTTCAAAGTGCACTGGAGGATGTTCCCACAATGACAAAATCGTCTAATGACACATTTCTCAAAATGTGCCCCATTTTTCAAAATGCATCCCAGTCACTAAAAAATTCATACTTTCCTCTATCTTTTGTCTCTGCTTTTTAAGGACACCATCACCTAGAATTTTGATGTTCTGATATATAAAGAGATATGCCATTAGTACTAAAATACCTACCATTCAAATTATTGAGATCATCACCATGAAACATATTCATTCACCAGATCCTAGGGGAGTAGCATTCACTGGGGTAACTCATAGTGACCACAGAGATATGCTGAGCCCCATACTTAATTCAGCATGCAGCAGTATCCATCACTGGTATAATACCTAGGTCCTTGATCCATCTAGCATTAGACAAAAGAAAGGAAGAAATGCATACAAATAGGAAAAGAAGAGCTCAACCAATCCGTATTTGCCAACAACATGATTCTATATTTAGAAGACCCCAAAACACTACAAGAAAGCTCCTAGGACTTGTAAATGAACTCAGTAAAGTAGCAGGGTTTAAAATCAACACCAATAAATCAATTGCATTTCTATACTCTAAGGATGCATCAGCTGAAAGAGAGAGAAGGAAAACTATACCCTTCACAATAGCTTAAAAAAAATATTTAGGAATCAACCTAACAAAAAAGGTGAAAGTCTCCTATAATGAAAACCATTTAACACTAAAAAGAAGAAATTGAAAAAGACCTCAGAAAATTGCAAGATCTCCCATGTTCCTGGATAGGCAGAAACAATATTATCAAAATGGCCATACAGTGTTATACAGATTTAATGCAATTCCCATAAACATCCCAATGACATCATTCACAGAAATAGAAAAAGCAATCCTAAAATTCATTTGGAAAAATAAGGGGCCCAGAATAGTCAAAACAATTCTTAGCGTGAAATGTTATGCAGGAGGCATCACAACACCAGACCTTAAATTATACTACAGAGATATGGTAACAAAAACAGCATGGTATTGGCACCAAAACAGAAACGAAGACCAATGGAACAGAATAGAAGACAGACAGAGACACATAAATCCAGTTATCTCATCCTAGACAAAGGTGCCATAAACATACAGTGCAGAAAAGATAGCCTCTTCAACAAATGGTGCTGGGAAAACTGGAAATCCATATGTAATGGAGTGCAATTTAACCCCTATGTCTCACCCTGCACAAGACTGCTTTAAAAAAAAAAAAAAAAAAACATTTATTTTTTAGTTGTAGGTGGACACAATACCTTTGTTTTATTTATATGTGGTGCTGAGAATGGAACTCAGTGCCTCACACATGCTAGGCAAGTGCATTTCCTCTGAGCCACAACCCCAGTCCAAGACTGCTTTTTAAATGAGGATAATTATTTTCCTGGTTTCCACACCTGGGCACCACTATTATTCATGTCTTAAGCCACTTGGATTCAAATATTTGCACAATAAATTTTAAAAGTACCTTCTACAGAATTATGACTGATATTTTTAATGAGAAAACTAATGAAAATACAAAATTAGTTTTTAACATAATATATACACATTATGGGTTGAATTATAATCCTCCACTCAAACTCATATGTTGATGTTCCAACTTCCCTCTACCTCAGAGTATAATTGTGTTTAGATAGAACATCTTTAAAGATTTTAGTAATTTAAAGTGGTGTGCTTGGAGCTGGGGCCTAAGTTAAGTATGATTGTACTATTGTCAGAAAAGGAAATTTGAATGCAAAAAGAGTCACCAAGGATGAGCATATGCAGAAAAATTAACACAGCCTACTGAAGACCCATGGGAAATATGGCTATCTAAAGGCCAGAAAAAACAGTCTCAGGAGAAACAAAACCTGTCAAAATCTTGGATTCATAGCCTCTGGAATTGTGAGGAAAATTTTTCTGTTGTTTAAGCCTCCTATTCTGTGATAGTTTATTATGGAAAATCCCCCCAACTTTTGCTGCAGCTGATATCAAATTGCAGTTGATTGACATTTTCTGCATCTCTGCTACAGATCCCAGACTCCCTTCATCTCACATAGCAATGGTGCTGGGCCATGGACCTGTGTAATGAAGCTTCTTCCACCTTTAAATTTTGGTAACTGAGAGCAGCTACAAAAATTACAAGCATTTAGGTTGTAATATAGGAACATAGTTCAAATAGGGGCTAAGTTTCCTTATATTCCTCTTAGGTGAAGTTTTTCTAAAGTGAAAATGGAAACCTGCAGTATAACTATGAATTAAGTATTATAGTTGAAAAATGTGCAAATTGTTTTTAAATGAAACTATCAACATA
The DNA here is from genome assembly GCF_047511675.1 of Marmota flaviventris. Classification (NCBI taxonomy): domain Eukaryota; kingdom Metazoa; phylum Chordata; class Mammalia; order Rodentia; family Sciuridae; genus Marmota; species Marmota flaviventris. The sequence continues at coordinate 100,812,853 of NC_092508.1, read as the reverse complement.
AATATAAAATATACTGTGCCACTGCCAATTGTTTTCCACACAGTAATTGGTGAATTTACTAAAATCAAAGAGGAAGGGAGGTGTGTATTATTTTCAAATTTCAATAAAAGATGACTAATGAATGAAAATTCTCAGATGTCACTGTCCTGATCTCAGTGTAGTATTTCAAATCTTGTAATCATGAGTGTTTGATTTAGTTTCATTAATCAAGCTTTTGTCTTGTTGGATTATACTCAAAAAAAGAGAAATCTTTTCCAGGTTCCTCATCCTTGAACTCCTAACAAGTTGACATCTCTGGTAGTTAGGCACCTAGCTTCATCCTTACTATTTTCTTATTCTTTAGGTTCTAACCTTAAAGAATGGAGAATTTCTATCATATTGAATTAATTGTATTGGAGGATTGTTTCTGGTTATTTAAGTACCTACTGTAAAATACCAATAATCAAGAGAAAAGAGTGGGAAAGAACAGAACCTAGAAGAATTTTTACCATTTACTTCCATATGCTCCTCTGATATGTAGGAGCAAGAAACATTTATTATGGGGTCATCAATTAATATTCTAAATGAATAGATTGGAGACCTCAATAGGACAAAAATGATTCTAAATGGTACTCTCCTCTGAATGGTACTCCTCTCTGAATTACATACAAAATTGATTAATTTCCATTACATTTATATATTAATGTTGTTAATATTTATTTTATAAATTCAAATGAATTCTAAAACCTATGAACTTGAGGCATTGCAATGAATAAAGACTACTCATTAACTGAAGTCATAACCTAGTGTTAAATTCCAATAAGTAAACAAAAAGAGGAAAAGGAGTTTGATCTATGTTGGTGGAACTTGGCCAACACACAGGGGTCTTAGGTGAGCTTCAGGAAAATGAATAAAGATTTGTAGTGCCAAATGTTTCTTCCCACAGTCTGCCAGCAAGTTTATTTCTAAACTTTTTCCATTGAATACTAACTGTAACTAGAATATTTAACAGCTTACAAGAATTAATTTAATGAGACGTGTGATAGTCTAAACTTTTTTGTGTGCATATTTTTGAGCTTCTGAGACATAAGCCTGCTTGTCAGATATTCATGTGTTAGGAAATTCAAGCGACTCTGTCTCTCTAAATTAGTCTCTGGTGCCTAGACAGAATGTATGCACCACTCGGTGTGATAATGCTCTCCTGTTGGCCAATAAAATATCAGACATGGTGGGTAGAGAAATCTTTTCCAGGTTCCTCGTTCTTGAGCTCCTCCTAACAAGTTGACATCTCTGGTAGTTAGGCACCTAGCTTCATCCTTACTATTTTCTTATTCTTTAGGTTAAAGTATCCAACTTAGGATATACTATAATTTATTAATTTAAACTTGGGCATATTTGAAATGGTTAAAAACAAATGTTCACCTCGGTGCTCTCCAGTGAGCTGCACATACCTTTCTAGATGTATCTTCTTGAGTATCCCACCTGCTTTCAAAAGTCCAAAAATAAGTTTGTAATTCTCCATCTTACCTTCCCAAATTTTATACTTCTTCTGGGTTTCCTTAATAATTCTCATCCTGTGGAAGAAATTTTAGAATTGTCCTTGACACTAAGTTACAATATGACATGCACATGAGTCACATAATTGCTCAAAAAAAAAGTGTACTCACAAAATAGGTAGCAGATGATATTCCTGGCCAAAATGTACTTTCCTCTGTAGGGTCATTCATGGACCCCAGATCCACCCCTTCTCCAGGATGATCCCTTTATATTATCTTTATCTGGGTGGTAGCAGGAAAGATAAAATATGAAGGAAGCATAATCTTCTGGAAGGGTCCTGAACTTCTTTCTGCTTGCATCCCACTAGTGAGAACTAGACACATCTGTTCTTTCACAGATACAGGTTGAACCATCAGTGTTTATTTTTGGAATTGATTTCTGCACTCTCCATCTCCCTACCTAAAAACATGCCGGGACTAAAAACCATGCTTCATTTAGTTATACATATATAACACAGTATCTAGATTAAAAGTGTAAATAAATATGTTGGTACAAAAATATGCAGCAATTTTTAATTTATTGATTGATTTTATTACTATGATTTAAATGTCTAGTATATAGACAGTACCCTTGCCGCTAAGGATATATTAGTGAACAAAATACATTTTCCTCTCATGGAGCTTATGCATTTAAGCATGGAGAGAAGAAAAAGGGAGAAAAAAAGGTACATGTCCTGCTTTATTATCTTGTGTTATAAAGAGCAAAGTGCTCAGAGGAAGGTATATGCATGAGAGTTGGAATACAGCCTGTCTCAGAGGCAAAGAGAGGATTTAAAGCTATGAAAGACTTGAAAAGTAGTGGAATCAGTGAACTCTTATTCCATGGTGGGTGACTGAATTGTTTAAAGCACATCATTAGAGGGTGCACAGAAGAAATTTAGAAATTGATAGTCTGACACTTGGAGGAAATAGGCTGTTATTGTTTTTGACAGTTATTATTATTCTGGTTACAATTGATAATGAGAAGGCTGAGAGTTTTTGTGATAAATATCACTACAGAATTGCTTCATAGTTACAAACCCCTGCTAAATAGGGAACTATTACAGCAGTTAAATATATCATGATTCCTCCATGCTTGTAGTTAAACCTGCTTATAGACTATTTGCCTTCACAATTCCCAGTCAGTTCTCATTTTGTAAAAGTGATCGCTTTCGGTAACCAAAAAAAGCCCTTGGGAAAGAAAATAATCTTTTTCATGCCTATTTAATTCTAGGCTTTATATGTTTTTAAGAGGAATAAACCAATACACACAAATAGCTATTTAAATTAATGAGCCCTGCCAACTATGGTCTAAATACTTGTAACTAAATATGTATTTTTATATTCACAAAAACTTGGAAATAATTATACCCAGAAGTCCTTAAAAATAAATTGCTAAAGTCCCAACATGGTTATAATTTCCTCTTTAATCTTATGATTTAAATTTTGAAATGTTTTATATATAAGCAAATGCATATGCATATATTTTTATAGGAAAATATTCCAAAAAAAGACAAATTCTAGTGTGACTACCACTTTGCATTTAATGAGATCATGGAACATAGACTGAAATATAAAGCTTCATGAAATAAAAGAAGAAATTTACTCACTGTGTGGATAATTAAGCTTTCTGTTTTGTTCTCTTTCGGGAAAAGTAATTGGGTGAACTTCTCAATGAAAACCATATTAATAGAGTGAAAAGAATGAAATAAAACTAGACTAAAATTATGTCTTCAACAGCTAGGAAATTTCCTTAGGTCTTAATTTTTGCTTATAAAGTAAGAATCACTTTTGTTCTGAGAGGACTTACTATTTCATAGAAAAAGGACAAAGAGCTTCAGTTATGATTTTATTTAATGTTAAATAGTTTTTCAAGTGGACATAAAGGCATCAGATATTTAATACTCATGTTTGCTTACTTTAAGTCAGCAAATAAATTCAAATAAATTTTAATAAATCTCAACTATTTTGCTGTTTCAATATTCAAATTGTCCTAAGAAATTATTATTTTTATTAAATTATACCTTCAGAAAATTATGCTAAAATATATGAGTAGATTAATTTTTCTCACAATAAAATACTAATGTGCTCAGCAATTAAAGGATTCATAGGTAATTCCCTTCAAGATGCCCTGAACTCACACAATAAAATAGCAATTAGAGCGACAAGATAAATTTGTCTATTTTTTAATTTAATAAATGAAATCATAACACTAGGTGCAAATTTTTGTGACAAGCTTTTTATGCCTCAATATTTTGTTTGTAAATTTAATCCAAGTTATTTCATATAGTGTATTTTTTCATTCTTTGTATTAATGCTATTTTGTTGAATTCATATACCTAGTTTTATTTATTCTCTCTGAATTCAATGAATTTCAGGGTAGTTTCAAATGTTAACATTGTATATTGTAATACTATAAACAGTCTGTGTGTATGTGTATTTATCTAAACTGTATCTATATCTATCCAAACAATTACATATTCAAATATTCCTTTTTTTAGATACTACCTACTAGCCATAAAAAGTGATTGGAAATATATCCATTCTCACTAAGCAGATATGAGAGTATTGATCACTCTGTATTTTTACCAACATTTAGGTATGCAACAATTTTAATGAGAACACACTGAATCATAATTATATTGAATCTTTTAGTGTTGGTGTTCATTCAAGTAGCTTCCTTTAAAGAGCCTATTTAAAACATTGCTCACTTTTAATGTAGTTATCATTTTAATTCTTATTGACTTAGGAGTTTTTTTATAAATTCTAGATACTCATCTTTTCTTAGATATAGATCCCAAAATATTTTTCTCCCAAGCTATGTCCTGATTTTCACACTGAATCATGGTTTTTGATAAACAAATATTCTAATTTTTAGAGCACAACATGCAATGTTTTCCTTAGAGGTAGTAGATTTTAATGTCAGATTTAAGATTATACTTGTTTATTCCACAGTCATGGAACACCCACCTTTCCTCTAAATGCTTTTATTATTTTATTCACATTTAGATTTACTGGTGACTTAAGCACCTCCTGTTCATTCCTTTGCTGGGGAAAACACTACAATCTGAGAGTCACGGGGAAGGCCAACAGAAGGCACTCAGCATTGGACCAGTGAAACTAACAAAGTTCCCTAGTTGCATATATCCACAGCATCAAGAGGAAGATATGCCACACATTTTAAATTGGAGACTTAACTCGAAAACACAGTAAACAGGCAGGGCAGTGGGCTCTGGTTGAGAAATGTCAAAATGGTCAGTGTCCTTTGATTTCCATGAGAGCAAGTCAGTGGATTGATTCAGATATTTTTGGAGACAGGTAGGGAACTATAAACCTCTATTGAGGTGTAAGGAAGAACTGCACCTGTTTCCCTTGAAACAAGGATGGTTGTTTGGTTGGAAAAGCCTCCACAGTAACAGCATTGCAGGGAGAGGAGTTGTTTCTGGGTCATTTAAAACCCTTCCAGTTTCTCCAGAGGTCAACACAGCACATGATGTTAACCTTGATCTTAGGGCTTACCCCACAGTGATCAACTTGGAATATATGTATTTCTGATAAGAAAAAATTTATTAAATCCAGGCTATTTTTACAGCCTGATCCCTTGCTACTTAGGTTAGTTATCCATTTCTGGAACTCATTCTTTATCACTACTGTATTTGTAAATTCATATGGTAATTCATGCAGTCTTTTTTTTCCCTTTTGAACACAGTAATGCTTAACCACTGAGCCACATCCTCAGCCCTTTTTATCCTTTTTATTTATTTTTTTTTTTATTTTGAGACAGAGTCTCTCTAAATTGCTTAACTTCTCACTCAGTTGCTGAGAAAGGCTTGTGATTCTCCCTCCTCAACCACCCATAACCACTGACATTATAGACATGCACCACCATGCCCAGCCATGCATTCTTAATGGTTGCTTTAAAATAGATGTTGATATATCTTAAAGTTCTCCAGTTTAATTTTTTTTTATTAAAGATTACCTTCATTATACTAGGACTTTCCGTTGGCATTTTAGTTTGAAAATTGCCTTTCAATTTCAAGCAAATGACTGGTTGGATATTGGTTGTGATCATATTGATTGTGACACAATTTTAAAAATACCAATTGCTTATGAATGTGGCATATGATACCCTTATTCAGTTGGATATTCCTTAATTTTGTTAATGGTGTGTGTGTGTGTGTGTGTTTGTGTGTGCATGTACACATGTGCATTATTTTTTAGTGAAGTGAAATTCACATAACATACAACTGACCGTTTTAAAGTATGTGATTCATGGGCATTTAGTGCTTTCATGTAATGGTGCAAAATTAAAATACTTCATTAAATTCAAAACTTTTCTTCATCCCAGAGGACCCTTTACTGGTACTATCAAATTCTTCCTCCTCCCAGTCTCTGGTGACCACTCACCTTCTTTCTTTCTGTTTGTTTTTATACTTTCATAGATATTCCATATAAAAAATCACACAACAACTAATGCTTCATGTTCATTTCTTTGACTTGGCATAATGCTTTTAAGATTCAGCCAAACTGAAGCATGTATTAGGACTTCATTCTTTTTGTTGCAGAGTAATATTTATACATATTACCATACTTGGTTAATCCATTTAGCCATAATGGTGGTGAGTATTGAGTCGAAAGTAATTTAACTAATTCCAGTTTTTGAGTATTCTGAATAATGTTGCTCTAAGCAATCCTATACAAGTTTCTGTATGAACATATTTTCAATTTTTTTGAGTATGTGTTGAAGAATGAAGTTGCTGAGTCATATTACAATTCAATATTTAGTGTTTTGTCACACTGCCAAACTGTTTTGCACAAGATATGCACCTTTCTCCCAGCAAGGTTACAGTTTTCAAATCTTTGTATAATTTTGCCAATGTTACTTTTTCCCCCCTTTCCTTCTCTTCTCCTTTTTCTTCTTCTTCTCCTTCTCTTTCTCCACTTCTTTCTCCTTCCCTCACAATTTCCTCCTCCTTCTTCCTCCCTCCCTCCCTCCTCTCTCTCTCTCTTTCTTTCTCTCTCTCTCTCTCTCTCTCTCTCTCTCTCTCTCTCTCTCTTTCTTTCTTTCTTTTCTTTCTCTCTTTCTTTCTTTTTCTTGCCATTCTAGTGTATGATGAGTGGTATATCATTGTAGTTTTGATTTATACTTACCCTATGATCAATTATGTTGAACAACTGTTCATATACTGACCATTTCTATGTTTTCTTTGAAAAATATTGTTTTGTTTTTAATATATATTTTTTGTATTTTTGTCTGAGGTATAAGTTCTTCATTTATTTTAGAAATTAGATCTTTTTGTATCAGAACTTTATGGTTATGCATAGTAGTTGGGTTCATCCTAACATATTCATACCTGCATAGTAACCAATTTCAGTTCGTGATTCCCCCTTTTTACTTCTTCCTTTTTCCTCCCCCTGCCCCTCTCCTTCCTCTTAGACATTAAATATTATTAGATGTATTATTTGCGATTTTTTAAAATTGTATAACTTATTTTTTCTTTTTCTTTCATCCCTTGATGCAAAAAGTATTTAATATTAAGGAAGAACCATTTATTTTCACTTTTATTTTGCTGTTCTTGCTTTTGGTAACAAACCTTAAGAATCTATTACTAAATGTGATATACCCTAAAGGTTGTTTCTGTGTTTTCTTCTGAAAAAACTATAATGTTTGCATTTAGAATGCTGATTTCTTCTAAGCTAATTTATGTATATGAAATAAGGTAGGGGTTCAACGTCATCATTTTACAAGATACTCTCCAGTTGTCTCAACAATCTTGGCTATTATAAACAGTCAGTTGGTCATAGATTTTTTTCTGAGCTCTTAATTTTATTTCCTTAATCTTTATATCAGTTCATATACCCGTGCCATATTATTTAGATTAATTTCATGGTGAGCTTTGAAAATGAATAACCTTCATTAACATTTTTAATAATATTTTTACTATTCCTTTCTTTTGGCAATTCTATATGAATTTGAGAATTGAAAGTTTTCACTTATGTAAAGAAATTTAGAAACATTAGAATGTTTTATAATATTTCACTAAATTTATAGATGGATTGGGGGCTTTTGCCATTTTAACAATATTATCTATCAATGACACATGACAAAATTTAATTTTTGTATGCCTTTTTAATTTTAACAGCATTCCCTAGTTTTCAGTGCTAAGGATTTTCATGTTCATGGTTAAATTTAGCCCCCAAAATTTATTACAGATACTATTGCAAATGAAATTACTAAATGAAGAATTTTCATTCTTAATCATCAAAAATACAACAGATATTTCTATTTACAACATATTTAATCTTGTTAAAATCACCTTAAATTTTTCATTAGCCAGAATTCCAATATATAAGCCCATACTTTGATGTCTGGATTCCAATAATTCATGAAATTCTATTTAATTGAGGTAAAGCAAGTTAGCAAATTATTAAATATTGATTAATTATTTCTTTCACTCATTGATCTTTTTGAATGTCTAAATAACTTATAATCTTAGGATATACCCAGGTCACAATACCTTATTCTTTTACTTGAACATATTGCCATCTAAATAAGATATTTGGTCAATTAGAACAGGTTCGACACCTTTGTTACTCTATTATGAGCATCTCAGACAAGGTTTTACCGGCAAGTCATTTTAAAAAATGCAATTCCAAGGAACAGAAGCAAGAAACTGAGTGGCATGAAATGGAGAGAAAGGTAAGACAATCAATAATTGCATTATCAAGTTGATCAATGCTACATATAGCTAGGGCTTAATAATCTTATTAAGAATCACTGAGGAGCTTTGTGGACAACATATAACTCCAGATATTTGTACATTTCTCTTATCTAATTTTTCAAAGAGAACTCTAGGTAGCATTTCCTCACACATGTACATTCATGTTTGTATATGAGGCAAATGAGTGAACTGGTGTCCAGTAGGTAGCACAAAACATGTCTTAAAATGAAGTGTTACTGAAGTGACACCTTTTTTTTTTTTACTATACCCATATGTAGTTTCTTATGACAGAAATGCTATGGAACAGGGGAATATGTAATAGTTTATAAGATACATTCTATTCTGTTGTGTGGACCATTCAGATTGTTTCTGTGCTTCATAAAGCCCCTATCCATCACAGAACCTTCAAAGTGGTGGTTAACCACAAAATCTACAAAAGTCTTAATACAGGAAGGACATTAGAACAAGCTGTAGTTGCTTCTGCTACAATAGGCCCAAGTCAGTAATTCATTTTCATCATCCTTTTACCATCATCCAGTCCAGATTTTCCTTACACTAAGTCAGCATTTCAACAGAGCTAGGTTGCTAAAATAATGCAATGCCAGAGACCTCATTCACTCAGGGCACTGAGGAATCTGTGGTTATTGCATTTGTCTGCTTACTATAATCAATGGGTATCAGAACATCAAAAGGTTAATCTTATATATTCCATATGTACTTTTTATTGTTTATATTTTGTAGCAACCTTAGCTGTTTAGCTTCCTTAGAGTAAACTATTCCATCCATATCTTAATTTGCTTCTTTGATTGTTAGTCCATTGGCAAAATGTATATTCCAAACAGCAATATGGAGTTTCAATAGAACTTACTCTGCATTCCTTTGTGAAAGAGGCTCACTACTTGGAATAAGTATTTCTAAATTGATGTAGCCTAAGTTAGAGTACAAGATTAATTCTGCAAGAATTTGGAGGAAAAAATGTGAGTTTCTACTCTTCACTCTTTTTAAGTATGCAATTTAATCAGTTTTGACATATATGTAACCAATACAATCAATAGAAAAAAACACTTTCAATACTTTTTTTAAAAAATTGAAATCATGCAGACTGTGTTTCCTCCATGATTTAGAGCATTAGAAATTAATCACCTTAAGATACATAGAAGCACACCTCCATGTGTCAACTATTTCAAAATTAAATGGCATACTTATAAATATCTCAGAGGTCAAGGAAGAAAACAAAAGAAAGCATGATTTCTGTGATAAAACAGTACTCAGATGAACATTTATGATTTAAAACACTTGTATTAGAAAGAAGCTATATTAACAATCCAATTATTTTTAAATTATGTAGTAGGAAGAAAAAATGGGAGTATGAGCAAAAATTTATGAAATAGAAAAGAAATAATACAGCTAAAATTTGATAAAATCAAACAATCTAATGAAGAAAAAAGCAAGAACACAAAAATTACTATCAGTGGAAAGGGAGCTATTGAAATAACCCTATGGATGCTAAAAAATATATTAAGGTAATATTACAATTGTATGACAACATATGTGATAGCTTACATAACATGTTCTATATATTAGAGAAGGATCTGTGTGCTGCTGAGAAGAAGGTGTATTCAGTCACTCATGGATAAAATATTCTATGTATGTTTGTTAAGTCTAAATTATCAATTTATTTTTTATGTCTATATCTTCTTTACCTAGCTTTTGTTTGTAGGATTTATCCATTGGTGGCAGAAGCATGTTAAAGTTACCCAGTATTATTGTGCTATGATCTCTTTGATTCTTGAAATTGTAAAAGGTTTGTTTTACACTCCATTATTTGGGGCATAAATATTTAGAATTCTTATGTCTTGTTGATATATAATTCTCTTAAGCAGTATGAAGTGTCCTTCTTTGTCCCTTCTGATTAAATTTGGGATGAAGTCTACTTTATCTAACATGAGAATGGAAACCCCTGCTTCTTTATATCCATATGAGTGATATGTTTTTTTCCCATCCTTTCACCTTCAGTCTGTGAATGTCTTTGCCTATGTGATTAGTCTCTTGGAGACAGCATGTTGATGGGTCTTGTTTTTTAATCCAATCTACCTGTCTATATCTTTTGATTGATGAGTTTAGGACATTAATGTCCAAGGTTATTATTGGAATATGATTTGTATTCCCAGTAATTTTGGATTATTTTTAATTTGAATTATTTTCTTCTTTGATTAACTATTCCTTTAGAGTAGTTCCTCCCTTCACTAGTTTTCATTTTTCTTTTTTGTTTATTCTTCATGAAATATTTTGTTGAGAATGTTCTGTAGTGCAGGCTTTCTGCTTGCAAATTCTTTTAACTTTTGTTTATCATGAAAGGTTTCTATTTCATCTTAAAATATGAAGCTTAATTTTATTGGTATAGGATTCTTGTTGACATCCATTTTCCTTTAGGGCATGGTATATGTTATTCCAGGACCTCATAGCTTTGAAATTCTGGATTGAAAAATCAACTGAGGTCCAAATTGGTTTCCCACATAAGTAATCTCATAATTTTCTCATGCGGCCTTTAAAATTCTACCCTTTTTCTGTATGTTAGAAATTTTCATTTTAATGTGACTTGATGTTGGTGTGTTGTAATTTTGTACATTTGGGGTTCTGTAACTCTCTCATATTTGATTTTCCATTTCATTCTTTAGATTTGGGAAGTTTTCTGATATTATTTCATTGAAAAGATTGTGCATTTCTTTGGTTTGTATCTCTGCATGTTTATCCACCCCAATAAATATTAAATATGGTCTTTGAATGTTATTCCATGGTTCTTGGAAATTCTGTTCATAATTTCTTAACATTTTCTCTCCATGGTCAAGTCTGTTTTCAATATTATATATTTTGTTCTTATTGCCAGAGGTTCTGTCTTCTAAGTGATCTAGTCTGTTGGTGATGCTTTCTATTAAAATTTTAATTTGATTTATTCTTTCCTTCACTTCAAGGATTTCTGCTTTTTTTCCCCAGAATCTCTGCCTCTTTATTAAAATGACCATTTTATTTCCTGCATTTTATCTGTGGTTTTATTCCTTATGCCATTCTTTGCTTCGTAGATCAGTTTAACTATGTACATTCTAAAGTCCTTCTCTGACATTTCTTCCACCATAGTGTTGATGTATTCACTTATTGGAATATCTTGGTTTGTTGGGGTGATTTGTTCCCTTGTATATTCATGTTGTTTTTATATTTACCCATCTAACACTATGGATTAAAGGTAGTAAGGTTTCTACCTTGTGGACTTATAGTGTCCCTGAAGGTTTCCCATATGTCACTGTTTAGGGGGAGAAAAATAATAACCACAACCAATGCAAATTATAGTCAGCATTACACCAAATAGTTTCTACTATGATGTCTACACTGTAAATTATCACAATAAACAAAAGTGATATGATCAGTTATTGCCTACAATAACAACATAAAATTTGCAAAAGGGTTTATAATTTCAAATAGTGGGCAGGGAAAGAACAGAAGTAATATAGGATGTATTGATTATAAGAGAGGAAGGTAGAAGAAGTAAAAGTTTAAAGGAAGAATGCAAGACAGCACAAGAAAGATTGAGTGTTAGCAGAGGGGAAAAAAGGGAAGGGAAACAGAAAAAAATATATAAAGTAATTTAAAATAAAAATAAAAGAATACAAAACAAAACTAAAATATTCTAACCAAATATTCTAGTTCACAAAAATTAATCCATAAAAAATAACTAGCTTCAAAAATTCTAGAAATGAGAAAAAAAATAGTATGCATATGTATAAAAGTACCAAGTATCTAGGTGGGATTCCTATAGGCAGGGTTAAGGCTTAGGTGGGCTCCAGGCTCTTTGCTGAATGACAATTGGTCTGGAGATTTCATATTAGCATACTTCTAGTGCCCAGTATTGCTGGTCCAGTCTAGAAAATTGTACCCCAGGTACCTCCCCTGGTTCCACTTATGTGGTGGGGGACCCAGTTCTTAGTCCCCTGGATCACTTTTGGAGCCCATGTTTCCTGGTGTCAGGTTCAGTCTCCAAAGTATCTCTTCCCCCCGTGCTATTGTAAGTTCCCAGCCAGATGCTTCTCACCCAGTTGGTCTTGAAAGCACCAAGATTTGGGGGTTGGGGAGTAGTGCCATGTGAGATTCCCTGACCAGTGGTCCCCTGTGTAAACCTCTCTACACGTTTGATTTTCTTCTGGATACGTAATCACGCTTTATATCATGCAGTGTGTGTTTACTGGACTTAGTTACCTGTGCAGTGGCCAAACTTACCTGTGCAGTGGCTACAAAATACTTCCTTCCTTTTTCCATTGCATGCTGTCTGAAGAGATGGCAGTTTCTTTACCACACATAGATACTCTCAGTGCATCTTTCAGGTTTGCTGGGCAATGTCCTTGATCTCTAAACACTCCAAACCTGGACTGCCTCAGGCCTCCCCCAAATGCAGGTTCCTTTAATACCCTTATCCTTCCTCTCTGCTCATGGAATGATCGCTCAGGTTGGTGCTTCTGGCATGGCCATGGAAGTGGCTGTGCCACTGAGGATTTCTTCCTTATTTCATTATATCCAACTTCCTCCAGTCCCCCATCTGCTTTGAATGTCACTTTAAATTTCAAATAGATCCCTCCACTGTTTTTGTATGTTGTTGCTCACACACCTGGCTGATATGTTGCCTGTCTGTTTTCTTTGGTTTCAGTCCATAGAACAGCCAGGAAAGTGACTTCTTCTATTCTGCAATCTTGAAAAACCCCTGCATTCTTAATCTTTGAAAAAAATCTCCATGCATAGATTTTTGGTACAATGAATTTATTACATCTAAGAGGGCAACACACGAATTTGGTGCACTTGAAATGTACTGGAAGAAGTATTTCAGATTATTTTTGAAAGAACATTCCATGGTTCCATTAATTTAGCTGCTTGTAGGGATATGATACATGGGAAGATACATCCTTGTTGACAGGTAACCATAGATACACCTGCTTTTACAGAGAATAATATCTTGTCAGGGGCTAATTGATTGAAAATAAATGTTGTTGTATGATTATTCTAGAAGTTGTCAGATTGTATAGTGCTCCCTCAGTATTCATGGGGGATTTGTATCAGGAAACTTGTAGTTTTGATATGAGGTATAACCCCAAAGTTCCTGTTTTTATAGAGGAATATTCAGAGGTAGAATTATTGGATCATGAGATCTGTGACCTAATCAGTTTATCCTTGTTTGAAAGGACTTACTGAGTTTTAACGGCAGGTAGGTGGGACACGGCTGAAGTGGGGGTATTCTTGGGAGCATGTCTTAGAAGGGTTCATATTCTCTAAAGCCCCTCCCCTTTCTTTCTCTGACTTCAGGTTGTCATGAGCTGAGTAACTCTGCTCTTTTGTGCCCATAATGCTTTGCTTTATCTTAGGCCCACAGTGATGAAGTCAGCCAACCATGGACTGAACCACAGAAACGATGAATCAAATAAAACTTTTCCTCCTCTAAGTCATTCTTGTCAAGAAGTCACAGTGATGAAAAGCTGATTAACACAACCCCTATGGTATCAAAATAGAAGTAAGCTCTATTGCCTTATATAAAATAACATGGTATTGGTGTCTAATCTACACACATCCTCCCGTATGCTTTTAATCAACTCTGGGTTATTTACAATACCTAATACAATGTAAATACTATGTAGATAGTTATTATACTGCTCTGTTTAGGTGTACATGTAATATAGGTATGTACTTTTCTTTCAAACATTTTGGATCTGCAATTGAAAGAAACCAATGATGCAGAACCCACCAATACAGAATGTTGACTTTTTTAGTAGATAAATAGCCAACAGGACAGACATATCCATAACAAGAATGAATTTCAATCCTGAGACAACAATGACTGACCCTTAAAAATGTTGGGATGGATTCCTAAGGAAATGGTGAATTAATGAGGAACGATGGCATGCTATGTTTTCAGAAAATAGCTGCAGTAGCCTTAGTAAGAAGGAGACTATCTCTGAGACCAGCATTCAAATCTAAAGGAAAAGATGTTAGGACATTTCTTTCTTTCTTATTCTGTGTTGATAATTACCACTTAGTGATACATCATATTTATGAGTAATCACATCACATTAAAGAGTTTATGAGGAATAATATAAATATAAAAACAATTTTGTTTCCATGTATCTGAAATAAGCTATGCCATTTCAAGTATAAAAATCTAAGTGAGTTCTCCCTAAAATAACAAAGGATAAAATCTTCTATGAAGAGTATAATTGCTAGAATGTAAAAGAAATTTCTTAATTGCATGAACAAAATAAAAATGGTTCCATGAGAGTTCTATATGAAAATAAATAGAAAAAAGTCTCCAAATTTTTTTGTTTTACTGAGTCAGAAACTCAATGTACTCTAAGAAGAAAGGTTATTCTTATTCAAAAATAAATATACAGACCATTAACCTCTAAGACATACAGAATCCTGAGGAACTTATCAAAGCAAAATAAAATAAATTACTGAGTATGTGTGTCTATGGACAGATGTATAAGGAAATGTTAGTTTCAAATAGGAAAGAAAATGAAAAAAAAACAAAAAAACATTTGGCACTAAATCATGCCTTTCATCTCAAATAAAATACCCTCATATGTTGACAAAGGGTGACTTTGACTGATGAATCCTTCTGCAGTTTGCATGTCACTATCTGAGTCTGTCAATCAGCTAATACTCATCAACTACCTGCGAAATTGGAGTTCTGCACATATTGGCCCTTCTTTTCCAAATATAGTGGTTTGTTTGTGTTGTTTCCATGATAGGCAATTTGCTAAGCCTAGGAAAAAATGACAAATTGTTGTTATGTCTCCAGTATATATAAAATCAATCCTTTTGTTTTGGATTCCCATTTTTCCATTACTTAATTTTTTTTTAGTTGTAGATGGACACAATACCTTTATTTTGTTTTCTTATTTTTATGTGATACTGATGATCGAACCCAGTGCCTCACACATGCCAGGCAAGTGCTCTACCACTGAGAAACAACCCCAGCCCCTCCTTTCCTTTTAATAGGAGTAATGAATGTATATTTTCAAGTGTATAAGCTATGCACTAATATATTCAGGGATTCTAACCTAGTACCTAGTTTGTATTAGCTGCTGTACTAGACTGCAATAACAAAACAAAGATGCAACCATTTGGATTTATAATAAATAATATGTGACAAGTATCACAAGCTAGGCAAGGGGAAAAATGTCTTACAAAGTAAAAAATACCTGGAGTACTGTACAAATTTGTGAATCTTGAATTAGGATAAACATTTTTTGAAAGTTGATATTTGACTGAATGCTTAAAGGAGTTTTGAGATCATCCTCCTGTAAGCAGAGGGAATTGCTAACATTGTAGACTTTAAGATAGAATTTTGCCTGAAGTATCTGAGAAACCAAAAAGAAGGCAGGATGTTAAAGGAGAGAGTGGTGGTATGTGCCTGCAAGTAAACATGTTAAAGTAGGGTGGAGTCAGTTTTCCGTTGCTGTAACAAATGCATGATTAAATCAAATTAAAAAGAGAAAAAAGGTTTATTTTGGCTCATGTTTTCAGAAGCTTTAGTCCATGATTACTCAGCCCTGTGGCTTTGGGCCTGGAGCAGCATAACACATCATGAGGGGAGTGTATAGAGAAGGAGGCCTTTATGATTCATGATAGCCAGAAAGGAAAAAGAGAAACAGGAAGGAACTGGGACCCCAATATTTTATTCAAGAGCACACCCCCAATTACCTCACTTTTTCCAATAGGCCCCACCTCCTGAAGTTCCACTACCTCTCAATAATGCTGCAGGCTGGCTTCCAAACCTTTCATGGGTCTTTGGTGGACGCTCCAGATCCAAACTATAGCAAGTGGTAGTATGAAAAGACAAAGTTCAAAAGTTAAATATGTTTTGAAAGATCTGCTATCATATGTTCTTTTCAGAGATTCATAATTGCTATTAAATCAGAGCTAAGAATTCCTGCAGTAAAAAAAACATATTTGACACTTTGAAACACATTTATTCCCAAAGGTAACTGACCCAGTTTCAGAAAATTTTTGATCCCCATATGTGTGATAAATAATGTTCATTACTTTATGTGTTTCTCTACCTTTCCATAGGTCTCCATGGTCTTCTCTTTTCCCACCTGTCTAATCTGTAAAGATCATTCAGTCTCAGTCTGATTAAGGCTGATGAACAGGTAAAATTTGTAAAGGTAAGTTATATCATAGAAATAGAAGTGAAGCCTTAGAAAGAGTGATCTTGAGATACGGTAAGTACCTCAGTCACCCTGCCTCTCACATTTCAATGGTTTGATTACATAAAATGATTCAGCTTATAAGATATGCATGTATTCAGATACTCTGTGCCCAATTTTAAAACAATTAACTTATATCTAACTCTACACTTCAGACTTCTTTTACCATATAAGTCCTAGAGATACATTGACATTGAGCAGAGATTGGATCATTGCATCAGAGGTTAAAAAGAGTTGAATTTTCATTATTCTGGTTATCCATTATCAATAGACTATGCCTTACCCTGACTATAAAGATTCTTCCAAAAATCCTCAATCTATCTAAAAAACATTTAATCACAGCCTCTCCTTTAAAATTTATATTTTCCACAATGAAAACTGAAGGATAATCATCATTGGAAATTTAACAGTACTCATATAAAAAGAAAAGAATTAGAGACTTACAAAAAGCATTCTATACCTTTAGTTTTTATTTCCTGGTTTTTCTTTCTTTTTTCACAAATCCAAAGCAATGAACTCTTCACTCTTACATTAATAGGCTCAAATATTTTACTCAATTCACTTTCAATTTTCTCTCATTTTTGGTAATTTATTCATTGTGTAAGAAATCTAATCATTAAAAAGCATTAGGCATGAAAGTTGGTTGACTTAAGTTCTGCATATTATGAATAAAGTGAAGCAGGGCAGTTAATAGCTATAGTTAAGAAAAGCCATTTGGAAATTAACTAATTAAAGATTTCATTTGTGCTACTCTAGAAAAAAGTGTGTTTCCACTTTAAGTAATTACATATCCCTGAATTGGAAATTAATGTGGAGAAACTAGGTGGTTAATTGAACTTTGAACAATTGAAATCATCTACACATGAGATATAAATGATAGTTTATGATATATACACATAGTTATGAACTAAAATGATCATATTCATGATTTTGTACTGAACTAGATTTAATCTATTTACCTATATCATAGCATTTTATAGCAAGCAGTATTAACCCATAACAATAATAAATTTTCATTTATATCATTATCAAGAATATTGTTACCATTAATGTTTAATGCCCTTAGAGATGAACTTGATCAAATTATGTTATGCACATATGTGAATATGTATTTATAAGTATAATGCACAAAAATAATAAAATGTAATAAGATGCAAAACAGTAATCTTATCAGCATTTAACAATAAAAAATTGAAGTTTAAAATCTTATAATACTTCAGGAATTGAACAATAAAGTATCTTAGACATTTTATGGTTCTTATTTCTAAATTTCCACTTTATTTCAAATAAATAGATTTTTAATAAGCTTGAACTTTGGGCTTAGTCGATTAATTGGCCATTTTTGATGGAAGAAATTTGTAAGTAATTATGTTCAAGAATTATACTTGAAGTGGTCACCAAAGTTTAGAATAAATTGTGTGTTAAGCAAGAAATATTATGCAAGACGTCATTTTTTACACAGTTAACACTTTCACTTAACTTCATCGTATCTTATACTTAAAGTTTTTACAACTTTCATTTCTGTGAGATCATTATTTCATTTATTAAGATCATTACTTGCTTGTATTATATATTTGGAATTTATTTTTTTCAAACAAAAGACTTTTTTATTGTTTCCTCTATTAATTCAAAGACTATTAAATATTGGACTTACAGAAAAAAAATTATATTGTGTTTTCTTCTTTTGCAAACTTTCCAATAGTTCTTTTTTCCTTCTTCTTTTCTTTTATTTATGTATTGATAATGTTTTCTTTAATATTCTTCCTTTCTTCTATCTACTGGCTTTTTGAAAATTATAAACAACTGAAGAAAAAAATTGAAGGAGGCTTGGAAAGACAGAAAGACTTCCGATGTTCTTGGATAGGCAAAATTAATATTGTCAAAATGGCTATAATCCCAAAGGCATTAAGAAGATTCAACACAATCCCTACTAAAATGCCAATGACATTCTTCAGAGAACTAGGAAAAAAAAAAAAAACAGTCCTTGAATTTATTTAAATAAATAAGAGACCCAGAGTAGCCAAAGCTATTCTGAGGAAAAAAAAAAAAAACTGATGGTGGAGGCATCATACTATCTGATCTCAAAATTTACCATTTACTATAATAAGAAAATCAGCATGGTATTGGCACCAAAAGGCACTAAGACCAATGCACTAGAATAGAAGACAGAGAGGCAACTCCACATACATACAGTCTTTTGATAAACTTTAGAGGTGCCAAAAATTTACATTATAGAATTAACTTTATAGTCTTTTTTAATAAATGGTGCAGGAAAATTTTATATTCATATGTAGAATAATGACATGATTTCCCTGCCTCTTCCATGCACAGTAGTCAGCAAAATGTGGATCATAGAACTAGGAAGTAGACCAGAAACTTTTCAACTGCTGAATAAATCATAGAGTCAACAATTCAACATATTGATTCAGGCACCAACTTCCTTAACAAGAGCACTAAAACTCAAGAAATCAAACTAGGAATCAATAAGTGAGGTGGCATCAAATTTAAAAATTTCTACACAGCAAAGGAAATGATTAAGGTCAGGAAGAGAGAACCTACAGAATGGGAGAAAAATCTTTGCCATCTGTTCCTTTAACAGTTTATTAATATCCAGAATGTGGAAAGAATGAAAAAAAACATTATCATCAAACAAACAAAAAGCCACAAATAACACAATCAATAAATTGGCAAAAGAATTACACAGACATTTCTCATAAAAAAAGATACAAATTGCCAAGAAATACATGAAAAAAAAATGTTCAACATTCCTAGCAATCAGGGAAATGCAAATCAAAACTATATTCAGATTTCATCTCAGTTAGAATGGCAAATCATCAAGAATACATATGATAATAAATGCTATCGAGGATATGGGGAAATGGTACACTAATACACTTTTTTTGGTGACACTGCAAATCAGTAGAGCCATTTTAGAAAGCATTGTGGAGATTCCTCAAAAGACTAGGAATGGAACTACCATATGACCCAGCTATCCCAGGCCTTGATATTTATCCTAAATAACTAAAATCAGCATACTATAATGATATAGTCACATTGATGTTTATGACCACACATTTCACAGTAACCCAATTAAGGAACAAATAGAGATACTAGTACCAGGTACCAAATTAATATATATATACCATGGAAGTTTTACTCAGAAATAAATAAGAATAAAATAACATCAAATTCTGGAAAAGGGTTGTAACATGATGCTAAGTGAAATAAGTCAGATGCATACAGTCAAGAGGTGAGTGTATTTTCTCTTATGCAGGAGTAAGTACAAAATAAGGGGGAAAAGCATTGTGGAATCCCATGAAAATAGAAGTCCTTACAAAAAGGCTCCTTTCTATTTACCCTAAAAAATTTTAAAACACCTCAAAAAGATATAGTTACTCTGTAAGTAATTTAACTACTAACCAGAAGAAAGCCTATCACTCTATAAAAAGAAAAAAAACTTCATATAATTAATCAGCATACTATTATCAAGGTCCGTTATCCAATTAAATGTTACTAGCTAAACATAAAAGTCAAATAATTTGACCTAGAACTGGAAAAACTTTATCAATAAAAACATTTAGGAACGACAAATGAGAGAATTAACTGACAAAGAACTTTAAAATGTTATCTTAAATATGTTCAAGTCCTCATTAGTGTTTTGGGGTTGTATAGCACACGTTTACCATTCTTTGGGGCCTATGAAGTGTACTGTTGCTCACATTCCTATAAAAAGCTCTCAAATGTGTTCTCAGTATCTCCTTTACTAGAAGGTTTTCTATATTTAAAGGGGGCCAAAATGTAAGTTCCATACATCAGGTTTCCAGATTTTTAGAAGGAGGGTCCAAATACTTATATCAGCTTTGGTCACACAAGCTATTTTAAGCAAATGCTATAGATGCTGTCAGTTTTCTATAATTCTCATTCATAGGAGCTGACTTGATTACCAGGTCTCACTTTTCTGAAAGTAAAGATCTACTTTAAAATTTTAACAGACGTGATTTCTTTTAGGCTGGAAATAAATGCTTTAACTTTCTACAATCTCTAAATAAAAGAAACAAAATACTTTGAGGATAATAATTTCTTCCATGTCACTATTTTGTTTATTAAAATTAAAATCACTGTTTTTAATCTTTATAAATTTTAAGTCAAAAAATGCTCTGCATATACATATATAATGATAAATAAATAAAAGTGATTTAGTCACCATTTCTTCTCCTAGTTACCTTTTTTTTGCATTAAATTGGAATTAACAATCAATAAGTTCATGAAATAAAACATCCTTAAATATACTAGCTACACCAGGAAGGCATATCAAAGCTCCTATATCTCATAAGTTGCGATGTATTTTTTCCCAATCTATACCATTGTGGAATCCATTATTCTGACTTCTGGCATCATGGATTATTTAATTCATCTACATACACACTGATTTATTTGTTCTGCTTGTGTAAATGATAACATAAAAATATATATGCTTAAGTTTCCAACCATCAATATGCTTTTGTTTATTTATCCTCTTTCATCTTTCATTTTTGTCTTTTATATTTTAAGCAAAAACCACAAACACACACACACACACACACACACACACACGTATAATTTTATAAACATACAAACCTTAGGGCCATGTGAATTCTAAGCAAGAAATTTACCACTGAGTGAAAACCTCATCCTCTTTAAGCCATATATTTAGATGAATACTTATTTACTAGTTATACCTTTCTGTTGTATTGGCCATCTATTATTTTGTTAGATTTAAAAAATATATACGGCTTAAAAATACCTCTGTTTAGAATAGAAGACACAGAGACAAACACACATAATTATTGTTATCTCAGACCAGACAAAGGCACCAAAAATATATTGGAGATATATTTTTTCTTGAATAGAAAAAATATTCTATTCAAGAAAAAAATGCTGGGAAAACAGGAAATTCATGTGTAGCAAAATGAAATTAAACCTCTAACTCTCACCCTGCACAAAAATAAACTCAAAGTGAATCCAAGATTTAGACACTAGAACAGAGACCCTGCGGGCCTAATAGAAGAAAAAAGCAGGCCCAAATCTTCATCATGTCAGCTTAGGAACTGACTTCCTTAACAAGATTCCTTAAAGCACAAGAAGTAAAACCAAGAATGAATAAATGGTATGGACTCAAACTAAAAAGCTTCTTCTCAGCAGGGAAAAAAATTAATAACATGAAGAGAGAGCCTACAGAATGGGAGAAAATCCTTACCACACATACATCAGATACAGCACTAATCTCCAAGATATATAAAGAACTAAAAAAATTTAATACCAAAAAAACCCCAAATAACCCAATCAATAAATGGGCCAAGGAACTGAACAGACACTTTACATAAGAAATACAATCAATTAACAAACATGAAAACATTTTCATCATCTCTAGCAATTAGAGAAATGCAAATCAAAACTACTCCAAGATTTCATCTCACACCAGTCAGAATGGCCATCATCAAGAATACAAGCAACAATATATGTTGATGAGAATGTGGAGAAAAAGGTATTCTCATACATTGCTGGCGGGACTGTAAATTGGTGCGACCAGTATGAAAAGCAGTATGGAGATTCCTCAGAAAACTTTTAATGGAAAAGTTTTGACCCAGCTATCCCACTCCTCTGTTTACATCCAAAGGACTTGAAATCGGCATACTACAGTTACAAAGCAACATCAATGTTTACAGCAGCTCAAACCTCAATAGTTAAACTATGCAACCAACCTATATGTCCTTCAACAGATGAATAGATAAAGAAAATGTAGTATATATACACAATGGAATATTAGTTAGTCTTAAAGAAGAATGTAATTATTGCATTTGCAAGTAAATGGATGAAGCTAAGCAAAATAAGCCAAATCCAAAAAAAAAAAAAAAAAAAGCCCTAACGTTTTTTAATAAGCAGATGCTTATCCATAATGGGAGGAATAGGAAAGAATAAAGAAACTTTGGATTGAGCAGAGGGGACTGAGGGTGGGAGGGAATGTGAGGGTGGGAAGGTCAGTGGAATTAAACGGACATTATTACCCTATATACATGTGTGACTACACTACTGATGGGACTCTACACCATGTACATCCAGAGGAATGAGAAGCTGTGCTCCATTTGTGTAGTTTGTCAAAACGGATTCTACTGTCATGTATAACTAATTAAAACAAATTTAAAAACTGTTTATTTTAGTTTTAGATACAATGGTGCAGGGTATTATTTGTTCCTTGTTTCTTTAAGGTGAGGTTATGTCATTCTTTTTGATATTTGACCTTGAACTTATAGACTCAAGAACTATAAGAAAACAAATTTCTGCTTTTTAAGTCATCTAGTGTTTTGTAATGTCTTTGGTAGTCCTAAAATACTAATATAAGACTTTAAACTCACATGTCATTAGAGATCAAAATGGAATTCTATAATAATAAAAAATGTTAAATTAATCCAAAATATGTAACAATGATAAAAAAATATGCACCAAATAACAGAGCACATGAAGCAAGAACTGACAGAAACAAATAGGGAAATAGACAATTTAATAATAGTAGTTGGAGACATCAGTACTCCACTTCAACAATGTATACAAAAATTAGAATGATCAACAGTGTAATAAAAGACTTGAAAAACACTATAAACTAGTTAGGCCCAACAAGCATCTATAAAACACTTTACTGCACAACAGAATACACATTCCTTTCAAGCATACATGAACCTTCTCTAAGGTAGACTATGTATGAGGTGACAAACTTCAATAAACTTCAGACCACAGAAACAATGAAAAGCATGTTCTCTGACCCCAGTGTGTTCAATTAGATATCAACTTCAGCAAAAGATTGCAAGACCTTATACATATGTTGAAATGAGGCCACTCACTTCTAAATAAACAAAGAATCAAAGAAATCAAGAGAAAAACAGATCATACTTTGAGATGGGCAAAAATGAAGACTCAGCATATCTAAACTTATAGGTTCCAGCTAAGTAGTGATTACAAGAATATTTATGATTATCAATTCCTATGTCAGAAAATGAAAAAAAAAACGTCAAATCAAAGCACTGAAAAAGAACAAATTATACCTAAAGCAAAAAAAGCCAAAGAAAAAGATAAAGATTAGATAAAATAAATGCTTTGTGAAATAAGGAAGAAATAAACAACATTACCCAATATTTCTTCTTTGAACAGATAAGCAAAATTGACAATATATATTAGCTAGATTAAGCTATATAACAAAAGGAGACTCAAATTGTGAGAATTAATAATGAGAAAACTTTAGTAACCTCCCAGAAATAAAAGGGAATATGGAGCCTCTATGTAACTGCTAATTCCAATTCTAGTTACATTTCTAACACAAATGAAAACACATTCCTACAAAAACTTGTAGTAAAATGATTATAACAGCATTATCCATAGCAGCCCAAAGGTGAAATTAACTAAATTGTCTGGTTACTGATAAATGAATAAAACTAATGTAGTATTTTATTTAAAGGAATGGTCTTCAGCTGTATAAAAGTAGCAAAACAGTGTGATACACGCTAAACACGTGTGAACCTAGAAGAATTAGGCTACCTGGAAGAAGCCAGTAATTAAGGACCACATGTAGTATGAATCCATTCATATGAAGCATTCAGAAAAGGGAAATCTCTATATAGAGAAAGCTTAAAGGCTTCCTGTGGTTGTATGGACTTAGGAGAGTGAGAGCTAAAGTGTACAAGGATTCTGATTAGATGGACGTGTTCTAAATATGACTGCAGTGAAGGTTCACTTCTCTCTGAATTCACTAAAAGCCATTAGATGGCACACATTAAATAAGTTAATACTATGGCATATGAACTGTGTTTTCATAAAGCTGTCAATATTCTCCATTTGGTTCTTTTATAGCTTTCCTGGGAGTTTTAATTATGCTGATTATTCTTATTTATTTAAAGTCTATTTTTAATATTTCCAATTTATTTTTATTATAGTCAACATTTTCTGTGGCAATTAGGTGTTCACTTTTATCTTTCCTTCCTTCCCTCTTTTCTCTCCCCTCTTTTCTTTCTTCTTTCTTTCCTTTCCTTCTTTCTGTCCTTCTTTCGTCCTTGTCTTCTTCTTTCCCTTCTTCATGAAATTCCCCCAGGTCAAGTTATTTCTCCATGTATTTTTGTGTTTACATTTTAGTATATTTTTACAGAAACTTTATGAACATGTCTACTGGGGGAGGGTTTAATCCTCCACATTAGATTGTTTGCTTCTACCAGATGTTGGAGAGGCATCCTGGGGATATGAAGAGCCCAGGTCAAATAAAATACCACAATATGTTCAAATGGTAATCAAGGAAATGCTGTTTAAAAGCAAAACCCTAAGTTACCGGTTCTAACCCAGAAGATAGACAATTTTGTTTGTTTCTCTAAGTTGGAAACAGCATTGGGAGTGGTGTGGAGGATGGTGTAAATCAAGGCTCATTAGCAGGAGTATAAATATTTACAAACACATATGTCAATATGCAGAATGAGAAATCCACTTTGGGAAGTCTACTCTTGAGAATATTCAATGCACATGAATAATTTTTATAGTACAGAAAATACAGAAAAAAAAAAAAAAAACATTAACTTCCTGAAATTAGGGAACTGGGAAAATATACTGATTTTTACACATTGGATGGAAACACTACAAAGCACTTACTGAATAGATCATATATAAATAAATCAACAGATAAATCACCAAAGGATGATGCTGAAGAAAAATAAACATCTGCAAAAGAATATGTATAGTATGATACTATTTTCATTATTTTAAGGGATATGTGTATGCATACCTATTTACAACATCATTAAGTTTAAATCATTGATAGCATTCATGGGTGTCCAGTTCCACCAGAGAAAGAAATTGAAGGTGTCAGCCTTATCAGACTATGGAAAGAGAGAGAGTAAATAATACACAAGTGATATATATATATATATATATATATATATATATATATATATATATATAATATTTACATATAATATTATATTTAATATATATTATATATATGTACCTGGAAAATACAATATCAGGCAATAGAGAGATAAGACTCTGTTTTGTTATTTTCTGTATTTTTTCATATGTTCCAATTTTTCCCTTAAAACTGAGAGGAAAGTGTTTTCAGATAGAAAGCTATATGAAAAAATTAATTTGGAACCTAATAATTGCCTTTAAAATGTAAGTCTGGCTTTTAAAAAAAAAATCCCGAGATCTTAATAGAATACAAATTGCCTTCAAATAGGGTTTCTGCACATTTTAGCAATTAGAGAAAAAAGAATATCTTTGAATAATTTAAATATGGAACACACAGTCATTTAAGGCAAAAGTAAGTTATTTCAGACTTGATTTATCCTTTCAAAAATTTGTCCAAAATTCTGGTTTTCATCTTGGGTTTTTAATAGCTTATAAAAAGTTAATCATTAAGTCCTAAAATTCTGCAAATATTTCAACAAAATTGACATAGATGCATTAAATTATGTTGGAAATCATAACCTAGAGCTCATATGTATTATATTAATAAATATTATATATAATATTAATAAATATTATTATGCACTAATATATCATAATTATTATGTAATACAACTATGTAGTATATACTATATGTTTTTAATGGGTATGTTTCTGCATCTGGGACAATGGGGGAAAATGTAATTTAATGAAGAGAAAAGTTTTCCTATATATTATGCAATTAAATTTGAGGTGTTTTAATTTTAAATGGTATAATATGAGCATCTACTAAAATATTCAGCCTACTACTATTGGATTAAAATAAAGTAGTAATAATGTGGATGATTGATACTTGCTCTAGTGCTTTGATCACTTTTTATCCTGCTATTGATGACTTATTAATAATTAGATCTACACATTATGGCTAGATATATAGGTCTCTATTCAAAAAGTGTGGTCATTCTTTCTCATAATATAAATCTTTGCCAAATTCATTTGTAACTCAGAAGTTAAGTGAATATGATGAATGGCATGGTGTTATGTTAAATAAATGTGAGAAAAGATAAAATCTCTCATTAAGTGCAAAAATGTGTGGAAGACTTGTTTTATACACATGAAAAGAAAGATATGACTATATTTGAAAGATGAGCTGAAACTCAAGATTGTCAGAGTGGAGTAAATATTTGCAACACTCAAAAACTGGAATCTAGATCATACATAAAGAACACAATTATCTGGCTAATAAAAAGTCATAAAAATAAAAAGGGAACCCAAAAGAAAAACATGGAAAAAAATCCAAATTGGAAAAATATCAATTGCATGTTCAATAAATATTCATGATGTTTACACACCTAGGGAAATGCCATTTGATAATAATAGGAATGGCCATGTACTATGTTTCCAAGACATGAGATGGAAAGATGAGTCTCACATGTTAGAAGCATAGCATGTGCCATCCCTATTGGAATGAAATGACCAAATATGGTGTCAAAGACTAACTCTCTTTGACACACACTCCTAGTCAAGCCCCTTTAAGCCCTCTTCTCCACTAGATTTCATCCTTGATCATTAAAAACTACAGAATTTCAGTAGGAAATGAGGAGTAAGACAGACTCCCCAGAGTAGATATATACCTTCCCCCACCACCCCCTTTAGAGGCGAACACAAGCATAGCTTCTACCACTAACATTAGCAGGATAAAGACTGCAATCTCTATATACTCCCACTTTGGAAGGCTTAACACTGCCAAAAGACTTTCTGCTTGTTCCAGGAAACACCTGAGGTTTGGACACTCTCTTCCAGTCTAACTTTGATAGGTGCCAGTCAAAAAACCCAGTTGAGTTTCCCATGGACCAATAAACATTCTCATTTTCATAGATGTCTCACTTTTTTCTTTTAAATTTTTAACTCATTTGTTTATTTTTTATTTTTAGTTATACATGATGGTAGAATTCGTTTTGACATAATTATACAAGAATGGAATACATTTTATTCTAATTAGGATCCCACTCCTACGGATGTACATGAAGGTGGGATTCACTGTAATGTATTCATATATATAAATAGGAAAATTATGTCAGATCCATTGAACTCCTGCCTTTCCTTTCCTTATCCCTGCTTCCTTCCATTCTCTTCCTTTGTCTAATGTACTGAATATCTAGTCTCCCCTCTCTGTCATTATTGTGGTTTGGCTTCCACATATGAAAGAAAACACTCGACCTTTAGCTCTTTGGGTCTCACTTATTCACTTAGCATGATAGCCTCCAGATCCATCTATTTATTTATTTGAAAATACCCTAACTTTATTCTTAATACAGTCTCATTCTTGTGGTTGTACATGATGTGGAGTTTCACTTGTGATGTATTCATACAAGAACATAGGAAAGTTATGTCTAGTTCATGCTACTGTCTTTCCTATTCCTAACTCACCTCCATTCCCTTCATTCTCCTTCATCTAGTATCTTCCCCTCCTCTCCCACTTGTGTGTGTTAGCATCCACATGTCAAAGAGAATATTCAACCTTTGATATTTTGGGGGACTGGCTTATCTCACTTACCATGATACTCTGTAAAGTCATAATGTCACTTTTTTACAGCTGAGTAATATTCCATTGTGTGTGTATATATATATATATATATATATATATATATATATATATATATCACATTTTTCTTAATATTACATATAATATTAATTTTCTTCATAATTGCCATTCTGACTGGAGTGAGATGAAATTTCATTGTAGTTTTCATTTGCATTTCTATTCTAGAAAATATTTGAATTTCTCAAATTGCTAAAGATGTTGGCCATTTTTTAATATATTTGCAGATTTTTCATGTTTTCTTTTGAGAAGTATTTGTTCGATTCCTTTTGCCCATTTATTGACTGAGTTATTTAATTTTTTTGGCATTAGCTTTTTTGACTTATTTATACATTTTGAAAATCAATGCTCTATCCGAGGTGTAGGTGGCAAATATTTTCTCTCATTCTGTGGGCTCTCCCTTCACATTCTGATTGTTTCTTTTTCTGGGAAGAACTGTTTTAGTTTAAAGCCATAGCTTTCCACTTCTAAGATTCTGCTTTATGCATTCACAGATCCCCCTTCACTATACCCTCAGTTAAATCACCCAGTCACCTCTTCACATGTCAAAGTTGAGTTCAGTAAAACCAGGAGACAGTTCACAGAAGACCCTCTTCTCTATTGCAGGACTATTACTCATTAAAAGCTGCCTGTACCACTTTAATAAACGGCCAGTTTGGGAAATCTATGACAATGGTGAAGAAATTTTTCTTTTCTTTTTGTCTTTATTTTCAAACTTGACATTTCCAATCTTTTGAACATGGGCAGAATTCCAACCTCTTGGGAGTGGGCAGATTCCTAAGGGAGCACCATCCATATTAGATCTACCAGGGTAACAGTCACAGACAAACATGGCATTGAGGAGGAAGAAAATAGTCTAGGTCTTGCATAATGTCCTCTAGTAATGATGCCCTAGTGTTCTTAGGCTGGCTACTCTAGACTAACTGTTATATAATATAATAAAAAAATAAATCTTTAATTGATCAAGTAACAATAGCTTGGTTTCTCTACCTAAAATGAAACAATGTTTCACCTAATACACTTTGTTCCAGTCATGACATCTCAACAAAAATCTCTATAGAAAATGCAGGAATTGAACTAAATTACCCTTAAAATTTTCCTCCAAACTTGACATTGTAATAATCATACAAATATTCTGATGCTAAACACTTTTGTATCTTTTAAGGCATTGGTGACATTATAATGGTGATAAAAACCCTTACGAACATGGGCATGTGTTTCAGAAGCTTGCCAAGTTCTTCGCAGTCTTAAAATACAAACCATTTGATCTGCTGAGATCGACCTGTAATGTAAGAGCCATTAGGAAAATAAATATGCATTTAACTTAATCATTCTGTATTTATCATCCTTGTTACCTCATGACTTAATTAGCTTCTATTGAGTGTGATGATCTGCTAGAAATCACACCATTAGTTCTGCATCTGCTGCACCTGCTGCTGCTGACCTCAGGGCATTTATACCTAGACAGATGCTCAAGCACAGATAGCAAGGGGTGCTTCCAATGGCTCCTATGTGTAGTCAAAGAAAACTAAGGGTAGTGTATAATTTTCTAATTGTTAACTAATTTGCGTTTGTACTTATTTTATCCTAGCAGCTTCTTTCTTTTTTCATTGCCAAAGTATTTATTTCCACCCTGATGCCCTACAGAACAGTTTTGTAATGTTTGGAGAATATTCCTAAAATAGATTGAGATTCAGCAAAAAATAAGAAACAGAGACGTCCTCTTCTTATCAAAATGATCGAGAGGAAGAAATACAGTGG
Source organism: Marmota flaviventris (assembly GCF_047511675.1). Lineage (NCBI taxonomy): Eukaryota > Metazoa > Chordata > Mammalia > Rodentia > Sciuridae > Marmota > Marmota flaviventris. The sequence continues at coordinate 100,783,059 of NC_092508.1, read as the reverse complement.
GCATGGAACTTCAGTTCCACTTTAAAGATAAGTGTACCTCCAAAAACCATATTTGGACTGCTTGTAATCTTGACAATTTGACGGAACACTTCCAGATAGTGAATTCAAAATATAGTAGCGTTAATCCTTAAAACATACAAGAAATGTAAAGAAAATTTTAATGTGTCCATGATTGATTTTTCAAAGTAGTAATTTTCTTAGAATATGAAAATCAGACCATCTCAAGTTCTGACTGATTGAAACTGATTGGGCTATGTAGGATCTTGATGGCTTGAGCACAGAAGTACTTCCTGCCAAATCGGAGTAAGGGCTCAGTGGAAACAGGAGGGCTGAGAGAGAGAGAGAGAGAGAGAGAGAGAGAGAGAGAGAGAGAGAGAGAACGGGGATCTTAAACTATGGAATACATAGCCAGGACTGGAAAGCATAAGAACTTGAACCTTGATCTATCAAATTCTAAAGTTCACAATCTTCCATTGATTTGTTATCAAAGTAAGTGCAACAGCAAAGTTACATAGTAAAGTTGGTTTAGAAATATGAGATAAATTTTAATTTCTTTCCAAAGAAGAGACACAATTAAGAAAAGAAAATTTAATTTCAAGCTTGAAATACGAAGGGAGAAAAAGTGGGGTGAAAGAATATGAAGTACCTGAGCACACAAAAGGAAGAATGGGCAGAGCCACACAGCACTCCCAACCTTCAAACTCTTTGGCCAAGAATTTTTTTCTATAACAAAAGCATTTTTTTTTTCTATAACAAAGCATTCCTGAGGAAATACTGGAGCAAAGTTTGCTTCATCCCCAAATCCAACTCCCTCAAGCTCCGCATTTTTCCCAGGTATTCTTTAATATAAACCATCTCTACATGATATATTATTCCATGGTTAACCTGTTTAAAAAGAAGTGCAGACTCCATCCCATTTTATAAACTTCCAGTGAAATTACAAATATTAGCCTCTGAGCCAAAGAATGGAAAAGAAACCTGTATGCTTTATTCAACTTACTGTCTTTCAAAACTACTTGATCAAGGGACATTTTATTCATTAAAATGGCTTTTGGTGTCTAACAGAAACAGGGAATAATTGAACACGGAAACACTGCATTTGCTTATTTTCCTATTGCTATTTCTAGGTCACTATGGGAGGAGTTAATTCTACATAATAATTTTAATCAGAATCCAACTGAGTAATATGTTATTTATTAAGGGGATATTTCAGAAAACATGATTATGATGCAAATGACATCATAAGTTAAAATAGTAATTCTCAATCAAAGAAGAAAGAAAAGCTGAGAATTGGAGATAATGAAATGTGATGGCTAAAAGCCAGTCTATTTTAATTGAGATTTATAAAAACAACTAGCATTTCAGATTTAGCATATGCTGTAAAATGTATTTGCCTTGAGTGAGATAAGTAGAATTGTTTGTATGGTAATATAATTTTCTGACAGTTCAGATTGGTTAGAGTAATTTATACTTCCCTTTCATGTCTATTTGTATAGCTGAAATTTTCACTACTGGTAGATTACACTTTTGCTGCCTTTGAAAATGTAAACCACTAGTCATAGTTGGTCTTAAGCCATTAGACTGTTCTTAGTCAACTCTGATACCAACACAAATTGTATACAAACAATTTTGGCTAATTAACACTATTTCTTTCATATACAGATATGTTTTAGAAGACTTCCAGTAACATAAGACTCTGAACATGCTAAAAAATGAAAGCAACCCATTTAATAACAGGGCATTTCTTTAAAAATTCAGAAATTTTTTATCACCTTTTAGTGGCTTGGGGGTTATCCTAATAAATAAGCAGAATTAAGATTACATTACATGGGTGTAACATTAAAGAATAAAAATTCTGCTTGAGGGAGGTGGGCTTGGGCAGCCCTTGTGGGAAAATTTCAGCAATGGCAGGGTGAGAGGAGGAGACACAACTTTAGGTGGATATGGAGAGAAAGCAGGAGTTCAAGGTCTAGGGCAGGAGGAAGGTGTCAGCAACAAGGGGATTCCAGGAGGATGAGAGAGTGGAATTTCCTTCGGAGTATAGAAGGTGCCTCCAAATCCCCTCTCCCCACCCCCCACCCCCGCCAGTGAATGCCCGGTTTTATCCTTGCAGTAGGCACTAGAGCTCGCCTTCAGAAAACAAAGAGGATTGGGTCCATCCTCAGTTTCAGGGAGCAGAGCCTGTGCTGTGGAGGGATTTCTTCTTTAACCATTGTGGTGCAGAACCTCATCTTCAGATACTTGCAAAACAGATTCCAGATTCAGGTGTGGCTCTATGAGCAAGTGAATATGCGAATAGAAGGCTTTATTATTGGTTTCTATGACTACGTGAACTTTGTATTAGATGATGCAGAAGAGATCCATTCTAAAACAAAGTCAAGAAAACAGCCGGGTTTTATCATGCTAAAAGGAGATAATATTACTCTGGTACAAAGTGTCTCCAATTAGAAATGATCAATGAAGTGAGAAATTACAGAGAAAGCTACATTTTTTTTTTCCTTAATTTAGGTGTCCTTTGCTGAGAATATAGTTCTAAAACATTTGTTCACATTGTTTTTATGACCCTTCTGTTATAACCAGATGGAAATAAATGTTGTGGGGCTCTTTTTACTTAAAAAAAAAAAGAAAGAAAATTTTACATTGTTTCTTTCTAAAAAATGTGGGGTTGGGAGGGGGAGCAACTCTAGATAGGGCAAAGGGGTTGGAGGGGAAAGGAAGGTGGAAGGAGATAGGGAAGATGGTAGAATGAGATGGACATCATTACCCTAAGTACATGTATGAAGGCACAAATGGTGTGACTCTACTTTGTGTACAACCAGAGATGTGAAAAAATGTGTTCTGTATGTATAATATGAATTGTAGTGCATTCTGCTCTCATATATAACAAATTAGAATAAAAATAATTTAAAAAATTCTGCTTGACAGAATACAAGCTAGTCATCCAGAAGAATAGTTTTGTCGTTGTTGTTGTTGTTGTTTTTGTTTTTACCATGTCTCTTAAATACATGCGCTGACTGAAACTTAGTCTTTTTAACCATAACTTGCTCTTATTGGGAAAATTTCCTATTCATGCGGGTTTATAATTAGCACAAAGTGTCTCCATCATCATTTGATGCACAAATAATCATACCTTTTTGCAAATTTTTAATGAGAAGAGCAGACATATAATTCACTGATTACACACATGAAAATTAATAATACTGATAATAATAGATCTTCATAAAATATCGTAATTTATTTGAGAAGACTTTAACACAGGTAGTTCTAGATTAACACTAGGTTCAAAAATAAACGTTTCTCTCTAGTTTTTAAATAATTATTATTAGGAGCTTGTTGTATATTACTTAATATATAGTCAATGAAAACGTTTGTACATCGTTTTGTAGATATTTACTAAGTGCCTAAAATGTGCAGATCATTGAATAGAAAAAAACAAAGAGACTGATAGGAGGTATAAAATTGTGGTGATGTGTGTACAAAGAAAGAAATTGAACAACAATAGAAGAAACTGAAATATACAAAATATTGCCAAAGAGAATAATTTGAGGGAAGGGAATATCATACTGGAAAGGGAATATAATAGTACAGACAAACTTACACTTGGTCTACATTATTAATTAAAATTATTTATTAATTAAAAATTAGTAAATTTTTATTCTAAGAACATTACACATGGTAACACATTCTTTCTACAATACCATAAGTATACCCAAATTTTCACTTCTATACTAGAAAACTGAGCCATAATTTAGAAGTTAATTAACTTACTTCTGGTAATTGGTCCAGGTGCAAGCCCCAAGAGATATGCTTCAGAGCATCTACAACAGAATAACTTATACTGTATTTGGAATTTAATGGAGGAGGATATTCTCTGAAAATAATGGATACCTGGCTTTCAGAGGCTTCATAAAAGGCATTTATTTATATTAGTGAATTTACAAACTTCTAGGAACTTCTAGAAACTTAAGAGAAATCTTTTTCCAATCAGCCCAACAAAAATGGATCTGCTTTCCAAGGATATCTCACATTCCTTTAGGTAATAATTGAAGATACATAAACCCCAAATGACAACCATTTATATGAGACAATATGTCAAAAGATGTGAAACATAAACCAGCAATATCTTCCCACATGTGGATCTATACTGGGAGATGGATTGTAGTTGTTAGAATGGTGAGCTCAGACTGAGATTAGTTGGTTAATGACATCAGAACAGGATGTCCAGATGATATATTCATAATAAAAGGATTCATGACTATGTGGAAGAGTATGTTCTCTGTCTGTACCAGATCAACATGAGGTGTCTTACTGAATACAGCACCCCTAGATGTATGCATGGATAGCTGAGGGTAATAAATCATATTTTCAAAAAAAAATCTAGAAAAGAAGAAAAGTTAAAATTAAAAAATGAATTATCCATAATCATAAAATCCCAAGAGTATTAATTTTCACAATGTATATTCTGTTTTTTTTTTTAAATAGGAACTCAGAGTAAATATTTAGTCAGGTTAATAAAATCATCTTCAACATTCTCATTTTGTAAAATGTCCTGGCTTTAGGTTGTGATAATGTTATTATTCAGTTATGTGTTTTCTTATTTAGGAACATTTATATTGTATTTACTTTTTCCTTACTATAAATTATGCTGTAATAAGTAATACTCTATCAATATTCATTCAAATTTCTGAATTTTTCTTGGGTTGTGAGCTTATATATAGAATCAACGGAAAATATGTGAATATGTGAAAAACTTTCTTATGGTTTGCCATTTCTACATACACACATCTATGACCAATAATACCATCCAGGCACGTACACACACACACACACACACACACACACACACACTTACAAGGAAATTAAATGAAGTAAATATTTCATTTTTCCTTTATTCAAGTTCCAGTAAGGTAGATAATTGCATTCTTACATTTGCATTCGACATTTTTCAATTCTTTTCCTTGAAATTTATTTTCAAATACATTATTGAAATAAATTTATGAACTTTCTACATTAATAATTATCTTTTTTGAGACATGTATTTTCCCATATTTACTCTAATTTATGGTTTACATTTTATTTTGTTCTATGGTACAGATTAATATGCTCCCCACAAAACCTCATAATCCAGCTAAGAAGATTAATATTTTATATTGGTAAAATTTCAAAAAGCTAGATTGAGCTTCACTCACAAAAGACTTAAACTGTGATGCAGACATTAGAGGAAACAGGATGATGAAGAGGGAAGTCAACATAGCTCCAACCTTCCTGCAGTGCATCAGAAATTTTATTTTTAATATTTAGCATACATTTATTGATGGGCAACTGTGGCTTAAGGTGATTGGGCACTGGAATTCTGAATAGGAATGGACTAAGGATACCAATAATAACTCAGTTCTTTGGGAATCTGTGGATTCCTTGAGAAGACAACATGTTTTAAACAATAAAAGGAAATATACATGGATTGGATATGACAGATGATATTCTGGTTAAATGGGTTCTCAGTAAGGCAAGACTCTGATGCAGTGAAAGGAGAAATAAAAGTAATTACAATTTAATAAATAATGTAAAGCTAAGTATGGTGGCAGACATAAAGGGTGATCTGGGTTTGAAAAATAAGAGCTCTTTCAGAAAAGAATAGAGAATAAAATGCACATGGCACTAGGTGTAGAAAAAAGGCTTAATTTTTATAAGGACCTTAAATATCAGAATCAAAGTTTTAGACTTCATCCTATAGACACTTGACATCAAATATTTTTAATAATATTAGATTTAGAAACTGAGATAATTCCCTATCAATAAATCACATTGTTAATTTTCCGTGAAATATATTTTAAATAATGGATCATTTATGCCTTAGATATTTAACTACTGTGCAATTCTGCTTTTATTATGTCTATTTATAGACAGAAACAGTTACCTTCCAACAAAATAATAAATGAAATGTATAAACAAAAATGTAGTTTAGTAGAGTGGAAGGTTCATGGGCTTTCAGAACAATATCTATATTAAGTCCTTGATCTATTAGCAATTATGTTTTTGATACTTAGAAAATTATTAGTCTTTAATATTCTCAAATTTTTATAATAATGCCAAGTATTGAGATTGTTTAGAAAACAAAATAGAAAATATAATAAATGTAATATCATATGAAGTATTAGCAGCAACGCATGTCTCTTTTTTCTAAGCAAGGCAACTTTCAAAAACAGCCACTGAATCAATTACTGTGAGTCAATCATTTTCAATTTGTATTTTTGTCTCATGAAGTTGATCTAATTAACTAATAGATTCCATTGGATCATTAATTATAATGTAACAAATCATAAGATTCAATTATAAATTCATTTTTAGTATGAAAAAGGCAATTTTTATTTTGGAAATAGTCTCATGGAATTGTTTAAAATGAAAAAAAAAACCCTGTTAATTTCATAAACATCCTTTCATTTACATGTTTTACCAAAGAACAGTTTGATATTGATATTTTAAATTTCTAAGCATAGAAATGCAACTTATAGGTTGTATATCCACATGTATATAATTGTTTTCATTTTTAACACATCACATCAGCATAGAAAAATAAAAATAAAAATAAAAAGCTTAATTTTTACTTAATCATGTAAAGTAAAAATTAAAAATAATATACTTTTTCTTTTAAAAACTCTCATTTAACTTTGGAGTTTAGCAGAAGAAATGAACGTTATAGCTCCTTTCTGCTTCTACTTTCTGGTTGGGCATCCATCTTTGGGGTTAAATCACTTCATCCCATGGTGACAATAATTGTTCGATACGTATACAAACGAACTTCCCAGAAGGATGCTGGGTGAGAACCGAGCCTGACTACACCAGGCTTCCAAATTGCTAGACTGCAAAGCTTGTGTTGGAATCCAATTTTCCTGCAATATTGAAGAATCATGGTTGTAGAACGATACAAAAGACAGAGAAGATCATAGCTAATGGATGAACAAATAGGGAGAACTGGAGATGCAATATGGTTTTTGCTCCAGCAATTCACAAATACATGTCCACCCCTGGACCTCCAAAGAATTCACCCTAAAACATGAAACTACCACAAGGGCTACATAAACACGTACTTAATATTTTAACATTATGTGTTCTTTAAACTCTCTATTCATACCAATATATATATATATATATATATATATATATATATATATATATATATACACACACACACATATATACATATTTATAAATTATAATTACCTAGTATATGATTTTGGGGATGTGATTTTTAAAGAGGATATCTAAATTTCCAGGAATGCTTTCAATGAAGATTTAGTGTCAATCATTGTTTTCAAACATTGCTCTAGGCAGCAGGTTAAAGTTTTTAAGACAGGAAGTAGGTTTTGATAAGTGTGTATAAGATTTGGATTAAGATTTTTTTCCTTTAAAAATTAGGAGATAACAAATCTGGTTATTTTTTCCAGTCAACTTTGTGGCAATATCGCACAAATTTTTACTACTATACAGAATACCCAGTTAAAGAAAATGGGAACAAAAGATAGTGGAACAAATATTATATGTACATGTTCTCTCTCTTCATAGAACTATGGATTATTCTATTTAGATAGGTAATTAATTAATTTAAATAGAAAGAGAGGCTGAGCAATATTCCATTGTGTATATATTACTCAGCCATAAAAAAGAATGACTTTTTGACTTTTGCTGGTAAATGGATGGATCTGGAGACTATTAGGCTAAATGAAATAAGCCAATCCTAAAAAAACAAAAGTCAAATGTTCTCTCTGATATGTGAATGCTAATACACAGCAAGGGGGCATGGAGAAGAAGAACAAAAGTTAAGTGGATTAGACAATGGGAATTAAGGGATTAGGAATAAGAAAGATAGTGGAGTGAATCTGACTTTTCTCTATGAATACACCACAGTGAATTACCACATCATGTACAACCACAAAACTCTGATTCTAATTAGAAAAAGATGTTCTCTGTTTGTATGAATATGTAGAAATATACTCTACTATCATATATAACCAAAAAGAATAAATAAAAATGAATAAAAAGAAGCAACAAATAAATAGGAAGACAGTGATATACCAATCTATTTATCTATATAGTATTATCTTGTTTGTGTGAAATTATCTCATTTAATTTTAATAAGAAACTATAAAGAAGGCATTATCATTTTACTTTCCTATGTGGGGAAGCTACATATTAAAGATATTGCATTTTATCTATCTCGTTCAGTTGGTGTCAGCACTGAAATTTTATTTAATATTTCTATGACACCAAGTGTACAGTCATTTTTGTGGTCTAATATGTTGCACTAAAGTGAAATTCTCAAAACTGGCTGTTCAACTTTTCTAAAATCCAATTTGAATTTTGAAGTCTAGGTGAAATATCTGGAACCAGTGATCATATTGTGTTTCTGATCTTCTTCTCTTACCTAGATGAAAATACAAACCAACTTGACATAAATTTGTGGTAGTTTCCCATGGTTGCTGGATGAAGATTAACGTAAAATACTGCTGGATCTCTCTCTTTCTAGTGTCATTTTCATTATGTCTGCCTTAGCACACTAAAATGCAGCTATAATCAGTTTGTCTCCTTTTTCTCACACTTGTAGAACTCATTTCCCATCTACAGAAAGTGGCACCATATCTATTTGCCTGGAACACTCTCATCTTTTTACCACCCTAACCCTTGTCTTACCACTCCCCCTCATCTCAAACATTATGTGTGCCAAATATTTTTTTCTGAATCCCTGAGACCAGGTTATGGATCCTCTAAGCAAGTTTCTATAACACGTTCAACTTTGAAAAGAACTTGCTACACTGCATAGTGACTGCTTATTTAATTTTTGTATGTCTGCTTAATCCTTGATTGCACAATGATAAAAAAAAAAAAACTGTGCCAATCTTCTTCAAGATTCATCTCAAGAACTGAATCTGATATCCAGTTTCAATAAATACTTACTGAATAAATGACCTTTTAAACTGCTATCACCAAATAATTTCTTTCAGATAAGGGTCATCTCTGCTCAAAGTTTCTAAATTAAAAAAGGAAATAGCAATGAATTCCACTTCTATTATGAATGATCTTAATAGAAGACTTTTAGACAATTTAAACTAGAAGATTTTATAAACCTATAGTTTGAATTCTTTTGTCACATTAAATATACTATTCGAAATGACTGCCACTTGCTTAGTTCTCTGTATATAATACACATGCTAGAATATTGTGTTGAATGTATATGAAATAGATTTTAACACTACAGCATAAATCTGTAAGATTTAGATGGTGAAGTATCAATTTAAATTAGAATAAAATAAATAGATGTGTAACTCTGTTCTTATTCTTTTTTGTAATATGTAAAAATTGAAATTCATTGACCTAAGTGCAAAAAGTCAACTATGAAAAAAAAAGATGTAAGTTTGTAATGTAAATTAGACAGAAAATATTTAAAGTATCGTTTTCTCCCATTTAACTAAGTGTGGCTCTTGTGTTAGTGATTGAAAACTTAGAGCATAAGTTGGCCTGTTCAGGATCATTTTTTTGAAACCTCATTAAGAAGAGTCAATTCTAAAATGTGTGTGTTTTTTAAAAGATAAAATTATTTCTCTTTGAGGTCAACATATTTAGGAGGCAAGTGAATTGATGTCAAATTTCCAATGAGCATGTGGATTTTTCCTAATTAACAGGATTCACAAGGAGCAAAAAAAAAAAAAAAACCTAAAAAATTTTAAAAGTCAGATAATGTAGTCTACCATTAATCAACTAATTTCAATACAAGTAGCTGAGTCATTGATTCTTGTTATGTGTTGTACTGGTCTCCAACATTGATGAACTATAGTGAACTGAACTTCTAATTTATAGCATCCACTCTAGAATTCATGACTTTCAGCTCTACTGGAGAAAGCCTACTTGTCCAATTGAAGGATCTATTTTTAGTTTGTGAAATATATTAATGTTCTTGCTATCACTCTGTAATACACAAATACATAAATCAAGCCAGTGCACAAGTACATTTAGGAGAAAAATGTTATATTATTTTTTTCTTCTTAAAAACACATATTTTTTAAACATTTTTTGTAGCTGTAGATGGACACAATGCCTTAATTTCTTTATTTTTATGTAGCGCTAAGGATTGAACTCAGTGCCTCACACATGCTAGGCAAGCACTCTGCCACTGAGCTATAGCCCCAGCTCAAGAACATTTATTTTAAAATCATCTTCTAATGACAAAGGTATATAGTCAGGCAGAATAATATTACAACAATGATTTAAAATATGCTTGTTCACTGGAAGCATTTACTGATTTTTAGTACCTGTACCAATTTTCAAACCTCAAATACTCATAATCTATAGAATAGGTCAAAAAATAATAGTAACTTTCAGGGATTATAGTGAGAATTGAATGAGGTAAGCAGATAAAAATGTATCACAATGATTTGCATATAGTAAACTCCCTGTACATGCTACTTATTAAATATAATTAAGATTAAATGTTAATATGGCGATTATCAGTATTAACATTGTCCCTTTTTGGAGGGGCTGGTAATTGGGGACTGAAATCTGGATGCTAATCACGAGTTTTAGCATTAAGTTATATCTCTAGGTCAGCAACATTCCTCTCTTGCAACAGTTGACCATTTAGCAATTTAATCCTTATTTTTCTTGAAACTAAGCAATTAATAATACTGCTTATTAAATGAGTGAAAAATACAGCTCAATCCCTCAGAATTCCATGATTTCTTTCACTGCACAAGGGCAAGGTTAATTCAAATGTTAACTCCTTTTATTAAGTTTCATTTATAACTATATCCCCCTAGCTTAGCAATAGGTGATTTTATTCAATAGTTATATAACTCAATTTTCTCCTACATCTATTGCTTATTAATTTAATCTTCTATTACATAATAAATTCATAAACTTCTTGTCACATTTGTTATTTACTAATGAAATACTTCATAGCCATTGTTGTCTGGGGTAGAGGTTGTGACAAGATCCTTCTCTTAGAAGATTTAGCATACTTAGATGTTAAGAAAAAAAAAAGGAAAAGAATATAGAGAACAGAAAATGATACTGATAAGAGAGGATGGATATATGCAGTTAAAATTTTTAGAATTTTTTGAAAGACAGATTCTCCAACTACTAGAACATAAAACTCATCTGGTTTATTTCTTAAAATAGTAATAACCATTATCTTAGTCCGTTTGGGTTACTACAGCACAAAACCAATGACTAGGTGGTTTAAACAGCAAATGTTTATTCATTGTGCTTCTGGAGGTTGGATGTTGAAGATCAAGCTGCAGGATGAGTTGGTCTCTGATGCCAAGTTTTGCACTCTCCTTATATTGTTATGTGATGGAAAACATGAGAGAGTAGGGGATGGAGAGAGTAGGAAAAGAGAGAATGTGAGAGAGACAGTGTGTGTTTTCTTGTATCTTTTCCTAGAAAGTATTCCGGAATACCTTACATTATTAATACCCCTTTCCAGTGTATAAAAACAAGCCTCAAATAAGATTGAAGAGCTGAATATATCCAGGACTGCACAAAATGTAATTTGGGGGAGAACTTATTGATAACCGTGTGGTCCTGGCCAGCAAAACCAAGTATATCCCTGTAATTTGGATCAGAAGGCAGCGTGTAGATATAGGTCAAGGCAAAAGTGATTTCATTCAAGTCAAGATGCACCTGGTTTATCTTAAGCTAATAACAAGTTGTCAAGAACATTCCCAGTGGCAGGTCCAGTTGTAAAGCTTCATACACCACTCTAACAGATTTTTCTATTCATAGTATGCTAGAAAACTAGGCAGGAAAACTGACAAGGATTACTCAGGGGTGATGTTTGGAGATTTAAGATGGCTGAGTTATGTTTAGCTGAATCCAGGTCTCATGGTACAGTCACCATCATGAGGGGTCCATCCTCATGATCTCATCTAAATCTAAAGCCCCCCAAAGGGCCCCTTCTCCTAACATACCATGGAGTTTGGTACTTTAACATACATATTTTGAAGAGTCATAAATATTCAGTCCATAGGACTTGATAATTCCTTGGCCATTCTCCCCATTCCAACAAATCAAAATTTTCAAATGAGCATCTGAAATTTTTAAATTTATAACTACTCAGTGCAATTCTCTCTGCTTGAAAGATTCCTCTTCTCACATCATTACTCTTCTGCTAAAATTAGTTACTCCTAGTAGAAAGTTAGTACCATCCTTGCTTATAGATCCTCTGACCCTTGCTCAATGGTAAATTATTCTTGTTAATTCACTGACTTCACCAAACCATATGTTCCTTCAAAGCCGGTGTCTTTGTATCACTGTTACAAGACAGTTATGTTTTGTAACAGTGATACAAGTATCTCTGAGTAGTTACACAAAGAATTTGTTGATTGAATGAATAAACTATCTTTCCCTTGGAGACAAATGACACAGACTTAGTCATTAAATAAGAAGTGAGATACCAAGGCACTGAAGATGATGCACAACTCCACGAGTTCTCATCTCTGCTCATGTCAGGAATAAAGGAGCTGGTATAAATTAAAATGAGCTTATTAGAGGAATGTGCTACCTTCTGACTTTATATTTTTAGATGAAACTAATGTGAACTTTGAAGTGACTAGGTAACACCTGAAGCTTTAATTAAGAAAGTACACTAAGCTGGGAGCATGGACAGATGCCTGTAATCCCAATGGCTCTGGAGGCTGAGGCTGAAGCATTGCAACTTCAAAGTGAACCTCAGCAACAGTGAGGCACTAACCCTAAATCAGTGAAATCCTATTTCTCTATAAAACACAAAATAGGGCTGGGGATGTGGCTCAGTGGTCGAGTGCCTCTGAGTTCAATCCCTCGTACCTCCCCGCAAATAGACTAGTTAGAAAATAAAAGATTTCTGGCCTTAGGGTTTGGAATGAGCCAAAACTTGTGTAGATGTGTTAGAAATACTGAGGTGTTGCAAGAAATCAAACATGTGCTTGGAAGTGTGTTTGCAAAGCAGTAAAAATATTCTTCTGCAGAAGGGTGTGTCCCCATAGGAATCCTGCTAGCAACCGCACTGGGCGGGGCTATCCACAGTTTTTATTCCCTAAAAAGCACTATTCCTTGCTCCCATTGGAAGAGTTCAGGGCACAGGATACACGACTAGCTAATTTAAAATTGGGAAGAGCCCAGAAAGGGGCAACAGTTGTTATTGGATTCCTGGTAGGTGATTTAAAATGAGTCCATTCTGACCACCTGGTTCCCTAACTTAAGATGGGTTCATTATACACATGAAATTTAAGACAGTAAAACTTTTATTTTCTTTTTCTTTCTTTCATCTTTTCTTTTTTTTTTGCAGTAAATGTTTAACTTTGATAGAAAATAAAACATAAATCTTACAGAGGTAAATTAGTAACTCTGGGCCATGTTAACAAATCAGAAGAAGAACTGAATTTCCACAGCCAGTTTGGGGTTCCTCTCCTCCTGAACATTCTCCATTTCAAAAATGCAATCCTCTTTGTGTAACAATTCGTGCTTTCTTCTGGGTGTGCTCTGTAGAATTAGTTTAAGTTAAGCTGCAGATGAAGTAGGAATAAAAAGATTCGGTAATAAATAAGAGGATCGAATTTTAAAATACTAAGTTTGGCAGTGAGAAATTTTGTGGACTACTTCAAAGCATTAAATGTAATTAGCCTTCTAAGAATAGGCACAAATTATTTTTTTTTTCCTACAAAAATATTGGGTAGGAAAAAGTGTGGGTCAAAAATATGAATTAGAAAAGTAGACAGGAAAGTCCTTGGAGGTCTGTGAAATTTTCCCCAGCTCTGAAATTGTCCTATGTGAGAATTGACTCTCTTCCTTTGTATAAACTGTTAGTTGTTCAGATATATGATGAGTGACATCAGAATAATTTAACCTCTTTCCCAGAATTTTTAAAAAATGTAGAAAGGAGAGGTCTAAGTTTGAAAAATAGAAAATTTATAAAGAGGAATAGATGAATAAAAGAGTAGGATGTTAAATAGAGCCAATGTATAAATATATTTTTCATTTCATATTAATGATTGAAGAATCAAAAGTCCTGGGACCTAATGTTAGCTTTCTTTCTAGTAATCCATATGTCCATGCATAAGTTTGTTCATCTTTCTGGGGCTGAACACTTAGGATTACCTTTAAAATAAGGGTCCAATGATAGATAACATCACAAACCTTCCTGGCATTAACCTGCTAGTTTGTTTGATAGAAAATAATATTTATATATTCTATTGTCAGAATTGAGGAAGAGAGAGATTTCATCCAATTAAAATTTTTCAGAATTCAAAATTTAATCAATATATCAAAATTAATGTACATGGCAGGTATTTAGGAGGAAATCAAATGAACTTCAAACTAACTAATCATATATATATATATATATATATATATATATATATATATATATATATATTGTATTTAAGCTTTTAAGGGTGTTATCTAGAGTTTTTAGTTATGTAGGAAAAATTGATTTAATTTATGTAGCATAATCTCAAGATAAATCTAGATAGTTGAAAAAAACATTGATCATGTTTATATCTGGGTTGTACAATTATAGAAAATTGGTTTAACTTTTAATATATCTCTGCTAGATTTTTACATTTGTTTTAATTTTTTTTAAATCTTTTAAAAATAGTTTCTATTATTTAGGGCTCAGAAAATATTTGCTTAAAATGCAGAATATTTTAAGTGTTATTTTGCAGCCACCATTTTTCAGTGAAGAACGGCTAGGATATGAGGAGGATAGAGGAGGAGATGCTGTATTCCTCCCCACTTTCTTGCTGAGCTCTGAGTTTGAATGAGCCTATTTGTTTTTGCTGCCGTGGAACCACCTTAGTTTGTTACTATAAAACATAAATGTGTTGAAAAGATGCTTCAAGTTTATTACAAATTCCCTCAATAGAATACAGGGTAAACAAAACTTGAAAGAAAATGTCACAAGGTAAATTTGAAATCTAGTGAAGGATGTACTAACTTCTGATAACTTTAGACTTCAGATAGCAGTTCATCAAAGGCATCATACAGTCACACAATGTTGTGCAAAGCCCAAGACATGAGGGAGAATGACTAGCTGGGAACTGGAAAAGAAGTCTCAGAAATGAGTCCAAACTAGCTTGTGATGGAAGCAATAACATTTACTGATATTTGTGCAAGAATTTTCACTGTCATCAATAGTGTTAGTAGTCTGTATTATTCAAAGATAGAAATCAATTTCCCCTCTGTAGATAATGAATTACCTCTAAGCATATTGACATACAGAGGCAATGTTGCTTGATGGGATAAACTGGGGAGATAAAAAGAATGGGGGAGTGGGAATTCAAACCACCTGATTGATTAATTTCTAGGTCCTTTTCGCATATTTTTGAATTTCCATACATTTTTTGTCTGTTTTAAAAATTGATGGAAATAAGAATAATTTTCTCATTTAATAGACATGAAAGATGGACTTTGGCTGATGATAGGAAGAATTGGGATGTGAACATCAATTGAACAACTCGTGAGCTTGACATTGCAGTTCGCTCTGAGATTGGATTACCCATTTTCAACATTCCTCAGTTTATATACTTTGGTTAAAAGACATCTTGTATATGTACCAACATAAAACAGATTGAAACTGTTTTAAATGACCAGGGAGAGGGACTTCCTGTCCTGGAGCTCTACCCGTACTTGTCCATAAATAAAGTAATACCAAGGATCATTGGAGGTTGCTGCAGATGCAGTGGGAAAATCATAGTTCTGGGTGACTTTGAAGATCGTTCCTAGACATCTTTTATTCTTTAGTGTTGTTATTTCTCTTCAGATTTAATTCACAAAATATGTTTTCCCCATCATGATGTACTAGCATGTAACCTGATTATAAAATCTCACTGAGCTTCTATTTCCTAAATTTTTTTAAAAAGTATAAAATAGAAATTTCTTAGCAATTTTGTGGCTAGTACAAGAAATGATATCTTACAGCATTAACTAACTTCTCTGGTGTATATTAACAGTAAACATTGAAAATGCAGTTGGTGTTTTTTATATATTCTTTACTTTTATAAGTAAAGAGCAGATTGAAGTTAAGATGAGGGAGACTAGTGAGGGTGGGCTAAATTCTGGATATACATTTCAAAAGACATTAGCTAATTTAAAATTGTGTGAGCAAATACTTACACAACTTAACAAGATAATGGAAGCAATTCAGATTTAGTAAGTGGTAGTGTGAATAAACCAATACAAAGCAAGACCATGGAGATTTTGGAAATGAGATAAAACTGGTAGGGAAAGAAGGATGCTGGCGTTCTTTGACAGTGGAAGTAGGACTTTATGATGACTGTTACATTCAGAAATAAGTCAATATTATTATGTGCTACTTAAAAATGATACACGAAAACTCAAACTCTGAAAACTGTAGGAATCCTTTGAAGATGTTGGCAGTGTTTTATGGTCTCAGAAAATGTTCCCTTCACCTCAAGACACTGTGATATACATTCTGCATCAAAATTCTACCTCTTTCTAAGAAATCAAAGAACCTTTTGAGTCTCATCTTCTACACCTACAAAATGAAGATGGTAGTAGCCATACTGAGGGATTATTGTGCAGACTAAAACATATTCAAAGACATGGCACATATTAGTTAGCCAACCAAATAGACAGAACTCTAGGCCATGATGTTAACTACTGTTTTTGCTATCATGGTGTAACACACACTTAAAAGTCAACCTATAGGAGTCCCCATTTCACTCATTAACTCACTTCAAAATAAATCTAGTCATGGAAACTAAGCAAGAATTCAATGATGGTTATAACATGGTCTGCACTGCCTCTTAAATGTAAGACAGGCTTTTTGTTTGTTTGTTTATTTTGTACCAGGGATTGAACCCAGGGCACTTAACCACTGAGCCACAAATCAGCTTTTTTTTTTTTTTGTATTTTATTTTGAGACAAATATCTCTGAGTTTCTAGGGCCCTGCTAATTTGCTGAGGCTGGCTTTGAACTTGTGATCCTCCTGCCTCAGCCTCCCAAGCCACTGGGATTACAGGCATGCACCAGTATACCCAGCATGATAGTCTTTATTTTTGTTTTATTTTAAAAATTTTAATTGGTTGTATTTGAATAGAATGCATTTACAATTCACTTACACATATAGAGCACAATTTTTCATATCTCTGAAGAGTAGAGTCAAGCCATTCATGTCTTCATATATGTACTTAGTGTAATGATGTCCCTCTCATTCCACCATCATTTCTACCCCCATCCCCTCTCCCTTCCCTGCCCTCCTCTTTGCCCTATCAAGAGTTCATCTAATCGTCCCCCACCCCCAATCCCAATATGAATCAGCACTCTTAAATCAGAGAAAATATTCAGCATTTGTTATTTTGGGATTGGATAACTTCACTTAGCACAATAATTTCCAATTCCATCCATTTACTGCAAATGCAATGATTTTATTCTCTTTTATTACTGAGTAAATATTCCATTGTGTATATATACCACACTTTCTTTATCCATTCATCTACTGAAGGGCATCTAGGTTGGTTTCAATGTTTAGGTATTGTGAATTGTGCGTTTCTGTAATTACTAGAGATGTTGAACATTTTTTTCATATATTTGTTGATTGATTGTATATCATTTTCTGAGAAGAGTCTATTCCATTCCTTTGCCCATTTATTGATTGGGTTATTTGTTTTTCTGGTGTTAAGACTTTTGAGTGCTTTATATATCCTATAGATTAGTGCCCTATCTGATGTGCTTGTGGTAAAAATTTGCTCCCAAGATATAGGCTCTCTATTCACTTCACTGATTATTTGCTTTGCTGAGAAGAAGCTTTTTAGTTTGAATCTATCCATTTATTGATTCTTGATTTTAATTCTTGAGCTATAGGAGTCTTATTAGGGAAATTGGGACATAATCTTACATGATGGATATTTGGGCCTACTTTTTCTTCATTTAGGCCCAGTGTCTCTGGTTTAATTCCTAGGTCCTTAATCCACTTTGAGTTGAGTTTTGTGCATGGTGAGAGATAGGGGTCTTTTACCATTTTTGTTAAGTTGATTACCAAGTATTTTATTTTTTATATATATATATATTTTAAGGCTACTATAAATGGGGTAGTTTTCCTAGTTTCTCTTTCAGAAGATTTGTCACTGATGTACAGAAATGCCTTTCATTAATGAGTGTTGATTTTATATCCTGCTACTTTGCTGAATTTATGTACTAGTTTTAGAAGTTTTCTGGCATAATTTTTTGTTTCTAGGTGTAGAATCATATTGTCAGCAAATAGTGCTAATTTGAGTTCTTTTTTATTTGTATCCTTTTAATTTCTTTTGTCTGTATAATTGCTCTGGCCAGTGTTTGAAGAACTATGTTAAAAAAGCAGTGGTGAAAGAGGAAATCCTTGTCCTGTTCCAGTTATTAGAAGGAGTGTCTTCAATTTTTTTCCTTTTAGAATGATGTGGGCCTGAGGCTTAGTATAGATAGCTTTTCAATGTTGAGATATATTCCTATTATCCCTAGTCTTTGTAGTGTTTCGAACATGCAGGGGTGCTATATTTTGTCAAATGCTTTTCCTGCACATATTGAGATGATCACATGATTCTTACTGTTTTTGGTATTTTGGGATTGGATAACTTCACTTAGCATAATACTTTCCAATTCCTTTGTGCCTTCCTCTAATGCGATGTGATGAATTACATTTACTCATTTCTATATGTTGAATCAAACTTGCATCCCTGGAATGAACCCCACTTGATCGTGATGCACGATCTTTTTGATATGTTTTTATATCCAATTTTCCATAATTTTCTTGATAATTTTTGCATATATGTTCATTAGAGTTATTGGTCTGATGTTTTCTTTCTTCGATGTGTCTTTGCCTGGTTTTGGAATCAGAGTGATGTTGTCCTCATAGAATGAGTTTGGAATTGTTCCCTCTTTTTCTATTTCTTGAAATAATTTTACAAGTATTGGTATTAGTTTATCTTTAAAGGTCTTATAGAACTTGGCTGTGTATCCATCCAGTCCTGGGTCTTTCTTGGTTAGTAGGCTTCTGATGATATCTTCTATTTCATTGCTTGAAATTTCTCTGTTTAAATTGTGTATATCATCCTGATTCAATTTGGGCAAATCATATTACTCTAGAAATTTCCAATGCCTTCATTGGAAATTGTATTGGATAAAAAGTTTTCAAAATAATTTGTAATTATCCTTTGTATTTCTGTAATGTCTGTTGTGATATTTTCTTTTTCATCATGTGTATTAGTAATTTGATTTTTCTCTCTCCTTCTCTACATTAGCATGCCTAAAGGTTTGCAAATTTTATTTATTTTTTTTAAAACCAACTTTTTGTTTTTCTTAATTTTTTCAATTGATTCTTTTGTTTCAATTGCATTGATTTCAGCTCTGATTTTAATTATTTCCTATCTTCTACTGCTTTTGGTGTAGATTTGTCCTTCTTCATCTAGGGCTTTGAGATGTAATGTTAAGTAATTTATTTGTTGAATTTTTCTTCTTTTAAGGAATGAACTCCATGTAATGAACTTTCCTCTTAGTACCACCTTCATAGTATCCCAGAAATTTTGAAACATAGTATCAGTGTTCTCATTTACCTCTAAAAATTTTTAATCTACTGATTGATGTCTTCTGCAACCCATTTTTCATTCAGTAGCATATTATTTAGTTTCCAAGTATTGAAGTAATTTTTATTTTATCATTGATTTCTAATTTCATTTCATTATGGTCTGATAGAATTCCAGGTAGTATCTCTACTTTTTTGTATTTGCTTAGAGTTGCTTTGTGACATAGTATATGGTATATTTGAGAGAAGGACCCATGTGCTGCTGAGAAGAAAGTATATTCTCTCATTGAAGGATGAAATATTTTATATATGTCAGTTAAGTCTAAGTTATTGATTATATTATTGCATTCTATTATAGTTTCTTTGTTCAGCTTTTGTTTGGTAGATCTCTCCAGTAGTGAAACGGTTCTGTTAAAGTCACCCAAAATTATTGCATTGTCGCCAATTTGAGAAGAGTCCGTTTAATGACCTTAGTTGCTCCATTGTTTGGGACATACATATTTATAACTGTTATGTATTGTTGGTGTGTGGCTTCCTTAACAGTGTGAAATGTCCTTCTTTATCCCTTTGGTTAACTTTAGCTTAAAGTTTAATACAAGGATGAAAACCTCTGCTTGCTTCCACAGTCCATGTGAATGGTATGATTTTTCCCAACCCTTCACCCTTCACCTTCAGTCTGAGATGTCTTTTCCAATGAGATGAGTCTCTTGGAGGCAGCATATTGTTGGGTTTTTTTTTTTTTTAAATCCCATCTGCCAGCCTATGTCTTTTGATCAGCGAGTTTAGGCCATTAATATTCAGGTTATTATTGAGACAGAATTTGTGTTCCTAGACATTTTTGTTTATTTTGGGTATTTAACTTGACTTGGTTTCTCCTTTGATTAATTTTTCCTTTAGTGTAATACTGCCTTCTGTTTATTTTTATTGTTGTTTTTCATTTCCTCTTCATGGAACATTTTGCTGAGGTTATTCTGAAGTTCAGGCTTTCTAGTTATAAATTCCTTTAACTTTTGTTTATCATGGAAATCTTTTATTTCATCATCAAATCTAAAGCTTAATTTTGCTGAGTATAAGATTCTGGGTTGGCATCCATTTTCTTTCAGAGCTTGGTATATGTTGTTCCAGGATATCCTGCCTTTGAGGGTCGGGGGTTAAAAAATACACTGATATACAAATTTGTCTCCCCCAATATGTGATATGATTTCTCTTTTGCCACCTTTAAGATGCTATCCTTATTCTGATGCTAGACATTTTCATTATAATCTGCCTTGGTGTAGATCTGTTGTAATTTTGTACATTTTGTGTCCTAGAGACCTCTTGTATTTGATTTTCCAATTCATTCTTCATGTTTGGGAAATATTCTGATATTATCTCATTGAAGAGATTGTGCATTCCCTTGCTTTGAAACTCTGTGCCTTCCTCTATCCCAGTATCTCTTAGATTTGGTCTTTTGATGCTGTCCCATAATTCTTTAATGTTCTGATCATGGTTTCTTACCATCTTCACTGTGTGGTCAACTTTATTTTCCAGATCATATACTTTGTCTTTATTATCTGATGTTCTTTCTTCCAAGTGATCTAGTCTGTTGGTGATGCTGTCTATTGAAATTTTATTTGATTTATTGTTTCCTTCATTTCAAGGGTTTCTGATTCTTCATTTTCAAAATCTCTATCTCTTTTTTGGAGTAATCTTTTCTCTCTTATTTCTTTATTTGTGTCAGCAATATTTGCCTGTATTTGCTGTCTTATCTCTTTTTTGAATGATTAATTTTTACCTGTAGTTGCTCTTAAATGTCATTTGCTAATTCAGAGATAATTTTAATTATAAACATTCTGAACTCCTTCTCTGACATTTCATCAACTGTGCTGTCCATGGATTCTGTTATTGTAGTATCTTG
The DNA here is from genome assembly GCF_047511675.1 of Marmota flaviventris. Taxonomy (NCBI): domain Eukaryota; kingdom Metazoa; phylum Chordata; class Mammalia; order Rodentia; family Sciuridae; genus Marmota; species Marmota flaviventris. The sequence continues at coordinate 100,761,615 of NC_092508.1, read as the reverse complement.
GTTTCTTTGGGGAAATTTCCTCCCTTGTTTTTTTCATGTTGTCTATGTGTCTTCCTTTTTTGCAGTACAGATCTGAGGTATTACAGTCTCTACCCTATATTCTTTTAGTGTCATGCAGATTATCTGTACCTCACCTTGGTGTTGGGCTTCCAGATCCTGTTGGTGTCCTTCAATGGATGGTACTGCAATTAAAGGTGGTGGCAGCAATAGCAAAGATAACTTGAGATAGCAGCAGAAGTGCCCAAGATGGATTCAACGTCTTTCAGAGGTGGGGCTGAAGGGGTGGCATTATACTGGCTTTGGGATGCCTGCTCCTAGATTCAGCTGCTTCTAGGCCTTGTCTATAATTTCAAGATAGAAGCTACTGTGTGGGGAAGGCTATGGTGATGGCTGCAGTGACAAAAGATGGAAGTGGGTTAGGCCTGGGCTCCCAGATGGAGGGGGTGGACCTGGGCCTACCCTGGGCCTGGGCTCCTGGAAGTCAGAGAAGGCAGTCCTGGGCTGGGGTCTGAGCTCCTGCGGGTATCTGTAGGCAGGTTGGACCCAGGCCTATTCTGGGTCTGGGGTCTGAGCTCCTATGGGTGTCTGTAGGCAGGTTGGACCCTGGCCTACTCTGGGCCTGGGCTCCCATGCAGGTCGGTGGAGGCAGACCTAAGACAGTCTTCTTAATGGTGGTATTGTCTCATCCTAGGGCATCATCTGCTTGTCCAAGATTGATTTCATGGAAAAATGTATATATTGAGGACTTGGGCATGTTATGTATTTTCAAGAATCTAGAAAAAAAATTCATTTTCACTTGACAAATGTTTTCCTTCATCATATCAGTGTCTCTCATTGCATCAATAACCCATCACTATGACACAAATTCTAAAACAAGACTGCTTTTTTTTTTTGTAAATTTTTGATAACCTATCAGAGACCTATTTATTATCTGTGTTTGTTAGTTTTTCATCACTATTACCAAATATAACTCAAGAAAACTTAGAGAAAAAAAAAAGTTTTTTATTCAGGCGCATGGTTTCAGAGATTTTTCTCCATGGATACTTAGTTCATTGTTCTGGGCCCAAAATGAGGCAGAACATCATGGTGGAAGGGTGGGGTGGAAGAAAGCTACTTTGCTCATGTCAGATCAAAATCAAAGAGAGAGAGAGACAAAAAGAGAGAGAAGAGTCAGCGGCAAAGTATAATCAAGTCCATACCCCAATGATCTACTTCCTTTAGCTATACCTCACCAGCTCACATTTACAAACCAGAACTTTACATTATTAATCCACCACATTAACTGACCCACAGTTGAGGTCACAGCTCTTATAATAATCTATTGATTTCACCTGTGAATATTCCTGCATTACCTAACACATGAGCTTTTTAGGGCACATCTCACATTCAAATCATGAGAACGTTCATAATTTATCTGTAATCAGCATGTGTAAGTTTCTGTAGTAGAGATTGATGGTCAAATTACCTGTAATATGTAGTACTTTTATGTGTTATAACCACTGCCATGGGCTTTAGGTACTCTGATGAGACCTATATATCTTAGATTTTAATAAGAAAAATAATACAGAATTTCTCAAAAAATATTGGGGCTCTGAATTAGAATTATTCTTCAAATGTAATTCAGGACTCAAAAAAAAAGAAAGGAATATATTTCCATGGAAAAACATTGTTTCAAGGAAAAAATAAATTATCATTTTTGTTCATGTATATATATATGTATATATATATATATATATATATATATATATATATATACATACATATGGGCATATATATGCTCATATGTATATAGTAAACACACATATGTGTGTGTATATATGTGTGTATATATATATATATATAAAGGTGTTTAGGCTGCAATATTTTTCCCATGTGAGATTATTACTTTTCCATGTGAGATTATTACTTTTCCATGTGAGATTATTACTTTTCCCATGTGAGATTATTGCTTTTCAAAAATTTTGAAAATATATTTACGCATATTTTCACCCTATATTACTACTTAATAATATATCTTGTACATGTTTTTCCCATATCATCACACTTTTTTTTTTTTACAATATCTCTTTGAATTATTATCTGGTTGGTATTTGTTGAGTATAATATTTAACTACTTGGGGATTTAGATTGTTAAAACATTTTCCCTGAAATTCAGATACATTTTCCTCTCATGAAATATTAATTCCAGTCCTAGTAATTGCCAGTATAAAGAATACATAATGACTCTTTCATCAGCAAAGGATACCTGTGCTCATATTTGTAATTTGTGGTCACTTTGAACTGAGTGAATATGAGGTGGCTTGCTATGAAGCATGCTTTTAGCTACCTCACTTTTTAAAAAACTTTCTACAACCTACTTTGCCTTCCTGAAAATCCCTCTGTTAATATTTAACTACATTTTCTTGTAAAAACTCAAATTGACTATGAGAAAAGTGTTAAGTTCTTAACTGGTTCCACATAAATAATAAGATCTGGGGAAAATCTAGCTGGGAGAAAGGGATGTCTATAGTGAGCATAGTGAGTCTGAGGGATACAGTAGCCAGATGTTGGTTCCCTGATAGGGAAGTGTGCATTCAGTGGGAGACAGTCTTAATAATAGCAGCCCAAGTAGAACGAGGACCTCAGAAACCTTTAAATGGTATCGTTTCCCTACATATGAAGCCCAAATGCCACGTGGGCTCTGGAATTCAGGTTTGTCATCTCACATTAACTTTTTCATTGTGAAACTGACACTTTGCTTTTGAACAAACAGAGTTGCAGGAAATATATTTAAAAAAAAAAAAACAGTTATATTACACTTTCATCATTGCCAAGCAATATTAGAAAAGAGGATGCTCTCCCTTTTGAGAAAAAAAAGCTATCACAGACACTTAACAAGATTTATCTTTGCATAGAATAATGAAATCTGCTTTTTGGATTGGGAAATGTAATAACTCATCCAAATCCTGGCACTGGAGATGTTCCCCTGTTGAATCCCCTTCTGTTTCAGGCTGAAAAAGTAAAAGAATTGGAAAAGGGTTGAAATATTTAATATATGTAAAGTTGTAAAGATAATATATTTTTAATAAGCCTCTGTCTGCCCTGTCACTTTTTCCAATGATGGAACTATATCGCTTTCATTTCAAAACAGCAATGAAATGGAGAACTGATTGTGTTCAATTTATCATACATGTATTTTTTATTTTGCCAAGTACTCTTTTATAGATAGTCAATCCAAAAAGCATGAAAATGATTTTAAGCAATAAAAAGAGAAGAAAAATATAATTGAGCCATTGAACCAGGTTCTAAAATCAAACTCATTTTCAAAATAATTGTAACTAAGCAGTACTGACCTTCTACTTCAACTATCTCTCTCAAAAATCTAGGTTTTAAAACTCTAAATTATTTGATAGGCAAGACAAAGTCCTTGAGAAAAGTTCAGATCCTTATAGCTGATTTATTTTGCTATATCAAATAATCATTAAAAGTCCAAATAATTGAATTTCTTATTACTTATTCATGACTTGTTCATATTCTTTATCAGAGGATTTGGGTAATCTAACATGAAGCAGAAAATATTAGTTAAAGGAAAAGATCAGAGAAATGTTGATGAAACAGAATATCAAATCTGCTTTGAAATTGGGGTTAGAACTCTAATTTACAATAATATTCAGTCTGCAGATATATTCATAGCTTTTTCAAACTGAATCAAAATTTAACTCTGATATTTGGGAGGCCAAAGAGAAACATAGAAACAGTGAATTACATGATTCATAAGTTCTAAAAGAAAATCCATAACAAATTTTTAGAGGAATAGATATTTTCTTGGCACATATGTAGTTATTTGATATTAAGATTACTTTTTTCTTTTTTCATCTTTTTTGTAGTGGATATTGAATGAAGCAATAAGTAATACTCTTGTGACTGCATAAAGATTTGGAATGAAATATTTTATAGAGTCCCCCAACATTCAACTCACACTATAGGAAACTTTCATAGTACATGTCAGGGAGAATCATTTACTGAGAGGCCAAATTGTCCTGGCAGAGAGAATTTTGGTTCTTCAGGTTGATTCAATAACATCCCGATAATACTAAGAGGCATCAATACTCTTTGAACAATGTCCGTGGGCTTTACTCTGGGTAGAGAGAGAATCTTCAAGATTTGATAAGAGCTACCATCGTGTTCTAAGAAAACCCAAGGTCTGTTACTGACTGATCAAATCCCACTGTTATTATGAAGTATAGTTCTGTTTGGGGCCTAGAGTTATTAAACATTGATTGAATGACCCAGGCTAAGCTATAATCGCAGAAAGAGATTGCATACAAAAATATTTAAATGCTGGCAAGTGCTAAAAGAGCACTTTACTGATTCCTGGTAGATGAATAGTGATTGTTCTTAACATGAAACAAGCAGTGATTATAAATAGTAGTTGGTAGAATGAGAGAAAGCTATGTCTGTTTGGATATGTACCATTTAGAAAGATACAGTTAAAGTTTAAGCACATATTTTACCTTGGATGAGATTATCAAAGTTAGACATATTTATAACATATTTTATGTCCTATGTATCACTATTTTTTTTCACTTGTTGATGGCGTCTACCAAATTATTCGGTAATTTTTCCAAGGACTGGACTTTTGTCTTGCTTTGTACATCTCGAAACCCTTAACACATTAGATGCTTAATATTATTAAAGAGAGAGCAAGTTGACTTCTTGATCTGAGCCGAAATGTATTTTCACATTTTTAAGTCTTTTTTATATTTGGTGATACATTAAGAAATTGCCTTAGTCCTAGTCATGTGAGGCATTTTATGTGAAATTCAGCCATATGGAACACTAAAAAGAAAATTCGTCCCCCCTGCTCTTAAAGAATGAGTTTGCATTTAACTTCTGTTCTATAGACAGAAATTCAGTTTTATGAACCAGTTAAAGAAAAAAGTGCATGGTATGCTTTTGCAGCACTTAGATATTGAAATATGATTATTTTCTTTTCCCAAGGCTAAGCAGAGGAAGCACAGTAATATGACTTTTTTAATGTGAGCGAAACTCTCATTTGAAACGTTTCCACTACATAACTCCACTTGGTTGGCTTGATGGCTCAAGTAGAGATAGGCTGTAGGTTAAAATGTGAACAGAAGACTTTTAAATATGTGAATAACACTGAAGTTGAGCCAGAATATCCCAGAAGCAACTGGTTAGTCCTGAAATGCCTCTACTATGATAAGCTCCAGTAGTACTGGGCATCCGAGGAAACCAAGGATCCCAGTTCACATCCATGTAAAGTTGCTGTCATTGAGAAGGTTAAAGGGTACGTGGGACACACAGTGACCAATGTCTATAATTCCTACAAAAGTAGAAACAGTTGATCACATCTTGCCCTAGGGTTTTATTTTATTTTATTTTAGTTGTAGCTGGACACAATACTTTTATTTTATTTATTTTTATGTTGTGCTGAGGATGGAACCCAGGGCTTCGCACGTGCAAGAGGAGTGCTCTACTGCTGAGCCACAACCCCAGCCCTTGCCTTAGGGTTTTTAATGAATGTGCTTCATTCTTCACTAAACTTATAAGTAAGAAATACCTCTTCCAATAAGTCACATAAATATATCTGTCAATATATTTTTCTAATTTTCTTTTGTAGTAAATTCAATAAATTCATTGTGTTTCTACTATGTTCAATGCATTATGCTATACTATATGCTGAAGTGTAACTGATCAGTAAATTACAACTGTGCTAGTTGGTTAATCAGGCATTAGGTAATATACATTCATTGGGCATTATATTATATAGGCCTTGGGGAAGGTATTATTGTTAAAAACACAAATGTGCTCTCTCTGTCCTCATTGTGTACCCAGGGGAATACAGTATGGTGGATAATTAAGATACATGTGGCAAACACCATTCTAACAAGCTTCAAAGAGTGAAGAGCAGTATTTATTTGAGAAACATCAAATATTCTACTTGCCTAAGTGTCTAATATATGAATATGAATATACTTACATAAAATAATATTTTTATTAGTATGAATAATATTTCTTAAGTTTTGGAAAGTTTCCTTTTCTAAACCTTTCTCCCCAATACATTTTCCACAAATTAGAACTATTTGTGCCAAGTTTCCTTTACAAAAATTATTTGTATTTGACTATGGGGCCTCATTTCTCCTGGGAGTTATACTCCTATTTTGTTTTGTTTTTCTTATTGTTCTTTTTAAAATATACATGACAGTAGTGTATTTTGACATATTATACATACATGGAATATAACTCATTTTAATTAGGATTCCATTCTTGTGGTTGTACATGATGTTGAGTTTCACTGGTTGTCTATTCACATATGAATATAGAAAAGTTATGATTGAGTCATCAGAGTTGAGTACACATGTGTCCTAGACAGTAGAATGAACTGTACTCTCTAGGACACATGTGTACTCAATTCTGATGACTCAATCTCCATAGGAAAAGCGTTTTCCTATGTGATATCTTCAAACTATGGATTCAGAGCAGGACAAATAGTTCAATATATGCCAAAATCAGCATGCTCCTCAGAAATATTTTATCAGGAAGTGGGATAGTCAATTGTTTTCTGATGATGGGTACCTTGGGGTTAAAGAGCTCTATTCCTTCTAGTAGCAAGACCAGGTTTGTTGAGGAGTGGGTGCATAGAATGAGAAGGTACACTTGACAGCATACAGAAGCAAAGATAGAGCCTGGAAAAGGAGCTCCAGGAAAATCATAGGCCTGAACCAGCTTATTCCCAGGGGGAACGTTGAATTCTCTCTTTTTTCAAGGTTTAATTATTGAAAACTATTGGAATTATTATATTACTTAATAATTCCATAATAATGAAATTATCTGATAATAAAATAATTTAATAATTTAAACATAGAAAGCAACAAATGGTGCTTAACTACCAAACTAGTGCAATTGGATTCCTTTCACTTGTAACCAAAAAATTACAGATAATATTCCCCCAAAATGTCTTATTTTATTCTTTCTTCCCTCGTAACATAATCATCAGGGTAAAACACTCAATAGAAAACATAAACTGGAAATTATTGTTTATGTTGCTGCGGTTACTAGTATCAATAAGATTTCAATATTTCATTAAAATTATTCTTAGAAAATAATCTGCATAACATTTGGTAATTTATCTCTTAATCTCTGGGTTTTTTACAAATGAAAATAATTTTGCATCTTCATTGATAAATGGAGTTTTCTTCTTTATTGTCACCCCAGATGGAACTTTCAGTTTATTATCAAGGAATGAGAGATTGACATATAAACACCTTCTTATAGAAAGAGAGGTAGAGAATTAATGGGTGAAAGTCATGCTTCTTTTCATACATACATCTGTCAACCTGCAATAAGATCACTGCTTTAAAAATGTAATGCATGCCTAAAATATTGAATAGACATATACTCTGCAATGAAATGCTTGAGTTCTTCAACACACTGCTCACCTATTTCAGGCAAATTCTGTCTCACTGCAAACTGCATAAGGTTTTCTATGGCAGGATCTTTTTCAATCAGCATTTTCACCACCATCCCAAACATTTCACATTCTTGTCGGTTAACCTGTTCAATCTCTTTGATTTTTGATATTATTGTTTGAGACCAACTGGTAACTTGTCTTCAAATAATTCTTTGTCCTCTGTTGTATTTGACTCAGATGCTTATGGCTGGTCAATGAATAATGGTGGTATGGACCCTGCATCAAGCTCAAAAAATTTAGGCAAATTACTTTTATCTGAATTCTCAAGCTTTGCAGCAGCCTCAGCTAGTTCCTTTTCAGTTAGACAACTGGGTTTGTGTAACACCATTCATGATGGAACTGCTGATTAACTTGAGGGTGAAGTGTCTCTTGATGTTTTCAAAGACTGTCCAGGTCTTTCTTTACTTCTTTCTGGCTTTCCTTCATGCTGCCATTTGTACGAGGCACCAACACACAAGGGCTCTCTATGTTGAGATTGATGGGAAGAAGATGTCCTGCTTTGTTCTGGAGAGTGGCTTCTAGTACTGACACTAGAGCCAGATCTCCTATGTGGAGAGTCGTTTTGACCTACAGGGGCTTCTCTGAAGAAAGGAGCATCCCTTTTATGAAGAGATGGATCTCTCACATAATAAGTAGAAATTTTCTCTTCTGAAGGCATCTCTTATGTCCCTGTACTCAGACTGTCAGTTTGCATAATAATTATCTCTTATCCATCTATAGCCAGATCCATCTCTTCTGTGCGGTGGACCATTTCTTCGATCATGAGAAAAACGGTGGCCTTCATCATAGTCTTGGTAACCAACATGAAGGCAATATCTACAGTAGCTTCCTTCACTAGGTCTGTCTAGCAGTGGTGACTTTTGGCACAATATTAACTATGGTAGCCATAACTGGGGACTCTTCTTATCTTGGAAGTCTTTCATAGTTATATCGTTCCTCAGACCACATTTTATCTTTTATCTAAGTCACTTTGTTCTAAAATCCATTGTGTCACTCCACCCTTAGTTGCAAGGGCAGAACTGTTGCATGACTCAAATGCAGCTGGAGACTCCAGGTGCCTCCTTGGAAACCACCCTCCAGCTCCCTCAGGCATAGCAGGCAGCTCATGTGTCTCATCACCTTTAGCAAAAGCAAAATGCCTATTCTGCTTAGCTTCATTCTTTTTGAATATGCTATTGTTCTGACAGTAGCTCATATATTAGTGATAAATGATAAGTGGGGGAGACTTTAAGAAATGTTTCTCCTTAAGGTATACAGCTTACACTGTCCACTGTGGGCTTGTTTCTTCTTTATTTTATTCTGGTTTCTGTATTTATTGTAAAATGTCTTCTGAAGGACAGTGGGTAGATAACTCTTTCCCAGACTTCTTTTTATATTTGTAAGCTAATGATCAGTCAAGGATGCTAAAGGAAAATAGAGAAAGAAATAAAGAACTGGCCTCCAAAGTGACCTCTCTGAACCAAATAGATGTCCTGTGATAATAGACCATTAACTGTATTCATTTTCCAACTTAATGTTCCAAATCCTAGATATGACCCATCCACAATTTTAGGGGGATTAAAGTTCTGAAAAATAAAAGCCTTGATATTAACCTAAAAATAAAGTTTGCTAATTTTGTAGTCAATACAATTTTAATACATGCAACACACATGGCATAAAAATGATTATGGTCATATGTTGAAGCAAATATTTATTCTTGAAAAAAACCCAGTTGGTCATGTTGTATGATAATTATAACATGTTGTTAAATTATTTTTGCTGGTATTTCTGGAGGATTTTTGCATTCATATACACCAGTGTTATTGACTTACAGTTTTCCTTTAGTATCTCTGTCTGGTTTAGTTTTAGAGCAATGCTAGTCTCATACAGAAAGTTTGGAAAGATTCCATACTCCTCAATAATTTAGAAGACTTTGAGGATTGGTGCTGATTCATTTTTAAGTGTTTGGAAGAGTTCACTAGTAAAGGTGTTAAAGTTTAGATCTCAAATGTCCCTTGAAATCCCATATATTAAAGGCTTGTTCTCAGGCTGTGGTTCTACTAAGAGGTAACCTTTAGGAGGTGGGACTCAGTTGGGAAGTTGGGTGGCTGGGAACATACCCTTAGAAAGGATGTTAGCATTGTATCTAAGTGTTCTATCTTTGCCTCCTGGTTGACATGAGGTGAAAGGTGAGCAGCTTCCTCTGCCTCACTCTTCCTACCATGATGTAATGAGCAACCATAGACACAAGTCAACATAGCAAAGTGATCGTGATCTTGGACTAAAACAAGAGTTAAATTAAACCTTTTCTTCTTATTAGTTGATCATCTCAGATATTTTGTCATGGTAATAGAAAGTTAACACAGAAGTTATATGAACTTGAAATTTTCTTTGTTGAGAAATTTTTGATTACTCATTTAATCTTCTTAACTAGTTTTGGGTCTATATTTGGGCTTACTACTTATTCATGATCCATGCTTGGTAGGTTGTATATTTTTAGGAATTTATCCACTTCTTCAAGATCATCTGATTTGGGTTCATTTATTCATAGTAGTCTTTATGAATGTTTTTTATGTCTTTAGCATCAATTTAAATGTCTCATAGTTAATCAAATTTATTATTTATTTAATTTTTAGTTTTGCTGGTTTTTTGTTTCCATTTTTCATTTTTTCTAAAAAAATTATTTTGTTATTGTTGTTTTCTTATTCTTTATTATAATTATTTCTGCTATGGTGTTTGGCATTCTTGTCCTTGTATTTATTTGGGCTTTATTTAATTTTATTTTTTAATTTCCTGAGGTAAAAAATTAGGGTGTTTTTTTACATCTTTAATCTTCCTTTTTTTTGAAGTAGGCCTTATATATGTACAATGACAGGACTATGTCTTTTATATTTAGTAATCATATTAAATATAAATGGATTATATACACCAATTGAAGAAAAATGATTCATAAAACTGGATTTAAGAGATCATGTTCTAACTCTATTTTTCTTATAAGAGATTAATTTTAAATTCAGACACTAATAGGTTTAAAATGAAAAAAGGGAATAATATAACATTCAAATAGTAGCCACAAAAATTATTATGGAAATACTAGCATCAGACAAAGCATATTATTGATTTTTTTTAAAAATAAGTATTTTATTGATAAAAGAGTGAATTTATAAAAAAGATAAAATAATTATATATTTATGTATGGCCTACTTTAGGTCACCAAGATACATAATGAAACATTAACATGATTGAAGGAAGAAAAATTCTCCAATAGTAGAGAATAATAAAGTAGCCAGAAAGAAATGATTTAAGAAAACAGAACACTTGTACAATACTAAAAATGAAGTAGACCTATTGAACTAAACAGCAGAACATAATTCCATATTCATTGTTCATGGAACACTTATTAGATTATTCATAAATATACACAATATAGATTATTCATAAATCAATTCTTGGACTGTGGGTCTTCCTCATTGCAGTATGCAAAGATTTTCTCCAACCACAACAAAGTAAAGCAAGAAATTAATAACAATCAAAAGCAGAATATTTGCAAATATAAGGAAATTCATATGCTTTTTTTTAAAAAAAAATAACTAAAAACGTGGACACAATATCTTTATTTTGTTTATTTATTTTTACATGGTGAAAGGATTAAACCAAGTGCCATACATATGTGAGGCAAGTTCTCTGCCACTGAGCCACATCCCCAGCCCCAATCAGACATTTTTAAGTTGCCAGTGGGTAGAGAAAAAAATCACAAAAATCAAAAATTTTTTTGGATCAAATTTAAGTAAAATTGCAATAGTCCAAAATAGTGATAACAATATTGAACTCAGGAGGCTGAGGAAGAAAGATCAAACGTTCAAATTCAGCCTTAGCAACTTATGGAGGCCCTCAGAAAGTTGGGAAGATCCTGTCTCAAAATAAAACTTAAAACATGACTGAGATGTGACTCAGAGGTTAAGTACCTCTATGTTAAATACCTGGTAAAAACAACAACATTGTGCCTATTAGAAGAAAAAGTAGGCCCCAATCTCCATCATGTCAGATTAGGCCCTAACTTCCTTAAAAAGACTCCTATACCACAAGAATTAAAATCAATAATTAGTAAATGGGATGGATTCAATCTAAAAAGCTTCTTAGCAAAAGAAACAATCAGTGAGGTAAACAGAGAGTCTACAGAATGGGAGCACATTTTTATCCATTCAAATTGAGCACTAATATAGATACATAAAGAACTGAAAAAGCTAAGCACCAAAACAAACAAACAAACAAACAAATAACCCGATCAATAAATGGGCAAAGGAACAGAAGAGACACTTCTAAATCAACAAATATATGAAAAAATGTTCAATATCTCTAGCAATTATAGAAATTCAAATCAAAACAACTCTAAGATTTCATCTCATTCCAGCCAGAATGGCAGTTATCAAGAATATAGACAAAAATAAGTGTTGGTAGGATGTGGGAAAAAAGTCACACTCATACATTGCTGGTGGGACTGCAAATTGGTGCAGCCAATATGGAAAGCAGTATGGAGCCAACCTAGATGCCTTCAGTTGATGAATGGATAAAGAAAATATGGTATATATATACAATGGAATATTATTCAGCATTAAAATAGAATAAAATCATGGAACTTGCAGGTAAATGGATGGAGTTGGAGATTACTTGGAAAACTTGGAATGGAACCACCATTTGACCCAGCTATCCCACTCCTTGTTCTATACCCAAAAGACTCAAAAATGGTATACTACAGGAACACAGCTACTTCAATGTTTATAGCAGCACAATTCACAATAGCTAAACTGTGGAGCCAACCTAGATGCCTTCAGTTGATGAATGGATAAAGAAAATATGGTATATATACACAATGGAATATTATTCAGCATTAAAAGAGAATAAAATCATGGAATTTGCAGGTAAATGCTAAGTAAAGTTAGTCAATCCCAAAAAAAACAAATGCTGATTATTTTCTATTTTATAAGGGTGCTTATTCATAATGGGGGTTGGGCAGAGAGCATGGGAAGATTAGACAAACTCTAAGAGCAAAGAGGAAGGAGGGTAAGGGAGGGGTCAGGGGGATAGTGGAATGAAATGGACATCATTACCCTAAGTACATGTATAAAGACACAAATGGTGTGACTCTACTTTGTGTACAACCAGAGATATAAAAATATGTGCTCTATATGTAAATATAAATTGTAATACATTCTGCTGTCATATATAAAAATTAGAATAAAAACTATTTTAAAAAATGGATAAAATAGGATATATATTTTAGAAAATGAAAAATAGAGAGATTGATAGTTCCCAATTTCAAGACTTCTTCTACGCTATTTGAACTAGTTATCAAATCTGTAGTATTGGCACCAGAACAGTCATATGGACTGATAAAATAGAACCAAAAAAACATTAAAAAAAAACTATGGCCAAATCATTTTTATAATACTGAGAAGAAAAGTTCCCCATTTAATCAGGGAAAAAAAAGTTTACTTTTTAATGGTGCTAGAACCACTGGCTTTTCACATAAACAGAATAATTCTCTCCTGTTCCATGGGTCTGTGTGTCTGCATTTATGCCATACCATGCAGCTTTGTTTGTTTGTTTGTTTTCTTACTATAACTTTATGGTATAATTTGAAATCAGGTACCATGATACCTCCAGCTTTGCTTTTTTATCTTAAAGTGGCTTTGGATATTCTAGGTTCTTTGTCTTCCAAATGAATTTCAGGACTGTTTTTGCTAGTTCTGTGGAGCATGTCATTGTTATTTTGATGGGTATTGCATTGAATCTTCATATTGTTTCTGATACTATGGCCATTTTAACAATATTAATTCTGCCTACCATGAGCATGAGAGGTCTTTCCATATTCTGAGGTCTTCTTCAATTTCTTTCTTCAAAGTTCTACACTTTTCATGATAGAGGTTTTTCACCTCCTTGGTTCAATTTATTTCTAGGCTTTTTTTAAAAGAGGATATTGTGAATGAAATTATTTTTCTGATTTCTTTCTCAGCAGATTCTTGGTTGGTATAGGAGAAAACTATTAATATTTGCATGTTAATTTTGTAACCTGCTACATCTATCCCTTGACAAATGTTCCAAAAGCGTATATTGAAGAACAGACAGTCTTTTTAACAAATGGTGCTAAGAAAACTGTTTACCCATATATACAAGAATGAAACTAGACTCTTGTCTCTCATCTTGCACAAAAGTCAACTGAAAATGGATCAAAAAAGTTAGAAGTTACATCAGAAACAATGCAACTGCTTGAAAGAAAACATAGGGTCAACACTGCAACATATAGGCACAGATAATGACTTTCTCAATAGGCTCCCCAAAGCTCAGGAAATATTGCCAAGAGTTAAGAAGTGGGAGGATTCAAGATGTGGTTTAAGGGAAGTCTGCATTCATGTTTGTTTTGTGGCTCAAGATTTGAGCAGCAGAATTACTGATTCTCAGTGAGGTGGGGGAAACGGTGATTCTAGTAAAATTCAATATTGGACAGTTAGAGTGTCTTAGAGATTCAGAAATGTAGGCATATCAAACAAAGAAGAAAGAGTACATTAGAACTGAGCAGGTTGCTTCAACAACAGCTGTAGTAGTGTTGGTTCACCACGGAGGAAGTAGAATACAGAAAGAAACACAAATTTAACACAGAAAAAAATCTCTGACATCAGAAAAGCAGCCTGATTTTAGCTGATACAGAGGCTGCATTGTGCACTGGTGCTTGGAAAGTGTTCTCTGTTTTCTAATTGGCTATGGAGAGCTGAGATGGGAGTCAGCTTGAGGTATCCACACTCCAGCTGATTTTATGGGAGCCAAGAGATCACTGCCATATCATCCTGGCAAACACATGCCATGTGGCCTAGAGTAGACCTAGCAGAACCTGAGTGAAAAAGACACAAAGACAATTGTACCCAGTGTGATTCAAGCCAGAAAAGCGAAAGGAAATCCAACTGCCTTCTTCTTAGAGTCTGGCATATCTCATGTAAAGTGGGTTGGAAAACTGAACAGGCAGCTGTGAACAACTCAATGAATAATTCTGGGAAGGCTGTGTTCTTGGGCAGCAGGAAATGTATGGAAATGGGACCATCATGTTGAGTAAAAAAAAAAAAAAAACCAGAAAGTCAAGGTTCCTATGATTTCTTTCAAATATAGAATCTATAGAGAAAAAAAAAATAAATGTGGAGATGGTCTCATGAAAATCAAAGGGAGATCAGTAGAGGAAAGGGTCCAAGGGTTAGGAAGTGGAGAGGGAGGGGAAAGTACTGAGAAGTGGTATTGGCCAAATTATATTTTTATATTGTGTTAGGGTCCATAAACAAGTCAAGATGGCACCTGGCATTTTGCAAGAGGGAGTGGTTTGTTAAGTAACACCAGCGAGCCATTAAGATGATAGAGATTCCTTAATGACTGACAGCTGTGTCTAGATTATGTCAATTAAGTTAAGCTGTGTGTAATCATTAAGATGATGATTCCTTATTGGTTGACTGCTATATCTAGTTTGTTAATTAAATTAAGCTGTGTATTCAGTTATGTGTATATACCCCTCCTGTCCTACAATAAACGGCTTCCACTCCTGCTGTATCAATCTACACAAGTTGCTCGTTACCCGCCCCCCCCCCCGTTATTTTGCTGCAGCCGGACTGTGGCAATATTGTGTGCATGTATGAATACGTAACAACAAATCCATCCATATGTATGACTAGAATGCACCAATAAAATATGGAAAAAAAAAGAAAAGAAAAAGAGTAAACGCAGACCCCTGCTATGTAAATATTAATTCAAGCTGTATCAACATCTTACATTAAGGGCTAACATTAAAAATCTTAGAAGAAAAGAGAAGCAAATATTCATGACCTCAGATTTGACAATGGATAGAGTTGACATTAAATACATGAACAAGGATAAAATAGACTAATTAAAATTCATAAAATATTAAAACTTTTCAATAAATAACTATCAAAAAGTGAAAATATAACTCCGAGAATAGGAGAAAATATTAAAAAAAATTGTATATTACTTTTGATAAGGTAAGGGATTTTTGTTGTTGTTGTTTCAGGAAATTAAACCCAGGGGTGCTCTATTACTGAGCTACATCCACAGCCCTTTCTATTTTTTATTTCAAAATAAGTTTTGCTAAGCTACTTACAGTCTCAGTTTTCCAGGCTGGCCTCAAACATATAATCCTCCTACCTCAACCTCCTAAATCACTATGATTAAAGGCATGTATCACAGTATGTAGCTTTGTTTAAGAGTTGTCATATCCAGAATATATGATTAAATCTTATAATTTAACAATAAAAAAAACAAACAGCTATAATATTTAAATAGGCAGAGTACTGAGTAGGCATTTATTTAAAGAACGAATGCAAATGGCTTAGTAACACAAAAACTTACATAGTTTTTTCATAGGAAATACAAAGGTCGAAATTAATAGGGCCATGTACAAATATGGTTTTAATAAGGAAAATAGAAATTTTTTTTTATGAGAATTTAGAAGATGACTTGTATATTCCTGGTGAAAATAAAAGTAAAATGGAGCCACTGTGGAAAACATTTTGGTGGCTCCTCAGAGAGTTTACCATAGGATTCCTACATAGCCCAACATTTCCACTCCTAGTTATGGCCCCAAGAGAAAGGAAAAGACACTCATACCAATACTTATACATAGGTATTTAAAACAGCATTGTTCATAATTGTCCCAAAGTGGAAACAACCTAAACAGCCATAAAAGGATGAATGAATAAATAGTTTAAGAAACATACATGCAGTGCCATTTATTCAGTCATTAGAAAGTACAAATTAGTGATGCATGTTCAATGAACCTCAAAATGTTATGCTAAGTAAATGAAACCAGACACAAAGTTTTAAGATAAAAATATTGTGTGGATACATATCTTTGTTGTAATGATTATATTTAGATGATAAATGCAAAATAGGCAAATCCTATTACACATTACCCAAGCATAGTTGGAGGGGGGAATAGGTAGTTATTTCTTACTGGGCAGGGGATGTTTTAAGAGGAAAGGAAAATAAGGAGGGCTGATGATTGTAACACATCGTGAATATAATAAATTGTGAATATTACAGAACTATGTGATAATATCACTTAACTATACATAGTAACATAGGTAATTTTATACCCTGTGAATTTCACCTCACTACAAAAAATTGAAAATAACTAGGAAATGTGCATCTTCATTGTGGATTTTAAAGACATAAGTATATATCATGAACATATCAATATATTAAAAATATATAACTCATAACTAATTGCTGTTTAAAGAAGGAAATTTTGGCTAACTTTTAAAACATCAGTATATTTCATAAGGTTAGTCAAAATAAAGAGAAAAAAAAATACTGCCAGCTCTTTCAACACATTCTGAGAACTTGATGCAGTTCAGCATTTATTCATGGAAAAAAAAAAAACTCTCAGCCAATTAATATTAGAAAATCCTCAAAAAAATAAAGGGCATCTAGTAAAACTTCAACACTCAAATCATAACTAATGATAAAATTTTGCAATTTCTCTCTGATTAAAGAAATCTAAAAAGGAAGGATGTCTCCTCTTACCAGTTTTTACACTTTTACGGTAAGTTCTAGTCTATACAAATATATAAAAAATAACACAATAAAGATCAGTGTAAAATTTGTCCCCATTATTATTATTTTTGTATATAGAACATCCTAAATTATCTGGAAGTAAAGTAATGAATCAAATGAATGAAATTGGTAATCCACAGGATAAAAATTGATATACAAAATCAAAGATATTTATCTTTATTAGACATAAAGCAATTGAAAAATTAATATGAATAAGCATAACACTTGGAATAGAACCCATTATCAAAGAAAACTTTGGAACATTTTGACAAAATAGTGCAATCCTACAATACTGAGCATTGTACAACATCTCTAACATAATCAATGAGAAACTAAGTAAAAGGAAAGAAATAGCATGTTGGTGGATTAGATGACTAATATCTCTAAAATAATTCCAAGTGAATACAAGTTAAAGCCAAGATGAGAAACCATGACACACCTATAAAAATAGATAAAAATTCTGCTTAGCATGGTGGTGCATGCCTGTAATCCTAGCATTTCAGGAGGGTCCAAATTTAGTGAGAGCTATCTCAATATAAAAAAATAGCATTGGCAATTTAGCAATACCCTGTATCAAAATTAAAAAAAGGGGGCTCAGGATGTAGTTTAGCGATAAAGCACCCATGGCTCCAATCACCAGTACCACAAAATAAATAAATAATAATAATAAAATAATAATAGTAAAATAACAGAATAAATAAAATTCAAAAGGTGTCAGCATAAAATGTTGATGAGGGTATAAAACAGTTGAAATTCTCATATATTACTTGTAGAGCTCTAAAATAGCACCACTACCATAGAAAATTATTTGCAAGGTTTTCTCAAAAATTAAAGAATTATCTGCCCTCAGACTTGTTGATTATGCTCAGGATTATAGTCATTGGAAATCACAAAAATACATCCACAAAACTCCCTGCATAAGAATGTTAATAACAACTTTATTGGAAATATTCAAAGTTGTTTGTTAATAACACAATGATCTCTATACTGGGTTAAATCTGAATAATGAACAATGAAATATTATTTCTAGAAAAATGAAAGCAGATGACTTATACATTCAAAATACAGAAGAACTTGAAAACATTATATTTAGTGAAAGAGGTCTGACCCCCAAAATACATAATGTTTAAGTGCATGAAGTTCTGAAACAAACAACATTGATCAATTATGACTTTTATCAGAATGGTAGTTGTTTGAATAGCAGGTGCTTTGCTATGAAGATGAAAAAGGAACTTTTCTGGGGTTATAGAAATATGACTTGTCCATATTTGTCAAAATGATCAAATTCTAGGTAAAATTCTTTATGATACTATCTGTAAAGCGTACTATAAAATACTTTCCTTTGTTAATTTTATTTACTTCTAAAATTTGTTCCAATTGTTATTATAATGCTTTGTTTTGACACCTCTGAATATTTCTCCTCAGAGATAAAAGTGGAGATTGAGGGCAACAAGCTTGAGTTTCATCTAGGAGGATGATACTTGACTAATACATGAATCAAGCAAATTATGGATGAATAGATTCAGATTAAAAGAATGTAAGATATATTAAACCACTTCAGACCAAAGTTTACATGATTACCCTTAACCAACCATGTCACAAAGATTTCTAAAGAAAGGTTATGGATTTGAAATCGGTAGGTATGCTTTTCTCAATTTTCTTCATAATGTGGATGTTGATTAACTGTTAATTTGTGTGTGTGTGTGTGTGTGTGTGTGTGTGTGTGTGAGAGAGAGAGAGAGAGAGAGAGAGATTCATAGTCAGAAGAATATGAGCATGTCTTCTATATTCTTCATCTCACTCAAGTTTTCTAACATCCACTTAGTCATTTAAATAAAAAACCTTGGAGTTCTTAAATTTTCTGTCTTCTTCATCTCTTACATCCAATCCCTAACTAGTTCTATTTTTTTTTCCTTTAAAATATGCCTCTTTATTACTGTGACTATGTTCTTTGCTTAATATCTTGTCCCCCTTAACTTGGCTAAAGCCATACACAAATTCTGGCTTGACCTCATAGCTTGCACCCTTGTTCTTCTCAAGTTCATCCTTCACTGTCATAGTATTTGAAAAAAAAAATTAATAACAATCTGATTATTCAAGCAATAATGCATAGGTTTAAGAGTGAAGGCTTTGATAATAAACAAAATTATGTCATTTTCAGGAAAATATATGTTAAGCAAAATGAACCAGACTCTGAAAGGTACAGGTCTTATGTTTTCAATCCCAGGTGTGGAAGCTGGAAGTAAAAAGGGATTTATGATAATAGAAGGGAAACTTGGAGGGCAGAAGAAGTGAGCCAGTGGCAGGAGGAGGGAAGGGACAAGGGATTAATTGATTAATATAGTATGTTCACTAAATTGATTAATATAGTATGTTCACCTAAAAATATGTCACAATGAATCTCACTATTATGTGTGATTATTATGCACCAATAAAAGCTTAGAAAAAGAAAGGAGGCTTTGTAGCTTGCCATTCTACACTTGAATCTTAACCTCTGCTTACTAAGCTTGTTAATTATGGCATATTAAATAACCTCACTCTGTATTTAATGTTATTTAATGAGTTGCTACAATTAAAGTGCATACAGTGAGGGTACCATTTACTTATTAGTTCTCACTCTCTGTTGTCAGAAATAACAAACCAAAATCATTTTAATACCTTAACATTTTATTTGGTACATATTTCATGTTTCAAAATGGTTTAATTGAATAAATGATTGTGAAAATCTAAGATTAAAAAAAGCAAGGCAAATGAACTCAAATGATAAAAAAACAATCATTTAAGAGTATTAAATACATGGTATAGAGTGATTCCTAAAATTATATTTAAATCAAAGATGTTACTGGAAGAAATATTAACTTATTGCACATTTAAATATTTTCAAGTTGAGTTTATAAAATGATGAATAGCAAATGTGTTGATGGTAGGGTTATGAGAACTGTGATTATTTTCCAATTGTCTGTAACAAGTCACTTTCTTATAAAGGCTGTGTTTCTAATCATTCTTACAAATAGGTAACAAAGGAGTTCTACAGCACACTGATGGAAAGTACAGGTTTTAGAGGCCAACAACAGAGGTGTGTTCTGGATGCTGTTCACTAGCTGTATGACCTTGGGCCAACTATCAGAAGACTCTGCCACAATTTATTCATTGAGAAGACAGGAATAATGATGATGTCTACATTTTGCTTAAAACCAAGACTTCACCTCACAGGGAAGTAGTCTTTACCTCAAAAATTCAAGTTTCCTATCATTTCAAAGATGACTTGCTGATTGGGCTTTGGCTTGGTTTCTGAAAAACTCGATTATTTTTCAGAGCTCCAACAAAGTTGTTTCAATTTCTCTGTGTGTTTTCTTTCTTCTTCCTTTTGCTATTTCACAGTTTTCTTTCTTTCTTTATTGTTAGTTTCTGTACTCAGAGCTTCTTATTTGGCCATTTTGCTTAAATCAATTCATAGCATTATTTTTAAATAATAACACCATAAAAATTGAAGGATAAGGAAAAGAAATTAGAAAAGAGGAGAAAGATAAACAAAATAACAAACTGGAATAGCCAGAAGAATGACTTTTTAATTTTTTCCCCATGATTTTATTTAAACAAGAAAATCTTAAAAATTTTAAGAGTTATACTGTTGAGATCCAACTGTCAACAATGCAAATATGCTCTAAGAATGTCTGACATCTCAGCCCTTACCTCTTTGATGTGAAGTTCATTGGGATCCTTTTGCTGTTTTATTGAAATCGAGTGAGAAAAACTATAGCCAGAAGCTTGCTCTCTCTCCAAATTTTATTACATGAATACTAGGGCCTATTTGGAAAACATTAACTCAGAGTCATAAATTGACTCGACTTTGTCCCTTTAACAAAATAGTCAAATACTAAAAATCTCTTCTTAAAGAAAACTGTGATGATGAATGATTACTGAGAAATAATTTTTCCCTAAATAGGTGTCAATTCTTAGATAAATCCTAAGAATTTCATAGGAGAAAAAATTAACACAAATTATCATCTCTGCTCCACATGTACAAATAAAGTCTGGCAGATGTGAAATTTTATGACTTAATGACATCAAACCTCCTCCATCACTTAATATCAATCCAGGTTCTGACCTTCATGTTTTTCTCTGCTATTTCAAACATTTTTGACTATAATTTTATAACCCATTCCAAAGTATCTTCTGCACCCTACATTGCATTTTAGTCCTAAATTAGATTTTATGTTTATGAAAGTCATTGAGTTGAAAGGGGTCAATCAGAGTTCCTTATTGTAGAAGAATTATGGACTGGAGTCAACATTAAGTTATCTATTTCTGACATTTTGGGAGATTGCTCTTATATCACACCTGAGAAAAGGGGTTCCAAACTGCATTTCACCAGCCTCCTCATATTACTTCATAACAATCATCAGATTAAGATTTGATAAAGAAAGCCTGTAAAAGATGACATTAAATTTGTCATGATGGATGTGTCTGAGTGTGCCTTTAGTTGTTTCTTATTAGAAAAGTCAGTGAAATTCCAGTTTTCCCATAACTGTCTTTGTATTTCTCTGGGGCGATACATATAATGCCTTTTTTGATAATTGAATTTGTCATTAAATAGTCCAGATTTTGCTTAGGCTTCCCGAAATTCTTAGCCATGTTCACTGGGAAGTGACAGGACCAGTCAGTTCTGGGGTCTTGATCTGTAATGTTGGACACTCAGGATGCTGAGGCAAGAGGATCGTAAGTTCAAGGTGAGCCTGGCAACTTGGTGAGATGCTGTCACAAAATAAAAACTAAAAAGATGTGGCTCAGTGTACTACCCCCTTAAAAAAATGAAGAAAAAAAAGTGGTATAACAAGTGGTAACACGAGTTGATAAGACTGGATAGAGCCCCTCATGACTGGTTTTTCTTTGTAAAACAATTTCAATATAGACCTTTCTACTCCATGAAAAAGCAACATTTACAACATGGCCTTATCAAAATATGAAGTTTAACTTTATTGTTCATTATGAATAGTATATATATATTTATATAATATATATGTATACATATATATACACACACATTTTTTCATGTTTAAAACATTTAGATTGAAGTTTAATAACATGTGAAATGCATTAATTTAATCACATTATACAACAGTTGCATTATAGTATGAGTGAAGAAACACACTACTTGACGCATAGTATATGGCTGAATGAATGGGTACTTAAAAGAGGGAATGATTGGCATTGATCCAGGGACATTGAGTTGGAATATGACCAATTTTAGAAACAGAGAGTAAAGTTTAGTCAAATCTTAAAGTAAATATAGAGCTCTTCAGAACTTACAGATTAGGGAATGACATAGTATAATGATGAAATGTTCATACTATTTTCAGAGATCAGTGACAGATGGGAGGGAAAAATGTAATGGTTACAATAAGTAGAAATCAATCTCTGTTTCTCTTCTTCTATAAAAGAATTCAAGCTATTTTTATATAGAGATATGTTTAGATTAACATATAGGAGTTCACATTTGTAAGTAAAAGTGCTCCAAAATATAATACATCTGACTTAAGCAAATCCATCAATAGTTAGGGGAGTATATATGTGTCTTTGATGTTCTATTGCACCTTTATTGCTTCAAAATATTATTGTAAATAGACTACTCTTAACACCTAACTTCGCAAAATTTAAAACATAGCATAAAGCAATTTTGTCTGGATGAAATATTGGTTTTTTAAGTTTTGAATTTTACAGAAATTTGACAGTAAAATTATAAAACAAAAAATCACACTTAGATACTTACTTTAAAGAAATGAAAATCATATACTAATTAGTAAAAAACATATCATTTATTTTACAAATAGACATATAATTTATTCATTTCAGTTGGTATAATGAGCAGCAAGCAGTAACTGAGACCCTCAATGAGAGTTTTATAGACAATGTTTTAATAAGGCCTAGATCCCAGAGTCCTACAAAATGATATTTCCCAAACCTAGCTACCTTAAGCTTCCAAGAACTAATACATAACTACATGGAATAAGATATTTATTTTCAGACAGTGAAAAACATTTGGTTCCCAAATCAGGCCTTTTGGTAGTAAACAGCATGCAAAATCTCCCTGGTTGATTTTGAAGAAGAAAAACTTCCTTCACTGAAAAGAAATCTACATCCTGTCCAGAATATGTCCTTGGATTTCTCTCCTATCTCTGTGGGTGAATATGAGAGTGGGAAATAAAAAGAACAATTAGGAACACACACACACACAGAAAAATAAAAGGCATCCAAGGATGGTGGAATGTGATGGACATCATTATATAAAGTACATGTATGAAGACTTGAATTGGGTGTCAACATACTTTATACACAGAGATATGAAAAAATTGTGGTATATATGTGTATTAAGAATTGTAATAATAAAAAAAAAAACAAAGGACCAAAATTTTATGTATTGTGCAGAGGTCAGGATTTTATATATAAGAAATCCTACAGGTCCACGAAAAATTTATTAGAAGTAATAAGGAAACTAAGCAAAATTTCGAGATATAAGATAAATATGCAAAAATCAATTGATTCCTGCCAGGTGTGGTAGCGCATGCCTATAATTCCAGCATCTTGGGAGGCTGAGATAGGAGGATAGTGAGTTCAAAGCCAGCCTTAGCAATGACAAAGCACTAAGCAACTCAGTGGGACCCTGACTCTAAAGAAAACACAAAATAGGGCTGTGAATGTCATTCAATGACTGAGTGCCCTGAGTTCAATCCCCAGTACCAAAAAAAAAAAAAAAAGAATCAATTGATTCCTACACAATTTAAATGAACAATTAAAAAATGAAGTTAATAATACTTTTCTGTTTAAATCATCAAAAAGAATAAAATACTGGGCTTGGGATATAGCTCAGTTGGTAGAGTGCAATTCTCTGTCTCAGCCTCCTAAACTGGCGGATTACAGGAATGTGCTACTGTGCCTGGCTGCCCATGGATTTTCAATTGCTTCAGCATCATGTTTTGAAAAGTAAATACTTCCTCCTTTTATTTTCTTTTGTTCCTTTCCGAAATATTACTTGGGAATATTTGTATTAAACTGCATCTGTTTCCTGTATTCTGTTCTGCTGATCCATATGTTCTTTTTTCCCCACAAATATTACACTGTCTTGATTTTTGATGCCTAACATATGTCTCAACATTAAGTAGAATTATTTTTTCACTTTGTTTTTGTTATTGTTTTCTAAGTCTCTAACTTATAATATTAATTTTATAATACATTTGTCTATATCTATAAAATCCAATTGAAAGTTTTACATTGCTGGTGGGACTGCAAACTGGTGCGGCCAATTTGGAAAGCAGTATGGAGATTCCTGGGAAAGCTGGGAATGGAACCACCATTTGACCCAGCTATTGCCCTTCTTGGACTATTCCCTGAAGACCTTAAAAGAGCATACTACAGGGATACTGCTACATTGATGTTCATAGCAGCACAATTCACAATTGCTAGACTGTGGAACCAACCCAGATGCCCTTCAATAGATGAATGGATAAAAAAAATGTGGCATTTATACACCATGGAGTATTACGCAGCACTAAAAAATGACAAAATCATAGAATTTGCAGGGAAATGGATGGCACTAGAGCACATTATGCTTAGTGAAGCTAGCCAATCCCTAAAAAACAAATACCAAATGTCTTCTTTGATATAATGAGAGCAACTAAGAACAGAGCAGGGAGGAAGAGCAGGAAGAAAAGATTAACATTAAACAGATACATGAGGTGGGAGGGAAAGGGAGAGAAAAGGGAAATTGCATGGTAATGGAGGGAGACCCTCACTGTTATACAAAATTACATATAAGAGGTTGTGAGGGGAATGGGAAAATAAACAAGGAGAGAAATGAATTACAGTGGATGGGGTAGAGACAGAAGATGGGAGGGGAGGGAGGGGGGATAGTAGAGGATAGGAAAGGTAGCAGAATACAACAGTTACTAATAGGGCATTATGTAAAAATGTGGATGTGTAACCGATGTGATTCTGCAATCTGTATTTGGGGTAAAATTGGGAGTTCATAACCAACTTGAATCTAATGTATGAAATATGATATGTCAAGAGCTTTATAATGTTTTGAACAACCAATAAAAAAAATAAATTAAAAAAAAGAAAGTTTTGATAAGAATTGCTTAAAGATCAATTTGTGGAATGTTAACATTTTCACAGTAATATTTTCTAATTTATGACATGTTGTGCTTGTCTGTCAGAGAGTAACTGATAATTACGTCATTGATTCCTTTCATTCATATTTGTAATTTTCAGCATATGGTTTCTGTAAATGCATTTTACAAACATACCCAATGATTTTACTTACTTTTAGGTATTTTTAAATAGTATTCTGATTTTTTTACTTTGGTTTCTAGAAGTTCTGCAGGCTCACTGTTAATATATAGAAATGCATTCAATTCTTACATGCTGATTGTGTATCTTGTAGACTTGCTGATCTTACTTACTTTATTTAGAAGTGTTTTTTTTATAGTTTCTTTAAGATGTCCTCCATAGATACCCATGTTTTCTGCAATAAAAGCAATTTTATTTCCTACTTTACAATTTGCAGAACTTTATTGTGGCCTTATTGAATGGGGTAGAATTTTAGTACTTTGTTCATTAACATTAGGGAGGAAGGCTACTCTCATTTGTTTCCAATATCACAGCAAAAGCATTTAAATGTGTACTCAAGTATAATATTGGCTATAGATTGCTTGTTTTTTCAGTTGGTGGTTGTTTTCGTATATGATCATCTTCAAGTGGGAGGAGTTCTAGCCTACTGGTAAGAGTTTTTGTCATGGTTGAATGTTGGATTTCAACAAAATTTACATGGATCCTTCATCTTCAATTGATAGGGTTATTTGATATTCCTTCTATTATGTTGATATGGTGAATTATATTGATTGGTTTTTGAATATTGAGCCAGTCACACATAGGTGAAATAAATTACTTTGTTATTCAGTGTAATTATTTCTATAGATAATTGAATTGGTATTTCTGATATGTTTTTGAAGATTATTGTTTTTAATTTCATGAGATACAATTACCTGAAGTTTCCTTTCATGTTATTTATGTCTAGCTTGGTATCACAGTAATACTGATACCATACAGTAAGTTGGAAAGAATTCCCTCCTATTTTGTGGGAGATACTGTATAAAAATGAGAATTATAGGTCAGAGTCTAATAGTTTTCTCCAGAGACCTATCTCTGGGGAGTCAAGGTGTTAAGGGCTGTATTCCTTCTAGAGGCTCTAGCTGAGAATCCGTTTCTATGCCCTTTCTAATTTCTAGAAGCTACCCACAGACCTTAGCTCATGTATCCTTCTTCCATATTTAAAACCAGCAATTTCAGGTTATGCTTTTCTCACATTACCATCTGGTTGTCTCCCATCTGCCTCCCTCTTCCACTTAAAGGAATCTTGTAATTAGGTTGAGTCCACCTGTACAATGTGGGATAAACTCCAATCTGATACATTGTTTCTATGTTAAAAAAGAAATCTCAACAAACTTGTGAATCTTCTTTGTATGCCCCTCAGTTTGACTCAAGTGGGAAAGGGGCTTCTCCACAGAAAAGCACCATCTCAATTTTGACATTCTACTTAGATGGCTAAGATTACAGATGAGTCACATGTTTATTCTCTTCACAGTGAATTTTATGTGACTAAATGCTCTAAACTTTTTATTTTTCTGTGGCATTAGCAAATGATTGTGTAACCATATATTGTGGTTTTTTTTTTTTTCCATAGAACACGCTTCCTGAAAGTGAACCTCCCAATTTTAATAAATTTTACAATCTGAGTATCTATTAATTTCTTAAATCAACAATTTCTGATTCCATTCAGCTTAATTAGGTCTTATCAACATATTTTTTCTCATATTTTGCTCTAAGTTACAAGAAGCAACCAGATTATAACTCGACTTAGAAATCTCTGCTGAACATCCAATTTCACCCTTATATATTCAGCTTCACACAATTCTAAGCTTTCTACCAGTACACAACTAGTGTGGTATTTTCTCTAATTTCTCATAACTTGTTCTTCATTTTATTCTGAGCCTCACCTGTAGTACATTCAATGCACCTCTTTTTAATAATAATAAGTTCATGACAATTTAGGCTTTCCTCAAGATTATATTTGCTTGAAGAATTTATTTCCCGAGTCTCTTATTTTTCTCTATTATTTTGAGTTCTCAATAGCAGGTCCTTTAATATCCATATTTCTACACACATAAGGTAGGCTTTTTCTATCAGGGTAGTTTTCCGGCCTCATTCCAGTGCCAGATTTCAATAGCACTGCCACATTTTTAGGTATTTCTTATAGCATCATTCTATTGCTATTAGGAAAATCTGTATTGGATTTACATTGCCGCTTTAACCCCAAACTAACATGAATTTAGTAGCTAATGTCAAAACAAATTTATCATCTTACCATTCTTTAAGTTAGCAGTCTGACCTTTCAAGGCCATTTTCTTTTATGGAGGCTGTAGGGAACAATCTGTTTCCTGGACACTTTTTGGCTTCTTTGGCTAACTTCTTTGGCTAAGTGGGCTCATGGCCCACTTCCCACATTTTCATCAGCCACTTCAATTTTCCTTATGCTATCATCTCCCTTCAAATTTGATGGCTATTTTTATTTCATTGAACCCATGTGAATAACCCAGAAGGGTCTCCACATTTTAAATTAAATGTAGTGTTACCATAATCACTTTCATCTTCACTCTATGTGCTATGCAGACTAACAAATTCATGGGTTCCACGTTTTAGAATTTTGACATGTGGGGGGGAGCTGTTATTATCCTTACCTAATATTAAAGACAAACCTGGATATATGTACAGAGTTTCTATGATAGTTCTGTTCCCTTAGAACCTTTTTAAAGAAAGCTTAAGAAAAATTGGGCTGAAAAAATACAAATTAAAGCTGGAAACAATTTTTTTTCTGCCATTCTAAGAACATGCAAATCTGTAATGGATGGATGCTAGTTAACTAGTTTTGAAAACTAGTTTGTTTTAGCAAGCTACAAATATGAAAAACATATGTTAACCCTCAAACTCAATAAGTCACATCGTTATGTTCCAATCTTGTGTTTCTCTTCTTTGGCACTAAGCTACATTGGCTGGGCTTGTCTTCTTTCAAATAATCACACTCTCTTTTTAATCCCTTTAGCTAAGAGAAGCTTATTATAAGCTATTTTTTTCTTAAGGACTTGGATTTCTATCCAGTTTACATAATTAAATTAAAATAAAATTGTTCTGACCAAACAAAGTATATTTGTTGGTTGAATTTAGGCCGCAGGCTGCGCCACAGGCTTAAAAACACTCCAAGGACCACATCGGAGGCAACATTCTTTGAACTGGTGTAAGTTTTATGAGAGTTTTGCCCATTTGTCTTCCAATTCTTAAATTTCAATAGCTATAAAGATGAAAAGCAAATATATAAGATTACTCTGTGACTTTCTAAAATTTCACTTTCCTTTTCAAATTAGAAATGTTAGAAAAAAATAGTCCTTATCAAGGTGCTTTCTACAGAGGTCCTATTTTCCACACATGCTGTCTTTTCTGTCTTTTCTCAGCATCTCAGAGTCGATCAAAGATAAAGTGTAAGGCAGAAGTTATGTAAATTACTGAGCTGACATTCTTTCTTCCCAAGTTCCCCTTACTTGGAAATGATTACATTTTGCTATAGAAAACTTTGCAAATGACTTTTAACTCACCAATTTTTTAAATATAATAATCTAATAAAGAAATGGAAACCACACATTGTAAGAATGAACTGGAAATCTTGAACAAGCCAATGGCAATGTGATCTTTTCTGAAATATGTGGATAATGATTGACAAAGGAATAACATTTTGTCAAATTCTGTAATATATTACTGATGGGGTATTTTTACAGTTATCAGAACGATATGCTTTGATTTCCTCTGATTTGAATATTTTACCAGTAAATTTAGGGCATGCTATCACAAAAAAACACATTCATGGAAGTCTACTTTAGACACATCATTATCTGATTAGTGTGCTTTTCCACTTTTTATCTTCATGTCTTTGTCACTCAAACTTAATTTCTCATTTCTGAACTCAGATTATCATTACAGCAGACCAACTCAGACCAACGCCTGGATGGTCTCTTAATTAAATCTCTCATAAAACATGTTAAATTTAGGCTCTATTCCAGAAAATATCCCCATCTAATTTAACCAACTGCTTCCTTCACGTGAGGCATGAATAGTTACCTGGGGAGCATGAAGCTCTTAAGTTTTGATCAACCTGAGTGCTAATCCCAACTCTGTATTCATCAGTCTGTATTTGTAGCATTGATCTCCTGTAACATGAAATGCTGGTAGTATCTTATAAGGTCACTGAGGAAATAACTAGGTCAAGTGTGGGCATCTCTCAGGAAGCCAGCAGGGTGCCTTGATTATAGCACTTATTCAAAATATGTTAGTTTCTTTTCTCTCCACCTCACATATCTGACTCAAGGTTAATGTGTTCTTAGTTGTAATACCTATTGCATTTTATATTGAATTATGCCTTGTACTACAGATTATTAGAACAAGGTTCACTAAAAATATAGAGTTTATTACAGTTATATTAAAGTTTTAATTACACTTATGCTAAATTACAGTCTTAATGTCATCTTATTGTATGCATTTGTATATATAAAGGTAAACAAAGATAAATATCTTATGTAGATAGATGATATGTTATTGGATTACGCATATATCTTAGTTGTTGATTTACTGTCTCTTGAAGTTCTTGGGCAGTTCTCTTTGTTTATTTCTCCTTATATCATTGTCATTGCATTGAGTCTCATACCCAGCCCTATTTGGTATTTTATTTAGAGACAGGTCTCCTTGAGTTGCTTATTGCCTTCCATTCACTGAGGCTGGCTTTGAACATGCAATCTTCTTTCCTCAGCCTCCCAAGTCACTGGGATTACAGGTATGCGCCACCGTGCCTGGCTTCAACTAAATTCTTAATGACAGACTCCCTATCACCAAGTTACAAAAATAAAGATATGCATAGGCCTTTTTACTTGTTAGAATAAAAATTATGAGCCATGAGGTGGTATTACACATGTCTAATCCCAGAGGCTCAGGAGGTTGAGGCAGGAGGATCTTGAATTCAAAGCCAGCCTCAACAATTTAGCAAGGTTCTAAGCAACTCAAAGAGATGCTGTCTCTAAATAAAATATTTTAAAATGGCTAGGCATGTAGCTCAGTGGTTAAGCATCCCTGGGTCCAATATCTGGTACCAATAAATAAATAAATAAACAAACAAACAAATAAATAAATAGTAGTATACCATAATAAGTTCCTAACTTCCTCTGGTACCCATGTATTATCAGACATATAAATGAGCTGTGAAGCTACAGACAACTTTCTTAGGGCCAGCAGTCAAAACCCTCTTCCTTGATTTTAATATTTCATATTTTCTGAGATATTGAAACAAACTGTTTTACTTCTGCCTACCTTTGGAAACTTCACAGATAACCATAAAAATAGCAGTGACTTAAATCTCCTTTCTACTGCATGGCTTCTTTTGGAGATAGATATTATTTTCTCAGTGATGGAGATGGGAGAACTTGAGATGCAGAATAGTGAAATAAAATTAGCAAAGTTAAGAGCTAGAAAATGAGAGAGCTAGGCTTTTCCTCGAAAGCTATTTGGATCTAAGACACATTCCCTTCTTTCTATCAAACAGACTCTTCCCTCTGGATTCACCTGTTCCTCTTGGCTTTAAGACCTTGTTTATGTCTCCCTGTTTAAAATGACCCTCCACCTAGATAATTATCTGCCAGATGTATTAAATTTATGTAAATTTCTAGATTATTCCTCTTCAGAATTGACTTGTGCTTTGGCTGCCACTGTTTTGGCTCATGAAGAAGATCTCCAGGGAGTAACCACAAAAAAGCAGATTCTCAGAGAGCACTGGCAATGGGTAGTTGTAACAGCTCAGATATATGGCCCCATTGCTGGGGAATTGCTATTTGACTGCCAGTCACACATTACAACAGATTTTAGTTAAATCAAGCTCTGACATGATTGGAACAAATCCCAAATGAAACATCTGCCAACACAGAAATTGTGTCAAACTCCTAAACAAGGAGGAATGTCTATAATGGGTGTAACATCTGAACAGTAGTAAAATCAGTTTTCATAAACTTTTATAAATTGTTCAATGGGTTTTTGTTGTTGTTGCTGTCATCAGACAATATTTTTTTCTATCCTTGCTTAGTTCTCATGTAGAAATTGTTTTCTAACTGTACATAAAAGAAATCCATTGGGGTTCCCAGAACATGGGATGAGATTGAACTCAATTTAACTCGTTGAATATGCAGGATTATTGAAGAAGAAATGGATCCCACCTGTTAGGCATCTGAACACATTCTGGACCAGTTAAGTTTTGTCTAGTTGGCATCATATTTCTGGAAGAAAACTGAAGTTCACACATATACAATAAATCGTGTGCTGAACTGCTGAATTTTTTTCATTTTTTGTTTAATTGTGTAATTATATAAACAGATCCCATGACAGTGAAAGCCAAGTAAGTCTTATTTGGCATTGCTGAGTATCTATCAGTGAAACCAGTACAGTTTAAATGGCTTGGTCAAATGGAAACTAATATCCCACAATATGAAGTTTGTAAAAGTTGAGTTCTGATGCTCATTGCATTTAGGCTGGACTTAAAAACTAGATTTGTATAATGGATTTCAAATTTCCAGGTGTAATACACAAGTACAGCCATGTCTAGAGAGAAAAAAATGAACCCTTCTCTTTTCATGTCTCTAGATTTAGAAATAAGGAAAACTTTTTAAGTGATTTTTCATTTTTGTAATGTTAGATTGCTTGGCCTTCTGAAACTAGGCACTACTAAGAGGAATAGGTATTTTTAGTTATGTTAAACTAAGGATTCCAGTACAAAGATGTAAGAAATAAATATCCATGATTATCCCAGGTATATGGGAGTTCAGGTCATGAATCCATAGAATCTCCACCATGAGATGGCAAGAAAGAACAGTGGAGAACAGCACCTACAAGCAGTGGTCACAGATGATAAAAACACCATCACTAAAAACAAGTGCTTTTGTAAGCAATTGACTTTAAAAAGGTTAAGATTTACTGAAGGTTTTACCTTACAAGATTTATCTCCTTAGCATTTTCTTATCTATCCCTTTGAAAAAAAAATTACCAGTGGTTTATGCCTCAGTTTCCTTGTCTGAACACAAGAGCCTTAATAATAATTATTCTAACAATGGTATAGTCATTTACATGGTTTTATGGCAGTCACATGAGCCATGAATCTGAATTCAGTGAGTTCTTATTAATTTCTTTTGACATTTACTGAATATAAAAAGTCAGAATGCCTTTATGCTTTTTATGCAGTATTATCATTTTTATTGCATTAACACTATTTTTATTGAATGTCATAATGAGTTCAATTTTAAACATCAGGCTATAAAAATAAATATATGGACTCAGGTCATTTTTGATGTTCCTCAAATTGTGTCTGAGTTCTTCTGAAATATTAAAATAATAATAATGATAATGATGATAGGATTCATCACCAATTAAAACCCAACCTCCAAAACCAACAGATAACATAATCAAACAAAAAAAAAAGAAACTTGAAGCAATCAAGGAAATGTCTGCATTAAATTAAGCTTTAGGTTTTTTTTTTTCATTTTTATCCACTTTACAAATTTTCCCATTGTATACAATTATGCTTCTTCAACTGCAAATTTGAAGAATCAGAAGCCAATGTTTATAACTGTTTTACACACACAGGAAGTTACACAAAATACATTAAATTCTGAACTTTTTTGACAAATCACTCCTGCCTTTATTGTGAATACTTTTTTTAAAGAAGAGCTTAACAGCTCATAAAATCCCTTACAGTTACATTTATTTGGATTAGAAATAGGAGCACTTGGTTCAACAAGATTGAACAGGGAGGCTTTACTCCTCACACTGGGCAACTGTCTATCCAGGGAATTAGCAGACAGACCACTTTCTGATGCAACCTTATCTGAATGATTTTAGGGTATAAACATAACATTCCAGTAGAATATGCCCTGTTGCTCTCCCATGACAACACAATATGCAAACTGAGAAGGAAAAGAGAAGTATGCTATTAAAAGTTTAATCTTAGCAGGGCACACTGGTGCACGCCTGTAATCGCAGCAGCTCAGGAGGCTGAGACAGGAGAATCGCAAGTTCAAAGCCAGCCTTAGCAAAAGCAAGGTATTAAGCAACTCAGTGAGACCCTGTCTCTAAATAAAATACAAAATAGGGCTGGGGATGTGCCTCAGTGCTCAAGTGCCCCTGAGTTCAGTCCCTAGTACCACCCCACCATGCCAAAAAGAAAAAGAATTATATCTTGCATTCTTAATATAGACACTGCTGACCCAACTCTTTCAGTATGTGAGAGGTAAGCAGTTCAGCACTTGCTGCCTTAGAAGGCACATAGATAGTGTTAATTCTTAATCCACTCAACATTCACTGATCTGTTACCAAATCTAGTTCTCTACTGTTCCTGCTTAGAGAACCAACAAGATACATTATTGTGTGAAAAGTTTGCAGTAAAATAAGTGTGTGGCCTCTCTCCTAAAATAATAATCATTTATTTCATAATATGTTCACATTTGTTCCTGTATTCTCAATGTCTTTTCATCACAATCTCAGCATTCTCTCTACATCCAACATTCCCTCTCTCTGATCTATTTTGCATGTCAGCAGATTAATCTTCTATTATTTATCATTAGGATTGTCTTCACAGATATTTACATTGAGCAGAGAGAACAGATGAAGCTAAATTCCACAAGTGCAGAAAGAGAGGAAGGCCTCAAGTTGACACAGGAGGAAGATGAAGAGAACTTCCCCATCCCCACACCAGAACCCTGAAAAACTCTCTCTAACATGTACCATGTTAGCCTGTAACTTAAAATCCAGTTTCTTCTTTCATGGAAGAAATAGTGTTGAATAAACAAAAGAGAATAATGGAAATTAAAATGCAAATATTCCTAGGGAAAACCTCATAAATTTTCTGGCTAGAATTTTTATTACTTTATTTATGAATTACAAAGTTATATCCAGATTATGCCCATGTCATCTAGTATAGTGTATGTGTGTGTGTAGATTCATTCTAACACTCAGATTTGAAATATATAAAATTATCCTATATACATAAATACACACAGTAGTTCAGTCATTTTAATATATAGCTTTATCATTCATATTAGTAAGGTTCTCAAAAAAAATGAACCAATAGAATGTGTATGTGTGGACGCATGAGCACGTGTGTCTTTATCTCTGAGACCCTGTGAGCCAGTGTGTGGTTCAAGTCCAAGTTTAAAGGATTAAGAATCAGGAGAGCAGATGGTATAAGGGCTGGTCTAAAAGCCACCAGATCAAGACCTAAGAAGAGCTAATGTTTCCATCAAAGTCCAATGGTGGAAAAGACTCATGCCTTACCTTGGCATTCAGGCAGGAGAAGTTCCTTTTTATCCAGCATTTTTGTTCCCTTCAGGTATTTAGTTGACTGGATGGGCAACCCATAATTGAGAAGGCCATTCACTTTACTCAGTCTACCAACTGAAATGTGAATCTCATCCAGAAGTACTCTTGCAGACACACCCAAGTTAATATTGGGCCACGTATCTAGGAAAAGCTGTCACAATAAGTCAACCATCCACATCACTTTTATAAAGTGCAGAATAAAGTAACTCCTTGGAATCTTATTATACCTAGATAGACCAGGTAGACCACTCCTAGCTAGGGTAGGTAGGATTCTGGGGGCAACATCTTTGGAGAATGTCACTGAAGCCATTCTATGACAGGGGATAATGAAAAGGTGAGTAGGAGAGGAGGCAGGAAGGGCAGGAATCCCATCCTCTTCCACAGAATATTCCTGCCTTTTAGAACAGAGTCAGGGCATAGTGCTTTCTTAGCATAGACTTAATGAATTAATGTGTCATCTTTGAAATTGTTACATTGATTGCAAAATTAAATGAATAAATGAATAAAGTAAAAAGTCATGACTATCAAACTGACCAAACCTCTTTTATTTCTTCTCTAGAATATTTTATCTTCTTCTGTTTTTCCCTGAGCTCATAGATGGACTCAGTATCTTAAATCACCTGAACAGGATGATTGAATATTCATGCTTTCTTAATATCTCCATTATAAATTCAATGAGATTAATTATATACCTGTAGCTGATGCCGTATTACTAATTTTCATATTGAGAAATTTATTAGGGTCAAGTTAGTGCAAGAAAATTATTCCCTAGCTGATGTAGATTTCAAGTTGAAATGTTAGTTATTATGCATGTTAAAATTATGAATAATATTCATAGGTAGACTTACTTCTTAAAAGGGTTATTCTTAGTTTCCTTCCTTACAGTCATGGTTTGATAAAATGGTAATGAGTCATTTGACAGGCAAAGTGAATGTTTGCCTTAATGTAATATCCAAAGCAATTACTAAAAATTAGTACTGAACAATTTTCTCTTCAAAGGTCCAAGAACACTTTCCTATCTGTTTAGTTCATGTCAATCTTTGTTTGCCATAAAAGTTATTTTATTTTCCAATATCGGTGTCACTACTTCCGTAGCCTGTATTTCCAGCTCTGTATTGCTGGTTATATCAGTGTTCTATTTTCAGCTTTTTAGGGAAGAAAATATTCATCTTCTTTAAAGTGTGCCTTTTACCTTCACTTGCATTCAACAAGAAATGTTATGTAATTATATGATGTTATGTAATCATATGTAATTAATTATATGATGTAATAGCACTTATAAGGCATACTGTGGGGAAATAGAATTTTAACAATGGTAGCCTTAATTTACAGGTGGACACCCTACTGTTTTTCAATTAATCTGAATGTAAATAAGGTATAAGGAGATTCTGAGCAGATAGAAAACCCTCACACTAACAAACCCAAATGTATTTATAAGTTCTATAGGGAAAATAATGTCCCTATGAGGAAATTTCCTGAATCTCACTTCCAACTTGAAGCTTTTTCACAAACAGGCTCTGGTTTCATTACATCTCAGTGGCAGCTTCTTACATACTGCTAACTTGAGTCATCTCTAAGGAGGGAACATGTCAATGTTTCTGAGTGTGTATGTATGAGCCCAGAAGACAGTGAGGTCACAAATATTCTGATATTCTCAGCAGTGTGGGGTCCAAGTGACCCAGAAACTTCATGAGAAAGGATAACTAGAAACCTTGATATCATTGAGGCAGGGGAGTAGAGTGTGTGTAGCAAAGTCTGCATATAGAGAGGATGGGAAGATCTCTCCAAGTATCTGAGTGGAGGCCATCTGCATTGAATTTCTTGTATTGGTTATATTCCACTCAAGTCAGACTTTGAATGGCAGTACTGGAACCTGAGAGATTTAGTTAGGCAACTAATAAGGAGTCCAATAATAAAATTCCTTATCTTAGCATTAAAACAGTTGAGCAGTCTTGACTACTAGATAGGGCATAGCAAATGTAACTAGAGAGATCGGGAAGTCAATCAGACACAGGAATTATTTGCAAGAAGTAACCCAGCACATTGTCAGTATGTGGTCCAATAAGCACTTTCCAATTTACTTAGTGTGATCCAGGTTTTGTTCTGTTCCTTGCACGCAGTGGCCACCACTTATCTTTAAAATGCAGGAAGGCCTTTCAAAACTCGAGGCAGACAATCTCTAATAAGGGTTTCCATGAATCCCACAGAGAAAGTAAAGAAAAAGGATAGAAAAGGAATCATAGTCATGTGTAGAAAAACTACATGAGAAACACACTCGAATTTCATCCAGTCAAATGAAGTGCAGGCAAATGAGGTTGCATATGACAAACCTACACTTAAAATGTAACAGCAAGATTTACTTATGTTATATTTGTAAGGAAAGTTTTTTTTTTCAATTTAGAGACCAAAAACATTTAGACCAACAACATTTAGACTAACAAACCATTTAGACAACTTGACCAATATATGTATAGAACATGGATATTTAGAAAATAAAAGACTGAGTTAAAGATGTAGGCAGTCAACCCATTGATGTGTATGAGACGGACTGCATGGCAAGTTTCACATGTTTCTCTTTTGACTTCATCAAAAGCATTATTCTCTAATGCCTGTAATATTTTCTCCATCAACAAAAAGAAGTAATCACACCAACTATCATCCATAATATTGATTATATTAGGAACACAAAAAAGACACAAAGGATAAAGGGTCAGAGGACACCCCAGATGAAAGAGTAGACTGCAGAGGGAAAGTTCATACATATCTACTGACTCTTATGCAGAACTGGTTGTATACAAAACAGAGCAGCAGAACATGGGACAGGGAAGTGTATTCATATTCTTTTGAATGACCTTGGCGGACTTCATATATATAGTCCTCAGGGTTTGGCTTTATGGATTTGACATGCAATTATACTATATTTAACTTGTTTGAGATGCTGATGTTTGAATTATCATTTCCATATTGATCTCTCTGTCATAGAGTTCTAAAAAATCTTCATTTGCAAAGCAAGAAAGGAAACATTCACCTTGAGGATGTCTTCTTTGCTTTTTTAATGAAGTTCTATCTGAATTTGAATTTCAAATATTTTCCTTCTTTATCAGACTGATTTTCAAATATGCTACTCTTCATTATCTTTCCCAGTGACTAAAAATGTAATGACCCAATATTATGTGAAACCCACTACATTAAGAAGTTAGTGATGATTTTCAGAATGAGTTTGATTTAGAATCTCTTAGGAAAGCCAGGTTTTAAATGATTCATATTTCCCATTTTCCTTCCCCAATTTCTTTAAGGAAAATAGGTTTAAGTGGTTGCTTTTGTTGTGTTGTTCCCAATGCCCAAACCAAAGGCTTATTATGTTTTTAACAACTCTTATAATAAACTGATGGCTTCTAAACACTTGGGGCCCTCCCTAGTCAAAGTGTAACTGTAAACTGCCACTCTTTCTGTCATGGCCATGATTAATTAGTAAAAAAGCTGGAAATAACAGTGATCTTTATTATCAAAGAGATTATTTTAAATTCTAGATCTACCAATTTTTTGTTCTTAGACCAATTTCTTAATTTGATAGTCACTTTATTCAGTAGAATTTCTTTACCTGCCAAGGTTGTCATGATGATTAAATGAGATTATGTACAAAGGCATCTGATAGAAGGAAATGTTAATTACCAATGAACTTATTATGAATTATGTAAACTTATTAGTGGTCATGGAAAGACACGTTAAATGCAAGTTTAAAGTGATATCATAGGATAGAGAAAACGAGTGAACTATAGTTAAGCAAATAAAAGAAGAAAATTAGCCTGTGTTTCATAAGAGAGAATCACAGGTAATTTAGGGAAATTTTAAAGTAAAGACTTATTAATTATACAAGGGATTGGAGTACTAGGATGTTATGTAATGAGAAGTAAAAAAACTCTAATAAAAAGCTGTCACTACCAGTGGGATTGGATAAAGCATTCATGCCAGAATCACCTCTCAGGAATAGATCTAGAACTCACTGTCAGGTATGATGAGCTGTGGCCTCCAAACAGAGAGGTCACTGTGCTGTCAGGTGTAGAAAGTCCCAATAATCTGCCTCTTGGGACTTGATAAAATCTGCTCATGAAGTTGAAAGTTTAAAATGATCTTGGGGCTGGGGATGTGGCTCAAGTGGTAGCGTGCTCGCCTGGCATGGGTTTGATCCTTAGCACCACATATAAACAAAGATGTTGTGTCCGCGGAAAACTAAAAAATAAATATTAAAAAAAAAATTATCTCTCTCTCTTTAAAAAAAATTTTTAAAAAAATTAAAATGATCTCATAGAAGAGACAGTATACTGATAGGCCACCCAGGGAGAAGTGCAAGGGGAAATTTACAGGGCACTTTTTTTGTTGTTGATTTCCATAAGCTGTGAGTTAGTTACAGAGAAACATACTGCAGCAGACACAGAAAAATCTGTATGTGTCTCTAGATCCTGCAGGAGATGAACACTGGATCCAGGAATCAAAACCCCTCCTTCTTTCACTGTCTAGTAGCTTCTACTAACAAAGTTTAACATTGTATTAGGTGATAGAGGGAAAAAAAAAACCTGTAAGGCCCAATTCCTTTTTTACAGAACAGGCAAAAAGAGTGAATAGGAAGCTAAAAGAAAGTAAATAAATTGGGGGCCCATTAACATCACATTGAGTAAAATAATAATAATAATATTACAGATGAATATCAATGGTCAACTTTATTTATATAAATAATTTCTATATTTTGATTATTTATAAATATATAACTGAAATGAGTGTGTATATGTGTGTATAAACTATATATAGTTAGTGTGCATAAATTTGTAAATGGTTATATATAAAATTGTGCAGTTTTGTACAATATATGTATAGTTTATAGTTATAAAGTGGAAGTCATCATATAAGAATATAAAAAAGAGACAAAGATGAAATTAATTATTTTGTCTCCTAAAAATTTAGGGATTCAGAAAATACATTGGTATCACTTAAAAAGAGGTTGCAATCATAATATGCAGTATAGAAAGTAGGTGAAAATTAAGTTTATATGAGAACTTTCATTCTCCTCTTATCCTCCCACAATGAAGGAATATCCAAAGATAAATTGCTATTTCCATAGCAGAACACCAAATAGTTATTTTCTAGAAAAAAAAAAAAAAAACATAAACCTAAGTGTTTATCAGTAGATGAATAGATAAAGAAATTGTGGTATATATCCACAATGAAATATCCTTCGGCCCTAAAATTTAAACTCTTTAATTTACAACATCCTTATTAATCCTGAGCTTGGAATGCATTATGTTTAGCAAATTAAGTAAGGCAGAGAAAGACAAACATCACATGATCTCACTTCCATGTGGAATCTACATAGGTAAAACAGAATCAGAAAATGGAATGCTGGTTACCAGGGTTTGGGGAAAGGGAAGAAGTTTGTGAAGATGTGTTCAAAGAAAACAAAATTCTCTTTAGACAAGAGACATGTTAAAGATCATTGTGTGACATTGTTAGTTGAGAACAATGTAAGCCATACTTGGAAATTGCTGAGAGTAGATAACTGCTGTCACCAAAAAAAAAAAAGACAACTCTTTACGGTGATGCATATGCTATGGTAATTGGTTCAATTGACTATTCTTTGATGTATAGATATTTTTTTTTTTTAAAAAGTGAACCACTTTGTCCCCTATATGTATATATACATATATATCTACACATCCATATATTTGTGTGTGTGTGTATATATATACACACACATATATGTATATATATATGTATATAATTAATTGAAAAAATGTTTTTAAAATAAATAAATAAAATATGCAGAAGCAGAAACTGTTGGAGTTAAGATGATTTTCTAAAAATATAAAAGCTCACCACTATTGTGGTACTGCATTCTGTTGGAAGCAGGGTATGGACTATGGATTTTGTTTGAGCCTTTAAGGCAGGGAAGCTGCTTTTCTGGGAATTCCTGGGTGAAATTTCCCCTTTCGAAGCCCAGATAACTCTGGCGAGGTGTCTTAGCTCTCAGCCCAAGGATCCAACACAGCTGCATGGAGATGGACCTGACCTGCCTAGCAACAAACAGCCTGATCTCCCTACTCTTATCCTGTTGTCCTGAAGAATGTCCTTACTGATTCTCTTTGATGTGTACCGCTATAAATGAAGCATTCCAGGGTCTTCTCTTGGTTAGGATCAGACCCATCAGGTCTATCCAACCCGCCAATGCTCCCACTTTTGAACATATAAATTTTTTTTGTCTTTATTTTGTAAAAATTAGTTTTCTAGATTTTATTTCCTGCTGTCTGTCCCACATCTCTGACAGTTACCCACTCTGTCCCCATGCAAGACATGGGCAGATGTATTCTTATTTGGGGGTTATGGGGGATTGAACTCAGGGGCAATCAACCACTGAGCCACATCCCCATCCCTAATTTGTATTTTATTGAAAAACAGAATCTCACTGAGTTGCATAGCACCTTGCCATTGCTGAGGCTGGCTTTGAACTCTCAATCCTGCTTCAGCTTCCCTAGCCGCTGAGATTACAGGCATGTGCCACTGCGTCTGGCCAGAAGCATTCTCAAGTCAAGAATATTTATACCACTCACAAAGAAAAACAAATAGAAGGTATTTTTAAAAAATGGGAAAAAATCCAACTAAATTCCTGACTTCAAGGAAAATCAAAATAGCAAGATAAAATATTTGAATTGAGAATGTGCTATATTGTCAACAAAACATCTAAGAAAATATAAATGATGAAGAACTAAGGAAGAAATTGATTTTAAAAATTTTTAAGAATTGATCTTAAAATTTTACTATTCAAATAAAAAGTCTTCTGGAATGAGGGCTTAGATAAAATAGAAGTGAGATTATTATTAACAGATGGTATTTTTCAAATATCATAAGCATGCTCTTCTGCAATACAAACTTGACACTATGCTGACCCAGAAGTGAGGTCTACAATCCCTCTTCCTGTATCTGGGTGAGGTTATGATTTGTTTAGATCTCACAGCAAGTGTCAGAAGTGAGGCCATGAACTTTCCCTAGTAGGACAGGAGAAGTAAGGCAGTTTTCTCCTTCTTCACTGAAACACTCAGTCCTGGACATCTGCACCTCAGGGTCAGAAATCTGGACACTTTGAAAGCAATACAAAGATAAAGCCAAGTCACATGGAAGTTGCCCAGGTAAGTGCTCCATTTGGCAATTCTATTATTTAAGTCTTCCCAACACAGTTTTTGTTGGAGTTAGTGGCTTATACTGCTTCTCCTGTGCTTTAGGTTGATGAAATTGACAAACATGATGTTTGACAATGGAAGTTCAGAGGTAAGCCCCAGTTTCTTTCTTATTTACTTATCCAAAAATCATTCTTTCATCTCCTTGACTGCTGGGAGCCATTAGCCAAGTAGGTATGACAATTTCCTTGCCAGCGTACCCCATGTTGCTGACATGTTGCAGCGACATTGAATGTAGGTGACCTTGCTCAAGGACCAAGGCAGATTAGGGTGTTCCCGGTTTTAAGATAATCGTGTTTAGGGCGTTCCCAGTTTAGGTTCCAGGTTTAAGGTTTAAGATTATTTCCTCCTGGGAATAGGGCGTATCCTGCTGCCTGAGTTCCCCTTGAGTTCTCACGGGATTCAGACAGTATATTTTTGGAGATAGAAGCCCAGTGGAGGTGGATTTGGGCAGAGAACGTGGACTTCCCCAGAACGTGATTGTAGACGGCTGGTGTGAGTTCGGGAATAAAGAGTTGCTGTTTGAATCTACAAGCTGTGTGGTGGCTCGTGATTGTGTGCCCAGCCAGACTGCGGCATTTGTGCCCAGCCAGACTGCGGCATTTGGTGGCCCCTATGGGGAACTTCTGAAGTTTAGAGGTAAGTGAAATTGCTCGCCCCTGAGGAAGAGCGAAAGAATGGGTGACCAATTCAAAAAACAATGTGTTATTGTTTTGATTTATCTTGTTTTTGTTTCAAGCTGCCTATCCCTAGAAATTTCTCAGGCAAACTGGAAAAAATGGTTGACTAAAGGTTTGAAGTTTGTTGGCCCTGAGGAAGAGAAAATTGATACAATGATTTTTTATTCCGTTTTTGTTTCATTCAGTTTTGGCTTTGTTTTGTGCTATCTTATTGGGTTGCGTTATCTTTATAGTAGATTAGAAATTAGTAAAAAACAAACCGAAAAGATGTTAAGTAAATTGTTAGAGGTTCAGACCATGGAGAAAGACATTTTAGATCAAGCAAAAGAGAAGGTCTCTCGAGCTACTCAGACAGAGGAAGAAAATTTAAAGGAAAAGGGGTTGTTAGGAAAAAGGCCACAACAGGAGGCTGTTACTAACTCCGTTTTATCACAAGAGGGCGTAATTCAACCAACAGCCCCACCGATGGAGACAGCTGAGTGGCCCTCAAACCCCGTAGTTGATAAATGGGATCCTGAGACAGGACCTCAAAGATTAGCATGCCCTGTACTTGAACAGGCTGGAGGGCAGCGAATTCACCGTGCATTAGATTTTAAAACAGTGAAGCAGTTAAAGGAGGCTGTAACAACCTATGGCCCCCAAGCTCCCTTCACGGTAAGCATGGTCGAGTCCATTACTAACTTGGACATGACGCCAGCAGATTGGGCTAGCATGTGTAAATCTGTACTAAATGGAGGACAATATTTGTTATGGAAGGTTGCCAATGAGGAATTTTGCACGGAGACAGCTAGGCGAAATGCAGCAGCCGGTTACCCTCAAAGAAATCTAGATATGTTGTTAGGAAAAGGACCTTATGAGGGTCAATGGCAACAAATTGAATATGATCCTGCTATATATGCACAAATTGCTGCAGACTCAGTTAGGGCATGGAAGACTTTACAAGGACATGGAGATTTACAAGGTCAGCTATCTAAGGTAATACAGAGAGCTAATGAACCTTACGCTGACTTTGTAGATAGGCTAATTCAAATGGCTGCCAAAATTTTTGGGGATACAGAACAAGCAATGCCATTAATAAAACAACTGGCTTATGACCAAGCAAATCGTTGCTGCAGAGAGGTTATTAGACCATGGAGACATGAAGATTTAAACACATATATTAAATTATGTAGAGATATTAATGAACAAGGGCAAGTCTTGGCAGCTGCAGTACAACAGGCTTTAGATGCCAGGCCAAAAACA
Organism: Marmota flaviventris; assembly: GCF_047511675.1. Lineage (NCBI taxonomy): Eukaryota > Metazoa > Chordata > Mammalia > Rodentia > Sciuridae > Marmota > Marmota flaviventris. Next base: position 100,717,903 of record NC_092508.1, on the reverse strand, counting down.
TGCTATGATTGTGAACAAACAGGACATTTTAAAAGGAATTGCCCCATAGGAGGAGGGTTTAACAAAAGTAGGTATCAAAGGAATAGAATACCGGGTATTTGCCCACGATGCCGTAGAGGGAGACATTGGGCTAATGAATGCCGTTCTCAAACCACCATAGAAGGTACTCCCTTATCAAAAAACGGACAAAGACCAGGTATTTATCCAAGATATCGTGGAGAAAGGCATCAGGCTCCATTGCCAAAAAACGGACAGGGGGGCCCAATGCTCCGGGGCCCACAACCACAAATATACGGGGCAGTGGAGGATCCCAGCAACACCATCAGGGTAGTGCCCAGGACACATTGTCCATTAAATCCCTCATCAGACAAACCCGAGGGAGCGCAGGGTTGGACATCTGCGCCTCTGCCAGAGCAGTATTAACTCCAGAGATGGGAGTTCAAATCATTCCCACAGGAGTAAAAGGACCTCTTCCCCAAGGAACAGTAGGCTTATTACTGGGACGTAGTTCATCTACATTAAAAGGACTTATGATAAGTCCTGGGGTAATTGATCCCGATTATGTAGGTGAAATAAAAATTATAGCTAGTTCTCCAAGAGGTATATCAGTAATTTCACCTGGAGATAGAATAGCACAGTTGTTAATAATACCCAGCCTACATAATAAATTTCCTAGTCATAGTGTAGAAAGAGGTTCCAGGGGATTAGGCTCCACAGGTGTAGATTGGGCTATGTTGTCTTTAAATTTAGATTCTCGCCCAATGCTAAAACTAAATATTCAAGGTCATGAGTTTAATGGGCTACTGGACACAGGAGCTGACCTTAGCATTATCTCTCGTCAAGAATGGCCAAAACATTGGCCATTACAACAAGCCACTCAAACGCTTCGAGGCCTAGGAGTGGCGACTAATCCCCATAGAAGTTCTATGATATTAGATTGGAAGGATCCTGAAGGATGTGAAGGAACTATACAGCCATATGTATTGGATCATCTTCCTATAAATTTATGGGGACGAGATGTCCTAGATCAATTAGGTTTGACATTAACAAATAACATCAATCCTAATTCGCCCACTACTAGGGCTAGACAAGGCTTTAGGAAAGAAAAAAGATTAGGAAAACAAGGGCAAGGTATAGCAGCACCAGTACAAATAGATCAAGGAACAGACAGACATGGGTTGGATTTTCAGAAAGGGCCACTGAGACAATCAAAATTACTTGGAAATCAGAAAGACCAGTGTGGGTTCCTCAGTGGCCCCTGACTAAAGAAAAGACACAAGTAGCCCATGATCTGGTCAAACAACAATTAGCAGAAGGACATATACAACCTTCCATATCTCCCCATAATACTCCCATTTTTGTCATCAAAAAGAAATCTGGTAAATGGAGATTATTGCAAGATTTAAGAGCCATTAATAATGAGATGGTTATTATGGGACCTGCTCAATCAGGGATTCCTCAATTGTCTGCTTTGCCAAAAACCTGGCATGTTTTAGCTATAGATATTAAAGATTGTTTTTTTTCAATTCCAATTCATCCCAAGGATAGTCCACGTTTTGCATTTACTATCCCTGCATTAAATCATGAAGGTCCTGATCAGAGATATGAATGGAAAGTACTCCCTCAAGGGATGGCTAACAGTCCAACTATGTGTCAAATATATGTTAACAAAGCAATCCAGCCACTTAGAAATCAAAATCCTGAACTACAAATATTTCACTATATGGATGATGTATTATTGGCACATAAAGATAAAAACATATTGCTGGAATGTTATGCCACACTTACAAACTTATTAAAAAATTATAATCTAGAGATAGCAATAGATAAAGTACAATTAAATTTTCCAATTAATTATTTAGGAGTTCTATTATCCTCAACCATGGTCCGTCCACCAAAAATTCAAATACGAGTAGATCAACTCAAATCACTTAACGACTTTCAAAAGTTATTGGGAGACATAAATTGGATAAGGCCTTATCTAGGTATACCAACAGGAGAGTTGGGACCTTTATTTGATATTCTAAAAGGTCCATCAGATCCAAATTCACCCCGCATGTTAACTCCTAAAGCAAGAAAGGCATTAAAAATTATTGAAACATATATGGAAAATATGCATTTGGATAGAATTGATATAAGTTTGCCTTTATTATTTATTGTACTACCAACAAAAAATATTCCTACAGGAGTATTTTGGCAAGAAGGTCCATTATTGTGGATACATTTATCTTATTCTCCTAACACTATTCTTACTAGGTATCCTGAGGCTGTAGGACAATTAATACTCAAAGGAATAAAAGCAGCGAAGGGAGTGTTTGGAATTTCTCCCAATAAAATTATTACTCCATATACTATGGATCAAATTGATGAGTTAGCTAATGAGTTAAATACTTGGGCAATAATCATGTGTAAATCTAATGTTACATTTGATAATCATTTACCATCTAATCCTTTGTTGTCTTTTTGGTCTTCGCATCCTGTAGTTTTTCCTAAAATGACAAGAAAAACACCTATCATGAATGCTCCAAATATATTCACTGATGGGTCTAATAATGGTACAGCAGCAGTAGTTACCCCAGATCAAACTTTTACATTTTTAGTACCCAAACAATCAGCTCAAAAGGTAGAGCTTAATGCAGTTTTACAAGCTTTTTTGATGTTTAAAGATTCTGTATTTAATTTATTTTCTGATAGTCAGTATGTAGTTAATGCTATAGTATCTCTTGAAGATGCTGGTAGGATTTCCCCTTCTTCTACTGTTTTCTCTTTGTTTTCCACTATACAAAGTCTAATCTGGGACAGAAAAGATCCATTCTTCATAGGACATATTAGGGCACATACAGGATTGCCTGGAGCCCTTAGTTTAGGCAATGATTAAGCAGATAAAACTACACATGACATACATATTTTCTCTACATTTGAAGAAGCTACAAATTTTCATAAAAGGTTTCATGTTAATGCTAATACTTTACAAAAGCGTTTTAAAATAACTAAGGAACAAGCCAGACATATAATAAAACAATGTCAAAATTGTGTGACATTTTTACCACAAGTTAATCTTGGAGTCAATCCTAGAGGACTGATACCTAACCATATTTGGCAGATGGACGTCACACACTTGCCAGAATTTGGAAAATTAAAATATTTACACGTTACAGTCGATACTTCTTCTGGATTTTTGATGGGCTCCCTTCATGCCGGAGAAAAAACTAAAGATGTTATAGCTCATTGCTTACAAAATTTTGCCACTGTGGGCGTTCCTAAACAGTTAAAAACCGATAATGGTCCTGGCTATACCTCTACCTCTTTTAAACAATTTTGCTCATCATTTGGTATTACTCATATAACAGGAATCCCATACAATCCACAGGGACAAGGCATAGTTGAAAGAGCTCATCAAACTATTAAAACATACTTATTAAAGCAAAAAGATGGAATTGGAAAGGGGTATATATCCCCCAAAGATAAACTTAAAATAACGCTTTTTACTCTAAACTTTTTAAATTTGGATTCATCAGGACTTAGTGCTGCGGAAAGGCATATGTATCCAAAAAATGTACATAAGCCTAAAGTACTTTGGAAAGATATTCTAACAGGACAATGGAAAGGTCCTGACCCAGTGATTGTCTGGAGTCGGGGGTCTGTTTGTGTTTTTCCACAGGGAGAACAGCAGCCCATTTGGATTCCAGAAAGATTAACTAAAACAGTCTCTACAGATTGAAAAGAAGATGATTTGACTCAAATCCATAACAGCTGATATCCAGAACTCCAGCTTGGCCATTCTTACATCTGTGACAGTGATTAACCAGGATGCTTTTTTCAATAGCTATTTTATTATTGCATTTTTCCACATCATAAGGTTCTATTTTTATTTTTTGAGCTCATACAAACCTAGGTTAATGTTTTTCTGATCAGTTTTATTTTTTGACTGTGGAGTTTTTAAACATTGCAATGGAGATTTCACCCAGGTAAAGCTACAAGGCCTTTACTATTTTCTTATGTGTTGTACGTTTGTGTACACTCTTGTGTTTTGTGTTGTATGTCTGTATGTGCGTATGTCCATATTTCTTATATGAGGAGCGCTCATGAAAAAATGGATCCGAATTATTATTATTTTTATTCACGTGATTTAAATGGTTTAATTTAAATTAGGTAAACAGCTGTTAAGGATTGTTTTTAAAGGTGGTTAACAGATCTGTTTGTTTACTAGTTTAAATTAGGTAAAAGGCTGTTAAGGATTGTTTTTAAAGTAGGTTAACAGATCTGTTTGTTTACTTTCACCTTTCCTTTTCATTATATTTAATAATTCTTTTCAGGATAATGTCTCTTTAGCATCATTGCCAGAATTCCTATCTCCATCCCAGTGCCGGTGAAGAACTCAACAAGTAATGCTCAATCAAAGAGTCAACTTACTTTGGGAGGAAACGGATTTTGGGAGGAAATGGACATATTGATAGATTCCTCTGCTTTGAACTGCTTGCAGAACTTGCCTGGACTATGTAACTATCGTTTGGTGCAGCGAATTGTGGTAATGCTGGCATATCTTTGCTGATGGTGTCACTAGTGATGCAATTTTTATTTCCTTGCCAGCGCACCCCATGTTAATTGTGGTAGTGCTGACATATCTTTGCTGATGGTGTCACCAGTGATGCAATTTTTTCCCAAGGAGCCGTCAATTGGCTTGGTGTCGTGGCATTTCTGTATCCTCCTCCCTTCTGCTAGTGATGGTCTAAAATTTGGGGGCCAATGGCTTATGCTGGACCGGTAGTCAGTGACGGGTATGATCCAATTACAGTGGTATCAACCTAAGACAGGAGGCTGACGCCTAAAGGTCAGTTTTCCGATGACGGGTAAGAACCATATGTTGAATTGGACAACCTACCAGGCACGGTCCATAAGCCACAACCTCACTCCCCCACTGGCACCAAGGCCAAATTTGGGGGCCAACAGAGGTGAGGCAAAGAACCTCACCCCCCCACTGGTGCATAGACCTATCCACAAGTATGGCTGTATGCTGGACCGGTAGTCAGTGACGGGTATGATTCAATTGCAGTGGTATCAACCTAAGACAGGAGGCTGACGCCTAAAGGTCAGTTTTCCGATGACGGGTAAGAACCATATGTTGAATTGGACAACCTACCAGGCACGGTCATTAAGCCACATTGCTTGTTGTTTAATTAATCAGAAGGGGGGAGATGCTGGGAGCCATTAGCCAAGTAGGTATGACAATTTCCTTGCCAGCGTACCCCATGTTGCTGACATGTTGCAGCGACATTGAATGTAGGTGACCTTGCTCAAGGACCAAGGCAGATTAGGGTGTTCCCGGTTTTAAGATAATCGTGTTTAGGGCGTTCCCAGTTTAGGTTCCAGGTTTAAGGTTTAAGATTATTTCCTCCTGGGAATAGGGCGTATCCTGCTGCCTGAGTTCCCCTTGAGTTCTCACGGGATTCAGACAGTATATTTTTGGAGATAGAAGCCCAGTGGAGGTGGATTTGGGCAGAGAACGTGGACTTCCCCAGAACGTGATTGTAGACGGCTGGTGTGAGTTCGGGAATAAAGAGTTGCTGTTTGAATCTACAAGCTGTGTGGTGGCTCGTGATTGTGTGCCCAGCCAGACTGCGGCATTTGTGCCCAGCCAGACTGCGGCACTTGACAGTCATATTATTTGTAGTGACTCTAATATTATTCAAACAATTATAATATCACTTTCCAGATTAAGAAAATTCATAGGTTTCAAGGATATTTCTGGTTTCTAAAATCATTACTGCTAATTTGTGAGAGAATTTCACAAATTTGTCTCCTGCATTTACTTAATTAATCATGTGTAATACTTTTATTTACTCCACTAATATAGCTAATTATATTGATTTGAACTAGAAAGTTAAACCTGTTTTGTATTACTAGAAGAAATTTTACTTCACCATGATATATTTCTATTTTATGTAGTTAGATTTGTTAATAAGTTTTGTTAACATTTTTGCACCTATATTCAGAAAAGTAATTAGTATTTTTCCCCATACTATTGAATCATACTTTGATATCTATGTTATGTTGATCTTAAAAGCAGAATGATAATTATTCTTTTTTTTTTTAATTCTCTGAGGAAAATGATCTAAATTGTTGTTAATTTGATCTTCAATGCTTAAAAAAAGCAGTAAGAACATCTGTATCTAAATCTATTAAACTATATGTTTTAATAAAAAAGGAATAATTTAGAATGATTCAAAACTCTATTTCTTGGGCTGGGATTGTAGCTCAGCGGTAGCTCGGTTAGCACAGGCAGGACCCGGGTTCGATTCTCAGCACCACATAAAAAAAATAATAATAAAGGCATTGTGTTGTGTCTATCTACAAAAAATAAATAAATAAATAAATAAGATTTTCTCTCTCTCTAAAATTTTTTTTTCTTCTGGAGTCAGATTTTTATTTTATTTTTGTAAGAATTTTTTTCTATTTTATTTAAATTTTACAATTTATTAACAAAAACTTTTCATGATGATTTCTTCATATCAATTAGTGTAATTTATAAGACCTTGAATAAGTTTTCTGTTTTTGATTTTTGTATCAAATATTTATAACTCACCCCTATTCCTTAGCAGTGAGTAAACCCCATGATAATTTGTTGATTTCATAAGACTTTTCAAAGAATCAGTTTCTGATGTCATTGATTTTTCCCAACTAATTTGTCTTAATTAATTTCTGCTTTTCTTCTGTATTATTTCCTTCTCTTTTCTTTGATTTTAGTTTTTCTTTCTTTTCTAACTGCTTTAAAGATGTAGTTAGAAAGTGTATTTCTCACGGCTATTACATGTCCCTATTTAAGAGCCTGTATATGTAAATTTGTGTTTTCTAGAAGGCCCTGGAATGTTGATTTGCTGCAGTAATAGTTTGGTTATTGTCACTAAACATCACCAAACTTACCTGGTACACACCCATATTTATGAGGTCCACGTATTGTTCTAATCATAAAGGAAGGATGTGGAAATCCCAGTTTGCTTCTGTCTAGACCACTGGGTATTATTCTGTTTTGACTTTAGTGAGATTTTATAGTTGAACTTTGAGTAGTCCTCCTTTGATCAATTTTTAAATAGTTGCTCAGAAAATAATATTATCCTAAGCTTTCTGAGAGCTAAAATCGCTGTTTTTCAGGAATACTTAGAAAGTGACTAAGCCATTTTTATTGACAGTACTGACATAGAAAAGAATGGGCAGTAGAGAGAATGCAAGGGACAGTAAAGGTCAACAAGAAAGCAAGCCCTAGGACAGCCATCTACATGCCCCAACATGTTATAAGACAGTTCCTGTTCCTCAGCAAGGGTGTTGATTCTCTATTTTGCTGAAAGCAACTGCATAATCCGTTCTCTGACCTGAGCCTACTGTCAGAGAATTAAAATATCAAAAACCAAATCAAGAGAAGCTTATCAACTTCTGTTTAAAAGGAGGAATGCTGAAAGACTTAAAGGCACCCTTGCCCCTCCCAGGCACAGTGCCCTGGGAGTTCTGAATGTTACTTTCCTTTTTAATAAAATTCCCACTCACTTGCTTACCTCGGTTGTGTCTGTGGTGTTCACTCTTCAACTCCATGGAACACGAACCACTCCAACTCCTACAGATAACAGTGTGAATTATGGATATCTGACATGAAGGAAGAAGGATAGGAAGGAAGACCAGTAACCCACGAACAGACCTTTGAAAATTGCTATATATGCTTCACTCCCGCTCCAAACTAGATGTCTCACCTAGATGTCTCCACAGTTAATTTTCTCTGTGATGTCAGATGTGCTAAAATCTGACAGAGCTACTAGATCAGGGACTACACTGACCCCCTGCTCTAACATTCCTCAACCCCTTTAGGCCAGAAAGAGGCTTCATGATTAGAAAGGCAAAGAAGCTTGTTTGGGAGCAGCTGAAGCAGGCTCTACAAAGATTCATACAGCAAAGTCAGGGTAACTTGCCTTCCAACATGCACTTAAATTCCTGGCATTTATCTGGTGGTCAACACTGTCTATCAATTATAAATCAGAAGAAATGAAGATGAGGAGGAGAGGGGAGGGAGAGATCCTCTAGTGTTCAACTTGATTTAGTTAGTTATTCAATTTTTTGTGGCACTGGGATTGAACCCAAGGCCTCATATATGCTAGACAAGTGCTCTACCACTGTTCCATGTTCATTTGAACATAGTTTCCATATAATCACAAGATCACATCATTCAGGGCACATTTAGTCATCAATGTATGAAAACATGGCAGAAAGCTTGCTCCTTATCCCCCATGCCAATCCAATAATGAGGACATAGTTGTGAGAAAAAGGAAAAAGAAGGTTTATGGCTTTGCTAGGAAAGGAGAAACACAGGAGACTCCTGGCCCAAAGGTTGTGATCCTCCCCATCATGGGGAACAGGGGTTTTGTAAAAAGATCAGGAAGGAGAAGATCAGGGAGGAGATGGTTGGGAAAAAGAAAAAAAAAAAAAAAAAAAACACGTAAGTTTGTAAGCCATAAGGAATATAATCAAAGCATCAAGTGAACCCCTGTTACAAAAACAAATCCATCTTTTCCAAAGAGATATCTATCTGTATACACCCAATAAATATCTATATAAGTTGAAACAGAAATGAATGGGGGAAAAAAAGGCAAAATGAAACCAAAATCAAACATCGGTTAAAAAGTGATGAACTTCAATTTGGAGGGATCCAATTGGACCTGTGAAGGTTTTTGTTAGAAAAGCCTAGGACATAATTAATTCTGCATAGCTTAGATAATATTTTTTCTTTAGTTAATTCAGCACTCTCAAAAACACAAGGTGGAATTTTTAGTGCTGACTATACATCATCCTGACTTCTGAATTTCTATTTATCCTGTTTTTTTAATATTCTTTTAGAGTTCCTACCACTGCATTTGTTGAGTGGCTTGGTGTTTAACTGACAGAAGCTTCACCTCTCTCAATAATTTACTCCCTACTACTCTTTCTCCTTCAGAAACCACAATAAATGTTTTTTTTTTTTTCCTGCTCTTCTTCTATTCCACGTAGAAGGGTCTTTTTCAGCCACTCTTTCCAAGAAGATTTGTGCAGAATCCTAGTGGAACTTAACAGGTTTGGTTTATTTGACAGTGTGTGGATTTATCATCAGAGAACTAAAACTGTCTAATTCTATACTGTCCATCATTTTCATCCTTTAACTATCTTCTTGAGGATTCTATCTTTAATGAATAATAACCAGGTAAGAGTCAGATTTCCCAAAAATCCTTAATGCAGAACTTGGCTAAAAGTTTACTTAGAACTTAAAACTTAAATTATTTGTCTTAATGTGTCCTCATTCTTTGCTCTGTCTCTCATGACTTACAGATTGGATTTATTGATGGGTGCCCTCATTGTTCCATAAATGAACTATGGACTTTTCCCTGGAGAAAAGGATGGAAAGAGAGTGAGCTGGAGTGAAGAATGGATCTGGAAACTCCCCTTTGCCAACTTTGGGAAGGACCTTTTTGCAATGGCATAGTAGGTAGAACAGATACCTTTCTTAGCCCCAGAATATGTTTGGAACTCATTTGTTCAATTTTTATTGTCTCTAACTGAACATTGAATTCCATGTGGGCAAAGGCTTTATCTTTTGTCCACAGCAATTAGCATGGCTAGATTACATTTATATATATTAACTAAAAAAATTAATAAAGATGAGTCATGTTAAACACAAAATTTCGTCATCATTATTTTCCAAATATTTGTTCACACATAAGATTGTGAATTTCTTGGGAACTATTAATGCATATACCAACATATGTACCACTCTATGATTTATAAAATTTTGAATGAATGAGTAGATCTACCAATCTTATTTTCAATTTTTTTCCTTATTCATTTTTCTTCTCAGTAGAAGTGATTTCTTTCTCCCTACCCACTCTCCAATACTGAGGATTGAACCCAGAGGTGCTAAACCACTAAGAAACATTCTCAAGCCTTTTTTAGAGATAGGGTCTCCTTAGGTTACTGAGGCTGGCTTTGAACTTGCAATCCTCCAACCTCAGTCCCCTGAGCTGCTGGGATTACAGGTGTGTGCATTGTGACTAGCAAAATCATTTATTTCTTACATTTAAAATTTAAGAGCACTTCATGTAAATAAACATATCAAATGAGAGCAAAATATAAATGTAGATTTTTCACCCTTTATAATCTATATGTTTCTTAAAGATAAGATATATTTGCTTTTTCATGTGGTAATCATTTTTCAAAGTGTAAATTAACAATCAAGTACATTTGTTGGTAGTACTTGAGATGATAATTAGTTTATACAACAAATACTTATTCATGATTGACTATCTGCCAGACCCTGTTGTAGAAACTATATAAAAAGACCAATCCTGGAAAGTGTCCATCTGGTCCTCACAAATCTTCCATTCTAGAGGAAGAAAGACAATAACCAAGTAAGCAAAAAATAACATAAATTAATACCTATAGAAATCTTTAAGTACATGAAGTAAAAAGAGTATGATAAAGAAAGAAGTAGTAGTGAGAAAGTGGCTACCTTAGTATTCAGGAAAGATCTCTCTGAGAATGTAGACATTTGAGTAGAACGTTTATTTATGTGAAAGCTAACACCATGAAGAGATCTGAGTGCACTTATACTGAGTTACATCTCCAAACATTCTGTGTGTGTGTGTGTGTGTGTGTGTACATGTGTATGAGATTTAAGGTATTTTTGGCTGTAGGCACAATATACAACCAACAACCATTTGGAAAGTCATACAAATAGTCATACATTGTGTCTCATACAAATAGTTCAGGATAGATAGAATGGTCCCAGAATTGAGTTATCCCCCAGAAATACCCTCATGGGCTGAAGACCTTTGCAACTTTAAGTTCTGTCATTCTTGGTCGGTTAGTTGTCTCTTTTTCAGATGCCAGATTGGCAGCAGCATCTCTAATCAAACAGACAATAAGTCCAATCTATAAGTTATGAGACACCAAGCAAAGAATGGAGGCATTCTCTCCCATGTTTTCCATTTTATCAGCAAAAGAAAAGTTTCCAGACTTCCAAGGACAGACTTCCTCTGAGATCCCACCAGCCAAAACTGGAACTTGTTACTTTTCCTTAAACGAGGAGGATGTGTCTATGATTATTAGTGCCTTTTTATTAGCAAATGGACTGTATAAGTGCTATTTGTGAGAGTATGCATGTGTGTTGGGTAGTCAGCAATAAGGTCTATCATAAGTAAATATATGCATTCAATTCTACAGATCTAGAACATCTTAGAAACCATCTTGAGTCCACCTTAGAAATCCAACAGTCCTCAGTTTACAGTCGAGAAAGTAAGACTTATGTTGTTCAGAATTGTTAGACTCCTAGTGTCTAGCAAGATTGTATTTTTACTGAAACCTGTTGCTTCTCAGAGTTTTTTTTTTTTTTTTTTAAAAAAAAAAGCAAGTCTACCCTTAGTACCAAATTCCCCAAAGGGCAAGACAATACTAATTTACATTATTCCATTATTATAACTCTCATAACTCTTTGAATTGATAGCAATAATTTGTAAAGTTGATACTACTTAATAAATTAAATCTTTAAATATATGTATTCTTTCCACTTTCAGTAGTATTTTTACAATGGAAACTTTTTGATATATAATTGTTGAATAACTAATACTAAAAATGATGTCTTGTGTAGGGTCAGAGTAGAATTTTGGTACTTCTGAATCAAGGGAAAGTAACATTATATTTTACATATCAACTCCAAAGTTTTATTTTGTTTATAAGTTAACTGATATAAAATGAAAACTTAGACATTTACAACAATATTCAAGCTTCAAATACGTGGACTTTAGGATCATTAATCTAGCAATCCTCACATAGTAAAAGTGCTAATGGAATAGCATATAGATAAGGAATCATTAAGCAATAATTTTAGTATAGAATGAATGATACAAAAATAGTATTTTATGACATCTGATAATTTGTCCTTTCAAAACTCCTTGCTGGTGGAGTAATTCTGGTATGAAGAAAAATATATTACTTTCTGGTAATCAGCTGTTAACAGTAAGCTCTTAATGAATCATACACAGAGCGAAGATAAAGCCTGAACATTTCAGGACTGAGTTTTAGGTAAGTGTTTAATCTATTTTTAATGTGGATCACAAATGTAATGCATTGTCTGCCTTTTAAAATAGTTTTTTCTCTCAACAAAAAAGTCTTTTTTCCCCTGTAATTACTACCAGCTAAGCTGAAAGATAAAAGAAAAACTACTTTAGACTAATCTTGTTTAGGTCCCTAGCTTAACTGAATAAGCAGAAAAGAATAGGCAAAATTATCCCCATTTCTTCATTTCATCATTTTGATGTGTATTATTCCTTTATCCAGTATTTTGTCATCTATATCCATACAAGTATACTAGGATATTTTGTTCTGGGATGTAGAGCTTAAGGAGAAAGAAAACACAATCAAACAATAAAACAGTGCATGCATTCAACTAGCTAATGATCACATAAATAGATTTTTATGCCTCAAAAGGAGTGTGATGAAAGAAGAGAGCCCTGCATTCAGTGTGGTAGCAAAAGACAGGAAACTATCTCAGGTGGAAGTTTAAGGAAGCCTCCCAGGGAAGATGTAACCTGAACATGAGTGAAGTTTAGGTAAGAGCAAGGACAGGGGAAAGTCCTGTAAAATAGTTCTCCTGCATAGGAGAACTTGGTGCCTGGGGCAATGAGCAACCATGTTAGTCAACAATGCTAATTCTCCTTCTTCCAGATAGCTTGGGCAGCATAGTGGCAAGTTTTTATATAGAGTATAGTGAAATCAGGAAAGTTCTTATTCAGAAAATTCTGCCACTACCAATGAGTTTTGTAAGTTTCAGAAAGAGCAGAAACTTGGGGTGTCAAAGTAGGGTGGTCGAGAGTTGGATGCAAAATAAAAGGATAAAGATGTGATGACACCATGAAAACCCAGAACAAATGAAAAAATGTATAGCTTTGTTTTTAAATAAAATATTTTGTCACAAATGTAGCATCAAAGTAAATAGTGCATGTACATAGTAACATACACATATATGTATTTGCACTTGTATTGTGCATAAATTCTGTCTTGATTTATGAATCAATGAAGTAATGTACATGGCACGATTCCTGAAACTCGTAAGGGCTACACAAGTGTTTCCTCTGACTAGTACTGGGGCCACACTCTGGGTTTTACACAAAATTCACTCATTTGACCCTCACAATTACCATATAAAGTAGATTCTGTGATTGCTCCGTATTTGGAAATGATGAAACTGATGTGTAGAGAAATTAAGTAATTTCCCTAATGCCACGATGAGCTCTTGATGGAGACAGAATGTCAATCCGGGCAGTCAGTTTTCACACACAATTCCTAACCTCTGCAACACTAAGGGAGATTGCTGCAAACAATGCAAATGTTAAGATGCAGTCCTTCCTTATTGTTTTATTTTTCCAGCATTCTCATCTCTTTTGTGGGTCATATCCGGGCAGTTTTCTCTGACAGCTGTGACTCTGCTTTGTATGCAGACTTGGTTAGACTGTCAAATAAATGTCATTCAGGCTCTTCTCCATCAGGAGTCCAAAAGGATGCTAAGCAAGAGTCCAGGGGGCATAAATTAATGGATTCACTTTTCCCACCAGGGAATGTGGGAGATTCAGTTAATGCACATGACATAGGAAAGAAGCTCCCAAATCACGTTTTCATTAGTGTCAGGAGATTGGGCTTTTATTCACCTACTTTACAATGAACCCCTCAAAAGTTTTACATATTTGATCTCCAATGAAACCCAAAGGTCCTCTGTAAGGCACATATTATCATTCTATTTTCGAAAAGAGGCCATTGGGGAGTCGTATGCTTTAGTTTGCATATAATTCCAGCAAGAAATGGGATTTAAACTGTGCCTGTGGTCTTACTTTCTGCTATCCTGCTTTTTCCCACAGTGAGAGTCGCCTTGCAGTGACCATTATGGTGGACATATGACCACACACTATGGGATTCCTGTTCTTACTAAGGTACAGAGATGAGAAAAAGCAGAACCATGAAAATGCATACAACTGTACAAAAATTACCGAACAGAAAAGAATTATAAACATCACATGAGGGAAAAATACAGATTTGGAAGAATTGGAGAGCTATAAAAGGTTTATCCTCTAGCTGCAAAATATGCTGCTTGAACTAATAGCTAAATAATCCCATCAGTAAAAACCATCTTAGAAAATTAGAAATTGTAGTCAACACCAGTAATTTATCCAGCACAAGGGCTCTCTAAGAGTCATACCAAAACCAGAAGCTAGCTTGGCACTGAGAACCCTTTATAAATGGAATGCCCAGGCTCCACCCCAGACCAGTTGAATCAGAACCCCTGGAGTGAGGCTCAGTGATCTGTGTTTAATAAGTCCTCTGGGTTCATCTGATGCATGCTCGAACTTGAGTACCGATCGAGTTGAGGACAGAGGTCTGCAAACTTTGTGAAGGGCTAGATACTGAATAATTTATTTGGGAGAACCATATGGTCTCTGTGGCAATGACTCAGTTCTGCTGTGGTTCTGTGAAGACAGCCAAGCTGGCTTATAAGTGAATGATCATGACTCTTTTCATACAGTTTTCTTCAGAAATGATTATTTTTTAATAATAACAACTTTTATTATTATAACTATTATTATTTCAAATAATTTTATGTTGCCAAATACCATTTTTTTTCCAATTGTGAGAAAAAGGGAAACATTTTTAGCTTTTGGTTTGTACCAAAACATGCAGCAAGTTGGAATTGGTTTGTGGTTTGCTAGTTTCTTTTATAACATCTAGAAACAGTGTGGACACTTATTCCAGAGGAGTCATTCCTGAGTGTCTCAGCTGTCACTTATTAGCATTGAGTCTCCAGAGCATGGCTTATGCCAAGCCTCAGTTACATCACGGAGTTTATAGTATTTTTTGGAGTTTATAATATTTCTCATCAGGCTTTTTCAGACCACATATGTAAAATAACTGGCATATGATTGGTGCTCAATACACATGACTTCTTGCCAGGCTTTTCATAATATTTCCTTTCTCAAGTAAAATTCTCAGCTTTATTTCTACAAAAATGATGTGTGAAGCTGGGCACAGTCACTTACATACCTGTAAACCTAATTACTCTGGTGGCTGAGGCAGGAGGATCATTTGAGCCCAGAAGTTTAAGGACACTCTGGGCAACCTAGGTAAAACCTGTTTCTACAAAGAAATAAATAAACTCAGGAAAATTAGAATAGAAACAGAGTAGATAAAGGGAATTAGGGAAGGCAAGAGAGGAGGAAAATGGGAGGTACAGAGGAATGAAATAGATCAGCTTATTATACTATATGGATGTACAAATATATCACAATAAATTCCATTATTGCATATAGTTATAAAGCACCAATAATTAAAAAAAAAAATGAAATAAATAAACCAAAAACTAAGTATGTTCATATTAGATTCCATTCTGTCAGAACACGAGTTACTCTTGGGACATTTTCTCCTTAACAAAGGTCCTTGCAGATACAGTGGCCTACCTTTCCTCAGAAGGCTGCTGTCTGATCCAAAGCTTCCAGGCCTGTGTATCCACATGAGACCCAGGTCCCGGATTATAGCATTTTTAGTGGAGACAAAGACAATAACAGATGGTTCAATTAAGAAACAGCCAGAAAAAGGCCGTTTTCTCTTTCCCTTCAGTCCCCAACAGCAACTAAGCCAATTGGGCCACAAGCAAAGAGATTTGCATTTGGAAGAAAGCAACTGTGGATAATTTTTCACAACTGTGAATAAAGTTGAGGGTGTGCTGGTCACCCCTGCTGAAGGTAAGGACTGGCACTCTGCAGGACCTACAGAAAGGCCCCACTTTCTGTATTATCTGGTCACTTATCTTGCAAGGAAAATCTCCCAATGAGCTGCCAATCATGACAGGTTTACCCCTTGACAAAATTGTGACTATAGGGGTATATCTCCCATATTCTCTTCCACATGTTTTTGTCCACTCATTTCTTGCACCTTTTTCCAGCACTAGATCTGTTTCCACCAGCTCTAGTAAAAATAAGTGCTTCAAAAATGATATGCTATTTCATTTTACAGCTTGATATACATTTAAATTAACAAAATTTTTTACCTGGGAAATTTTGTAATGGAAGTCCTGTTCTAAGAGCAGAGGTTACTACCATATGCCCACATGCCACAAATTTGCTATGTGACCTTAAATAGGTAACTGGATGATCTGGCATTTTCCTCATTTTAAAAAGTAATAAGACTCAGGATAAGAGGATTGAAGCTAAATGGTACTAGAAAGTGTCACCGAGAATGTGTTCAAGGAGAAGTACACCCATCTGTGTTGGAGCCAGTTCCCAGGGCTCCCCAAGTACACTGAGCACAACTGCTAATTCCGCATTCTCTGAGGGCGGGTTGGAAGCTGGAGCTCAGCCCCACAGGAGTGTTTTATACCAATGCTGAAAATCAGGGCTTATTTTAATTTGATTTGATTGTACTTTACTTTCTAAATTTATCTATCTGTAGAATTGGTTCTCAAACATTTACTTTAAGTTTAAATTTTCACCAGAGGTTGCTCCCTATATTTTTACTCCTCAGATTTAGAAAGAAAGGTTTTCTTTCTGGTATTTAGGCTTGAGCAAAAATTATTCGAGCCAAAAAAATATCCCCCAAAACGGCAGATATTTTCAAGAAAAGGGGAATTTTTGTTATTATTAATTTGTGACACTTTTAGATTCTATTTTATAATGAAACTCAATATCTTCAAGAAGGTTATATGAATGATAAAATTAAGTCTGAGACAAAACCAACAGAGACTACTGATTTATCAGCTTGAGGCTTATAATTCATAAACCTTTGAGCAGGAATTGATGTTTCTGGGAAAGGAGGACTATATAATGGAAGAAGGATGCTGCTTGGTAACTCTTGGTAGGGTTTGGGAGTTGGTGAGCTCTAATTGTTTTCGGATGCAGTTGTTGATCCTGGTTGGCTAGAAATGTGCAAGTGGAGGGCTGGAGTTTTAGCTCAGGGGTAGAATACTTGCCTAGCATGTGTGAGGTACTGGGTTTGATTCTCAGCACCGTAAACAAATAAACTAAAGGGCCATCAACATTTAAAAAATATTAAAAAAACTAAAAAGAAAAAAAAAATGTTCAAATGATACCAAGCAAGGTTTTTCTAACTGAGAAGCATGGTGACAATACTACGGCACTGGGTTTCTGCAATAAAGACAAAGCTTTATTACACAGCTGACCAATGAGCAATGAGATCAGGAGACATAAGCTCCGATATGCCCCTCCGATCCTTTGATAGTGGTAAAATTCCTTAGGAGAGGAGAGACGAGAAGCCGCTTATTGATTGAATGGTGAGAGGGGAAGTCAGAGGTTCTTTTGAATGCGCATGGATGATCATAGTGTCTATTCACAGGTCGCATGTTTCTTTTGAGGTGTAGTTATGTTCTATATGTGAGACTTTGAGATTGTGATGTCAAAAATTCACTGACCTGCCACCCCAACAGATTTTTCTGGTTGTGTCCTTTTTTTTTTTTTTTTGGTATGTTTTTTCTTTGGGGTAGGTAGCAGGGACTGAACTCAAGGGCACTTGACCATTGAGCCACATTCCCAGCTCTATTATATATTTTATTTAGAGACAGAGTCTTACTGAGTGTCTGGCTTTGAACTCAGGATCCTCTTGCCTCAGCCTCCCCAGCCATTGGGATTACAGACGTGCCCCACTGCGCCTGTGCAAAGTTATGTCCATTCTTGAAAAGCAGGTTTTGAACCATTCTTGAGTTGATCCTGGGGGATTTTCCTGAAAGATAACTTGAGAAATATTTTATTTGAGGAATTTATGACTGAGTGTGCTCAGGCCTTAAACCAATTTCACAAGTAAGGAAATTGAAGACATTTTTTTAAAAATAAAGTATTATGATTGGCTTTAAGGAGAGGTGTTTCTAGAGTAGCCAATGGGGGAATTTTGTGTGGTCAAGCAGTAATAATGTGGCTTAGGAAGTAGCTTCCTCGGCAGAAATTTCTCAGAAAACATACCATTTTGTAATAAGTGATGAATAGTATACTAAACTAAATGGATTATATACTTATGTAAAAATGTCTGACAAAATCTTTTGATCATAACAAAATCTTATAAATTTTAGGTTACCAGATGGAGCAAGAACATACTTTAATAAAACTGAGAATGTTAAAAGTATGGAAAATTTATTTCATTAATGTAAAATCAAAAATTGTTATATAGTAAAATGACTTTTATTAATTTATAAATTTCACTCATCCCTGGACAGAAGCTAGGAAAATACTTTCATTTTATAAATAAATTCTTAAGGCTCACATGATATTACTTTGTTGAAGTTTTAGAGTAATACAAATCACTTGAATACATTTTGTTAAAAGATGGTCCTAGGCTCTGCTTGAATACTTCCAGTGATGGGAAGGTCAATATTTTTAAAAGCAGAATATATTTTTTTGTTCCAGCTCTATTGAGGTATAATTGACACACATCATATGCAAAGTATATAACATGACATTTGATGTATGTGTATGTATACTGTGTAATGATTCCCCCAAGCTAATCAGCATATTTATTGTCACCCATTTTGAGGGTTGTGAGTGCAGTAGATACTTAAGATCTACTCTCTAAGAAAATTTCAATTAAATAATAACTGCAGATATATGAAATCTATATCTACATATTTCATATCGAAGGATTCAACCAAAAATGGATTGAGATATTTGAAAAATAATTTTTTCTGTGTCCTGTGGAGTTTAAGCCTATGATATTTGCATGTTTACATCAGAACTGAAAATATGCAGACTTTCATCTTATTCCTAGATACCACAGTATAACTACTACTTACCTAGAATTTATACTGTATTAGGCATTCCAAGTAATGTAAAGAATACTTAAACTGTTTAAATAGATATATGTACATTATATATTAAAAATATGCCATTTTATCTAATGACCATGAGAATCTGTAGATTTGGGCATCTGCCTGGGGTCATGGAATCAAGCCACCTGGATAGTTAGGGATGACTAAGTATCATCAACTCTAGTGACAATACTATGCATCAGATCACCAGAATTTATTTATCCTATAACTGAAAGTTTTACCTTTGACAAACATCTCCTCATTTACCCCATTACCCAGTGCCTTGAAACCATCATTCTACTCGCAGTGTAGAATATTTGGGGATTACAGAATTTTTCTTTGGTTGAACCAAGGTTTTCTTCATTTTGCATTATGTTGACCTGCAGAACAACAAAGCAACCTCCGTATATTCTGCCTTCAGTATGGGTAGGCAGACAGCTATTTAGTGTGATAAATATTCATGACTCTCCCAACTCTCAAATTAAAACATGGATTATGAGACCTCTGAGAATTCTGTCATCCAGAGCAGAACAACTAGTGTGTTCACATTTCTTTGAATTAGCAGAGCATAGCATTACAGAGTGTCTGGAGCAGCCCTAAAAATAGTTCAGGGGATGAGCTCTGTGATTAATATTGTTAATACTAATTGTCAAGACAATAGAGATGACATAAGTTAATGTTTATCTATCAGCTCCTCTACTGTTAACAACCATGAATCCCAAAGTCAAATACTTGCCTCTGTCAAAATTTGTTTCTTCTCACTTCATTCTCTAATGACTTTATTTAAAATTATATAACCAGCAAGTCTAAAACTGCATCTGAGGATGAAAGTATTGTTATCTTTGCCCTGAATCTTAGAAAATCTGATTTCCTAAAATTGTGGATATGATTCTCCATAGGTAGGAACAACTTTGTTTTTCTTCAATTTTCAATTTTCAAAAGACATGACTTCTGGTTAAAGCCTTCTTGATCTTTTCTTGAATCAAGAATGCATCAGAGTAAGGCAGTTCAAAAATTTAAAAATATAATTGCTTTATGATCAAATCATCTTATGCCTGGGTATGAGTCCAAATCAATTGAAAGAAAAATCTCAAAGAGATATTTATTCACTCGTGTTCTTAGAAGTATTCTTAATAATAATCAAGAGATAGAAAAGAGGCCCTGTTTGAATGAATGGATTAACAAGTATGCAATATTATTCAGCCTTAAAAAGAAAGGAAAGAATGACATGTATTGTGCATGGTAGAATTTTAAAGACAGTATAGTAAGGGAAATAAACCAGTCACTAAAGGGAAACATGATATGATTCCATTCACAGGTAGTGTCATCACAGTTATAGAGACAGAAAGTAGAATTGATGGCCAGAGACTGGGGAAAAGGATCACTATGCTTTGAATGTCTCACAAAACTCATGCTGAAATGCAATACCTATTGTGAGGTATTTAATTAAGGTTAAATGTAGCTCATAAGAGTGGAATCCTAATGCAAAGGGACTATGACTTTGTAAGAAGAGAAAAATAGCCTAGGACTAGAGGAGGAAGAGTTAGCACACTCATCTCCCTTACCATGTGTTGCCCTGCATCACCTTGGAACCTGCAGGAAGTCTCCATCAGCAAGAGGGAACATGCTAGATAAGCCCATCTAACATTGAACTTCGCAGCCTGGAACTATGAACTGAATAAACCTCTTTTCTTTTTTAAATTACCCAATTTCTGATGTTCTGGGATAGCAACAGAAAAATGGACTGCGACAAGGGGAAAATGCAGCAGAGAGTTTCAGTTTTTCAAGATAAAAAGAGTTCTAGAGATGGATGGTGGTGACAACTGAGGACAATGTGAATGTCCTTAGTAGTACTTAACTCTACCTTTAAAAAAGTTTTAAGATGGTAAATTACGTGTTATGTAGCCATTTCAAAAATGAAAAAAAGACATTTATTTCAACATAAGGAGATTTCTTGCAAACTATTTGTATGTTTAGGTTCCCCACTACAACATCACACTAATGCCTTATTCTACAGTAGCAATGCAACCTGTGCCCTCTGCCTGTCCTGGGCATTGCTTTGTCTCCTCCTTCCTCATCTCCAATCTAATGACTTCCATATTTCATGCTGTCTTCATAGTGACTTTGGGCAAATGGTCAAAATGCTTACAGACCAGGCATAGAAATCAAACAAGGAATGCTACTTCCTTATTTTGTAGCCATGTGATGATTTAGGGGGAAAAAAAGTTACACTTATTTGATTAATTCATTATTCACTATGATATTCATGTTTTTTTTCCTTCAAAATCTCAATATGGAAATATAGTTAAAGAACACCATATAGATATTTAAAAACCAGAAACAGAAACTTTCAGAATCGAAGTTGGGAGCAAAGCAAATGCTAGCATCTTATAGAGAGGAATATTAATTGACTATTTATGTCCTTGCGTATTTGCATTTTTAAAAAAGTGTCTTTAATATGCTGGTATATTTTTATGTATTTAAATGTTAGGTATTAACACATAGAGATCTCTGTAAAAAATAGTAAATACAAACCAAGCTCTATTTTGCCCAAAGATTTAATATTATATTAGTTTTCATTTGTAATATGTATTAAATCTAATACCCCCCAATAAAACAGTAAATGTAAATTGCTTCCCAATTTGCTAATTCTACATAAAGGTTGAAGTCAGTAAATGAAAACAATTCTTCCTCTCTAAATAGCAAATGATGCAATTAAATAAAATTAACAAACCAGTATGCAAATTGTAAAATTAAATATGTATCTTGATAAGATTTTAAATAATGTTCAGTGTAATATATTCACTCTGTAATGTACTTACTTTGTTTATTGTTTCCTGTCTGTTTCTTATAAATATTTCATCGCTTTGTTAGTTAATTGCAGTGTGCTTAGTGATTTTTAAACACATGCATTAATTAATTCTCTGCAAGCAGAAACATTGTGCCTATTATTAAAAATTGCTGAGGCATTCTCTACTGTGTGGTAGTAGCTACACAGTGGGGGAAAAATCTCTCTATGAAAAGTAAAAATAGTTTACTCTGAATTTATTATAACTCACATGTGACCTAGTTTCAGAAGGGCAAGCCCACCAAAATCTCTGCACTACTGATGATGTTCTCAAAAGGCATATATTTGTACTTCAAGGTGTGGGCAAACATATTTTTTGAAAGGGGTGATACTTTTAGATGTGTTGGCCAAAATCTGTGTCACAACTACTTAAATTCTGATACTGTGTCATGAATGCATACAAGGTCAGTACATAAACATATGGCTGGGCCTTGTTTCAGTGAAACTTTATTTTTAAAAAAGGAAATTAGGATTTGGTGCAATTTTCATGAATCAGAAAATATTATTATTCTTTTAATTTTCTTCAAACATTAAAAACAAGCCTTCAAGCAAAAATACACTCAACCCGATGACGGTGATTAAAGTGATGTTAACAATGGCAAGAGGGTTTTGGTAGAGTGAAATGTTGGCCTCATTAAGAATGTAGGGTCCTCGTATGTGTACAGGTGGTGTTCTTATAGGAATTCACAACACAAAAGACCCAAGTATCCCAAGATTCTCTGTCGTCCACAGGGTCATGCCCATCCATTCTTCTCTGTAATCAAGACAAAAAGTAGGGATGACATTGCTTCTTCAATATTCCTATTTAATAATTAATTATATTTATGTTGAATATATACTTGAGAAAATATATATTTTTGTATATATTTTCTCATGTATATATTGAAATACCTCTGTAACATAGGAAATAGGGATATTTTCTATGTGACAGAGGTATACTACCTGCCTCATGGGTGTTATATTGAAAGAATCTAAATTTTAGATAGATAAAAAATGAGACAAGAAGAGCACAAGCAAGCCTGGCTCATGAACACCTAATAAAAATTATTTAATAGCAATGGTAGTGTGATTGTGTGTGATTAGTATTTTTTTTTAATATTTTTTTTTTTTTTTTTTTTAGTTTTCGGCGGACACAACATCTTTGTTTGTATGTGGTGCTGAGGATCGAACCCGGGCCGCACACACGCCAGGCAAGCGCGCTACCGCTTGAGCCACATCCCCAGCCCCTGTGATTAGTATTTTATTCACAGTAACTTTCTCCTCTTCTTCATCTCCCTCCATGACTAATAACAGAAGAATCTGGTCTTCTCATTACATATATGGTAGGTAGGAAGTTCTGAGATGGCATTCCCAGCTTGAAACCCATCCTTCAGAGTCATGACACTGCACTATACAGGTGATCCTGACAGTTTTATCTATGTGAGAGCTACAAATAAAATAATAATAATAATAAATAAATAAATAAATAAATAAATAAATAAACAACAACAAAAACTTTCCTTTAACTTAAGGAAAAGTTTAGAAACTTGTATATCATACCAAAATGTGATTTCAGAATAGGGTGTGTCAAAGCAGGTGCTGAAGGTGCAGAAACAAGACTTGTAGCATTGTGACACAATGTGGATCTATGATATGACCGTCTGCTGGATCATCTCCTGTACATGTTTGCGAATTCCAAACTCATGAAATGAGATAGTTCTTTTTCTTACATATCGAATTAAAGAGAACAAGTTGTAAATTTGTCATTGCCTGAGTGGCACAATATAGTGAAAATGACAATTTTATTTTCCTTTTCTTAAATAACTAAAAAAAAAACAGAGCAGTTGAAGTGATCTTAAAAACAACCCTGATTGCAGTTGTACTGTAGACATGATATTCCAGGAACATCAGTCATATCTTCACAAACTTGGACTTTCAGGTCCCTACCACAAGTGCTATCTCCAGGAGGAAATCTCCCTGTGTCTTACGAGAGGAGGGCAGGGAGAACACGACAGTCACCACTGAGTAGCCTGTAAAACCACCATGTAAAGAAATTGTCTCCTCCTGAGAACTCAAAACACCAAGTGAGTCATTTCAGAAGTCTAGGGATCTCTCAGTCATAAGACAAGTTTTGTTGGGAGTTAATTTTTCACATCAGAAAGTAGCAAAACATGAATTATAGACTTATGGTATTGTGGATGTTTAAATCAAGATACTTCAGAAGACAAAAATAAGTTTCAGAGAAAGAAAAAATGTGATTTTTTCCTCAATGTTGCTAAATAGGTAGACTCAAAATGAGGTAGGAAAATACAGAATAATTTTTGTTCAGCTTTCTTCCCATTCCTAACATATTGGTTAAGATATTTTCTGTATTTTTCATATATTCTATCTTAGTTTTGATACCTTTCTCTACTCAGCTCTATTTCAGGGGATAAGAATAAATGGTCTCTCTTATACACATATTCAACATAAATATAATTAATTATTAAATATAAATGTAATTTTTGTACATTTGTATGCATGTGTATATTTACATGTATGTCATATAACAAAATGACTAAAAACTGAATAAGATCAGTATATGTAATAATTAAGAACAATATTTTGTTGACTACTAAGAAAAAGAAAAAGAAAAGAAAAACTTGGGCTACCAAAATGAGGATGGACCAAGATGTAAGTATTATGAGTTCTGATAATTGTTATTTTAAGCCACTTAAGATAACACTGAAGGCCATAAATATTATATAAGAAAGGATATTTTCTCATGAAAAACGCCCATATGCTCTAGAAAACTAAAATAGTATGGCTTCTTTGTGGTTGTTTTATAAAGCCTAGATGGTTTCTTGGAAGAGGAAAAAATCTGTAGGGTGGTCAAATTGTTCATGTGTATTTTCATTATTTCTTATGACCCAATTGAGAGGACTATGATCACATGGCTGTGAACTTGAAGAAAAACAACAGAATTCACACAAACTGAGAAATCAGGAGAAGTATACTTAAAAAATTAAAAGGCAACATTTGCATCACCCAGAGTAACAGAAGGAGAGGAGGAAGAGAATGAGAATGAAGGAATGTTTGAAGACATACTCGCTGAAAACCTACCAAAGTTTGCAAAACACAAACTTGATGATCCAAGAGGCTAAGAAGACGTCAAACAGAATCAACCCCAAAAGTTATGCAGGGAAATATTATAATTGAACTCTTCAAAACTAAAAATGAAGAGAAGAAATGAATGCAGCCTAAGGAAGGAATGGGACACTATTAGCAGAAGAACATGATTCAAATGCTAGAGGGCTTTTTCATCTTAATCCAGGAAACCAGGAGGAATTGACACAATATTTTTTCAAGAGTTGAAAGAAAAAAAATTCTGTTATCCATGAATTCTGTATCCTCCAAAAATATATTTTAGGAATGAAAGAGGAATGGATGAATTCTAAGGAAAAGTTTTTTTTTAAAGCTTCTAGCAGATGTATCACAAAATATTGGTTAAAAGAAATTATTCATACAAAAAGTAAATGAAAAAATTAGGAATATTTGAACATAAGGAAGGATGAAAGAACAGAAAGAGCAAAAATATGGATAAATACAATGTATCTAATTCTTCACTAATTTTATATATTTGATAATGAAAACAAAAGTACAACACTCATGCTTAAAACATGAAATTTAAAGTGGGAAAAGAAAAGATTCTAAATAGAAATGTGGTTTACACAATTCTCACTATGTATTTTGATTACAGAATTGATCTTGATTTAGCAGCCTGGCTAATTCTAAAACACAACCATCTTCAAGGAATAATTTTGACACAAATTTGAATCTCTCTGTAGAAATGATCTGTTATAGCCTCATTATCCAACAACAATGCAAATCTATCATTATCCTTTTTTGAAGGAGTCAAAAGTGCACATATGTGCCCCTCACCAAGACACCATTCACAGAAGTTTTTCTTTGCTTCTGCCTACCCTATCCCTTACAGATTATCTGTATATTAAAGTTAGTTAGAAATTATCAAAACCCTCCCTTTTCTAATGCTTCCTAGTCACAAATTATGGGAGAAGGTTACACTTAGAAGGGTGTTTTCCATTGCTATGGTTTGGATATGAAGTGTCTCCCGAATGCTCATGTCTTAGGCAATGCAGGAATTTTCACAGGTGAAATGATTAGATTATGAGACCTGTAACCTCATCTTGGATTAATCCATTTGATGGATTAACAATTTGAATGGACTACTGGGTAGTAACTGTAGACAAATGGAGCACGTATGGAGGAAGTAGGTCATTGGAGCTGTGGCCTTAGATTGTACCTGGTCCCTAACTACTCTCTTTCTGCTTCTCATCTGCCATGAACTGGGCATCTTTTCTCTGCCACACTCTTCTGCTATGAGGCTCTGCCTTAACTCAGGCCCAGAACAATGAAGTTGACCAACCATAAATTGAGACCTTTGAAACCTAGAGACTCAAATAAACTTTTTCTCCTTGAAGTTATTCTTGTGTATTCGGGGCACAACCATTAAAAGCTGACGAACACAGACAGAAGTGTTGATCCCAACAACCATCAAACACAAGCCACACTAATCAACATGGAAATTGTGATTATCCATGTCTTCTTTAGATGACTGGATTGCAATCCTCACCAACATAGGTGAAGAAGATAGGATGCAACAGCCACACTTCAGAGGAGGATCTTCTGCATACACTGGGCAACCGAGACCTGTCTGGGACTCACATACCTTCCCCTGAAAAATCATATTAAAGATACTCCTTTAGGGAAAGGAGTAAGATACTCATTGAAGGCAAACTCAACAATCTTCCAATACCCTAGCTAATAATGTTACTAATGAAGCTTTTTTTTTCTCTGCCATTACTACTCCTCTTCTCCTTCTCCTTCCTCTTCCTCTTCTTCTTCATCGTCTTCCTCTTCCTCCCCCTCCCCCTTCCTTTTTACCTCCCCCCTTCCTCCTCCTCTTCCTCCTTCTCCTTTCTTCTTTCTTCATTCTTCTCCCTTCACCTTTCTCTTTCTCCTGCCTCATCCAGTTGCCATCCCTCAAGCTGTGATGGAAATCTCACTGAATCATAGTGACCTGGATACCTCCCATTCACTCCCTTTTTACCTTCCTTGAATCCTCCTTTATTGTCTATGTGATTCCTGTGCCCAAGAAGTGGCAGCCAGTTTAAGAGCAGTACCCAGAAATTACCCCTGAAAGGTAGTTGAAGAAAAGCAGCAAGTGCCCAAGGAGGGGAACATATTCGTATAGGAGGTGTGAGAACTGAAACCTGAGAGGGGGTAAGCAGCTACTTGGGTATTCCTCCACCCAAGGCAATATGTGAGATCCTTAAACTGCTATAAATATAAAGAGGAGGTAATTAGAATTACTTGCTGTGCACTTCTTTGCCAAACTATGGTTCAGGTACAGGCTTTATTGGCTACTGAAAGCCACAGCAAATGTAAGCTTATAAAAATCAATAGATGATTTAAAAGCATTGAATGACTTAATGAAGCAGTGGCACTACAGCTTGTATAATTTGGTAAGTGTGTATCATTTATATTATTTGGGTTGCTTATAGGAAAATGTGGGGAATTTTTAAAATGGATTTTAAAACTGTATGCAGATTTATATGTTAATTATTTTACCCTACTGATTGTTTAATGGTCTGGATGTCACCCCTGGGTTTTCTCTGATGTTAAATGTTGGCATAATTGTTAGGATTGGAATGTTAAATAAGAAGAATAGTTGCTCATCACCATCAACCATTATTGTATAAGTATGAATTAAGCTCTTTGCATTATCCAGGCTTTTAACAAGGACCTAAGGGAATCAGACCAAGAATAAACAAGCTTTAAGTCTGCTAGAGAAAAGAGATGTGGGGAGGAAGGAGGTTCCTGGACAAATAACCCTGTGTGGGCAGAAGGTTATGTAGACAGTTTCAAAGCAGATACAGAAACAAAGGAAGGCATGGGCAGTTTGAAGGGGTGCCAAGGAGGGTATGATTGGGGATGACGGCCTCCTTAGACTTGCTCCATAGTGTTCATGAATATTCTTTCTGTTCATTTGTATGCTCTAAGGATCAAGTTCTTTTCCAAGACTCTTCTATATGGAGAAGGAAGGATAGTGCAATAATGGGTAAGTTAAGTTTAATTGGGCTTAGTGCCTGGATTGTGTTGAGCAAGAATGTTAATACAATAGTCCCCACCTCCTTGTCTGTGATTTTGCTTCTGTGGTTTCAGTTAGCTACCATCTACTATAGTGTGAACACATTAAGTGGAAAATTCCAGACATATTTTATATGCTTAGATAGCTTCCACTATAGGATATTGTTATGTTTTATTATTGCTATTAATTCCCTAATTCATAAATTAAACTTTAAAATATATATCAAGATAGATAGATAGATAGATATAAGAATTATATATCTATCTATATATTTTTCCATCTGCAGTTTGAAGTATCTTTTGGGGTCTTAGAACATATACCCTGTGGATAAGTGGGCATTACTGTGACCCTTTGTAGAGACTGGAGTGTAGTGAAAACAATGTTAGACAATTTCATAAATGAATGTATATATGTATCTATGTAGAGGAAAATAGCTAGATTGATAAAGTAGATAGATATGTACATATTTTAACTGGCACAAAGCCTGTGGAGATAAAACACAGTATAATGTCAGTTTATAAGGAGGCTTAATCTGATATTGAGTGACAGATATGCCAATGGATGTTCTCCTAAATTTTTGTTATTTGTAAATATTTCATCACTCTACCTCCGACCCCCAACCCCTGCCGTTCTCTTCATTTAAAGAGTACACCTTATTATGGTATTTACCTACACTTTTAGGTCTACTTTTAATATTTTTGTGTGTCATTTTTAAATTAAGGAGTTGGAGCTATAGACCTGAGGAGTAAACTTCTGTTCCTGTCATTCTTCTTCCTCAATTGTTAGCATACTTTCATTGTACTCAAAGAGAATGCAGAAATGACTAGTAATAAATGAAGGTGATGGTGACATGGAATGAGGGTATTGTCCTCCACTGCTGTGGATCACATGAAATAAGCATGCACAAACCCACTCCTGTAATACTGAGCATGCTTTCTATTGTGCATGGTAAAAATAAATAAAAAGATAAAAATACAATTTCAGAAGTCCCATGGTTTAGTGCTCTAAAAAGACATGTTCTTTCTAGGTTCACAGTGATTAATGAGTGGGGGAATAAAAACATGAACATCTTTCACAAGAACTACACGAAGGGAAAGTTACTTAATTTTTATGTGTCTCTGAAATTTTATCTGTAACATAGAAAAAGCAATACCTCACTGAAGTAAGTGTATGTATGTGTGTGTGTGTTTCTATGTGTGTGTGTTTTAGTAAGCATTTTTCCTATGGATTAAAAGTACAAATTTAGCTGTAAAGTGACTTTTCAGAGCTTGTTTGAGCTCTGAATTTTCATTACCATAATGAAATACCTGAGACAAGTAACTTATAAATAAAAAGCCTTTAGTTTTACTCATGATTCTGGAGGTTTCTGTCCAACATGAGACTATCCATCTCTTTAGATCACTGGGAAGGGTTGCATATTACAAAAGGAATGTTTGGCAGAACAAACCACTTACATCAGAGGCCAGGAGGCCAGAGAAAGTGACATAATAAAAAAAAAAGACAGAGTCCCACATCTCCTATGAGGTCATATCCCCCATGACCTAAAGAGCTTCCTACAAGGTCTCACCTCAAAAAAGCTTCATTATCTACCCCCAATAGTGCCAGCCTGGGGCATGTCTTTAACACATGGACATTCAAGAGGCACTCATCCAAACCAGAGCATTCTATCCTTGATCCCCAGAAGTTCATATCCATTTGACAAAGTAAAATGCATATTCCTATGTCCAAGAGTTCTCAAAGTCAGAAATATTCTAGAGTTGTCTAAGAGTCCAAGTCTAAAATCTCCTAAAAGAATCAAGGCAAAATCAACTGTAAGCCCATGTAAAACCAACAAATTAACTTCTATACCTCTCATATATCATTGGTGGTCAGACAGGCACAGGATATATATCCTCATTTCAAAACAGAAGAAGAGGAAAATAATAAAGAATGATAGGCCCAAAGCAAGACTGAAATTCACCAGGGCAAAAACCATTAAATCTTAAAACATCATATTCAGAATATGGGGAAAACCCTGGTAGGATGTAGGTCCCCAATGGCTTGGACAGCCCTGCCACTATGACTTTGCTGGATATAGACCACATAGCCACTCTCTCAGGCTGGCTTCACAAGCTGCCTAGTGCTTTCCTTGGTAGGCAATGCATGTGGCAGGTACTTCTAACTTTCTGGGTTTCTCTTGCAGCTTTACCTCATATCTGCACATTGTTAAGTTGGGAACAGTTTGCAGTGACTCCAACCCTGCAACAAACTGCCTGGTTTCCAGGCTTTTCACTGAAATCTGAGTGGAAGCCACCTTGATCCAATAACTCTTTAATTCTGTATGTCTGCAAAATCAGTATCATATGGAAAACATCAAGGTCTGCCTGTGGCAGGAGTTAAACCTGTGAATGCCTGAACCATGGCTCTAGTGGCCTAGGAATCCTTTGACATATGAACATGGGGAAGCAAATCTCAATGTGGTTCTGAATGCACATGACACTTAGGGATTCTTAGAGGTGATTCTTCCCTGGAAACTATTTGAAATGCATTTGCCATTTTAGGCAGCATTTCTGATTTCTGTGATTTCCTCAAGTTATCTTTTCTGTGGCCTTGGTGCAAAGCACTTGGCTCCTTTTGATTGATGCTAATCTCTAGCATGACTGTGCTCTTTGTGTCCATACCTTTACAGGTGCAACTTTTCCAGCCAACCTGCAAATTTGCCAAGTCTTTCTGCTCTGCCCATTTTTGTTACTGAGTCTCTCTGCAAATTTGACTAAAAGCATCCAGTAATAACTGTATTGCAGCTGAAGTGTTTAGCTGCCTGCCTTGCAATCTCTACCAAATAAGCCAGTCTATTACCTCTAAGCTCAGTCTCCCACAAAGTCTCAGGGCATGGACAAAACGTGCCCAAATTCTTTAACACTAGGTGATAGAGTGGCTTCTAGTGAATTCCAGTAGAATCCTTATTTCCATCTGAATCCTCATCACTGTGACCTTTACTATCCACATGTCTATCAGTATTCTGATCTTCTGAAACTCACCTGAATCTCTCATTAGGCTTTGCTTGTAATATGCTTGTAATATTGGCCTCCAATCATTTTGAAATTCTTTCCATAAACCCATCCAAAGGCTCCTTCACATTTCAGATATATAGTAACCATTCCACCCATCGGTACCAATTTCTTGTATTACCTTTATGTAACAATAAGAAAACATCTGAGACAATTAACTTACAAAGAGTTTTACTTTGGCACAAGGTTCCAGTACATGATTGGATTACACAAATCTCTTAGAGTCTCTGGGAAGGACACCACCTTATGGTGGGGGGTGTAGGACAAACCACTTATATCATGAGTCACAAGGCACAGGAGAGAGACAAGAAGTACTGCGGACGCACAATTCCGTTCAAAGACATGCCCCCAAAGGACGAATGACTTCCACAAGGCTCCACCTTCCAAATTTTCCACCACTTTCCAATAGCACCATCTTGGGGTTTAAACATGTAATGCATTGGCCTTGGGGATACTCAACCAATGATAGCAGAGCTTGTGGGTTCATTTCTCAACAAATGAGCATCAATTCTATGCCAGGCAGTGTGGGAAACTGTAGATTGGAGATGAGAGAAATGCAGTTTTGGTCTTGGGTCACACCTAATGTCCTTATTTTCTAGGATTGATTTATTAACTTATAAGACATATTGAGATCCATTTCTATTATGTCTGGAGTTGAGCAAACAGTTCATTTTGGACAAAATGAGGGTGAAATTTGTAACAGTTGTTGTCTCTTTCTTCTTTTTCTTGTCTGTTTCCCACCTAAGTCCAGGAGGTTTTGATGGATGAGCTCTATTATAAATGTTCTCCAGTAGGTAGTGATCAATGATGGTGGTGATGCTGGTATTGTTGTTAGTAATGGTTGTGGTGTGATATTTTTACTGATGTGGTTATAGTGGCCACTTCTATCAGCACTTTACCTGCATTGACCCATTGATCCTTAATAACCATCAGAGAGCTAAATACTACCATTAACCCCATGTTATATATAAACTACCTAGGCCCAGGGCCAGTCATCTAGTTAATGCAAGAGTTGGTTTCAGATACTATTAGCATGACCTCAGAGCCCATACTAAACTGAGGTTGACCACAGTATGACCTTTGATTCTTAGTATGGAATAACCTGGGAGCCTGACGGAAAGTTAAGCTGATGGCCCCAACCCTTCTTACTGAACGAGCAACATTGCTGGGAATGGTGCCCAGGAAGCAGACATTCAATCAGCTTACCAGATGATTCCCAGAATGGGCCCCTGCCTATCCCACTGGTGGCTGACTTAGCTTTGACTCCCGGTGCCTTTAACTTTGGCCTTGCTAATCCAAGTATGGCCTCCAAGCAGCATGGTACTTCAGTAAGAACCAGATGGCTAGGCCTGCGACTCAGAACTGGCAAGGTAAGGGGCATTTGAAGCTAACAGTGTTCCCAAACTCAAAATCTTTTGTAGTGATTGAGATAATACATTAAACTCTGTTAGCTTTACTATATATGTCATATATAGTTAAAAAAAAAGAATTCCACATTTAAACAATTCTATTATATTCTCAAAATATAATTCTCAAAATATAATGGTTATATTTGTAATTTAGCTTAAGGGGATGGAAGAGACATAACTTGAAACCATGCTTCCCTTGACTATTTTGAAACTCTGTTCTAGGGGCTTCTCTCCAAATTGTGTCCCCTTTTGATAATCATTGTTCTGATAGACTCTCTGACAGTGTACCCATGTGACATTTAAATATGGACTGCCTGTAGTTCGTTTTTATGTATCCTGCTGCTTTTTCTATTTTGCAACTCCCTTGAGGTTTTCTTTTTTAAATTAAAGTAGTAGTCTGCAATTGTTTGCTGGAGATAATATAAATAATAAATAAGGAAATAAAGTGATTAAAATACGCCTTATATCAGGCATGAAAATAATGTTCTTTTTTTAAAAAAATTCCCTTCTCTTTTTCCATGGTGATGGGTAGAAATGAATGAATTAGGCCCAACCAAACTGACTGTAGGCCATTGAGTGATAGTAAAGTAGAAAGGTATGTGTACAACTGAACTCATTTGTTCTCATAAACGAACAGAGCCTATTAAATATGACAAAGTGATTTTCCAATCCATTTATAAAACTCCTAAGAGGGTGAAGTTGCAGCATATCTGTTTTCCTTTCTAATATGAGGCATGTTTTTTCAACAATGGCCTAATAACTCAAGATGTGATGTTGGCAATTTTTATCAGCAGTGTGTTACAAAATATTATCGTCAAGCCCCAAAGAGTCATGAAGTTCTTAGCTGAGTGGGAAAAGCTCAGAGAATGCCTCCAATTATAGTTTATGTGTCTGGTTATTATTTAACTGAGAATTATTATAATGTGCAGAGTTGGTTACTTCATATTATCTTAGGACTTAACTACTCTAACATTAGCTAGGGTACCGAATAAGACTCATGGGATTGGAGAAAGGCACTATACTATATAAATATTTGATGTTAAAGTTACAAAATATCTGGTTATTTGAAATTACACTTCTAGATGTCAAAGGTAGAATAATTCATAGGAATGCAGTTTAATCCTATCTTATTTCAGATGAGACAAAACAAGTTAAAGGTTCAAGTAACTAGTTTTATCAGACACCTACTGTGTCATAAAGGTAAGATACAAAGAGGAATTAGATATACTATGGCAAATGGGAATCAGAATAGACCTCTGATTTAGAGATATAAATTTATGAATCACAGGCATATTGTTAAAATAATCATACTGTTACATTGTTGATGCTGCTGATGTCTACTGTTGAAAATTCTACTTGTGAACTTGATCCACATACAAAATTAAAATCATAAATACAGTTTTCACAAAAACAAAGACTCTGTTAATGAAACCTATTTTGATCATAAGTACATAGAGTATCTAAGACACTAGACCTAGTCTTTAGGAAACTGTAGCCACAGGGATAAAGAGGTTGCCTAGCAACATGTGAAGGCAAAGCTCAATTCTCAAGACATGGGTGAGTGAATGAGCCGTGTGATGGGTGGAGGTGATTGATGGTGTGGTTCACTGGTTAATGCTTCCACTGTCAAAGCTGGATAAGCTGTCCCCTTCTCATGCTGGCTGAGAGTTTGTATGTTTGGCCCTCCTGCTGTTCCATCAGAGCCAGGAATAAATGCACTGGCATTATCTGACTTGATTTCACTCACACAAGAGTGTGAGTGTAAAATGAAAATAGAATCAAGGACAATTCCTCAGTGTATGTCAAGAGTTAAGAGGTGAAAGGGAAAGAAAGAGCCTCACATAAATAAAAAATTTTCTGATTATCATTCCTTGTCTGTTATGACTATGTCATGTTAGTTGGGGTAGGTGAGGAATATTAACCTGTATTCATTAGTGTTTTGTTTTTTTTTTTTAATTGTGTACATCTGCTTTTCTTTTTTTATGTAAGTTGACCAGAGTCACATCTGCAATGTGGCATTTACTGCAATGCACCGTCCTTTAGGGCTTCAGTAAATGCTTAATGATTGATCAGTTTTAACTTTTTAATATGCATGGTTTAAAAGTTTTAATGAAAATATCAAGTTTTCTACAATAGTAGAAATTTGTTTTCTTAGAGGAATTGTTACCTGTTGAAGTAGTTTAATGACTTCCGGAAATGTTCTTTTAAGCCTCTGAAACCAACTTATAGTCATTCCCTTCCCCACAGTTTTCCTTTCCACGGTAAAACATAGTCAGAAACACAATGGAAAATAAGGTCTTATGAGACAGAGACTGAAAATAGAGAGCACATTCAAATAACATTCATTGCAGTATAATTTAAACATTTTAAAAATTTCATTGTTATTGTTGTTAATCTTAATTTATAAGTTAAACTATAGCATATATTTTACATATAGAAAAAGAAAACTTGTATATGCAATGTATTGCGTTGTCCGTGCTTTGAGATATCCATTTAGGGTTTGGAAATGTATCCCCATGACAATGGAAGTCTATTGCATTGACAATAAAATACATGTAATCTTTACATTTTACCCAACTTAAAGTCTTTAAACATGGCCAGAGACAACGCTCAAGCATTTCAATTACCTATTGAAGTTCATGTCTAATACTTTTTAATTCTTTGAGGAAAATAACTATATGTCACTGTGATGGTCAGTTTTCTATTATTGTTACCAAAATATCTGGAAGGAACAACTTAGAGGAGAAAATTTTATTTTGGGCTCATGGCTCAGAAGGTCAGTACATGGTCTGCCAACTCCATAATTCTGGGCCCAAGGTAAGGCAGAGAATCATGGTGGAAAGGGTGTTATGGAGAATTGTTACCCAACTCATGGCCTCCAGGAGGCAAAGAGGGAGAAAGGGACAAAACATAATCTCAAGGGCGCACCCTGAGGACCTACTTTCTGCAACCAAGTCACATCCTCCTATAATTACCACACTATATATTAGTGCTCTATAGTTATTAACCCATCAAATAGATTAATCCACCTCATAAACTATGGCTGTCATAATCTAATCATTTCACCCAGAACATTCCTGCATGCCTCACATGTACTTTGGAGGGACTACTCTTATCCACACCACAACACTGGTCAAAACATGCAACTAAACATATAACTATTTCAGATTTCACTCAAGGACGGATTCAGTCTTTCATGGCTGAGAAGACAGTACTGTGAAAAGTCACCTAATTCACAAATATGACTAGCATCTAACAGGATGTATAAAAATCAACTTGTAACTCTAACCTCTGGTGACTCAAGATGAGCCAAATAAGCAGAAAAAATAGGGATTTCCCTATCTTTAAGTCAATTTTCATTCATTCTGCAACTTGAATAATTTATTTCCAGAAAATAAAGATACAAAATCTCATATTATTAAATTTGATTTTGGGTTAATCTTGGCTCTATTGCAGGTCGTGACCTAACATAAAATCCTATGCTTATTATTTAAAATCACTGTAAGTTGATTTACTCACCTGTCGATTTAAATAATAATATCTAAAATGAAGAGTGTCTGTGAATATTAGGAATTGTGAATACTAAGCATTTATTATAGAAATTGGTACATAGTAAGAATATGCTAAAAGTGATAATGTTATGGTAGTTGTTTTATTTCCTTTATGTTTCTTTTCTTTATTACATTGATTTATCAATTAAACATAGCAATGGGCAGAAATAGTTGAGGGAGTAAAGGATCAGAGGAGATTATTTTTGGACCTGTTTTTATTGGAACTACAAAAATAAACTATTCAGTTTGAAGAGTGATATATGCTAAACTTGCCAGCATGCTTTGTCTTATTTCAGACATTGCAAAAACAAAGTGGTCAAATCATTTTGTACCACAAAGCTTAGGAGCATGCATAGCTTTTATTCCTGACAGACATAGGTTTGGCCCAGTCCTACCATCTACCTGTGTGATACAGTGTATTTGCCAAAAACATCAATGTAATGTAAAACTGGAAATATCTGAATAGGTAAGTGTACTGCATTGATGTCACTGTCTCAGTTGTGAAATTGTGATATTGTTTTAAAGATAATAGTCTGAGAAGAGATTGGGAAAAATGTGCATGGCATCTTTCTGTATTGTTTATTAAAACCACAAGAAAATCTATAATTTTAATAAAAAATACAATGTAAAATGTCCATAGCAATCTTTCTCATCCTACATATTCTTCTAGTACTTCCCACTAAGAGGCAGAGTTGATTCCCTCTTCCCTGAAACCAGCCTAGTAGTTGACTTTTGGAAGTCTTAAAGGTGTTACTCTGTTTATATAAGAGTAGTAGTGATAAAACGTTCAACCTTTACTGAATACACATGCTAGGACCTGCTTTAAGCACAGTTATGAAAATGCAGAGCCATGCTTCAATTAGCTTAGTTAAGGAAGGAAAAAGTCAAGGCTTATGCAAGCCTATGTTAGTTATTTTTTTTCATCATTGTGACCAACATACCTGATAGGAAAGTCTTGCTTATGTGAAATAAGGCAAGAAAATTTAGAGATGAAATGATTGGGTTGTAAGAGTCTTAAACTAACCAATACATTAACTTGCTTGAATGGATTAACTGGGTGGTAATTGTAGGCAGGTAGTGAGTGGCTGTGGGAGGTAAGTCACTTCGTATGCCTTTGGGGTTCATATTTTGTTCCCATTAAGTGGAGTCTCCTTGTTATCATGTGCTGAGCTGCCTTCCTCCTCCATACCTTTCCACCATGATATTCTACCTCATCTTGGGTCCAGAGCAAGAATTGACCATCTGTGAACTGATGGAACCATGAACCCACCCCCCCCCCAAAATTGCTCCTCATCTAAAATTGTTCTTGTCAGGTCTTTTGGTCACAGATGTTAAAAAGCTAACTAAAACATCTTTATTATTCCAAGGAAAAATATTCCCCATAACTGTCTCAAGAATCTAGCTCCCATGCAGAAATCATTCCCTCCTGCTCACTAATCCAGGCCAGATCCTTATAACATACTCCCAGCCTCTTTGATTTTGACTTTCCGCATCCCTGTTTGGGTCCTGTGTATCAGTTTGATAGCTGCTGATACCTACCCAGCACCTTCAGTATTGGCTGGCTTAAATCCTAGTTGTTATATGTCAGAAACATCAACTTTCACTGATCTTTTTGCTTGTTTGCTTTTGTTTTTGATAATCCCTATAAAGCTCCCATATGAATCTAGTTATTTCTCAGTAGTGTTATATAGATTTGGTTGTTAGGAAACAAGACTATCTTTAGAGTTTCTACTCACAAATTCACCATAATTGAATGCTGGTGGAAGTCTTCTACTGATGAGTAATCTCGTATGATAATTTTATCCTCCTTACACTACTCTTTTCTGATCTTGGTACCAAGATTATATTAGCTAATATAATGAGCTGAGCATATTTAAAAAAAAATAGAACAAGAATCATCTCTTTCTTGAATATTTATCAAAGATTTTAACTGCTGATGACTATATACTGCTGATTATATATCTTTAATGTTTATATAATCATTTAGACTTTTTATTTTTTTCAGATTTATGTTTTCTCCTAATAATTTGTCCTTTTCACCTAAGATTTTAGCATTCATGTGAACACCCACATCTGAATGACTATTCAGTGAGCATACTCTTTGAGTTGGAAGTTCTTGGGCCATATGGGTGAATACAGCCCTTTAGAATTGCTTAATTCATGACGCATACACTATAAAAGCAACTAGTCCATTAGCAATTCCCTCAGTTTACCTCAAATAAACCTTAAAACATGTGTCAGTATGTAATCTTTGGTCTACTGTGTTATATTTGTGTTATTTTCATAATTTTCTATATTTTTATTAACAACAAGGTCTTGCAAAGGTTTAAGTATTGTGGATCTCCTAACTACTGACTCTTTCCCTGACTATTTGACTGTCATTCATCTTTTTTATTCAATTTCTGTATGATTACTGAACATTGACATTCCCTGAAACTTTAGTAACTTATTGATGAAAGAAAGAACTTTCCCTAACCACAGGTATTAATTTTACTCTTTATTGGCCCATTTTGATAATATCTGCCAGAATACCAGGTTTTTTCCAGTATATCAGTTAGTTCAATTCATTTATATTTGTTATAATTACTTATCATGGTAACTATGCATTTTTAAAAGTGGAATTTAATGACTGTGAAGGTTTATTTTGCATTGATTATTGCTCGCTATTCATTGAATAGTTTAATCAACATGTATCAGGAAAAAAACAAGATTCAGACCATCAGGCAGAACTAAGTTCAAATTTTCTTCTATTCAAAAGAAGACCTAAGCCTCATAAAACATATTAATTTTGAAATTACTCTAAGTACAATCCTGGTCTTTCAAAATGCTCTACTATTTATGTAATGAATGCAAAAGGAGAACCTTGATAAATGTTTGCTGTTATTTCCATCGACCTCTCTTCCTTCTCCTGCTCCCTGCTTCCTTGATTTAACATCCTCACTGGTTCTTTGAGAACCTTATATTCTTTAATGGACACTAGAGAAAAGGGAAATTAGTGACAATATTGAAAAGAACTGAGGTCCAAGAGATGCCTAGAAATAGAGGAGAGCTCAATCATTCAAAGACTGAATAAATGTGTTCAGTTCTGTTTGAAAAACACAATCATAACCTATTTAATAGATTAAAAATTTGTGCTTCTGGCTTTTACAGCAAACTCATCCTATCAAATTTGGTGATTTGCCATTTCTTAAAAATGTTTATTGAAAGAATAGGATCCTAATTAGGATAAGTTAAACTTCATATATGTATAATTTATTAAAATATACTGTACTGTCCTGTATACATTAATACAACAAATTTTAAAAAGTGAAAAAAAAGTTTATTACAAAGAAAACTGAATTTTATTTAATGTTTTAATATTAGATTACTTCATAGAAGTGAAACTATATATTTTTAAAGAAATATCTTTGAAATTGCCTTTTTAGCATTACATGCTTTGGAGAAAAACAAATCTATTTGGTTTCATCAAAATTAAATAATCATATGAGTCTGGACTCTTCAGATTGGTTCTAAACTTATGATAAATAAGGACAAAAAGAAGACTCAGGAAATGTTCTGATAATATCTCTAGAAAACTTAGTATTTTAAATGCATTATCTACAGATTGATAAATAAGGAGTCGTGTTCTTCTTGTATTAGTTGTCTGCCCTTCCTCTGCACATCTTCAGAGGTACAGATTTCTTTCAGCTTTAGCTCAGCAGAAGAGCTTCTCTGATTACTTAGATAATGGCATAAATTAATCCAGAAACATGATCCATAATTGTCCAAAAACATTTTTAAAACAAGAGACAGACAAGCTCATATTTAAAAGTCAGGAAAAATATGTAATATTGGGCTGGATCTTTCATTTACCCATAAGACTCTATTAACTCAGTGTTGTTCAAGAAGTATGCCGTTCATTTTTCTGTCAATACCAAATATAAATCCCACTGATGCAGCCCACCCTGATGATATACTCAAGTCAGTTTCATTGTGAATTTTAGATGGATTTTCAGGAAATCTAGCAGGTGAGCATAATATAAAACAGTCATGGTAACATTATTTAGAACCTATTATATGGTAACAATTATAATTAGCATTTTTAATCACTTTGGTTTTTTTCCTAAGCCTTACAAGGTATTGAAACTATTATATAATTGAAGAAACTCACATTTATAGAAGTTAATTAATTTATGAAATAGCAAACTGCCAGTAATTGGTAGAACTAATTTACTTCCAGGTCTAGAAGTCTAATTTTTCCCTGGTCCATGTTGTTTGTTTCTACCCTGAATCCACACTTTTGTTTCTACCATATTTTTTAATGCCTAATAACCACACAGTAGGAGTTCTAAAAGAAATTGTGTGTGTATGTGTGTGGATGTAACATTTTCATTTCAAAATCTCCTTCTGGCTCCAGGATGAAAGATCAATTGATGTTCAAGAGAACATTTGGGTAGAGAGTGACCATTAGTGTGTGTGTTTGTGTATTGGAGGCAATGGTGAAAATGTAAGAAAATGGTAGATAAACACACAAAAAAAAAACAAAAAAAAAAGCACAGAAGAAAGGAACTTGAAATTGTGTAGGATTCAGATTTAAGTTGTCCTCCCACATCTATCTGACTCACCTTGTCCAAGAATCTCACAAAAATGGCTTTTTCCTGCCTTGCCTCAGTTTTCTTTGTTTTTCAGAAGAGTTAACAATTTGCATTCTGTATTTTTCAGTTTGGAATCAAATAAATAAGATCAGAGTTCATGATTCAGACTCAGCAAATATACAATGACTAACAAGGTGAAATAGTGAGCTCAGAACATCAATTGTGTTCTCCCTGGTTATGGTTGGTCCTGTGGCCATTGGTGCTGATATAACCATCCAGTTCCTTCAACTCACAGTTTGGTTTTGAGTTCCAGGCAGATATCCTGCTCTCATGGAGGTTACAATAGAGTAATTTCCAAGGCATTCCTTCAAGAACCATCTAAATGGAAAAATAGGAGTAGAAATAAGTGCTGTAAAAAAAGAAGTTGGGATACCTTGAATGTATATAATGGAAAGAGGTCTTCTAATCTTGGAGGGATGAATAAAACCTTTTACAGAAAGTGACAATTGAGCTCAGATGTTCAGAATTGTTACACTGGGTACAGGGAGGTGGGCATTCTCTATGGAAGAAGTCATCTTATGTAAATGTCCTGTGATAAGAAGGAAACAGTGATTCTAAGAAAATTTCAAGAAGACCAGCAGAGCTCAAGTGTATATGAGAATGTGTGTGTGTGTGTGTGTGTGTGTGTGTGTGTGTGTGAGAGAGAGAGAGAGAGAGAGAGAGAGAGAGAGAGAGAGAGAGAAGTAAATCATGCACGGCTTCTCTGCTTTTATAAGTATTTGGAAGGTTTCCTAAAAGTGTTATATGAGGGAGGATTTAACATTTCCATTTCAAAATCTCCCTCTGGCTCCAGGATGAAAGATCAAATGATGTTCAAGAGAACAACTGGGTAGAGATTGACCATTAGTGAAGTGGGTCATCTTCTGAACTAGAAGCTGACCATCTTCAGCTAAAATTCATTTTTTTACAGTAATCTGCAATTTTTATTGGTTCTTTTTAGATATACATGAAAATAGAATTTATTTTGACATAATTATAAGAGCATGGAATATATCTTGCTGTAATTCCATCCCAGCAACCTCCCCTTCTCCTTCCTTCCCCCATTGTCTGCTTCTTTCTCTATGTTCTAGTGATTTTTCTGCCTTTTACCTATGGTTACTATTTTTTAAATTAATTTCTTGTGGCTACATGATGGTGAGATTCACGGTGGTATATTAATATAGGTATAGGAAAGTTATGTCAAATTCATTCCACTATCTTTTCTTATCTCATCCCTTTTTCTTTCCTTTCATTCCCCCTTGTCTAATCAACATAACTTCTATT
This sequence comes from Marmota flaviventris, assembly GCF_047511675.1. Lineage (NCBI taxonomy): Eukaryota > Metazoa > Chordata > Mammalia > Rodentia > Sciuridae > Marmota > Marmota flaviventris. The sequence continues at coordinate 100,676,159 of NC_092508.1, read as the reverse complement.
CTTTTTCTTTTATTATTTTTAACCCCCTCCCCCACCACCTTTTTGTGGATTTGCTTCCACATACCATGAGAAACATTTGACCTTTGGCTTTTGAGACTGGCTTTTTTCACTTAGCATGATAATCTCCAGATTCATCCACTTACGGGCAAAAGTCATAGTCATTCTTCCTTATGGCTGAATAGTAGTGCTGCAATTATAACACAAGGGTTTGCTGTGTGCATAGCAATCTTTTCTTTGCAGATTCAATATCCAAAGGATGTGCTTGTTTAGCTTCATTTTGCTCATTGTACTTTTAAATGCCTCTTCAGAAAAATGGAGTAATTTTTGTCCATCACTATTTTAATATAGAAAAGGCCTAAAAGAATTTTAACGTTTCTGTTTCAGAAAAATTCATCACTCATGTCTTTCACTTGCACACTTATGAAAACCAGCAGTGTAGCAGTCCTCCTCATATCCTTAAGGAACATGTTCTAAGAGAATCAGTAGATTCTGGAAACCACAGATAGCACTAAACTATCTACCTAGTATGTTTTTTCTTCTACATATAACCTATGATAATGTTCAGTTTACAAGTTAGGCATGGTAACATATTAACAGCAATACTTTTAGCAGTACTAAAATAAAATAAATAAATATAACAAACTACTAGGATAAAAGTTATTTACAGTTTAGAATTATTTCAGGAACATTCCACTTAATATTTTTGGATTGCAGTTCATCATGGAAACTGGAAAATGAAATCACAGATAAATGATACCTTCTGTGGCTAAAAAGTTTCATTGACCCCTCATGATTAACTCTAACTTCCCCAGGAAAGTACTAGATAGAAATCATGCAATTTACCCAAGTCTAAGTTTTACCTGATTAGCTCTTCTCTCTTCTACATCAACATGACAAAAGTTGCCTAATAAAAAAATGACTGAAAACATTCTTTGCCTTTGTGAATATGTTTGGGAGCTTAAAAGAGATTTCAGGAAATATGTTTACTCTAAATTATAAGTAATGTTAAAAGCATTCCAGATGTTTACTTTAATGAACCTAAAGCAAAATTGATGATGGTCAAGGGGAAGAAAATAGCTTGAAGGAATGATACTGAGAACATGTGTGTTGGGTATAAGGCTAAAGGTGTCTTTGGAGACTAGATACCAAATGTTAATTGTGTATAGGGTAGGAGACATCCATTTATAGGCTCAAATTTATAGGTACCCTGTAGATTATGTATAACCTGTTTTATTCCATTAAGTCCACATTGAGGTTCCATCAATGAAGTTCAACTATGTGCATATGCTTGACCAAAACCTCCACCATTTGTAATCATTACCAATGTTAAGCTTTTCATTAAGTGAAGACACAGAAAATATACATTCACCTGCCAGGATACTGAATAAAATCTGGGATTGATGGAGATATGGATTTTGCTGTCCACTTGCTCACATATCCCTCTGTGATAGTAACATTTTTAAAACTGAGCGCTGTATGTCACATTATAGTTTAGATTTAGTTTTCTTTGCTACCTAGCATAGTATCATGGACATATTATAATCATACCACATCCTAATTGAATGAGTGAATGGATAAATGATTATATAATTCTGTTGATAAAGATATAATCTAAAATAATCAAAAATAATGGACTGATATATGAAAAAAAAATATTTTTATGTTGGGAAGAATGTGGGAAAACAAGTACACTCATACATTGCTGGTGGGACTGCAAATTGGTGTGACTATTCTGGAAAACAGTATGGAGAAAACTCAAAATGGAACCACCATTTGACCCAGGCATTGCATCCCACTGCTGGGTTTATACCAAAAGGACTTGAAATCAGCATACTACAGAAATGCAGCAACATCAGTGTTTGGAGCAGCTCAATTCACAATAGCCAAACTATGGAAGCAACCTAGATGCCCTTCAACAGATGAATGGAAATAGAAAATGTGGTGTATTTACCCAGTGTAATATTAATCATCCATAAAGAAGAATGAAATTATGGCATTTGCAGGTAAATGTATGGTGCTAGATAATATCATGCTAAGTGAAATAAGCCAATCCCAAAACAATCAAAATCCAAATGTTCTCTCTGTATTCAGATACTAATTCACAATAAGGAGGTAAAAGGGGTTGGGGGCTAGGGAAGAATAGAGTTACTTTGGAATAAGGAGGTAAAAGGGGTTGGGGGCTAGGGAAGAATAGAGTTACTTTGGATGGGAAGAGGGGAGTGAAGGGAGGGAAGGGAGTATAGGGGTATGAAAGATAGTAGAATGAATCAGACATTATTACCCTACATGCATATATGATTACACCTCCGGTGTGATTCTACATCATGTACAACCAGATGAATGAGAAGTTATATCCATTTTTACATATGTCAATTGATTTCTAGTCTCATATATAACTAATTAGAACAAATAAGAAAATAAAGTACTTTGTTATAAACATACTTTGCAATTAAAAAAAGAAAAATGATTTTTAAGTTTGGTATATGAGAACTCAATGCTCAAAATATATTCACTAATCACATGAATGATAGTTATCAGTCATGGTTAAGAAAAAATGAAGTAACCTTTCACCTCCTTTTAAAACTCAGTTTTTGTGGTTTTTTTTTTTTTTTCAGTGTTGTTCATTGGTACTAAATGCATAGAACATGTTAAAAACTAGAAAAAATAAATCAAGCCATCATTTTACAAAGCACCAAAAATGTCATTTTGTTGTTGACTGTTTCACAAAATTGACTAATTCAAAATTTGCGAACTTTTTCTTCAAGGGTCAGATAGTGATATTTTAGGCTTTGAAGGTCATACTGTCTCTGTCACAATTACACAACTCTCCTGATACCATGTAAAAATCGCTGTAGATGATATATAAATGAATGAGTGTGGCTGTGTTCTGATAAAACTTTATTTACCAAAACAGTTCATTTTCTTATAGGCCATAGATTGATGACCTCTGGTCTAGATTGATTATAACAAAGTACTTCCATATAATGTTTAATTTGTGCATTTTGTGTTATCTAGGGGGGTGGGGGAAGAAGCCAGGACACTTTTTAGGTCTAAAAGCAGATTTAAAAATGTTATCCAAACCAGAGGAACTGTCAGCCCAAGAAAGTCAATATTGTAGTTTGAATCCTGGCAGGATGTTGATAAGGGATACTGCTTAACAATGGTAGACATTGGGAAAGCCAGAATATTCGCAACTATTCATAGTCAAGTTAAAAAAAAAAAACTTTAAAACAAGAAAACCACTAATAAAATTTGAAAGTACAAGTTACAAAAATATTTTGAGATGGGGTTATAGACAAAGAGAAACAAAAATGTACAGGTCACAATAAAATGATATAGGTTTTGAGATATCATCATGCCCAGCTCTCAAATGTCCATCTTGTTCCTTTATCTGTGGCTACAAATATGTGCAAGCTTTGGGAAGATAGATGCAAGAAAATAAGTAAATCTACTTTAGAGGGAGGAATTATATTTATGTTCTTTTTTCATCAGTCTTTGCTAGTTCACTTAGAAAAGTATCCGCAGAAATGTCTCAGGATACAATCTTTGCCATCAAGATATTTGAAGTCCAGTTGGCAAGATTGGTCTGTATTACTAAGCAATAGGCAAAATATATAACATGTTAATTCAGATGATTCAGAATTATGTTCTATAGCAATGCTTTTCACACTTTAAGGCACATACAAAGCACCTGGGAAACTTGCCATAATGCAGATTGTGATTTGATAGGTCTTGGGGTGCCTCATCTACTGCATCTTTATCCAGCTTCTGTGTTGATGAATTTTCATGTGTGGATGACACATGAGTAGCAAAATGTTCTTTGCAATTTTAGGAAAAGTAACTAGGGACTGTGTGGTGAAGCTTTTCTAGATGGAGAGAGAATGGAGCCCTACCAAGAAACAAGTACTCAAATTCCAGGGCTTTACAATAGTCCTGGAGTCTTAAAATGTGCATCAGAAAAGAAGTAATATTGCAAGAAGTAGTTTGAGACTGAACTAAACTTGGAATGCAATTACTGAGTCACTGGACATCCAGGGCATCAGTTAGAAAAAGAAATCAAACCAAAAGTAATAACAAGACTTTTTTTCACCTACTCAACGGTGTAAGCAAGAGCCTAAAAGAGAAGTGCAGGTCCCTGAGTGTTCCATTTTTTTTTCTACAGAATAGTATAAGGCAAGGGTCAGGTAGATTATCACAGATGGAGAAATCATCTCACTGTCCCAGAGTCCTAAGCTGGAGTATCCTGACTCTTTTTGGAAACATGGGCAATGGACATGGAGAAGAGAAAGAGCTAAGAGTGGACCAGTACTAAGTCGAAGAGAAGTAAAGGGCCCTAGCTGAGTATCCATGAGAAGGAGGCCTCTGCATGGAGATGCTTGGGATAAGAAGACAGATATGCATGTAAGCATGGTCAGCATGGGGGCTGCAGGAGCCTCAGTTCTTGTTTTCTACTTCCTGCAGGAAGCTGCAATGCACTATCAGTGCACCAAGCCTGGTGTGGGGTGTGGGGCAGGCAGATTCTCCCTGGAGACCTTCTTGACAATACTTCTGATTCTCACTAGTTCAGTCTAAAATATCATGCAGAGGATTTTGGCGGGAAGCAGTCCTCCTCGCCCAAGCCACACCTCCAAGTAGCACCCACTATCCTTTACATCCCTTGTTCCAGGTAGGAATCCAAATGTCTAGAACTTCCATCTGTTCAAGAGAAGACAGGAATTTAGATGCAAAATTCTCTGATTTTGAAATATCTGTTTCTGTATTTTTTTTAATGATTATTCTTATTGTTTTAACACTTTGAACCCAAAACATGGTTGTTATTCTAATCTAGCAAGAAAAGTGCTGATTTGCAACTTCTACTTGAAAGGATGATACAGTATGGATGGAACATGGACCAAAGCAGAAAACATTGTCAGTCTTTGGACTGAGTTCCATGCAGCAGGAGATCAGGCCAATTGCCTTTTATTTATCTCATAATTGACTCCATATTATAAGGACCCTGGACCTTCTCAAAGTTACTGTTTTTAAGACCTAGGTAGGAGATTTGTTCTAAGGCAAACAATCGCTGGGCTGTTTCTTGTTAAAATGTCACAGTTTTCAGAGTTATAGTTCATCACACTGGAGCACCCTAGGAAACGATTGTCCACAACATGAACTCTGAGACCCAAAGTAAAAATGTTTTCCTCTGACATAATAAACATCTCCTTGTGGAGCTGAAGATTAAAGGGAGACATTTATTTTACTGGGCTATTGACTCTACTGTGGGGTACCTGAAATTCCCAGGGTGGCTCACAAAGGAAGTGACAGTGATATGTTTGTGTGTCTTTAAATATGTAGCATTGTGAGTGCCAGGCTGCAAAGATAAATCTTTCTGAGGAATAATAGGGGACTTTCTGCTCTGGAAATGAATAGACCTCTGGCTGGCTATTTCCCAGGCTCCGGATATAAGGGCAGATTTTGTCCACCCATTCCTTCCCTACAAATACAGACGTGCCAGGCCCTCTGCTATAATGCTGTTCATCTCTCTGTTAGAAAAGTCATTTCACCACCAAGCTCAGGCATGCGGCCCTGCACTCAGCAGTCACTTCATTAGCCTCCAAATTGGTTTCTGTCTCCAGTGTCTCCCAATTCAAAGGGTTTCTGTTACCTAAAGCCATTTTTTTTTCCAAAAATTTTATGTCTAATTTCCCCTTCAATGTAATCAAAGAACTCAATTAATATGATTAAATTAGGTTTAAACTTATTTTTATAAAAAGAAAAGCAATAGGCTACCCCAATTCTATCACTTGATCTGTTTTTATTACAGGTTCCTATATTCTGAATAGAAAGTTGATACCCCCTGGTAGGTTATGGCCTATATTGCCTTCTTTCTTTCTCTTAACAGACTGTTACTCAGTCTTGTTATCAAATCCATAATTTAACTCTACCTAGAAGTTTTTCTTTGTTTCTTCAGGCAAATTAAGAATTCTATTATATATATAATATATATATATATAATATATATTACATATTATATATATTATATATTATATATTATATATTATATATTATATATTATATATTATATATTATATATTATATATTATATATTATATATATAATATATATAATATATAATATATATTATATAATATATATTACATATTATATATATAATTATATATATTTATATATATATTAATATATATATTAAATATGTGTGTGACTAAGCATTCATGTAATAGTGATACATTTTTTTTCTGTTTTGTTTTGATTCTTTGGTACCAAGGATTAAACCCAGGGGCACTCAACCACTGAGCCACATCCCCAGCCCTTTTTGTATTTTATTTAGAGACAGGGTCTCACTGAGTTGCTTAGAGCCTTGTTAAATTGCTGAGACTGGCTTTGAGCTCACAATCCTCCTGCCTCAGACTCCTGAGATGCAGGGATTACAGGTGTGTGCCACCGCACCTGGCAACAGTGGTCTACTTTTTGCTTTAAATGTGACGCTTGCTCCTCTGCCATTGAGATTTACTGTTAAAACAGACATGTTTCTTTCTCTTCCTCTCTCCTTTTTCCTCCCTAATCACTCCCCCTCCCTAATCTCAGGGGAAACAGGATTACCTTTCTTCCCCATCCTAGGCAGAGTTATCTGTCCTTAAGCACAGGAAGGAAGGAACTCAGACATGGGAATGGCACCAGAAGATCTCAGAAATGAGTATCTCCCAAATTAACAAGTGAGTTACAACTGTGGGCAGAGAACACGTGGAATATAGCCTTACAATCACCTCTTTAAAAGCCCTATTTTGCAGATGGACAGAATGACAGTCTCAGCTGGAATATCCTGTATGTCTCCTTTGCTAGCAAAGCAATAAAACTTCTTTTTCCTTTTTCTCAAAACCATGTTGTCACCATTGGATTGGCATCAAGGACAAGGACCCAGCTTTTGGTAATAGTCACACTACATACATTTGGTTTAATTTCTTTAGAAATCTATTAAAACAGCTACTATGCAATTATAAGTTAAGCAATTAACAATGCAATATCCATACACATATTAAATAATCAAAACCCAGCACTATATAGCACATCAACATTAATTAATTAAACACATTAATTTCCTTGAATTTAAAAAGACTATTATAGATATTTAATCAAAATTTTCTAGGCAAATTAATTAAAATTAAGAGCTTTACTGCCTTTTAACAGATAAAATAAAGAAGAATATTGAAATAATTAAAAAATCATTAATGTGCTTACATTTAAACTAATTATAAAATTTGCCAACACCTAAGAATTACATTTGTCCTTTATTATCTCTAATTTATTTCTAAGGCTGCAGTAATCTTATCAGATATTCATTGCTATACCCTTTTAGAAGTTCAGCAACTTTCTTAGTACTTACATAAGAGTACAACCTTAGATTAGACTAGGTTTGGTTTAGGTTGTATGGATGGATTGAGTTTTGTCTTGTTAGAGGCCTTGGTAATCAGTCCAGTGAAGTTCAGAGTTGGGCCACTGATCACTTTTAATCATGTGTCGCTTATTTTACCCAGTAAATATTGTCACATATTCCATATAGATTTTAGTTTTTAAAGGCTGACATTTTTATTATAATCTAATTACCTGCTTTTGCCATGATGTTTGGGATATTGTGATGTATTGACTCTTTATGAAATTGAAATCACAAAATTCTTACCAATAAAGAGTAGGTTCCCAGGATGTGTTAGTCACTAGCAGATGACGATTCATATCTTCTTGGTCAAAATCCACTTGAGAAACTTTGGGGAAATTCATTTTGGAACACATGTTTAGAATTTACTGGTACATTAGCATTGATAACAATTATCTGTCATATCCTTTTTCAACTTATTTGAGTTTCTCATTGCTTTATGTTCAGTCCATTGGGTAGCTGCTACTCTTTATTATAAAGAGTTTGCTCAATCTTAATGTTTTATATTCTTTCTCCTAACTCATAAAGATGCATACAAACACAAATACCTAAAAGGAAAAAACAATATATATGTCTAAATATATGTATAGATATATATACACAATTTATATATATATATATATATATATATATAATTTTTCATAATATGTGTCATCACCCCTTTTAATTGTTATAATTGTATATTTATGCATGTATTATATTTAATCACTTTTATATGATTATCTTTTTCTATATTCCATGTTAGATTTACCATTTTGCATATAACTTTAAATTCTTATATTATTAAAAACTATAAAATTAATATTATTTTTATTTTAAAACTAATAATGCTCTGATTATTATATCCCACCTATAAGATTGTGCTTTTTTTCTTTTTCTTACTTTCCTAATATTCTTGAAACTGTTTTTTTAATTATATATATTTTTATTTGTTCTAATTAGTTATACATGACAGTAAAATGCATTTTGACTCATCATACATACATGGAGTATCTTCTCATTGGTCATGTAATTATATATGTAAATAGGGTGATAATATCTGATTCATTCTTCTAACATTGCTACCTCTGTCCCCTTCCCTCACTTCATTCCCTTCTCTCTAGTCCAAATTACCTCTATTTTCCATCCTTCCATTGTGAATTAGCATCCACATATATGAGAAAACATTCAGCCTTTGGTTCTTTGGGATTGGCTCATTTATCTTAGCATAATATTCTCCAGTTCCATCCATATACCAGCAACTGCCATAATTTTATTCTTCTTTATGGATGATTAATATTCCATTGGGTATATATACCAATATATACCACATTTTCTTTATCCATTCATCTGCTGAAGGGCACCTAGGTTGGCTCAATAGTTTACTATTGAGAAGTGAGCTGCTATAAACATTGATGTGGCTGTGTCACAGTAGTATTCTGATTCAAGTCCCTTGGGTATAAACTAAGGAGTTGGATAACTGGGTCAAATGGTGGTTCCATTCCAAGTTTTCTGATGAATCTCCATACTACTTTCCACAATGGTTGCACCAATTTGCAGTCCTACAAGCAATGTATGAATGTATATTTTCCTCCACATTCTCACCAACATTTATTGTTGCTTTCATTCTTGATGATTTCCATTCTGACTGGAATGAGATGGCATCTCAGTACACTTACTGATTTGCATTTCCTTAACTTCAAGGGTTGTTGAACATTTTTTCATATATTTTTTGATCAATTGTATTTTTCTTTGTGAAGTATCTGTTCATAGGCTGGGGCTATAGCTCAGTGGCAGAGCGCTTGCCTTGCACATATGAGACACTGGGTTCAATCCTCAGCACCACATAAAAGTGAACAAATAAAATAGAGGCACACTGTCCATCTACAACTACAATAAAATGTTTTTTGTTTTTTTTTTTTAAGGGCTGGGGTTGTGGCTCAGCTGTAGAGACAATTGCCTTGCACTTGCGAGACCTGGGTTCGATCCTTAGCACCACATAAAAATAAATAAGTGAAATAAAGGTAAACTAAAAAATAAATACCTTTAAAAAAGTATCTGTTCAGTTTATTTGTTCATCTATTGATTGGGTTATTTGGTTTTGGGGTGTTAAGTGTTTTGAGATTTTATATATCCTGAAGATTAATACTCAATCTGAGGTGTGGGTGGTAAAGCTTTTTTAATCATTCTGTAGGTTCTTTGTTCACATTATTGATTGTTTCCTTTGCTGTGAAGAAACTCTTTAGTTTGATTCCATCCCATTTATTGATTCTTGATTTTACTCCTTGTGCTTTAGGAGTCTTGGTTAATGAAGCTGGTTCCTAAGCTGAGATGGTGGAGATTTGGGCCTACTTTTTCTTCTATTAGGCACAGGGTCTCTGTTCTAGGGCCTAAGTCTTTGATCCACATTGAGTGGAGTTTTGTTCAGAGTGAAAGATAGGAATTTAATTTCATTTTGCTCCATGTGGATTTTCAGTTTTTCCAGCACCACTTGTTGAAGAGGCTATCTTTTCCAATATATTTTTTTTGGTGCCATTGTCTAATATGAGATAACTGTATTTATGTGTTTTTTTTTTTTTTCTGTGTCTTCTACTCTGTACTATTGGGCTACCTATCTGTTTTGTTGCCAATACCATGCCGTTTTTGTTACTTTGGCTCTGTAGTATAATTTATGGTCTGGTATTGTGATGCCTCCTGCTTCACTTTTTCTTGCTAAGAAGTGCTTTGGCTATTCTCTTTTATTTTTCCAAATGAATTTCACAATTGCTTTTAATAGTTCTATGAAGAATGTCATTGGGATTTTAATAGAAATTGTGTTAAATATGTATAACACTTTTGGCAGTATACCCATTTTGAAAACATGTTAATTCTGCCTATCCAAGAGCATGGTAGATCTTTTCATCTTCTAAGGTCTTCTTCAATTTCTTTCTTTAGAGTTCTGTAGTTTTCATTGTCGAGGTCTTTCACTTATTTTGTTAAATTAATTCCCAAATATTTTATTTATTTTCTTTGAAGCTATTGTGAATGGGGTAGTTTTCCTAATTTCTTTTTCAGTGAATTCATCACTGATGTATAGGAATGCATTTGATTCATAGGTGTTAATTTTATATCTTACTAGTTTGCTGAGTTCATTTATTAGTTCTCGAACATTTCTGGAGGAATTTTTTGGTTCTTCTAAATATAGAATCATGACATCATCAAATAGTGATGATTTGAGTTTTTCTTTTCCTGTTTGTATCACTTTAATTTCCTTCTTCTGTCTAATTGCTCTAGCTACAGTTTCCAGGACTATGTTAAATAGAAGTGGAGAAAGAGGGCATCCCTGTCTTGTTCCAGTTTTTAGAGGGAATGATTTCATTTTTTCTCCAGTTAGAATGATGTTGGCCTTTGGGTTATCATAGATAGCATTTACATTGTTGAGGTATGTTACTACTATCCCTAGTTTTTCTAATGTTTTGAATATGAAGTAGTGCTTTATTTTGTCAAATACTGTGTCTGCATCTATTGAGATGCTCATGTGATTCTTGTCTTTATGTATATTGATGTGATGAATTACATTTATTGATTTCTGAATGTGGAACCAATGTTGCATCCCTGGGATGAACTCCACTTTATCATGATGCACTACCTTTATAATATGTTTTTGTATGCAATTTGCAAGAATTGTACTGAGAAATTTTACATCTACATTATCAGGAATATTGGTCTGAAGTTTTCTTTCATTGATGTGTCTTTGTGTGGTTTTGGTGTCAAGTGATAGTAGCTGCATAAAATAAATTTGAAGGGTTCTCTCTTTTTCTATTTTATGGTATAATTTGAGAAGTATTGGTATTAGTTCTTCTCTGAAGGTCTTGTAAAATTCAGCTAAGAATCTCTCTGGTCCTAGGCTTTTATTTGTTTATTTATTTTTCAGATAGTTGAAGAAGGTATTTATAGTTGGATACAATAAATACCTTTATTTTATTTATTCATTTTTATGTAGTGCTGAGGGTTGAACCCAGGGCCTTGCACATGCTAGGTAAGCAGTCTACCACTGAGCTATAACCCCAGCCCTAATTGGTAGGCTTTTGATGGCATCTTCTATTTCATTGCTTGAGATTGATCGATTCAATTGTGTATGTCTTCCTGGTTCAGTTTGGGTTGGCTGTATGTCTCTACAAATTTGTGCATATCTTCGAAATTTTCTATTTTATTAGAGTACAAATTTTCAAAATAATTTCTAATTGTCTTCTGTATTTCAGTGCTATCTGATATTTCCTTTCTTATCATGAATTTTAGTAATTTGAATTTTCTCTCTTTGTTAGTGTGGCTAAGTGTTTATTAATTTTATTAAATTTTTTCAAAGAACCAATTTTTCATTTTGGAGATTTTTTTGATTGTTTCTTTTGTTTCAGTTTCATTGATTTCACCTCTGATTTTAATTATTTCCTGTCTTCCACTGCTTTTGGTGTTGATTTGCTCCTCTTTTTCCTAGGGTTTTGAGATGAACGATTACGTCATTTATTTGTTGACTTTCTATTTTTTTAATGAATGAGCTCAATGCAATGAACTTTCCTCTTAGCACTGCCTTCATGTTGTCCCACATTTTTTTTTGGGGGGGGGTACTAGAGATTGAACCCAGAGGCACTCCACCACGGAGCCACATCCCCAGCCCTATTTTGTATTTTATTTAGAGTCAAGGTTTCACTGAGTTGCTCAGTGCCTCGCATTGCTGAAGCTGACTTTGAACTCAAGATCCTCCTGTCTCAGCCTCCCAAGCCACTGGGATTACAGGCATGACCACTGTGCCTTGCCCACACATTTTGATGTTTTATTACTATTCTCGTTTACCTCTAAGTACTTTTTAAATTTCATCCCTGATTTCTTCTGTTATATATTCATCACTCAATAGAGTATTATTATTTAATCTTCAGGTGTTAGAATAGCTTCTATTTTTTATTCAATCATTGGCTTCTAATTTCATTACATTATGATCTGATATAATGCAGAGTATTCTCTGTTTTTTTTTTCTGTATTTGCTAAAAGTTGCTTTATGGCCTCTGATATAGTGTATTTTAGAGAAGGATCATGTGCAGCTGAGATGAAAGTGTATTTGCTCATCATACATGATACATGATAGATGAAATAATCTATATGTCTGTTAAGTTTAATTTATTGATTATACTATTTAAATCTAGAGTTTTTTGTTTAGTTTTTGTTTGGAAGATCTGTCCAGTAGTGAGAGGGGTGTATTAAAGTCACCCAGGATTATTGTGTTGTGAACTATTTAATTCCTGAAGTTGAGAAGGATTTGTTTGATGTACCCAGGTACTCCATTGTTTGGGGCATAAATATTTATGATTATTATGTCTTGTTAATATATAATTCCCTTAAGCAATGAAATGTCCTTCTTTGTCCCTTCTGATTAACTTTGACTTGAAGTCCACTTTACCTGATATGAGGATGAAAACCCCTGCTTGTTTATGCAATCTATGTAAGTAATATATTTTTTTCTGATGTTTTCACCTTCAGTCTGTGAATGTCTTTGCCTATGAGTTGAGTCTCTTAGAGATAGCATATTGATGGGTCTTGTTTTTCAATCCAATCTGCCAGTCTGTGTCTTTTCACTGATGAGTTTAGGTCATTAATGTTCAAGGTTCTTATTGAAATATGATTTGATTTCCAGTCATTTTGGTTTGTTTCTAGATTTTCAGTTGAGATACTTTTATTCTAATTGTTCTTGAATTTCGACAAACACAAGGTAGTCTGTACCTATTCAAAGAATTCAAGCTGCTCCCTGGATTCCTGATTTTGTGAACATTATAACTTAAATGAGAACTTTGTAAATATTTTTAAAATATGTTTCTTCTTGGTGAACAGTGCTTCTTGCTACATCTCAGAGCTTAGTGAATGGAGCAACTTCTGATCTTTTTGCAGTGTACAAACTGTAGAACTGTGCACAAAAACCCTGTCAATTCCTTTTCAGTAAAGACTAATGTAAGAGACTAATATTTCATTCACACTCTTTCACTTACACAGGAAAATTGAACAATAATGTTACTGTACTACTCACATAGTGTTTATAATCATGTGTTTGCTTAAATCCTGTCTCTGATACCAGTTTCATGACTTTCGGAAGCTAAATAAACACGGCCACACTTTTATTTTCTTATGTGTAAAATGAAGGTAATAATTGTGCCAACCTAAAAATATTATTGGAAAATTTGATGTCAACATACTTATTGAAGCTCTTAAAGCAGTACCTGGAAAACAGAAAGTATTTTCTTTCTTGACTGTTAGTACATTCAGACAGAACTGGCAAGGAAACTCCCTCTATTACTCACAATTCCTCTGCTGTTTTCAATGTATCCTATCATGAAGATATTCTGTTTTTACGACCAAAAGATTTTATTCATTATCAAAACTTCCTCCTAAGACAATCATTGTAACATGAGAACAAATAAATAAATAAGCAAACAATGCTTCTATACATAAAGGGGAATAAGATTGGCTACCGACAGTCAAACTAGACAATTAACATACCATGGATAAAATCAGAGATCAAGAAGATCAGAATGGGCCTGAAATGTGTAATATTTGCTTAACTCCTACCTACCAATAATGTTATTTACTCATATTATTGGACAGGTATGCATTTTATTATACTTAATCAAATATGTGCAAAAATAGCTGATCGATACAGAGAAAGTTAGAATTTTTCAAATAAATATTTTTAACTACTTTAGCTCTGTATCAGGATGCATCCTTTTCTGGACACTTATTACTCTTCTCTCTGGAAAATTTGTTCTCATTTCTATGCCTCTTGAAGTTTCCTCTAGCTTATCTTTGGAGTACTTCTTAGGTGCCAGCAACTTTGCATAGGGATACACATTTAATTCAGACAAGAATCATTTGAACTCCATGTTTATTTCACTTTTCAAGATGAGGAAGCTTGTGAGTGACAACAACTAATCAAATTGGGTCACTCTAAGCACAGGGTAATGATAAGAGTATAATCGACTTGACTTTACCTGTTTAAATGACTAGGAGGTTGCTGCACATAAGTCACCTCTCCTATGACGTCAATATTGCTATGTGACTAAAGTTGCAATGGATTTCATCAAACTTTTAGTTTGGGAGGTATAAACTATGTTATTAATGTTATCACTTTTAAAATATAGGAATGTAGCCAGGCATGGTGGCACAAGTCTGTAATCCCAGCACCTCCAGAGGCTGAGACAGAAGAATCATGATTTCAAAGCCAGCCTCAGCAACTAAGCAAGGCACTTAGCAACTCAGCGAGAACCTGTCTCTAAATAAAATATTAAAAAGGGCTGGGAATGTAGCTCAGTGGTTAAGCACCCCTGGGTTCAATCCTCAGTACCAAAACAAAACAAAACAAATTAAAAAAAAAAAAAAAAAAAAAAAACGGGTCTAGAAAAAAATCTTCTTGACAATGGCCTCAGTAATGAATTATTTGATATAACATCAAGAGCAAAACAAAACAAATAAGCAATAGAAGTGCATCAAACTGAAAAACTTCTGCACAACAAAAGGGAAAAATCAACAAATTAAAAAGAAAATCAAAGGAAAGGGACCAAATAATTTCAAAGAATATATCTGATAAAAGGCTAATAACCAAAATATATAAGGAGCTCAAATAACTCAAATGCAACTAGAAATTCCCTAATAAAGACAAAACAGAAATAAAAGATTAAACCCAATTAAAATATGATCAAAGGACATGAAATGACACTTCTTCAAAGAAAATACACAAATGACCAATAAGCATGAAAAGGGGAACTCAGCATTTCTAACCATCAAGGAAATGATGATTGAAATCCAATGAGTTATCACCTCATATGTTGGGAAGACTTCTATAAAAGAGATAATAGGTGTTAATGAAGACATGGAGAAAAGACAACCCTTGCACATTTTTGTGGTTGTTGTTGAGAATATAGACTGGTACAACCCTTACATAGAACAATACAGAGTTTTCTTGAAAAATTCAAAGTGGGATTGCCATAAGATCCAGCAATCCTACTTCTGGATATATTTTCAAAGGAATTAAAATCAAGATTTCAAGGAGATACCTGAATTCCTGTGCACATAGCAGCATTATTCATAATAGCCAAGACAAGACAAGAGCCTGAATGTCCATTGACAGAGAGAGAAAATATAGTATATTAATCTAATTGAATATTATTAATCCTTGATAAAGAAGAACACCTTCATTTTCAGTAACACTGATGAACCAGTAGGTCACTTTACTAAGGGAAATAAGCCAGACATGAAAGGACAAATACTATATAATCTCACTTTTATGAGGAATTTAAAACAGTTAAACATACAAGCAGAGAGTAGAGTGGTAGTTTCCAGGGCTGAAGGAAGGGATCTGGGGTGTATTGGTCAAAGTATACCAAAGGTGGAATTGATCAGTTGTGCAAGATGGGTGAGTCCTAGAGATATACTGTAAATCGTGAAGCCTAGAGTTAACAATACTCTATTGTATATTTTAAAATATGCTAAAAATAATAGGTATAAATGTTTTTATAACAAATATAGAAAATAAAAATTAAAATAGTAATAAAGAGAGACAGGAAACTTTTTTCAGTTGATGGATATGTTTGTGGCATTGATGGTCGTGATGATTCCATAGGTGTGTGTGTGTCTGTGCATGTGTGTGTTAATATTTATATATGTGTATATATATTTGTGTATATATATACTAGTAAATTCATCAGCTTGTATACATTAAAAATATACAGCTTTCTACATGTCAATAACTCCTTAATATAGTGTTTTAAAACAATATTTGCAGAACTAAATTGAATTTAAGTGATATTTTTGATACTTTTCTCTGCAATTCAATCTCTGTAGTTTGAATAAGCTATGGCAGATACTAGGAATAACTTTTCTAATAAGTATTGGATGCATTCTTGATTGAACTCATAGTATTAAAAGCTTTTCAAAGAATCAACTGTCTCCTACTTTCCTCCACTTATTTGATATCAGAAAACCCATCAGATATTACATGTATTCTAACATCAGTAGACATCCCATACTAAGAATATTCCTATCAAAGTGTGTCTGACTAGAAAAACTGGGGATAACAGGATCTTACCTCAACATTGTAAAAGCTATATATGCTAAGCCTCAGGCTAGCATCATTCTAAATGGAGAAAAACTGAAGGCATTCCCGCTAAAATCTGGAACAAAACAGGGATACCCTCTCTCACCACTTCTATTTAATTTAGTCCTTGAAATACTAGCCAGAGCAATTAGACAGACAAAAGAAATTAAAGGCATAAAAATAGGAAAAGAAGAACTTAAAATATCACTATTTGCGGACGATATGATCCTATACTTAGAAGACCCAAAAGGGTCTACAAAGAAACTACTAGAACTAATAAATGAATTCAGCAAAGTGGCAGGATATAAAATCAACACGCATAAATCAAAGGCATTTCTGTATATCAGCAACAAAACTTCTGAAATGAAAATGAGGAAAACCACTCAATTCACAATATCCTCAAAAAAAATAAAATACTTGGGAATCAACCTAACAAAAGAGGTGAAAGATTTATACAATGAAAACTACAGAACCCTAAAGAGAGAGATAGAAGAAGATCTTAGAAGATGGAAAAATGTACCCTGTTCATGGATAGGCAGAACCAACATCATCAAAATGGCGATATTACCCAAAGTTCTCTACAGGTTCAATGCAATGCCAATCAAAATCCCAATGGCATTTGTGGTAGAAATAGATAAAGCTATCATGAAATTCATATGGAAAAACAAAAGACCCAGAATAGCAAAAGCTATTCTAAGCAGGAAGTGTGAATCGGGAGGTATAGCGATACCAGATTTCAAACTGTACTACAGAGCAATAGTAACAAAAACAGCATGGTACTGGTACCAAAACAGGCAGGTGGACCAATGGTACAGAATAGAGGACACAGAGACCAATCCACAAAATTACAACTTTCTTGTATTTGATAAAGGCGCTAAAAGCATGCAATGGAGAAAGGATAGCATCTTCAACAAATGGTGCTGGGAAAACTGGAAATCCATATGCAACAAAATGAAACTGAATCCCTTTCTCTCGCCATGCACAAAAGTTAATTCAAAATGGATCAAGGAGCTAGATATCAAATCAGAGACTCTGCACCTGATAGAAGAAAAAGTTGGCTCCGATCTACACATTGTGGGGTCGGGCTCCAAATTCCTTAATAGGACGCCCATAGCCCAAGAATTAAATACAAGAATAAACAAATGGGACTTACTTAAACTAAAAAGTTTTTTTCTCAGCAAGAGAAACAATAAGAGAGGTAAATAGGGAACCTACATCCTGGGAACAAATTTTTACTCCTCACACTTCAGATAGAGCCCTAATATCCAGAATATACAAAGAACTCAAAAAATTAAACAACAAGATAACAAACAACCCTATCAACAAATGGGCCAAGGACCTGAACAGACACTTCTCAGAGGAGGACATACAATCTATCAATAAGTACATGAAAAAATGCTCACCATCTCTAGCAGTCAGAGAAATGCAAATCAAAACCACCCTAAGATACCATCTCACTCCAGTAAGATTGGCAGCCATTATGAAGTCAAGCAACAATAAGTGCTGGCGAGGATGTGGGGAAAAGGGTACACTTGTACATTGCTGGTGGAACTGCAAACTGGTGCGGCCAATATGGAAAGCAGTATGGAGATTCCTAGGAAAGCTGGGAATGGAACCACCATTTGACCCAGCTATCACCCTTCTCGGTCTATTCCCTGAGGACCTTAAAAGAGCATACTATAGGGATACTGCCACATCAATGATCATGGCAGCACAATTCACAATAGCTAGACTTTGGAATCAACCTAGATGCCCTTCAATAGATGAATGGATTAAAAAACTGTGGCATTTATACACAATGGAGTATTACGCAGCACTAAAAAATGAAAAAATCATGGATTTTGCAGGGAAATGGATGGCATTAGAGCAGATTATGCTAAGTGAAGCTAGCCAATCCTTAAAAAACAAATGCCAAATGTCTTCTTTGATATAAAGAGAGCAACTAAGATCAGAACAGGGAAGAAGAGCATGAGGAAAAGATTAACATTAAACAGAGACGAGTGGGGGGAGAGAAAGGGAGAGAGAAGGGAAACTATGGAAATGGAAGAAGACCCTCATTGTTACACAAAATTACGTATAAGAGTTTGGGAGGGGAAAGGGGAAAAAAAAACAAGGGAGAGAATTAAACAACAGCAGATGGGGTAGAGAGGGAAGATGAGAGGGAAGGGGAGGTGGGATAGTAGGGGATAGGAAAGGTAGCAGAATACAACAGTCATTAATATGGTATTATGTAAAAATGTGGATGTGTAACCGATGTGATTCTGCAACTTGTATTTGGGGTAAAAAATGGGAGTTTATAACCCACTTGAATCAAATGTATGGAAGATGATATGTCATGAGCTTTGTAATGTTTTGAACAACCAATAAAAAAAAAGTGTGTCTGAGATATAAGAAAAACATTTTTTATAAATGAATAATGTAAAGTGGTACTTTGATTTGTGTTATTGTAGGGGACCCACAGACACAAATATGAAATCATATATCTAGCTTCTAGAATTGCATCTGTCACATTGGAAGTACTCAATAAATATTTGTTGAATATTTGAATAAAAAGTATTACAGAACTCACCATGGTGAATTAAGGTCCATAATTTCTTGATTGTTCAGTGTCTTTATTTCCACTATGACAAAATGAAGAGGATAGGATTGCTTCATAGAGTGTTAAAGAGATTAAAAAATTAAGACATGCCAAGTTCCTTTTAAATGAAAGGGAACCCGTTTAATTAGGATTAGTGGCTGTTATTGCTATGACAATTATTGTAATTATAAGCTACTCCTCATTTAGATGAATCTGAGCCATTCAGGAGTGGACGATTCCTTAAAACTTTTTACATAAGATGAACCCAAAGCCCCTTCTGACAATTTTGGTCTGAGACTCTACACCTGCATGTGTTGCTTTGGATTCAGTCTTCTATCAACCTGTTTCCCAGCTTCTAGGGAAATAAAATTCATCCCTGTGATTTTGGACTATTATTTACAATGAGAATTACCCTGCACTTCTTTCTCTACAATTTTTGACACCATTCTTCTGGAAACCAATTTTCCTGTCTCTAGAAAATATATTAACCACATTTCCTTCACTGTAGGTATCAGCTGGGCCAGCTCACCTTCAATTGAAAAGCAGTTCTCCTGCAGGTTGTGAATTCATTAGGACCTGGAGACTTCTTTTCAAAATAAGTTCCTTCATCTGTTGAGTAAATTTCTGAATCTCCAAGTAAACACGCCTTCATTTGTCAATTGCATATGATTTTTTTAAATGAAAGACTATGTGAAGGAGAATAAACACACATATGTAATTCCCTAATTTATTTTCTTTCTTATACAAACATATATTCTGCTTACCCCTTTGTGCCAAGGCTTCGGGAAAGAATTATTGTAATTATCATCTGTAATTTGTATGAGTGCAAAACCCAAGTCTTCATTATGACAGAACAAAAAATTATTGACAAATGTCACAGTAATACTTACTGTCAGATAGCTTTGCTAAGTGAGGCAAAGAAGGAAGTGATCATCTTTGTTAATGTCAATAACATGAAAAGGGTTATCAGAGCACCTGATGCACACATCAAGGATTGACAGAGGAGAACTGCACCAACTAGTCAAGACAGGATATTTCATACATATTAAATGGCAAATGCAGAGAATAGAGGAATGAAAAGCCAGAGCATGCTTTAAATCCACAATTAATAGGAATAGTTAATGTAAATAGGATGTGTTTGCTTGTGGAGGGTTGGGAATTGAGGGTGACATAAAACAAATTCATAGACATCCCAGTAGGATATGCAAATAAAATGAATTTGTGTTTTAAAATTATGAGGACGTAATGTATATTCTTAGTATTGAGACAGTAAAACCATGTCTTAAAATATATTGGAGATAGATTAAATAATTTGCTCAGTTTATTTTTCTTAGAGCAAGGAGTAGTATGATGGAGATGGTCACCAAGAGAGTGTAAAGTCCAGTAGAAATAAATGTCATTGGAATCAACTATACCGACCTGCATCTGGAGTTGGCCTTGGGAGGAGGCCCCGTTACGTCAAATTTAGTTTGATTTCATAGACTACAACAGAAGCTTCCAGGAGATAATTTCAATTCTACCTTGTTTCAGAAGGGAGGTGGAGGATTTCTAGAATGATAGCGTGTTTTTTTTTAACTCAAAAATTCAGTAGTTTTGTTTATACCATATATGTGTCATTTCTGATAACAATGGTTTCTCTCCTTTAACAATAACTGAGAAAGAGGTTCACAGCTTTGATGGCTGTATTAGTTGATTTTGTAGAATTTCAATTTGAAAAAGTAGATCATTTTTAAGAATGTAAAGAAAAAATCCTCTGAGACTTTAGAAGATGAAAATATATTTTCTAATCATATGCTTTACTTGAACATCTCCATGAAAAAATATTATCTGATAAATAACAATTTAGTCAGCAAACAGATTTTTAAAATACAATCTTTTAATCATAAAAAGTGTTAAAATCTCTTTAGATGTTTTGAACAATGCTTAGTAAGTGAATAAATTGCTTTCACACTCTAAAAGTGTATAATTAGGAACTGAAGACCATAGCATGAAGATTGAAATTATTCAAGAAAGATTCTTGGAACTGTTTACAAATGCATTGCCTGTTCAGATACAGATACATAATGCCAATATTATTAGTGCTCTTATTAACAAAGCCTGTACCTAACAACAACAAACTTCATACCTTTTAAACATGGGGCCTATAGTTCATGACTTAGCATCATATTCAAAGAAAGCTAGATTCAGTGTTGTGTTTTGGCAATGGCCAGAGTAAGGGGGAGACGTAAAAATCCCTGCTGTGGAGTCGATAATGTAACTAAGTTTTTGTGCCTTCTGTGTTATACCTCCCTGTGGATTCTTTTACCACTATTTCCCAATCACTGATATTTCCTAAGGAGGAATGGTAACCCCGTTCTGAGCTTTAAATGGAGACATACAATTTGAACAAAATATTTTCAGTAGATCTTAATTATATAGGGCATACCGATCTCAGAAAAATAAATAATTATAATACACATATCCCTCACTTGTGAAGGTTAATAATCTTTTTGACATTATGATAGTGCAAAAACAATACACATTGGGCAGAAATGATAGTTTGAATTTGGAGTTTCAATCTTCTTCCAGGCTGGAATCATTTTGTCAGAACTTCTCCTGTGGTGCCAGACAGGGTCAGTGGCAGTGAGCTGTAGCTCCGGGTCAGTCACGTGATCAAAAGGGAAAGCAACCAATATGACACAGTGCACTTCGCTGGTAGATAAAAAGATTCAGTAGGTTAGCTGTTTCATATGAGTTTTCAACTTAATGATATTTTCATTTTTGGGTGGGCTTATTGGAACTCCATCATAAATCAAGGAGCATCTGTATACGGAAAACAGCTTATGGAGTGCAGGTGTTTGAATGTTATTTTAAAGAAATTTTAGTATATTATCTGATAGTTCATGCAAATGTAGCTTTAAAACTTGAATCTGATGACAAACTCAGGTTCTCACTACTCCAATTTTAAAAAAGCATCTTTACTAGAAAAAAAAAATGCCACCTCATTCATCATCACTCTAGTTCTATGCTTCACCATCAGAAATGTACATGCTCCATCTCTATTGTCATCCCTCATTCCATTCATAAGTTTGACAAGCCATCACCCCACAGGACATCTACGTGTGTTGCAGCTCTGCAGGAAAAGGCATCATCACACATATCACGAGGCTCAAAGTGTGTGACTGATGTGACTATCTTTCATATTTCTAATCAAATTCACTTTCTCAGGAATGCCTTGGATACCCTTCTCTCTCCACAATCTGGTGAACAAACAAAGAAAAAAAAAGCAGAGGATCCTAAATCAGTCAAACTGAGGTGATTAGGTTTTACTCTTGGATATTTGCATGCCTGGGAGGAAGTTCAACAGATCATCCTATGACTGGATATCAAAAGCCCGTGAATTGAGGTGAAATGGACCCAAGTTCCAATCCAGGTTTTGCAATCTACTGTTAATGTCTCACAGACAACTTACAAAACCTCTTTAAAGCCTAATCAGAATCACTTTTGAGTCCCTTATTCTTATTCTTATATTTTATGAATAGAGGAGGTTTTAGATAAAGTCTTTGGGCTAGGGATAAGATCAGGGAAAGACAAATTGCTTAAGATCTTCAGGATTGACTAAAATAATTTTTTGTATTCACTGTAGGTGTATGAGCCTCTAGCATGTTTTTGTTGCTGATATTGTTGCTGAGGGAAGAATGGCACAAGTTTTTACAGCTAATATCTTTTCTTATTCTAGTCATTTATTTGCACTTTGAACATTGGAAGGGTGAGAGATAATAAATTAGATTCTCTACTGTCTGATTTGACAAAGCAATTGATCTAAAATTCAATGTATACATATTAGAATCACCAGGGTTTCTGGGTTAGAAAATTTGGGTTTCTAAGAATATCCATGTTACCCAACCAACATCCAGATTTGGGGCTGGGGATGTGGCTCAAGCGGTAGCACGCTCATCTGGCATGCATGCGGCCCAGGTTCGATCCTCAGCACCACATACAAACAAAGATGTTGTGTCTGTCAAAAGCTAAAAATTAAATAATTTTTTTTAAAAAAGATTACAGATCAGCGCTGAGAATATAGCTTAGTCAGTAGAGTGCTTATTTAAAAAAATTTAAAAATCCAGATTTTACACAGACTGTACACTGAGGGATGATGGGTGTGTGCTGAAGGAACAACTTGTCCATAAATAGGGAATAGTGTGGGAGGGGAGGGGGATAGTAGAGGATAGGAAAGGTAGCAGAATACAACAGTTACTAATATGGTATTATGTAAAAATGTGGATGTGTAACTGATGTGATTCTGCAATCTATATTTGGGTTAAAACTGGGAGTTCATAACCCACTTGAATCTAATGTATGAAATATGATATGTCAAGAGCTTTGTAATGTTTTGAACAACCAATAAAAAAATTTAAAAAAAATAGGGAATAGTGTAGACTTGTTGCTTACTGCAGAATGGATGCAATAGAAGGGTTGTCAAGGACCAGTGTTGCATCCAGGTGTGGTGGCATACACCTGAAATTCAAGGACTCAGGAGGCCGAGGCAAGACGATCACAAGTTTTAGGCCAAACTCTGCAATGTAGCAAGACCCTATTTCAAAATTAAAAAAAAAAAAAGATGAAAAGAACTGGATATGTATGTTAGTGATAAAGCATCCCTGGGTTCAATACTCAGTACCACAAAAGGAAACAAGCAAACAAACAAACAAAAAAAATAGTGGTTTACTTCACAGCTAAGAAAAGAAATTCAGGAATTCACTTAAGGTTACATGTCATTAGGATCAGAACAAGTCCCAGACCCCAGGTCATCTGTCTCTCATCTGATTCTCATTCTATTTTGCCATGTTTCCTAATTGTCCTTATCTTTCATCTGCTTTTAACTATCCCCTAGTCTATAAAACAACACATATCTCCTCTGGCATCATGGAGGGTACATTTGGAAAAGCACTTTAGAGACATCTTAAGTTAGAAATATTGACAAGATGGAGTCTGCATCTTGTGGCTAAAGAAACACATTTAAGATCAAGTAGTTTGCCTTCCTATTCCAGGAGGAGAAAATGCAATGTTTAATACAGAACCAAAGGCTGTTTTATTTCAAAAGAAAGGAAAAAGATTTGTGTGCTTTTCCACTGTCTGATTCTGAGCTACAAACTCAGAATCTCTCAAAACTCTCAGAAACTCTTGCTTAAGTCATTTTCAACGTCTTATGCAGCCATCTGGGGCCTTTTGACAATTGGCACTAAGCAATGCAGAGAAGATTGCTTATAAAGGAATCCCAATGGTATTGTTGCAAGGCTGCATTTGGGGTCTTCACAGTAGGGTTTGGGTGAGTATCTGATTATGTACTGCACAAGCCATGGTCATTCCAGGTCTCCATTGTGTGCTTTCTAAATACTTCTCCCACCTCATACCATAAACTATTTACCATCACTCACAGATAAACTGGTCATATGCCTGACCTTCATCAGGTCTAAGGCTGCCTGGCTCATTCACACAACATTCTCCTGTATGTACTAGAAGATTGTGAAAAGATGATACCAATCTCTTATCACATGATCACACAACCTAATACTTCCACTAAAAACAAGATGGCAGTTCTAAACTTACCACCATGTATAAGGCTCTGGGCACTGTATTTTAGTAGCACTATTTCACCTAATTTTCACAAAAATCTTTTGGAGTAGGTATCTTTCCCCACTGTTTTATGGGGGAACAATAAGGCATAAAGAGGCCTTATAAGAATGCAAGGTTTATAGCCAGTATCTGGAGTTAATAAGATTTTCATCCTTGGTTGATATTAACATGAATTAAACCATTCAAGACAGATGATTATCTTAAAACTAATCCCTGTCAAAGTAGGAGAGCAGGCAGAACATTAGGTTAGAGAAATTATTTAAGTATGAGAGTGTACTGTTCATTGCTCTGGATGAATTATCTAGCTCTGACTCGATTTATTTTGGAGTAGTTATGGCTTATCTCAGGGCCATCCATGGATTTAAAATAAGATGGTCTGATCTCCTTGAGACATCAAGTAGAAAATGGAAAACTTGATAAATATTCATTTTTAAAACTTGATTAAATATTCATTTTAAATTATCAAATGTCACTACCATGAAGCTTTGTTCCTCTTGGGTATTTTTATACCCAACAAATGAACAAGAAAGTTCACCTTATGACTTTGTGCACTTCCTGAGAACAGGAAATTTCTTCACTTTGTCTGAACTTTCTTTCTGTATAATGGAACACTTTCTTTTGTTTTCTTCTTATCCCTCACTGATATTTTCATTATTATACTTTCCTTTAGAAAGAGCATTGTTACTACAAAGCAATATATGGAAGATTTTATAGAAAATTATAATATCAGTGATCACAAACCTTGTAGTGGACATACTAATATTGATAACTACCAATGACTTGTTCAAGAAATATAACAAAGACAGCTATTTCACAAATGATTATCCACTGGTGTTTGAGTTCTGTACTAGCTATTAGGTTTATGCAAAGAAATTGTATTCATGCTCTAGGCTAGTATTTTACCTGAATTATTTTGTAGTAGTGGTGATTTAGCTATTGCATCAACAAAGTGTTTCAATTTTAATATTAAAACTTAATTATACATTCCAAAGTCACTGACAATATAAAAGTTTTCTTCCTTGTCAAAGCACCAGATATGAGTATTTTAAAGGGTTTATTTTCATTATGTATATAATCCTGTTTATGTTTTGAAGTTTCAAATTATAGGTGTAGTAGAAGGCATTTTTATTACTCTGTGCTTTGAGAATTCTGAATATTGTAATACACCCTATTAGAATCGATGTACTGTATCATTACATATTATAGATAAACTCATATACCGCTAATGTGAGAGGGGTTATAAAATTGAAATAGAATAACAATTTTTTTCTGGTTTCTCTGGTGCTTTATGCACTTCATTTACTAAAAAACATAAAATGGTCAGTAAAATATTTACTAGGACTTTGAAAGTCTCTAAAGGCATAAATTGAATTGTGCAGTATCTCTAGTTTTCTATAAAGCACCTTGCTTTTTTTTTGTAATTTGAGAATGTGTGCCTTTTGAGGCTAATCTACTTAAATCCAGCAGTAGAGAACATTTTTCATTGAAATTCTTAGAATTTTATGTATGACTTACTGATAAACTATTATAAGATATGTAGTGGGTTTGCAATTATTTTATATGTTTATAATGTTTTTATGTATTTGGCTAGAACAAAACACTTGAGCCTAAGTGTTTCTTAGAAAGCTAACCTTTATAAAACTGAGAAATTAGCTATATTTTTCCATCAGTACTTTCTGCTTTGTTCCGTTATCGGGTCTTTCTCTTTCTGATTTTTTTTTTTTTTTTTGGCTGTCTCGTGCCCCCAGTTATCAAGGGGGAACTTCTGCTGTCTATTCCTTGGACTATTGTGTTTGAGAACACATGAGACATCATTTAGCAGAGTGAGGATATAAGGCTTACAATATGTCAGAACTCCCAGAATTCATCATTGAAAGGAGGAATAACAATGCAATCATGGGGGGGATCCAACATGGCGGCGAGAGGGGAGGCAGTGCTTTCAGTACCTCCTCAACAACGGGGTCAGAGAGACGCATGGATACGCTTAGATTCGACCTGCTGAGAAACTCCTAGCAAAATTCCACTAAAGAGAGACCGGCCGGGAATTGGAAGGATTTTTGGAGGTGACAGTCTGCGCTAGACGAGTGAATCTCCGCCACGCAGCGCAGAGGTCCAGACCCGCCAGCCGCTGCCCGCGCGACTCGGCGACTGTCGGCTGCCTGCACGCGGCCCCCGCGTCAGGGCGGATAGCCTCCGAGGCGCAGCGCAGCAGGAGCAGTGCAGGGACTCTAGGAAGAGGTCTCTCGCCAAGCCTTCATGAAATAGCAAACCGGGAGCTGAAACCAACCAGACAGACCATTCCCACCCCTCCCTTCGGACACTCCGGCAAGGAGCCTGGGGCCCGCCATAGCAGAGTGGTGACATCACCAGAGTTCCGCCGACAGAATTCCTTCCCAGCGGAATCCACATTAGCAGGTGTGTGACTCCCACCCCCTCCAGATACAAGCAGCCAGGAAACCACCGGGGGCGTGTCTGTAGGGAAGCAGAGGGGATTCCAGATCCCCACCTCCCCTTAACACCAGCGGTGACACCCAAGATCTTAGCCGCCAGTTTCTGGGGGCGTGCCCACCAAAGGGGTCCGGAAAAATTAAACTGTTGGTTCCCAGATCACCCCACCACAGCACTGGGGCTTAATTGAATGACAGAGAGGGTGTTCATCGTTCGGGATATAGGACACGCGGTGGGGCTGCAAGTGTAATCAGATCCTTGGGGAACCGCCTCTGGTGAACAGGACCTGGCTGGCTGGCTGGGAGGAGGAACAGGGGGAGGGGCCGGATAAGTGAAAGGGCTATGGACTAACAGGATTGAGAGGCTCCCAGGAGCCACCGTACAGGGATTTCTGTCAGCACATAGAGGGCAGAAGCTCGGCTCAGAGGGCACAGCTCCGCCTATTGGAAGAGAAGAAAATGGGATTCAGCCATAGAACAGGGGATGCCAGCATGGCAGAGATCTGATGTCATCGGAGAGCGGCCGAGGTGAAAACTTCATCGGTGCCAGCGGCGACGGAAACAGTTGGTCCCCTGGTAGGGAGGGTGAGTCACAGATACCCGAGTCTCTCTCGCTTTGTCGTCGAGCCAGAGGGGAGGAGAGGGGCTGCCGCCCGCACCCGCAAAGTAGGCAGACCTGCGACCAACCAACCTGCAGATCAGGCCCAGCGGTCTGCAGGCGTGGTAGGAGGGGCAGGGCAGAGCCGCCGCCCGCGCCGGCAAGGTAAGCAGACCTGCGACAGACCGGTGGATCAGGCCCAGCGGCCTGCCAGCGTGGTACACACTTCATCCCAACTGGAGTAGGGGCAGAGCAGAGCCTTCGCCCGCGCCCAGATCAGGCCCAGCAGCCCGCCTGTGTGGTGGTCAAGTGACCCCAATTGGAGTGGGGGCGGAGCGGAACTGACACCCAGCCCGCAAAGTGGGCAGACCTGCGACCAACCTGCAGATCAGGCCTAGCGGTCCCTGGGCGTGGTAGGAGGGGCAGGGCAGAGCCTCCGCCCCCACCTGCAAGGTAGGCAGACCTGCGACAGAACGGGGGATCAGGCCCAGGGGTCCGCGGGCGTGGTAGACACCTCACACCAATTGGAGGAGGGGCAGAGCTGAGCCCCTGCCCGCACCTGCAAGGGAGACTTTTCAACTATACAAGAGCAATATAAATATATAGGGGGGGAAAAACTTTCAAAAACACAACAGTTTCACCAAGAAGAAAGAAACGCAAGCAGTATGAAAAGACAAGGAAAGAAAGGACTACAAGCAATGCAGGTCAGCTCAACTTTAGAAGAGGTAACAGCTGCAGCAGATGGAATGTCAGATAAAGAATTCAGGATATATATGCTTCAGATGATCTGGAGTATCAAGGAAGAAATTAGACAGCAAAATCAGACAATGAAAGATCACTTCGACAAGGAATTACACAAACAAATCCAGGAAGCAAAGGATCAACTATACAGGGAGATAGAGGTTATAAAAAACAAACAAACAGAAATCCTAGAAATGCAGGAAGCAATAAACCAACTTAAAAACTCAATTGAGAGTACTACCAGCAGAGTAGAACACTTAGAAGATAGAACATCAGACAATGAAGACAAAGTATTTGAACTTGAAAAGAACATAGACAGCTCAGCAAGATTGTTAAGAAACCATGAGCAGAACATCCAAGAAATATGGGATAACATTAAGAGACCAAACTTAAGAGTCATTGGGATACAGGAAGGTATAGAACTCCATACCAAAGGAATGAGCAATTTATTCAAGGAAATAATACGAGAAAACTTCCCAGACTTGAAGAATGAGACAGAATCCCAAATTCTAGAAGCCTACAGGACGCCGAATGTGCAAAATTATAAGAGATCCACACCTAGACACATTATAATGAAGATGCCCAACATACAGAATAAGGAGAGAATTTTAAAAGCTACAAGAGAAAGGAAGCAGATTACATTTAGGGGCAAGCCAATTAGGATAACAGCTGATCTTTCAACACAGACTCTGAAAGCTAGAAGATCCTGGAATAACATATTTCAAACACTGAAAGAAAATGGGTTCCAACCAAGAATTGTGTATCCAGCGAAATTAAGCTTCAAGATGGAAGATGAAATTAAAACCTTCCACGACAAACAAAAGTTAAAAGAATATGCAGCTAGAAAACCATCTCTTCAAAACATCCTCAGCAAAACATTACAGGAAGAGGAAATGGAAAATAACAATGAAAACCAACAGTGGGAGGTAGGTCAGTAAAGGGGGGGGGATAATCAAAGAGGAAAACAAACCATGTTTAGTAACATAAATAAACAAATATGGCTGGAACAACAACCCATATCTCAATAATAACCCTAAATGTTAATGGCTTAAACTCACCAATTAAGAGACACAGGCTAGTAGAATGGATCACAAAACAAGACCCAACAATATGCTGCCTACAGGAGACGCATTTGATAGGAAAAGACATACATAGGCTGAAGGTGAAAGGTTGGGAAAAATCATATCACTCATATGGACTTCGGAAACAAGCAGGAGTGTCCATACTCATATCAAATAAAATAGATTTCAAGCCAAAGTTAATCAAAAGGGATAAAGAGGGACACTACATACTGCTTAAGGGAACCATACACCAACAAGACATAACAATCATAAATATATATGCCCCAAACAATGGTGCAGCTATGTTCATCAAACAAACTCTTCTCAAGTTCAAGAGTCTAATAGACCACCATACAATAATCATGGGAGACTTCAACACACCTCTCTCGCCACTGGACAGATCTTCCAAACAAAAGTTGAATAAGGAAACTATAGAACTCAATAACACAATTAACAACCTAGACTTAATTGACATATATAGAATATACCACCCAACATCAAGCAGTTACACTTTTTTCTCAGCAGCACATGGATCCTTCTCAAAAATAGATCATATATTATGTCACAGGGCAACTCTTAGACAATATAAAGGAGTAGAGATAATACCATGCATCCTATCTGATCATAATGGAATGAAACTGAAAATCAACGATAAAAGAAGGAAGGAAAAAGCATACATCACTTGGAGAATGAACAATAGGTTGCTGAATGATCAATGGGTTATAGAAGACATCAAGGAGGAAATTAAAAAATTCTTAGAGATTAATGAAAACACAGACACAACATATCGGAATCTGTGGGACACATTGAAAGCAGTTCTAAGAGGAAAATTCATTGCCTGGAGTTCATTCCTTAAAAAAAGAAAAAACCAACAAATAAATGATCTCATGCTTCATCTCAAAATCCTAGAAAAAGAAGAGCAAAACAACAGCAAAAGAAGTAGAAGGCAAGAAATAATTAAAATCAGAGCTGAAATTAATGAAATCGAAACAAAAGAAACAATTGAAAAAATTGACAAAACTAAAAGTTGGTTCTTTGAAAAAATAAACAAAATCGACAGACCCTTAGCCATGCTAGCGAAGAGAAGAAGAGAGAGAACTCAAATTACTAGCATACGGGATGAAAAAGGCAATATCACAACAGACACTTCAGAAATACAGAAGATAATCAAAAATTATTTTGAATCCCTATACTCCAATAAATTAGAAGATAGTGAAGGCATCGATAAATTTCTGAAGTCATATGATCTGCCCAGTTTGAGTCAGGAGGATATAGACAACCTAAACAGACCAATATCAATTGAGGAAATAGAAGAAACCATCAAAAGACTACCAACTAAGAAAAGCCCGGGACCGGATGGGTATACAGCAGAATTTTACAAAACCTTTAAAGAGGAACTAATACCAATACTTTTCAAGCTACTTCAGGAAATAGAAAAAGAGGGAGAACTTCCAAATTCATTCTACGAGGCCAACATCACCCTGATACCTAAACCAGACAAAGACACTTCAAAGAAAGAAAACTTCAGACCAATATCTCTAATGAACCTAGATGCAAAAATCCTCAATAAAATTCTGGCGAATCGGATACAAAAACATATCAAAAAAATTGTGCACCATGATCAAGTAGGATTCATCCCTGGGATGCAAGGCTGGTTCAATATACGGAAATCAATAAATGTTATTCACCACATCAATAGACTTAAAATTAAGAACCATATGATCATCTCGATAGATGCGGAAAAAGCATTCGACAAAGTACAGCATCCCTTCATGTTTAAAACTCTAGAAAAACTAGGGATAACAGGAACATACCTCAATATTGTAAAAGCAATCTATGCTAAGCCTCAGGCTAGCATCATTCTGAATGGAGAAAAATTGAAGGCATTCCCTCTAAAATCTGGAACAAGACAGGGATGCCCTCTCTCACCACTTCTGTTCAACATAGTTCTCGAAACACTGGCCACAGCAATTAGACAGACGAAAGAAATTAAAGGCATAAAAATAGGAAAAGAAGAACTTAAATTATCACTATTTGCAGATGATATGATTCTATACCTAGGAGACCCAAAAGGCTCTACAAAGAAACTATTAGAGCTAATAAATGAATTCAGCAAAGTGGCAGGATATAAAATCAACACGCATAAATCAAAGGCATTCCTGTACATCAGCGACAAATCCTCTGAAATGGAAATGAGGACAACCACTCCATTCACAATATCTTCAAAAAAAATAAAATACTTGGGAATCAACCTAACAAAAGAGGTGAAAGACTTATACAATGAAAACTACAGAACCCTAAAGAGAGAAATAGAAGAAGATCTTAGAAGATGGAAAAATATACCCTGTTCATGGATAGGCAGAACTAACATCATCAAAATGGCGATATTACCAAAAGTTCTCTATAGGTTTAATGCAATGCCAATCAAAATCCCAAAGGCATTTCTTGTAGAAATAGAGAAAGCAATCATGAAATTCATATGGAAAAATAAAAGACCTAGAATAGCAAAAACAATGCTAAGCAGGAAGTGTGAATCAGGCGGTATAGCGATACCAGACTTCAAACTATACTACAGAGCAATAGTAACAAAAACAGCATGGTACTGGTACCAAAACAGGCGGGTGGACCAATGGTACAGAATAGAGGACACAGAAACCAATCCACAAAACTACAACTATCTTATATTTGATAAAGGGGCTAAAAGCATGCAATGGAGGAAGGATAGCATCTTCAACAAATGGTGCTGGGAAAACTGGAAATCCATATGCAACAAAATGAAACTGAATCCCTTTCTCTCACCATGCACAAAAGTTAATTCAAAATGGATCAAGGAGCTTGATATCAAATCAGAGACACGCCGTCTGATAGAAGAAAAAGTTGGCTACGATCTACATACTGTGGGGTCGGGCTCCAAATTCCTCAATAGGACACCCATAGCACAAAAGTTAATAACTAGAATCAACAAATGGGACTTACTCAAACTAAAAAGTTTTTTCTCAGCTAAAGAAACAATAAGAGAGGTAAATAGAGAGCCTACATCCTGGGAACAAATCTTTACTCCTCACACTTCAGACAGAGCCCTAATATCCAGAGTATACAAAGAACTCCAAAAATTAGACAATAAGATAACTAACAACCCAATCAACAAATGGGCCAAGGACCTGAACAGACACTTCTCAGAGGAGGACATACAATCAATCAACAAGTACATGAAAAAATGCTCACCATCTCTAGCAGTCAGAGAAATGCAAATCAAAACCACCCTAAGATACCATCTCACTCCAGTAAGATTGGCAGCCATTATGAAGTCAAACAACAACAAGTGCTGGCGAGGATGTGGGGAAAAGGGTACACTTGTACATTGCTGGTGGGACTGCAAATTGGTGCAGCCAATTTGGAAAGCAGTATGGAGATGTCTTGGAAAGCTGGGAATGGAGCCACCATTTGACCCAGCTATTCCCCTTCTTGGTCTATTCCCTAAAGACCTAAAAAGAGCATGCTACAGGGACACTGCTACATCGATGTTCATAGCAGCTCAATTCACAATAGCAAGACTGTGGAACCAACCCAGATGCCCTTCAATAGACGAATGGATTAAAAAAATGTGGCATTTATACACAATGGAGTATTACTCTGCATTAAAAAATGACAAAATCATAGAATTTGCAGGGAAATGGATGGCATTAGAGCAGATTATGCTAAGTGAAGCTAGCCAATCCCTAAAAAACAAATGCCAAATGTCTTCTTTGATATAAGGAGAGTAACTAAGAACAGAGTAGGGACGAAGAGCATGAGAAGAAGATTAACATTAAACAGAGATGAGAGGTGGGAGGGAAAGGGAGAGAAAAAGGAAATTGCATGGAAATGGAAGGAGACCCTCAGGGTTATACAAAAGAACATACAAGAGGAAATGAGGGGAGAGGGAAAAATAATACAAGGGGGAGAAATGAAGGTCAGTAGAGGGGGTAGAGAGAGAAGAGGGGTGGGGAGGGGAGGGGAGGGGGGATAGTAGAGGATAAGAAATGTAGCAGAATACAACAGACACTAGTATGGCAATATGTAAATCAATGGATATGTAATTGATGTGATTCTGCAATCTGTATATGGGCTAAAAATGGGAGTTCATAACCCACTTGAAGAAAAGTGTGAAAGATGATATATCAAGAACTATGTAATGTTTTGAACAACCA
The DNA here is from genome assembly GCF_047511675.1 of Marmota flaviventris. Taxonomy (NCBI): domain Eukaryota; kingdom Metazoa; phylum Chordata; class Mammalia; order Rodentia; family Sciuridae; genus Marmota; species Marmota flaviventris. The sequence continues at coordinate 100,642,408 of NC_092508.1, read as the reverse complement.
ACAATAAAAAAAAAAAAAAAAAAAAAAAAAAAAAAAAAAAAAAAAAACAATGCAATCATGGAAAATAAGGCATTTTTTTTAGTCATATGGTTTTCTGGTATTGTCTGGAAAATAACAGAAGTCTTACAAAGTCCTTTCTCCTCATTCTACAGGTCTGGCTGTCTGCCCCACCTTAAAGGAAAGGCTAGCCCTGGCACCTAAGGCTTTCTGGATTATGTTGTTCATTTCATTTTCAATATGTACTTTAGAAACTAAAGTAATGCATGCTGATTTTAACTACTGAAAAATGTTTACATTTTCCAGGTAAATTTTTTTGCTGTCTCTCAACTCATCCCCCTGAGAAAATCGCTACAACCATCTACACAGCCATGTGAGAAGTCAAATTATGTTTTCTTTATTTTTAGGCAACTTTTAAAGATATTGTTCTTTATTTCCATCCTTGACATAGACCAGTCAATAACACAAAGTTATTAGCATTTGTGCATTCATTTGGACCCTTTCCCAATGTATCCAATTTCAGCTCATCGGAGGATCCATGATTTTCAGAAGTGACTTATTGTGATATGGCTTTTTCCAAGAAAGCTGGCCCTTTAGCCCTTGGCCTGGATCAGCTCCACTTACGTTCTCCTTAATCTCTTCCTTGAATCCAGGTGATGATACAGGTTCTAGTAATTGGCAGTTGCTAGGAGATGTAGTGCTTAAAATGAGTCTATAACCCAAAACTCAGTGAAAATTTCCACTGACATCATCATTTAGTGGCATAATTCCACACTAATAGATAAGGAGAAAACAAAATGATCTCATTAAATAATGATTATTTGGAACCATAATCTTTAGGAACAAAAGAATGTTCCATGCATTCAACAAATTTCCTGGAGCCTGTCTAATTTCCTGGAAAACCTACAGAAACCAAAGGAGACAGTTTATATGAAACTTCAGCACAGTGCAAAAGCACTCTCACCTCACTTCTCTCATCTGATTGCCTTTGTCCACTGTGGGCTAGTTGTTAGACTATCCCATGCTTCTCTAATTGTTGAAGTTTTTGCATTTGTTACTTTGTTAAAAAATAACATACATGGGCTATATTCTAGTACTAGTCCACATCTTACTAACTCTGTGAATTTCTGTTGCAAATATGGGTACAGGGAAGGGTGTAGAATCAGAGCCACTTGGTGTAATCAATTCACCGTGGCCTGCTTTCTGACCATGATTATCATCACTCTCCTGTGCTCGAAGTACCCATTCTTGCCCCACCTTCCCAAAGGTCTCATCTAATCATATCACATCACCCAACGTCCCAGGTATCTTGATTTTTCATTTTCTGATATTACTTTTTGTACACATTGGTAGAAAAAAAATATTTAGAAGTTGTACAAGAAAAATATAGGTTATATGTATAGAAAAGCACAGTATAATTGTTGTAGTAAGTTTGTTACTTGAATAAATATTCATTTGACTCTTTTTAAAACTAGAATCTGTTGAAAGAGCATTATTGAAGAGTCAGACCCAGGAAAACTACAAGTATCAACATACACTTAACTTAGGCTATTTTAATAACCAATTTAATTCAACACAAAACTTTCTAGTATATACTTTTGGCTTGATTCATTAGGTCTTTGTTATCAGCACAGTATGATACATAACAAACCATCCCAGATATCCTAGTTTAAAATAGAAGTAATGGTTTGTTTGGCACATTCATGTGAAGGTTGAGTGGGCTCGATAAGGCTTTTTACTCTTTTCTGGAGTCAACTGAATTGAGACATCTCTGCTACGTTTGCCTGGGCTTTTTTTTTTTTTTCTCCAAAGGTTATTTTTCTGTTAAGTGTTCCAGGATGCCTATGCTGGGAAAAAAATAGGAAAATACGGCTGTATCCTGCATGTATTATCCTATAGGAATCTTGTTTAGATCTTGATCACAATTATTGGCATCTCTCTCTTACACACAGTTTACATATTCTGGGGACATACCAGCTCCTAGAATTATGAGAAATAAATGTCTGCTGTTAAACCCCCAGTCTCTGGTATTTGCTTATAGAAGTCTAGAACAGTTAATATATAGCCCTTTACTTTCTTTGACTATATCTGAGAGGGAGATTGGGGAATGCTTACATAGCAATCTCAGCTCACTTCTTGCCAGAATATTTTTAAGGCCCCAGGGACTTTTTCACATTTTGAAAAATTTCAGTCTATCTTAACCCTGGCTAAGACTATTCTTCCTGACTCAGAAACTACCTCTGAGTCTATTTTATGCTGATGGGCCGTGTCCACACTTGTTATCCAACTGGCTCTTTCTCATTGGACGTTATGGTTTGGATATGAAGTATCCCCTGAAAAGCTCACGTTGGAAATGTGGCTTCCAATGCAGCAAGCGTCAGGACTTTGAGGGAAAGATTGAATGATGAGACTGTGAATTCATTAGTAAATTATCCATTTGATGGCTTAATAATGTGAATGAATTCTTGGGTGGGAACTGTAGGCAGGTGGAGTGTGACTTGAGGAAGTAGAACACTGTAGATGTGGACTACATGGACTATATTTGTTCTTTACACCTTCTTGTCTCCTGGTCTGTGCTTCTTAGCTGCCATGAACTGAGTAGCTTTCATTTCTCCACGCCTTCCACCATGATGTCTGCCTCATCTCAGGGCCAGAGAAATAGAGTTGGCTAACCATAGACTGAATCTCTGAAATCCTGAGACGAAATAAACTGATTCTTCTCTTAGTTGTTTTTAATTAGGTGTTTTCTTCACCCTGACTAAAAGCTGACTAACACACTGGCTTTATTCATTGCTATTGTGGGCATCTCCAGCTTCACTGTAACAATGCCCAAAGTTTTCTAAAGCCCTCCTACCTGAGATCCACTGGGCACCATCTTCAACCTATAACATGTCTTCACAAGGATCTAAGTGTCACACTTGGTTTTGTCTGAGCTCCCTAAGGCATCTTACCTTGATATTCTTACATCTGGAAAAATGGGAAATGATAAAGTTTATTTTTCATCAAAGGACATTCTAATCCCTTTGTATTTTATTGAGCATCTATTTGCAGGTTTCCTTATTTTCTGAGCCCATCTCTTTCCAGTAGTTCTTTATCTCTATATAGCTAATAAAGTTTTATGCACTTTTAGCAGGACTGCCTTGTAGTATCCTTTGTCACATTCAAAATTTCTTTGGTTTTATCTTTCTTTTCTGCAATTATTGGCAAAACTACTGACAAATATGTCTCTACCACATGACATGGGTCCACATTTCTAAGCTCCTATGTTAGTTTCCTTACCACTCAACTCTAGTATGAGAATTTTCTTGCCATATGGTTGCTAAAGTAATGCCATATTTTAAGTTTCTATCTTGGAAATATCTTACTTTTAGTGCTTATATTATTATCTATTGTCATAGTGTCATTGCACACCAATTATCTCAAAACTCAGTATCATAAAACATAATTTAAATTTTTGGCAATAATTCTGCAGTTTTCTTTTTCCTGTGTGTGTGTGCATGTGTGTGTGTGTGTGTGTGTGTGTGTGTGTGTGATGGTTGTTTGGTCTTAGCTGGAGTTCAGCAGGAGTTGAACTCCTAGCAGGAGTTCAGCTAGGTAGGTCTGTTGAACTTGGCTGAGTTTTCTCATATCTTTGTAGGGGAAGATCTTTGTTGGTGATTTAGGATGACTGCTGCTTAAACAAATGAAGTGACTTGGCTCTGCTCTTTATATCTTATCCTCCAGCAGGCCCGTTAGAGAATCCTCTCATAGTAAAGATCAACAAGAGCAATCCATGTGTCCATGATTTTAAGCTTCAGCAGTGACTTGAATGACTGAATTCAGAACCAAGAGGTAGTTGCACAGATTCTACCCCTTTGTATGAGGCGCTTCATAGTCAGATTGCAAAGGGAGAAAATTCAAGGTAAGGTAAAAATAAGTTGCATAGTAGCTTTACCCTAGAAACTAATGAGTTTACCAGACTTTTAGGGAGAATGATCTCTTTCTTACGTTAAACTCACCCACTTCTTGCTTAACTCACCCAAAGTGGAATAGAAGAGGGACTAACCTCAAAGTGACTTAAACAAGAGTAAAGTACATGCATTATTCAATAATGGCACATTCAGGGGTAAGATAAGCTTTACAATTATCTTTGGTGTCTCCTCAATGTTCTCAAGGATTAACTTTCTTAATATTTTTCTTCTGTATGTCTCTGCTGTGTCAGCTTCAGCCTAAAACCAGTTGTCATATTGGTTATAATATTAACTCTCTGACAACTAGGATGACAGTTTTCCTTATTCCCATCCAGAAGGAGAGAGAGTACTTCTGAGAAACATCAAAAGCAAGGGGAGGGATTTGCTTAGAGAGCTCTGGTTGTCCTGTGTCCACTCTTAATTGTAGCCTGGAATGGATCTCAACTACAACCTTTCTTGAGAACAGAGACATTTTTTTCCCCCAAAGTGTAGGAGTTCTATATTAAGAAGAGTGAATAACCAAAAAAATTCTGAATTGAACTAAAGAGAAGAGAGGGAAGGATAAATATTGAGTGATCAACTAAACACATGTCCACTGTAATTTTTACAGAAATATGTCAACTGAATTTTCTTATTCTTCATAGAATGCCTTCAACATTCTCCATCAGTACTGGGATATTTATGTGTCAATTTACTTATTTATTTATTCATTTATTTTGAGGGCCTCACACACACTTAATGAGTGCTCTACCAGTGAGCTACATCCCTAGTCCCATCAATTTATTTTCTAACAAGCTTGATAGTTTATTAGTTATCAAGAGACAAACCTCAAGAATCATTATTTGCATAAATTCCAAAAACTTTATTCAATTTTACCTTTGTTGTTCTTTTTCGTTGTTGTTGTTGTTTTGTTTTTGTGCTATGTTTATGCATGCATTTTTATAACTTTATACCACAATAGGGACCATGGGGATTTCCTAGGAGTACTTAATTAAATGCAGATTCCTGGGCCAAATCAGTCCCATTGAGTTGGAAACTCTGAAGATAAGAGCCAGGAAATATTTTTAATGATCACTCTCAAGAGATTCTTTTTATATCAAAACTTTAGAGTCACTGATTTTGTGATTTAATTAAAAAAAAGCTTGACTAATTTGCTCAGAAATTAGGGGACATGTCTAAGAAGATTGAAAAGACCCTTTTTTTCTCTATATAGATAAAATACAACTATTTGAACTCATTAAAAGTTTTTTTTCCTTCCTTGCTTCTTAAAAATATTCTAAGAAAACATTTTCTTTAGCATAGCCTTCTCATTTTTTTTTCTACTCCATAATGCTTTTTATAGCCATGGAGAACAATTATAGTAAAATCCTCCTTCCATTGCAAATCATTTATGAAACCTGCTTAAGTACTGTCATGTGTGGATTTATGAATTGTTAAGTCATTTGCTGTGGTTTCTGTAAAACTCAGCATACATTTGACCATATCTGACTGCTGCAGTGTTTCAAACAGCAACTTGCTTTATAAATTTTGCAAAAAAAAAAAAAAATATATATATATATATATATATATATATATATATATATATATCTTGATGATTTTTCAAAAAAACTCAGACTTTCTTATTTTTATAATTCAGCATTTAGTTATTATGCCAGTCGTTATTGTTCTGAAGAAATCTGTTCATAACAATATATGGAAGATATTTTATATTTGCCATGAATTTGGGGGCACACAATTTAATTTTTTAAATACTTTAATTACATGCAAATGTGCAAAGACTCAGAGATGTACACTGACTACTTGAAGAAGTTCTTACACAGACAAATTTTGTTTTTGGTACTAGAGACTGAACCCAGGTGTGTAATTTTTTTTTTAGTAAACTATGTATGAGCAATAGGTGTAAATGTCAAGTGTCCTACAAAGACATGCATTTTTAAATTTTTTTAAAAAAATTTTTAGTACCAATAGCATCCACATTCACTGTAATTTGAAAATAATTTTCACAGATATGCACTTTCTTTGCAATCCCATGAATTTTATAAAATTATCTCCATTTTGTTGATTAAGAAAACTAAGCACATGAGCAACTTTTCTAGGATTACAGAGCCAATAATTGATAGTTGTGGGTTTAAAATGATTATACTACTTTAGAAAATTTTAGATTTACAGAAAAATCACAATGCCAGAGCTCCTTCATGCCTCATAGGCAGATTCCCCTTTGTTAGTTCATTGTGTTGCACTTAATGAATTAATAATGATGATTCATTTTAACCAACTAGTGCTCATATGTTGTGTTTCCTTAGTTTTTGCTTCATGTTCTTTTTCTGTTCCAGAATCCATTCCTTCCACTCTAGTCCTTAGGTTCTATTATTGATGACCTTTACAGGTTTGAGGAGGTCTGGTCAAATATTTTGGAAAATATTTTTCAGTTGGGATTTTCTGATGTTTTTGTCATAATTGCTGGGGTTACACAGTACTTACTGGAATGAAGACCAAAAAATGCCATTCTAATATCACATGGAGGAATATATATATACACATATTCAGCTAAGCATGAGTTTATACTGTTGTCTCCAACTTCTCTCTAGAACATATAGCTCATTCTAGCCTCCTCCACTTGATTGTCTCTAACCTGCCATTCCAATGGGAGAAACAAGGCTTCTATTATTTGCCATACATTTACTTTTTTGTTCAATCCTAATATATGTGTATACTGCTTTCTGAATTGTTAACCTGTACCACCATGGGAAGCTGTGTGAACAATTGTAATCTTTACGTACAGGACCTCTTGTCTTTAATTTTACACTTTATAATATAATTATTTCCGAAGTTACTTAGGTTAACTCCCCAGCTTCTTTGGTATGTCTTACATTTGCAATAAAATCAGATTTCTTGTTGAAGTTTGCATTCCATTCCAGCGTCTTTCGAATTTCCTAACTCATTTTAAGAATAATTTCATACATTACGATCCCTCCTTTATTCAATAAGGTTTTTAGTTTGTGCACAGCCCTAAAACTTCTCCTATCTTTAACCTATTCAAACATCTCCAAACTCATGAAAACTATTGACATGTTTTTCAACTCTAATTTTTTTCTTTTACCATGTCATCAAATAATGGATTTGTATAGCATGTAATCTTTTCATTTGGCTTCTTCCCTCATCCTTCCCACCCTCTTCCATCCATGCTTTCTACCTTCCTTCCACCCTTCCTCCCTTCTTTCCTTTCTTCCTTCCTTTCATATCATTTGTCAATAAAAATGTTTTAATCTATATGCCATTAAATTATTATATTTTTCTTGTTGCACTAGCTAAACTTCTGCAAAATATTGAATGTGAATGGTGATGTTATGGTTTAGATGATGTGTCCTCCTGAAGCTCACATGTGAGACAAAGTAAGAAGGTTGGAGGAGAAATGATTGTGTTATAGCCTTAACCTAATCAGATAATTAATCCCAGACTGAGATTAACTAGGTGGTAACTGGAGGTAGGTGGGTTGTGGCTGGAGGAAGTGGTTCATTGGGGGCGTGGCTATGGGGTATATATTTTGTATCTGATGAGTGGAGTGTCTCTCTCTGCTTTCTGATCATCTTGTGAGCTGCTTCTCTCTGCCACATTCTCCTGCCATGATTCTGCCTCACCTTGAGCCCTGAGGAATGGAGCCAGCCTTCTATGGACCTCTGAAACCGTGAGCCCTCAAATAAACTTTTTCTTCTCTACAATAGTTCTGGTCAGAGCTTTAAGTCATAGTAGTAGAATAGTTGACTAAAACAGGTGAGAATGAACATCTTTGCCTTATTCCCTGTTTTGGAGGAAAGTATTCACTCCTGTGGCACTGAATATGATATAAGCTGACGTTTACTCATATGTAGCTATATTATATTAAAGCAGTCTCATTCTATTCCTAGTTTTCTTAGAGATTCTATCAAAAATGGGAGATCAATTTTGTTACATGTTTTATATATTTTTATATAATCATATAGATATTCTTTAAATTTTGCATGCAGACATAATTCACATATGATAAAATTTATCTTATAATTCATTGTTTTTTTATCTTTAGTGTATTTACAGAGATATGCAAGATTCCACTAACTCCACTAACCCTTAGAGAAGTCTCTTGCCCATTATTACTCATTCCAATCCTTCCTTCTCCAAGTGTTTCCTAACTATTAACACAGAGTCTGTCTCTGGATTGGTATACCAAGAGATTTCATTTAATTGGAATCATCAAGCATGTGGCCCTTTTTTCTTTTACTAAAGTTAATGACTGCAAGTTCTGTCTGTGAAAATATTCTTTAAGTTACACATATTTTCAGAAAGTTAGTTTATACTCATCAGTTTAGCAAGTCTATGTTTATCTTGGCTACCAGAAACTCATTAATTATAAAAATGCTATATATCATTATTTTTTCCCTAAACCCACCAGATGTTGTTGATCAATCATGGTATCTTCCAGGGAAATTAAATGACATAATTTATGTCAGAGGAGTAGGTCTTGTGCACAAAGTTAGATGCCTTTTTTTTTCAAAGCAGAATCAAGATTAAAGAACCAGTAAGTTTGATGTTTGGTTTAAATGACAGACCAGGTATGTCAAGAAACACTGGCAATTTTTTCCTGATTATCTGATGCTTTATTACTGGTGTCCTATTTAGGCAAACACAGTTAAGTTCAGAAGAATGGGATCAAAATAAAAAGTCATTTGGTTTAAAAGAAAGTCAGCATGTAATCAAAGACACAGGTGTAGTGATCAAGTTAGGAATATCATTAGTGCATTCCATGAAGATATAAATGTATTACAAGTTGGCTTAGGGTGGCAAACTGTATCTTGCAAGGAGAACAAAGTTTTGTGTCTGTGAAAATGTACATTATGTCGTCTTTGTACTGCTGCCATTGTAAACATCCTATTAAGAATCCTCCTATGAAATTTTTCAAATGATTTACTTTATACTTTTTGCATTGGTAGAAATCTAAAAAATTAACTACTCAGAGTTGTTATGTAATTCAGTTTTAAGCATCTAATTGACAATTCTAAAAGAAAAAAGTTTAATTCTCAAAATTCTCAAATTCAAAACACAAATGTATCTACATTGAAGGAATTTTCACAAATTTCAATTTCAGTTATATTCACTAATAGAACATGTTGACATTCCAAATACATCTCTTTATAACAGGTGCAATATTGTGTTCTTCATCACACATTTAAAATAATGTCCATGGGGCTGGGGATGTGGTTCAAGCGGTAGCGTGCTCGCCTGGCATGCGTGCGGCCTGGGTTCGATCCTCAGCACCACATACAAACAAAGATGTTGTGTCCGCCGAAAACTAAAAAATAAATATTAAAAATTAAAAAATAAATAAATAAATAAATAAATAAAATAATGTCCATGAATAAGAGATTTTATTAGATTCTCCTACCCTTAAAAGTTCTGGATACAATTTTGCTGCTTAAAGCAAAAATTTGCATTTTTGTTGACACCTTCAGCCCATGGCAAAAATACTGATGTCTCTCAACTGATATTAGTCATTAAGTGCCTATGCAAGGTTTTCTCCTATTGGCCTCACCTGTGATTCACAGTGAACAGGAATGTGCTGGCTGATGCTGTTAGAGATTCCTAGATTCTTAGGGTCTAAAATCTCTTAACAGATTCTCCATGTTTTTATCATTTAAACTGATCTAGAAAAAATAAATTCAAACTTGTCAAACCCACAGGTTCTTGATAGTCTGTGCATTTAAGAAATTCTCAGAAATATTTAGAGCACAGCCAACTATTTTTTGCTTCTTAAAACACATTTTTATTCTGTTTTTTTTTTTGTCTTTAAATTTAACAAAAAATAATTTTAAAAAGACTCTTCCTAATTATATACTACAGTGGATACTCCTTCTCTGGTTTATTCAAACACTTCATTCAATCACCTGCTCAAGAAAAGTTTTTGAGGAATTCATTATTGTTAGTGTTCACTATTTTATTATAAAATTATAATCCAAACTCTTCATTGGTGGATACTTCAGTTTTGTCTTTGATGAATGGTGCTACTATGAACACAGTTGTACACTATGATGATGTGTGTACATATATTATGTATATGTTCACAGATATACACCTTGACAAAACTGAAGAATAAATTTTCACATGTTTAGTAAATATCTTCAAATAATCTAAACTTGCCTTTGGCTACATTATGTATTATTTTATATTTATTATGTACTTGCTATCACTGTTATTAAATTTCCTGATTTTAATTGTGATTTCTTCCTTACCCCATGGATTATTTGGAAGAGTATTAGTTTAAGGCTCATTGTCTCTGTCTTCCATTGTTTCTGCTGATAAACTAACCTCCAGTATTTCTGAAACGTCTTGGAGAACAATTTTTTTTTTAATTTTCCAGTCATTCTTTGAACACTTCTAGGTTTTTGATGTTTTTCAAGATGCTGCTATACAGTTTCTGTTTTCTTCATCTCAAAATCTTGAAAAATTCTGACTTGTCTGAGTTCAATTGAAAGTTCTAGAAGAAACCATGACAGACTATTTCTTTAAACTTGGTGTAGGAAAATTTGTTTGGACTGGATAAATGTCTGAGTTACAGATGTGCTATATTCATTTAGTATGTTTCAATTTTATTCTCTTTCATTTCCATCATTTTTTTCTATCCTGTTTCATTCTAAATGCTTCTAGCTCACTACTGCTCTCTTTCACATGTTCAATATAATGTCAAACCAGCAATGCAGATGTTATTTCCAGTTATTACTTTTTTTTTGGTTATTCTTAAATATGCATTTGATTTCATACCAAAATGCTGCCCTCAATTGCATTTTATAATTAATTTTTAAGGCAAACTGGCACCCTAAATTTCGAAGAGAGAGGCAAATCCAGAGTCACAGCTGAGATCAAGTTACCTAGGGCAAAATCTCCTGGAGCCATAAACTGATAGGAACACTTAAAATGGTAATTTTGACAAATTCCTGGAGGCTGAGTGTGGCCTAACATGAGCGTGTCACCCTGCTATGAGCTGCCAGGGTCTCCGGGATGCCTCACACTTTTGCGGTGGGTTTTATTTCCAGAAACTTACCTGGTTTTCACGGAGAAGATCCAAGAAAGAATTCCTTGTGGACATGGAAGAAGAAAAGGAAGAGCGATCCTTGTGAAATGGGAGCAGAGCCATTTCCAAAACAAAGACCAACAATTTAGGGGATAGAACCTACCAGAGTCTCTGTCCCTGACAGTTGAAGAAGGGCAGCCCTATTAGTGCAGCCATGACACAACACCTTAGCAATAAGAGAACATAACATATTGCAATAGGAGAACATAACACATTAGCAATAGGAAAAGCTATGCAAGAAGCAACAATTGAGACACGGAGAGGTCAAAGATGCTGTGGCACAGAGAGACTCAGGTAATGTTAACAACATGAAATTCATCCTCTTCTCTCCACCTCTATTTTCTTATATATCAACACAATTAGAGTAAAACAGTGGATTATACCTTCAAGAGATCCAAGGCACCGACTCCTTCTAAGCAGTACAAAGAGACACCCAGTCCAGAGGGAAAGCCAGAACAAGGAGACAGGAAACATTTCAAGCTTCTAGCAAGATGAAAATGAAACTTCATACAAAGGATCAGACCTAATGTTCTCTTACTAGATTCATTGCATTGACTGTCAGCAAAACATGACAAAGAGTACTGAAAGTCAAGCTAAAACAAAACACAAAGAGATAAAGCGAGGATAAGAACCAGAGTCAAGAGTCAGATATCAAAGGGACATTGAAGCCATCAGATAGTGATTTTAAATTACTAGAATTAATAAATTAAAGCTTCTAAAAGGCAGCAATAGGCAACACACAAAAACTGATGAACAATGAAGGCAGAGAGAAGTGAGATTCTTAGAAGGATTCAAAGGTAGTGCCAGGAATTAAAAACACTAACAAATGAAAATTTCCTCCATCAATTTATATTCAGTAGATTGGGCATAATTAAGAAAAATAATTAGCAAACTTGAAAATAGGTTAACAGAAACATCTCAAACTGAAATATAAGGTAAATTTAAAAAAAAATATTTGAGAATTTTGAAAAATTTTTAAACAGCATAACATACATATAATTGTAATTCCAGAAAGAGGAAATAGAGCAAAGCTGTGAAAATATCTAACAATGTTCAAAACTTAAAAAAATAAAAATAAAAATGAGTTAAGTTTCCCACAGATGTGGGAAACTCAGAGAACTCGTTATAATTAGAATAAGAAACAAAATAAGTTAGAATAAGTACCATACCTACTTCTATCATAACTCCATTTTAGAAAATTAAAGACAAAATTAACACTTTTAAAGATGCCAAGGGGGGGGGAGTAATGGGGAAGGAAACATTTTGACTACTTTGAAGATTTTCTCTTTATGTTTTCCACCAATTTGACTATGATATTCTTGATTATGTTTCCTTTCATATTGGTTTTGTTTGAAAAGTAATGAGCTTGTTAAATTTCAAAGTCCTCATTTTTTTTTTTTAATTTAAGCAAGCTTGAAACATATTTGGGTGTTTTTAAAATACTTCTCTTCCTTTCCTAACTTTTTTGTGTCTTCCTTCATTTTTTATCCTGTTTACATGGGAGTTTGAACAAAGTTCTCTTAAGGAAAAATAACTGAAATGCCTGGAACATATTGTACCCTTTAACAGCAGAGACTACAATCCAGGACCCCCAGTGGTTACCTGAAACTGCAGTAGAATTAAAGCCTACATATGCTATGTTTTTATTTTTTCCTATACATCACACCTATCTTAATGTTCAAATTTATCAATTATACTCAGTAAAAATTAGCAACAAATAAGAGAGAATAATTTTATTTTTTATTTATTTATTTTTTTTTAGTAGAGCAAAACATTTATTATAAAGGGAAAATACAGACTCCCTGAGAGTACAGGCCAACTCAGAGACAGGGAGTGAGTTGCCTCATCTCACCCTGGAGTTTTAGCATTTATAGAGGGACAGCAGCTAGGGGAGTAAACTAGAGGTAAACACAGGGAGAGTTAAGCAATTTCACACCAGTTTTCCTTGAGTCTGTGCATTGCCCTTGCATGTTCTTTTTTTTTTTTAATTTTTTTTATTGGTTGTTAAAAACATTATAAAGCTCTTGACATATCATATTTCATACATTGGATTCAAGTTGGTTATGAACTCCCAATTTTACCCCAAATACAGATTGCAGAATCACATCGGTTACACATCCACATTTTTACATAATGCCCTATTAGTAACTGTTGTATTCTGCTACCTTTCCTATCCTCTACCATCCCCCCTCCCTCCCCTCCCATCTTCTCTCTCTACCCCATCCACTGTAATTCATATCTCTCCTTGTTTATTTTCCCATTCCCCTCACAACCTCTTATATGTAATTTTGTATAACAATGAGGGTCTCCCTCCATTACCATGCAAATTCCCTTTTCTCTCCCTTTCCATCCCACCTCATCTATCTGTTTAATGTTAATCTTTTCTTCCTGCTCTTCCTCCCTGCTCTGTTCTTAGTTGCTCTCATTATATCAAAGAAGACATTTGGTATTTGTTTTTTAGGGATTGGCTAGCTTAACTAAGCATAATCTGCTCTAGTGCCATCCATTTCCCTGCAAATTCTATGATTTTGTCATTTTTTAGTGCTGTGTAATACTCCATGGTGTATAAATGCCACATTTTTTTTATCCATTCATCTATTGAAGGGCATCTGGGTTGGTTCCACAGTCTAGCAATTGTGAATTGTGCTGCTATGAACATCGATGTAGCAGTATCCCTGTAGTACGCTCTTTTAAGGTCTTCAGGGAAAAGTCCAAGAAGGGCAATAGCTGGGTCAAATGGTGGTTCCATTCCCAGCTTTCCCAGGAATCTCCATACTGCTTTCCAGATTGGCCGCACCAGTTTGCAGTCCCACCAGCAATGTACAAGAGTACCCTTTTCCCCACATCCTCTCCAGCACTTGTTGTTGTTTGACTTCATAGTGGCTGCCAATCTTACTGGAGTGAGATGGTATCTTAGGGTGGTTTTGATTTGCATTTCTCTGACTGCTAGAGATGGTGAGCATTTTTTCATGTACTTGTTGATTGATTGTATGTCCTCCTCTGAGAAGTGTCTGTTCAGGTCTTTGGCCCATTTGTTGATTGGGTTATTTGTTTTCTTATTGTTTAATTTTTTGAGTTCTTTGTATACTCTGGATATTAGGGCTCTATCTGAAGTGTGAGGAGTAAAAATTTGTTCCCATGATGTAGGCTCCCTATTTACCTCTTTTATTGTTTCTCTTGCTGAGAGAAAACTTTTCAGTTTAAGTAAGTCCCATTTGTTGATTTTTGTTATCAACTTTTGTGCTATGGGTGTCCTATTAAGGAATTTGGAGCCCGACCCTACAATATGTAGATCGGAGCCAACTTTTTCTTCTATCAGACGCAGAGTCTCTGATTTGATATCTAGCTCCTTGATCCACTTTGAGTTAACTTTTGTGCATGGCGAGAGGAGGGGATTCAGTTTCATTTTGTTGCATATGGATTTCCAGTTTTCCCAGCACCATTTGTTGAAGATGCTATCCTCCCTCCATTGCATGCTTTTAGCTCCTTTATCAAATATAAGATAGTTGTAGCTTTGTGGATTAGTCTCTGTGTCCTCTATTCTGTACCATTGGTCCACCCTCCTGTTTTGGTACCAGTACCATGCTGTTTTTGTTACTATTGCTCTGTAATATAGTTTTAAGTCTGGTATCGCTATACCGCCTGATTCGCACTTCCTACTTAGAATTGCTTTTGCTATTCTGGGTCTTTTATTCTTCCATATGAATTTCATGATTCCTTTATCCATTTCTACAAGAAATGCCGTTGGGATTTTGATTGGCATTGCATTAAACCTATAGAGAACTTTTGGTAATATCGCCATTTTGATGATGTTAGTTCTGCCTATCCATGAACAGGGTATATTTTTCCATCTTCTAAGATCTTCTTCTACTTCTCTTTTTAGGGTTTTGTAGTTTTCATTATATAAATCTTTCACCTCTTTTGTTAGGTTGATTCCCAAGTATTTTATTTTTTTTGAGGATATTGTGAATGGAGTGTTTTTCCTCATTTCCGTTTCAGAAGTTTTGTCGCTGATATACAGAAATGCCTTTGATTTATGCGTGTTGATTTTATATCCTGCCACTTTGCTGAATTCATTTATTAGTTCTAGTAGTTTTTTTGTAGACCCTTTTGGGTCTTCTAGGTATAGAATCATGTCATCTGCAAATAGTGATAATTTAAGTTCTTCCTTTCCTATTTTTATGCCTTTAATTTCTTTCGTTTGTCTAATTGCTCTGGCCAGTGTTTCGAGAACTATATTGAATAGAAGTGGTGATAGAGGGCATCCCTGTCTTGTTCCAGATTTTAGGGGGAATGCCTTCAATTTTTCTCCATTGAGAATTATGCTAGCCTGAGGCTTAGCATAGATAGCTTTTACAATGTCGAGGTAAGTTCCTGTTATCCCTAGTTTTTCTAATGTTTTGAACATAAAGGGATGCTGTACTTTGTCGAATGCTTTTTCTGCGTCTATTGAGATGATCATATGGTTCTTATTTTTAAGTCTATTGATGTGGTGAATAACATTTATTGATTTCCGTATATTGAACCATCCTTGCATCCCAGGGATGAATCCTACTTGATCATGGTGCACAATTTTTTTGATGTGCCTTTGTATCCGATTCGCCAGAATTTTATTGAGAATTTTTGCATCTAGGTTCATCAGAGATATTGGTCTGTAGTTTTCTTTCTTTGAGGTGTCTTTGTCTGGTTTCGGAATCAGGGTGATGTTGGCCTCATAGAATGAATTTGGCAGAGCTCCTTCTTTTTCTATTTCCTGAAATAACTTGAAAAGTATTGGCATTAATTCTTCCTTAAAGGTTTTGTAAAACTCCGCTGTATACCCATCTGGTCCCGGGCTTTTCTTGGTTGGAAGTCTTTTGATTGCTTCTTCTATTTCATCTATTGTTATTGGTCTGTTTAAGTTGTGAGTATCCTCCTGACTCAGCCTGGGTAAATCATATGACTTAAGGAATTTATCGATGTCTTCACTATCTTCTATTTTATTGGAATATAGGTTTTCAAAATAATTTCTAATTGTCTTCTGTATTTCTGTAGTGTCTGTTGTGATATTGCCTTTTCCATCCCATATGTTAGTGATTTGAGTTCTCTCTCTTCTTCTCTTCGTTAGCATGGCTAAGGGTCTGTCGATCTTATTTATTTTTTCAAAGAACCAACTTTTAGTTTTGTTAATTTTTTCAATAGTTTCTTTTGTTTCAATTTCGTTGATTTCCGCTCTGATTTTGATTATTTCTTGCCTTCTGCTACATTTGCTGTTGTTTTGCTCTTCCTTTTCTAGGGCTTTGAGGTGAAGTGTGAGCTCATTTATTTGTTGGTTTTTCCTTTTTTTGAGGAATGACCTCCAAGCGATTAATTTCCCTCTTAAAACTGCTTTCATTGTGTCCCATAGATTCCGATATGTTGTGTCTGTATTTTCATTTATCTCTAAGAATTTTCTGATTTCTTCCTTTATGTCTTCTGTAATCCATTGATCATTCAGTAACATATTGTTCATTTTCCATGTGATGTAGGATTTTTCCTTCCTTCTTTTATCATTGATTTCCAGTTTCATTCCATTATGATCAGATAAAATGCATGGTATTATCTCCACCCCTGTATATTTACTGAGGGTTGCCCTATGGCATAATATATGGTCTATTTTTGAGGAGGATCCATGTGCTGCTGAGTAAAAAGTATATCCACTTGATGATGGTTGATATATTCTATATATGTCAGTTAAGTCTAGGTTGTTGATTGTGATATTGAGTTCTATAGTTTCTTTATTCAGCTTTTGTTTGGAGGATCTGTCCAATTGTGAGAGAGGTGTGTTGAAGTCACCCATAATTATTGTGTTGTGGTCTATATGATTCTTGAACTTGAGGAGAATTTGTTTTATGAACGTCGCAGCACCATTATTTGGTGCATAAATATTGATAATTGTTATGTCTTGTTGGTGAATGGTTCCTTTTAACAGTATATAATGTCCTTCTTTATCCCTTTTGATTAATTTAGTCTTGAAGTCAATTTTATTCGATATGAGGATGGCCACCCCTGCTTGCTTACGAGGACCATGTGCGTGGTATATTTTTTCCCAACCTTTCACCTTCAGCCTGTGTATGTCTTTTCCAATCAGATGTGTCTCCTGGAGGCAGCATATTGTTGGATTTGTTTTTTTAATCCATGTTACCAGCCTATGTCGCTTTATTGGAGAGTTTAAGCCATTAATGTTTAGAGTTACTATTGATATATGGTTTGTACTTCCAGCCATGTTTGATTATTTATCTTCTTCTTTTTTTTTTTTTTAATTTAGTTTGTTTCTCCATGGTTAGCTTTCCCCCCGCCCTCTGTCTTTATAGAGGCACTTCCCACTGATGGTTTTGGTTATTGTTTTTCATTTCTTCCTCGTGTAGTGTTTTGCTCAAGATGCTTTGCAATGCTGGTTTTCTGGCTGCAAATTCTTTTAGCTTTTGTTTATCATGAGAGATTTTTATTTCGTTATCGTACCTGAAGCTTAATTTTGCTGGATACAGAATTCTTGGTTGGCATCCATTGTCTTTCAGTGTTTGAAATACGTTGTTCCAGGATCTTCTCGCTTTCAGTGTCTGTGATGAAAAATCCGTTGTTAACCTTATTGGTTTACCCCTGAATGTAATCTGCCTCCTTTCTCTTGTAGCTTTTAGTATTTTCTCTTTGTTCTGTATATTGGATATCTTCATAACAATGTGTCTTGGCGTTGGTCTACTGTGATTTTGTGTGCTCGGTGTCCTGTATGCATCTACAATTTGTGTATCCATTTCCTTTTTTATTTCTGGAAAGTTTTCTGTAATTATTTCTTTCAGCAGGTTACTCATTCCCTTGGTTTGAATCTCTGTACCTTCTTCTATCCCGATGACTCGTAGGTTTGGTTTCTTTATGTTATCCCATATCTCTTGGATGTTTTTCTCGTGGTTTTTAACCAGCCTTTCTGAGTTGGCTAGGCTCTTTTCAAGATGATATATTTTGTCTTCATTATCTGATGTTCTGGCTTCTACTTGCTCCACTCTGTTAGTGATACTCTCAATTGAGTTTTTAATTTGGTTTATCGTTTCCTTCATTTCTAGAATTATTGTTTGGTTTTTTTTAATAATCTCAATCTCCTGATAAAGATGCTTAACTTCTTCTTTTATCTGTCTATGTAATTCATTTTCAAAGTGTTCTTTCACTGTTTGAATTTGCTGTCTCGTATCTTCTTTAAGGTTCCATTCCATCTGTCTAAGGTATTCCTTGAGTTCTTTATATGACCATTTTTCTGCTGACTCTAGGTCCTCCTGAATATTTAGGCTGTCCTTCATTGTTTGTACTACTTTTCTTCCTTGCTTTTTTATGCTGCTCATGTTTCTTCTTGTTCTGTTTGACTGCTGAGTTACTGTTTACTCTTATAGATTTATTTGATGGTTGAGAGGAAAGATATTAGAAGGGAAGGGAAGAAGTCACTAAAGAGAATGAGAGTAGGCAGGTAGAATTCAAGGAAGGGGGAATAAGAAAATTGAAAAGAAATGAAAAGACAAAAGAAACAAGAATAACAAAGATTAGATAATGAAGAAAGAAAGGAAAGATGAAAAAAAAAATTTTAACAAAAATAATAGTGATAATAAAAAATGAAAATTAAAATTAAAAAAATAATAATAATAATAAAATAAAAAAAATTTAAAAAAAATAGAAACATTGAAAAAAAGTTAAAGAACAACAACAAATAAAAAATGAAAATGAAAGAAAAAGAAGAGAAAAAAAGAAAAAAAAAGAAAAAGAAAAAGAAAAAAAATGATAATAATAATAATAATAATAAATGCAGTCCTAGAGTTCTATTAACTTCTCTTCCAGTAGGTGGAGCTGTGCCCACTGGGCCAAGCTTCTCCTCTCAATAGGTGGGAACCATTCACTGTGCAGCCGCTCTTTCTCCTAGACTGGGCGGGTCTCCAATCCTGAGTGTCTAGGGCCTTGTCTTGTGTTTCCTCAAGCCAGGCCGTGCTCACCTGTGGCGCTCACCACAATACTGGCTACACGCCAGGTCTGCTGCTCCTGGGAGCCCTGTTTTCATGAACACCTGGGCTCACTCTCCCTGTTTGCCTCCCTCAGACCCTAAGTTTGTAGAGCTTGGGGCTGAGATCCCCCAGCGAATTTGCTTGCCCTCCTGTAGCCACACCCCCGGTAGCTGGTGCAAGAGACCTCAGTTGTCAGCACGGTGGGAGCGGTAGCCGGGAGTTCCATGCCGCGAGTCCCGCGCCACTCCTGATTCCCTCGGTCTGGTTATTGCGTTCACAGGAGAGCTGGGAGTGGCCCTTAAGTTTTCCCTGCTGTGTGGAGAGAGATGACTAGGGGATTACACACCTGTCGCGCTGGTTTCAATGCAGTTATCTCCTCCGCCCGTGACGCCGTTTCTCTGCCATGGTGATATCCCATGCAAATGGTGACCGTTTGTTCCCTTTGCCGGGTGACCAATGCAACGGGTGGGTCCTGACTGTCTCTCCCAGTCCCCGTTTCAGTCCTGTGGCCACTGCCTATGAAGGCTCGGTTGGCTTTTACCTCTGTAAGTTCCTAAGGGCCGGCCAATTATTTCAGCGGGATCGTTAGTGCTGAGTCATATGAAGCAGGCAAACCGGAGCTTAATTGCTTCCGATTCGGGCTCTGTGTGTGTGTTCTGAGGGGCCCAGCCTGTACACCCCAGATCCACGTCAGCTCAGCATTGCCTAGTGATCCTGAGCAAACAGCATTTAGACAGTTTACGGCTCCCTATGCCCATGCAGTTGAAGATGTCAGAGACTTGATCTCTCTGCGCCTGCCACCATGTTACATCTCCTCAATGCTATTCATGTTGCCCTTACAGCTTCCTGGTATAAGCAAGTTCTTGGGATTATACAAACTGCTGCTTCTGTTTCCAGTCCAGATTTCTAGAAATGAAACCCTGCCGCCGTCGCCTCCGTCTCTGGGTCTGCGACTGTAGCAGAGCCGCCCTGGCTTCCGCAGCTCTTCAGCCCTGTGCCCGGCCCCAGGGGCCCAAGCGGCTGCCGCCGCGGCTCTCCGTCCCCCTCCTCCGGAGCACGGGTCCCCTGGCAGGGGGGTGCAGAACGACCCCAGAGCAGGCTCTGCCCGAAGGTGCAGCGGCGAACAGGCCACTGAGACGCTCGAGGCTGCAGTCCAGCCTTCAGAGGACAGGGCTCGGCACGCAGCCCAGCTCCAACCTCTAGGTGCGGCTGCTGGACAGTGTATACAGAGCCATCAAGACAGCAAGCAGAAAGCAAATGGCGGCTCCCGCGGAGTGGATTTTCGGCACAGAAACCACAGCCCCGCCAACAAACCCAATCCACAAACTCTCCCTGTATAAAAAATATTCAAAAAAAAAAAAAAAAAGGAAAGGCGGGGCGCACTGAGCTTTCTTTGCCTCGGGTACTTACAATCCACTGCTGATTACACATTCAGCTTCTCCGCCCGGAGCGAAGCGAAAGAGGAAGCAGCTGGGAGCAAAGCGTCTCTTTTTCGATTTCTTTGTTCTTCCTGCTCCTTGGCAAAGTGGTCCGCTACAGATTAACGGTGAAATGAGCTCTAACAGACTGTGCGAAATCTCTATTAAAGCCGCTGCTTTGAGCACCACGCTCAGCACTTCAGCAACCCCCGTACGCAGCGGCCATCTTTCCCTGTCCCTTGCCAAGAGAGAATAATTTTAACAATATGCTACAATAAAAGTTTTGTGAATGGTTTCTCTCCCTTGAAAGAATCAAGACACGTATCTGTATTTTCAAACTGCAATTGACCAGAGATAATTGAAACCACACAGAGAAACTTCTCAAAGTAAAACCATAGAAAAGAGCAATTGCTAAATATTGTAAGAGCCAGCATGGATCAACTAATGTATGGCTTGCTTATTGAATCACCCAACTAATGATGAGAAGAGTTACAGGAAGAAAAAAATGTCAATGTGAGTTAAATTTCTTGAGAAAAAAATTACAGGTGAGCCAAATTTAGGTAATCCCTAAGACAAATAATACTCTCAACACAACTATTTAAGAAAATTAGTTAGTTGAAAATATGTTCCATTGCATAGGGGGGGGGGGGTTTATCAAAGTCATCTGGAGGTTGAAAATTGACTACTTGATCCCAAGGAAGATGTCTGTTCAAGATTAAAGACAAGAAGATCCAATCCAACACTGAGCACAGTATTATGTGGCAAAAATGTTGGATAAGTAGGTCACAAAATAGGTGGATTTTTAAAAGAACAGTGATGGCAACTTGGACTTGATCTGAAAACCTGAACACTTTGTATGATCCTAAGTGGGCCATAGAATAGTCAGAATATCACTTCTGATATTGCTATTTAAGTAATGATTGAGAATATAATATTGTTTCAAATTTGCAAATAATAAATCATAAAATTAGGGAAAAACAATGTCACATTGTTGTCATTCATATATAAACAGTGATGCTTTTAACATATTTGCATATGTCTTACAGAATTTTCTAATTTCTCCCAACAGAATTCTCATAATTTTGAGAAATTCCACTTGGCACTCTTGTGTATCTTCTGGAAGATCATGTTATTCTGACCTCTGCAGTAAATGTTCTCACTGCCATAGCACTGAAGTCACTTCAGAAGTTACATAATGTACACATAATTAGGAAACATGCACACTGAACACCAGCAGGATTCCAAGTAGAGGCTTTCAACTCAGTGCATTTTGAAATTTCCACAAACTGAAATGCTGTACTCAGGTGTTCTCATGGAAATGTACCTTTCTTTGGCTTCTGATTTTGAGTTCTAGTCACATTGCTCTTAAACAGTATCTTTGTGTGGAAAGCACACATTAGGAGAATCAAACTCAAGAGTTCTAGGAGAAACAGTACTACAACATCAGCTATCTTGTTTATTGCCGTCTTCATCTAGAAAAGGAAGCAATAGCTGAGGGATTCCTTGGCCAGGGCATGGGGGTACAGTGACTGAGAAGGGGCTTGGCGGAAACAGGTGACAGCCTAGCGATTAGATAAACATGGAAACCTACAAACCTAAAGTTCTTTTCCAGCACCAGGAATTGAACCCAGGGAATGGACCTCCCAGGCAGCATTGCCCAGCTTCACTTCATCTCTCAAGGTTTTCTCACAAAATGCAACAGGTCATTTTAAAGATATTCTCCCATTTAAAAATATTCACTTTTTCCCCTCCAGAACTGATTTAATGAAGACTGATAAAATTAAGAAATGGAATTTAGTACATGGTTTGTCAAATATTTAGGGCCAAATCATACACTTCAAATGATAATTGAATGAATATGATTTTGGACCTGGAGAGCCTGTTTGGAGATTCTAGCAGGGGAACACAGATACAGCTACACGATTGACCCAAGAAAGGTCCTCCTCTTCAGGTAAAGTTTGTCCTCAACAATGGAGCATGCAGCTTTCGGAAGGAAGCACATGGAACAGTGAGGGAGGAAGGGGACACCAGACTAGCCAGTCAGATCAGCCAAATCAACCCTGGTATTCAATGGGATGACAGGCATTGCAGCCAGATTGCCGTCATATCCTAATTTTCGAAGCTCAGAAGTCTGCATGGTAATATTTTTATTTCAAAGCACTACTGAACAATTTTCCTCAGGCCCAATGCTATAAATCAATTAGGACAATCTATGTCAGTCTATATTATCAAAGATAGCAGATACAATAGGATAAGCAGAAACTGCAGTACAGTTAAAGAAGAGTGGAGTGTTATTATTACCAACAAAAGCCTTTGAAGAGATTGTTTTATAGTAGATCCTTTTGTTATAGGCTGATTTGAAAATCAGCCCAGACTTACCCCATTTTGCTCAGAACTCACCCTGTATGAAATTGGTCCCCTTCCACATGATGCCCCATTGCCCCTTCTTTGCCTCTTGACCACAAGCTCCTGGTTTGGCAGCACCAATGTATAAGATGCTTCTTTCCTCCTTCCTCTTTTCTAAGAAATGTGATTTCTAACAATGTAATTTTTCTTTTTTTGAAATTTTGGAAACTTTGCAACTATTTTTGTAACCTGGTAAATTTTCAATTATTATCAAATGTGTCTTGTGATGATGATTGTTTGATTCCTTTATCTACTTCTTCATTTTTGGTGGTTTTTAGCTTTATAAGTCTGATCTATCCCCACAGACAGGATGAGGATTGCAGAACAGCTTGGTCTCTGAACTATCTGCAACTGGCCGGTGATCAAGTCTTCTGTCTTCACTTCCAAAAGACCTGGGGAATTATTTGAGAATTTAGGAAAAGTACCTTAACACTTTTAATTATACATAATATGAAGGTTCATTTTAACATAAGTGTACAAACATGCAATAGGATTTACTCTAATTCAGTTCCTAGTATTTATCCCTTTGCTTCCTCCTATTTCTTCCCTTTACCTGATTGATTTTTTTTGCTATTTATTTATATTTTTTTTAAATTAGTGTCTTGTAAATATGCATAAATTACTACTCACTGTAGTAATTCATATATATATATATATATATGTTATTTTATATATATATATATATATATATATATATATATATATATATATATATATATAACAGATAATATTCATTCCACTGTTCTTTTCAGGTTCCTTCTCCTTTCTCCTCAACCCCCTTCTTCTACTCCACTGATCCCTCTTCTATTTTCATAGAGTACTCTCCTTTTCTTCTTTTATTCCCTTTATTTTGGTCCAGCTTCTGCATAGCAGAGAAAACATTCAACCTTTGACTTTCTGGGTCTGTTTTTTTTTTTTTTTTTTTGTTTGTTTGTTTTTTTGCAGTGCTGGAGATTGAACCCAGGGCCTTGTGCATGTGTGCATGCAAGGCTAGCAAGATTGCTATATCTGAGCTGTATCCCCAGCCCTGGCTTATTTTACTTAGCATGATTGTGTGCCATTTTAATTTCATTTTCTTTATGGCTGAATAATACTCCATTGTGTATATATACCATATTTTTTATCCATTCATCTGTTGACAAACACCAAGACCATTTGCACAGCTTGGCTATTGCGAATTGTGCTGCTAGAAACACTGAGATGGGAATATTCCTATATTGTGCTAGCTTTAGATCTTTATATATATATATATATATATATATATATATATATATATATATATATACATATATATACACATGAAGAAGTGGAATAGCTGGGTCATATGGTGGTTCCATTCCTATATTTTTAAGGAATCTCCATTCTGCTTTCCAGAATGGTTGGACTGATTTGCAATCCCACCAACAATATATGAGTGTACTTTTCCCCCATATCCTTGCCAACATTTGTTATTATTTGTGTCCTAGATAATTGCCATTCTGACTGCAGTGAAGGCAAATCCTTATGTAGTTTTGACTTTCATTTCCCTCATTGCTAGAGATTTGGGGCATTTTTCCACATATTTATAGGTCATTTGTATTTCTTCTTTAGAAGAGGCTATTTGGTTCTGTTGCCCATTTATTATTATTTTTAATTTCCTTCTCTTGCCTGATTGTTGTGGCTAGAGGTACAAGGACTATGTTGAATAGGAGTCATGAAAGTGGATATCCTTATCTTCTTCCTGTTTCTAGAGGAAATGCTTTCAATATTTCTCCATTCTATATGATGTTGGCCATGATTTGATATATATAGCCTTTACAATATTGAGGTAAGTTCCTTATATTCCAAGTTTCTCTACTGTTTTAAACATAAATAGGTGCTGACTTTTCAAATGCTTTTTCTGCATCTTTTGAGATAATTAAGTGATCCTTTCCCTTACCTCTTTTATGTGTTGAGTTACATTGTTTGAATTTGTGAATGCTGAATCAATCTATCTACTTTCCTGGATGAAACCCACTTGATTTTGGTGCACTATTTTCTTAATGCATTATTGAATGTGGTTTGAAAATGGTTTATTAAGAATTTTTACTTCTGTGTTCATCCAAGGATATTGGTCTGAAGTTTTCTTTCCTTGATACATCTTTGTATGGCTTTGGTATTGGAATAATACTGGCTTCAGAGAATGAGTTTGGCAGTTTTCCTATTTCATGGAATCATTTTAGAAAGCTTAGTATTAGTTCTTCTTTAATGGTCTGATAGAACATGACTGGGAATCCATCTGGTCCTGAACTTTTTGTTGTTGTTGTTGGAAGACTTTTAGTAGCTGCTTTAATTTCATTATTTGATATTGGTCTGTTTAACTTTTCTGTATCTTCATGGTTCAATTTGCATTGCTCATATGTCTCTAGGAATTTGTCAATATATTTGGCATTTTCTAGCTTATTAGAATATAAATTTTCAAAATAGTTTCTAGTGGTCCTCTGGATTTCAGTAGTTTTGTGGTGATATTTCCTTTTTGATCTCTAATTTTGTTAATTTGGTCTTCTCTTTTTCTCTCTTTTAGTGTGGCTAAGGTTTTATCAATTTTGTTAGTCCTTTCAAACAACCAACTCTTTGTTCTATTGACAATCTGTATTTTTTCAATTCTGAATTTTATTTATTTTAATTATTTCTTGTCTTCTAATGATTTTGGTCTTAGTTTATTCTTTATCTTAACCTCCTTTTATTTGTGTGTGTGTGTTTGCTCTGGTGTATTAACTAAAGACAATGACATAAGAGCTTCCTTAAATTAGTATAATCTTTTCTTGGATTAATTGATAATTTAAAATGTATTGGATCTCCTTTTCAAACATTGCTAAAAGAGGGATTTTTTCTGATAAAAAAATACAGTGTTGCTTTTTAATGAAAAAAAAAAGATGACAAAATTAAAATTCATTTTGTTACCTGTGATCAGAAACAGATCAACACACAAAATCCCACAAACATGCAACAAAGTAACTAAACAGCAAACCTATTTGAGGAGACAATAGACCTTTGTAATTCTCAGATAAACAGTGATGGAATTTCACCAAGTGAGGAAGTGTAGAGCCAGGGAATGTCCTGTTCAGTTAAAAATAAAATGTAAAAGTGGGCCAACTAAAAAGCAATTCATTCCAATACAAAAGTGTTATTATTATTATTTTTTTTTTTTTTGATGAGGGGTGGGTAGTAGGATTCATTTGCTCAAAAGAATATCTTCAAGAGCCACTCAGCCTTTCCTAAAACCAATTTTCTACATTTTATAATACTTAAAATCAAAACTGAAAACAAATCAAACAACACATTAAGGAACAACAGTGAAAAAAAATATGGAACAGATCCTCATGACTAAAAGTAAAGTTGTGTTTCTATGTGGAGCAATTTCCTTTTAGTTCCATTCTCAGAGGTTTACTGAGTTTAATTCCTCTCGCCATCCCCTACTAGAACCACTGAAGTTTTGGCATTGTTGGAAGTGGATGTACTTAACAGCTTTTATGATATCCTGTTGCTTGCTTCCCTTCTGCCTGAGTGTCTAACACTGACCCTTCACATGGGCATGAAAAGCCCTAAAGATGCACACAATATCGACCCAGGCTTTGATAACAGGGTTGAGCTCAATATCTTGCTTTGCGGAAGCTTTTGTATAACCTAACAAGAAAATAAGATGGATTTCCTTGAAAGAATCCATTTGGAACATTAATGTTAGAAAAAGTAATGCTTCCTGGAAAAATGAAGGGTGTATTTTTAAAAGACATTCAAATTGAGCAGAAATGACTTACAAATAAAATCTTATTGCATGGTTGATGTAATAATTGATTTGAAAATTCCAGATGTCACTAATAATTATAACTAGAACCCTAGTCACTAACTTCTGGTCTATGGTGCACTTATGGTTTTGCAAACAATAGTACTCATGGGCCAAATACCAAGTACCACCAAGATTGTTTCCATATATAAAATTTCCCTGTAACAGGCTCCTGCCCACTGATTTACATATTATGTAAGGTGCCTTTTGAATTGTAATGGTGGAGCGGAGTTGGTGCAATGAAAGTAATATGGCCCATTTAACTTAAAATTAATGCCTTAAAATTAGTATATTTCATAGAAAAATGTCATCAGTCTCTAACATTGTATTGTCAATCAAAGATAAGAGGTAAGAAAGCATCTATAGATGCATTTTGTTTGGCTGAATGATTTCTTTTCATTAGCATGTAAAATTTTAAATTACTATTATTTTTATTTATGTGTCTTTTACAAGCCATTCATTCTTCAGTTCTCCAAAGCCCCTTTTTCTCCCATCTCATAAATTCCTACCATATTCCTTTACCAATTTTTTCATTTATTTTAGCCATCCATCTAATGAGGAAATTTGAATTTGAAAAACTTGATGTACAAAAAGTGGTAACAAATGTAACAATGTGGAAGAAATTTGAATATGTTATGTGTTCAAATATATGATTTAATAAACAACCATATGCAGTTAAAGAAATAAAATACAAATGAAATGAGGTATTGATTTAATTTATAATTATAGTTTAGTCACTAAGCAACTAAGAGAAAGATCACTTTTGTTTAGTAGATTAAAAAGTACAACTTTTATGACTCTGTTTCTAGGTTCAGTGTAAATTACCTTCATATCAACTCTTCTTTTCCTCCTGTTCCTATTTAGACCAGCCAGGACTATAGTACCAGCATCTACATCTATTGAGCCAGCTCCAGGCCTATTGCCAATATATAACTTTACTGTTGATAGTACCACTTGTTGGCTAGTGAAGAATGCATCAGATCATATTCCTACTCTAAACCAAAAATATGAACAATATCCAATATAAAGGTAACTTTATAATTTTTAAGAAATTACATCCCCAAAGTTATGGAATACACTCTGCAAGTTTCTTACTACTACAAGACTATAATTGGGATCAGAAACTAAAATTTTATGCCCCTTTATAAAAGATGGCAATCCAACTAGAATAACATTCTTTCTTGCATTTTAAAATAATCTACTTTTCTCTATCTTTCTATATATCTAGCTATATATCATCCAACTGATAAAACAATATGATGTTATGTAATATGACATGATATATGAAATGCTATGTAATAATATGCTACGTAATATATTATATATTGTATGTAATACATATAATATAATAATATACATATATAATATATATGCTATGATATACATATATAATATATATGCTATGAAATAAGTAATTTATCAAGTTGCTATAACTTATTTTACTTCCATGAGGTTAAAGCAAACACTTGAAAATCAAGAAAAAATATACTTTGTAATAGAGAAATATTACATATAAAACTACACTAAATGAAAAATTTTAAATGGAAAGTTATAATAACTGGAAAAAAGTATATAGATATGTTGAGTATCAAAATGGAGATGACAGAGGATGAATCAGTGTAAACATGGATCAACACAAATTACCTAATGTGAAAAGCACACATAAAATATTGAAGAGGACAACAATGTTAAGTGGAAAATGTAAAAAAAAAAAAATCTAATGTTGTGTCACCGGAATCAAAAAAGAAGTAGAGAAATCCAAGATGGCGGGCTAGAGGGAGGCAGCATTCTGTGTTGCTTATGACCTGGGACTCAAGAAGTGAGAATACTGCTTCTCTGTAAGTGATATTCCTGCTTCCCCACAGGAATCATGGCCACTGTGCCCGGGCAGGGCTCCAGTCCTCAGCATCAGATTAGGTCTCCCAACTACTTGCCCGCATAGGACTATCAGGTGCCCAAGAGGGATCATCAGCATCAGCACCCAAGCAGGAATGCTCCAGGCAGCTCCTACACATGACTCCTGACAGCTGCTGTCAGGATCTCCAGCCACCAATCCTGTGTGGACCCCTATCAACCAATGTGGGGCTCCACCAGTTGCCTCCATCTTGGGACTCTGCAGCAACAGAGATAGTCATCTACACACCACAGGCCACCTGCACTGGGGAACTTCATCCAGGATCTGAACACAGCCACAGGCACATGCTGCACTGCAAAAGATCTAGTCTCTGAACTTATCATCTAATGCCATAGCCTGGCTTCCCCCACTCGACCTCACACTCCATTGCTGAAAGCCAACACCTCCACCTTGGGTCACCTTCATCACCATCTTTAGTGTGGGCAACTCCCATTTTGGAACTCCAGCTGACCAGGTTCCCAGTTTCTAACTCATCCCTCTCCCCAGCAGTCAGTAACCTAGCATAGTGACTACCCCCAAAAAACAGCTGTCAGTGGAGCAGGTGCACAGTGTGCCCAAAACTCCACACACAAGAACCCTGGAGATAAATATTCCTTATTAGGAAGCAGTAAGGGAGAGGGAAAGTATAATACAGTTTAGAGGATAACAGAGATGAGGAACTGGGTGGTCTTCAGGTGAAATAAGGAGATAAGACCAGACGATCACATCTCAGGAAGAAGCTCAAAAAGTGATTCCTGAGGTGCAGTCTCCCTTTGGGGACTGTTGGGTATCACACCCCACTTTGATGTACCCTCCACCCACAAATAACCCTCCTTCCCTATTTACCTTCACCATCCTGAGGGCAGAGATACCAGCTAACAGCAGATGACCCCGCGTACTAGATGAGAAGGGAAGAAGGAAAGATAATAATGTATAACCAATACAATCCTGGTTTCTTCTTTTGATATTTTTTTCTTTTTTTCTTTGTTTTCCCTCTCTATTCCCCCACCCTCATATCCCCAACATATGTAAAACCAAGTATCTTGCATGAATTAGGATATTGAGGTCTGAGACAACTGAACAGTATACTACAGTTGGGTTGTATATCCTTTTTTTTTCTTTTTTCCTCCAATTTTAACATTTTTTAATTTTTCTTAATATATATGTGTATTTGTTTTATGTACTCTACTGTCTTCCCACTTACGTGTCTACCCAAAATTACTTTCTCTCTATTCTGCTACTAACCTTCTTCTTTAGATTTCTCTTTCACACTTCCTAAGACATAACAACTCTATATCTTCACCTCCTACCTCCCCAGCATATCATCCTACTCCTCAGCCCTGGTTCTTTGTCCACCATCAGAAACTGTAAACCCTTTTACAAACTTACTGATTATATTATAGATAATAATTGAATTCACCATTCGTGACCAAACTGTAAATATCTATTTGCAACTATTTTTTAGGTGGTATATTGTTTATATTGGGATCTGTTTACATTGTACTACCCCTCAAAAGAGAGGTAGTGGAACCCTACAGGGGCAGTATGGACCTATAGAGTAAAAATAATAATGCCTTCTATCCAAAGAGCTAGAAGAAAAGACACATGAGCAACATGAAAAGACAGTAAAGAAAGTGCCCCAAACAAATCAAGATACCACATTATTAGAATCCATGGACAGCACAGCAGAAAAAAATTACAGAGAAAGAGTTCAGAATGTACAAAACTTAAATGTTCTGTGAATTAAAGAATGATATAAGAGAGCAAATAAAGGCAGCAAGAGATCATTTTGACAAAGAACTACATAAACAAATACAGGAAGCAAAAGATTACTTCAGTATGGAGATAGAGTTTCTAAAGAAAAACCAAATGGAAATCTTTGAAATGAAAGAAACAATAAACAAAATTAAAAGTTCAATCGAAAGCACCACCAACAGAGTAGACCACTTGGGAGACAGGACCTCAGACAATGAAGAAAAAAATATATAATCTTGAAAAGAATGTTGACAACACAGTGAAAATGGTAAGAAACCATGAGCAGAAAATTCAAGAAATATGGTATAGCAAAAAAAAAAAAAAAAAAAAAAAAAAAGACAAAATTTAAGAGTTATTGGGATAAAGGAAGGCATAGAGTTCCAAACCAAAGAAATGAACAATGTATCCAATGAAATAATATCAGAAAATTTTCCAAACATGAGAAACGAGTTGGAAAACCAAATTCAAGGAGCTTACAGGATGCCAAATGTACAAAATCATAATAGATCCACACCAAGTCACATTATAATGAAAATGCCTATAATACAGAATAAGGAGAGAATATTAAAAGCCATGAGAAAAATAAATCAGATTATATAGGGGGAAAACCAATTAGGTTATGTGCTGATTTTTCAACCCAGACCCTGAAAGCTACAAGATCCTAGAACAACATATATCAAGCTTTGAAAGAAAATAAATGCTAACCAAGAATCTTGTATCTAGCAAAATTAACCTTTAGATTTGATGATTAAATAAAAACCTTTCATGATAAACAAAAGTTAAAAAAAAACTTACAGCTAGAAAACCTGCACTACAGAACATCCTTGGCAAAATATTCTACAAAGAGGAAATGAAAAACAATAATGAAAATCAGCAAAGGGAGGTATTACACTAAAGGAAAAAGTAATCAAAGGAGAAACCAATCAAGTTAAATTAAAAAAAAAATGGCTGGGAATACAAATCATGTCTCAATAATAACCCTGAATGTTAATGGCCTAAACTCACCAATCAAAAGACATAGGCTACTTGAGTGGATCAAAAAGAAAAAGAAAAAGAAAAACCACCAGCAATATGTTGCCTCCAAGAGACTCTGTTTCATAGGAAAAGACATTCACGGACTGAAGGTGAAAGGTTGGGAAAAATCATACCATTCCCATGGACTGCGGAAACAAGAAGAGTTTTCCATTCTCATATCAAATAAAGTAGACTTTAAGCTAATGTTGTCAAAAGGGATAAAAAAGAACACTTTATATGTGCAAGGGAAACATACACAAAAAAAGACATAACAATTATAAATATTCATGTTCCAAATAATGGAACAAGTATGTTTATAAAACAAATTCTTCTCAAGTTCAAGAGTCAAATTGACCACAATATAATAATTCTGGGTGAGTTTAACACACCCCTTTTACCACTGAATAGATCTTCCAAACAAAATCTGAACAAAGAAACTATAGAACTAATGCAATCAATAATTTAGACTTAACTGACATATATAGAATATTTCATTTTTAATGAGCAAATACACTTTCTTCTCAACAACACATAGATCCTTCTCTAAAATAGACCCATATATTATGCCACAAAGCAACTTTTAACAAATACAAAAAAGTATAGCTACTACCCTGTACTCTATCAGATCACAATGGAATGAAATTAGAAATCAAAAATAAAATAAAAAATAAAAACTACTCCAACTCATGGAGACTAAATAATATGCTACAGAATAAACAATGGGTTTCAAAAGACATCAAGGAAGACATTAAAAAATTCTTTGAGGTAAATGAGAACACTGATACAGCATATCATAATCTCTTAGACACTGTGAAGGCAGTACAAAGAAGTAAGTTCATTGTATAGAGTTCATTTCTTAAAAAAAGAAAAAGTCAACAGATAAATGACTTAATATTACATCTCAAAGCCCTAGAAAAAGAAGAACAAATCAACACCCAAATCAGTAGAAGACAGTAAATAATTAAAATCAGAGAGCTGAAATTGATGAAATTGAAACAAAAGAAACAATTGAAAAAAATGACAAAACAAAAAGCTGGTTCTTTGAAAATTAAAAAAAAAAAAAATTCATAAAAAAAAAAAAATTCATAAACCCTACCAATGTTAACAAAGAGAAGGAGAGAAAACTCAAATTTCTAACATACATGATGAAAAAGAAAATATCACAACAGACACAACAGAAATACAAAAGATAATTAGAAATTATGTTGAAAACTTGTACTCCAATAAAATAGAGAATAACAAAGGCATTGACAAATTTCTAAAGTCATATGATTTGCCCAAATTGAATCAGGATTATATACTCAATTTAAACAGATCAATTTCAAGCAATAAAATAGAAGACACCATCAGAAGTCTACCAACCAAGAAAAGCCCAGTACTGTAAGGATACACAGACAAGTTCTACAAGACCTTTAAAGAAGAACTAATACCAATACTCTTCAATTTATTTCAGGAAATAGAAAAAGAGGGAGCATTTCCAAACTCATTCTATGAGGACAACATCACCATGATTCCAAAACCAGGCAAAAACATACCAAAGAAAGAAAACTTCAGACCAATATCTGCAATGAACAAAGATGCAAAAATCCTCAATAAAATTCTGGGAAATTGAATACAAAATACATTAAAAACATAGTACATCACGATCCAGTGGGGTTTATCCCAGGGATGCAAGGTGGGTTCAACATGTGAAAATCAATAAATGTAATTTATCACATCAATAGACTTAAAGATAAGAATCATCTGATCATCTCAATCAATGCAAAAAAAGAAATCCAGAAAATACATCACCCTTCATGTTTAAAACACTAGAAAACTTTGCTCCCAATATGTCAGCTCTCTATCCACCTCATACATTGTTTCTTTTGCTGAGAAGAAACTTTTTAGTTTTAGTCCATCCCACTTATTCATTCTTGATTTTAATTCTTACACCAAAAAATTCTTATTAAGTAAGCTGGGGCCTAATCCCACATGATGGAAATTAGGGCTTACTTTTTCTTCTATTAGACGAAGGATCTCTGGTTTTATTCCTAGGTCCTTGATCTATTTTGAGTTGACTTTTGTGCATGGTGAGATATCTGGTTTAATATCATTTTTGTTGCATATGGATTTCCAGTTTGCCCAGCATTATTTGTTGAAGAGGCTGTATTTTCCAATATATGTTTTTGGCAACTTCATTTAATATAAGATAATTATAATTTTGTGGGTTAGTCTCTATGTCCTCTATTCTGTACCGTTGGTCTGCCAGTCTGTTCTGGTGCCAATACCATGCTGATTTTTGTTGTTGTTTTTTTGTTTGTTTGTTTGTTTGTTTTGTTTTTTTTCTTTCTATTGCTCTGTAGTATAGTTTAAGATCTGGTATAGTGATACCACCTGCTTCACTCTTCCTGCTAAGGATTGCTTCACCTATGCTGGGTCTCTTACTTTTCCAGATGAATTAATTTCATGACTGCTTTTTTTTTATTTTTATGAGGAATGTCATTGGGATTTTGATTAGAATTGCATCAAATCTGTATAGTGCTTTTGGTAGTATGGTCATTTTGATAATATTAATTCTGCCTATCCAAGAGAAAGGTAGATGTTTCTATCTTCTTAGGTCTTCTTTGATTTCTTTTTTTAGGGTTCTGTAATTTGCATTATATAGATCGTTCACCTCTTTTGTTAAGTTGATTCCCAAGTATTTTATTTTTTTAGAGGCTATTGTAAATGAAGTAGTTTTCCTCATTTCCCTTTCAGAGGATTTGTCAGTGATGTACAGAAATGCATTTGAATTATGGGTGTTGATTTTATACCATGCTACTTTGCTGAATTCATTTACTAGTTCTAGAAGTTTTCTGGTGGAACTTTTAGGATCTTCTCGATATAGAAGTATATCATCAACAAATAGTGCTAATTTGAGTTCTTCTTTTCCTATGTGTATCCCTTTAATTTATTTTGTCTGTCTAATTGTTCTGGCCAGTGTTTCAAGAACCATATTAAATAGAAGTGGTGAAAGAGGGCATCCCTGTCTTGCTTCAGTTTTTAGAGGGAATTTCGTCAATTTTTCTCCATTTAGAATGATGTTGGCCTGGGGCTTAGCATAGATAGCCTTTATAATATTGAGCTATTTCCTGTTATTCCTAATTTTTCTAGGGTTTTAAACATGAAGGGGTGCTACAGTTTATCAAATGCTTTTTCTGCATCTATTGAGATGATCATATGATTCTTATCTTTAAGTCTATTGATGTGATGATTTACATTTATTGATTTTCATAGGTTGAATTAACCTTGCATCCCTGCAATGAATCCAACCTGATTGTGTTGCATGATTTTTTTTTTTTTTTTGTTATTTTTTGTATTCGATTTGCCAGAATTTTATTGAGAATGTTTGCATCTATGTTCATTAGAGATATTGGTCTGAAATGTTTCTTTTTCTTTGCCTTGTTTTAGAATCAGGGTGATATTGGCCTCAAGCACTAATCTCTAGGGTATATTAAGAACTCAAAAAGCTAAGCCCCCCCCACCCCCCAAAAAATAACCCAATCAATAAATGGGCCAAGGACACTTCTCAGAAGATGATATACAATCAATCAACAAATATATGAAAAATGTTCAACATCTCTAGCAATTAGAGCAATACAAATCAAAATCATCTCACTTCAGTCACAATGACATCTATTATGAAGACAAACAACCATAAGTATTGGCGAGGGTGTGGGGGAAAAGTTACACCCATAAACTGCTGGTGGGACTGCAAATTGGTGCAACCAATATGAAAAGCAGCATAAATATTTCTTGAAAAATTGGGAATGGAACCACCATTTGACCCAGCTATCCCTCTCCTTTTAAGTCCTATATCCAAAGGACTTAAAAACAGCATACTACATAGCCACATTAATGTTTATAGCAGCACAATTCACAATAGCTAAACTGTGAAATCAACCTAGATGCCCTTCAATGGATGAATGGATTAAAAAATGTGGCATATATACACAATGAAATATTAGACAGCAATAAAAGAGAATAAAATCATGACACTTGCAGGAAAATGGGTGGAATTGGAGAATATAATGCTAAGTGAAGTTAGGCAATACCCCCCAAAATAAATGCCAAATGTTTTCTCTGATATAGGAGGCTGATTCACAATGGGGTTGGGAAGGGGAGCATGGAAGAATTACACAAACTCTAGCTAAGAAAAGGGATATGAAGGGAAGAGTGGGTATGGAAGTAGAAAGATGGTGGAATGAGATGAATATCATTGCCCTAAGTACATATATGAAGACACAAATTTTGCGAATATACTTTATATACAACCAGAGATGTGAAAAATTGTGCTCTATATGTGTAATATGAATTGTAATACATTCTTCTGTCATATATAATAAATTAGAATAAACATTAAAAAGTAGGAATTAGTGAGAGAGGAAGAAAAGAAAGAAATGGAGAAGTGCAGAAAATTACTATAATAAATAATAACAGAAGAGTTCAGAGTTCTCAAATGTGATAAGGAACAAATTTTTTGATGCAAAGGGTTCAGTAAAAAATAAAAAAGGATAAATTCAAAACAAAGATACCCAGATACCTCATAATCATGTTCCCAAAAATCTTAGATAAAGAAACATTTTCTTGAAACATTCAGAGGAAAACGGTGTAGAGCATATAGGGAATGGGTAATAAGTATTTATCATTCTTTGTAAGATAATGGGTGATATATTGGAAACCCATTGATGAGTAAAATAGCTTCTTTGTGACAAGCCTGGGATGTTCATCTTTTGGGGGAATTTGTCATTTCAGGGTCTACAATTAGCAGATACCAAGGTTACATTAGCTGTTTAAGAGATTTACTGGTGGAAAGTCTGTGAAGCATAAAATGGCAGGAGAAGCTGTGGGGACATTCAAATCAAATAAAGGCCATGTATCTGAAAGGAAAGAGACATGAGAAGGATTGAGCAGGAGAGCTTCAGGTGTAACACAGCTCTCAAGGTCATGGCCATACTGATGGTGAGTCTTCCTGTAAAGATTTCCCAATAGACTCTCATATGTCAGGCAGACATGATCCGGTTCTGATACTCCTGTCAATCTCAGTCACTGTGAACAGGGAACATGTGGCCATAGAGTGTATGACCTCAATGTCAGATCAAAAGGGCACCCTTGGGATGCTGTCAACTCTGCTTTCCACGTAAGGTTCTCTTATAGGGACATCTAAGCTGCACAAGTCTATGGTCACCAAATGGATTTCTTTAAACCTATGAACTTTTGTAGAGGACTGTTGACATTATATTATATATCACACATCAATCATCAAAATGTTCTATTATCTATATCTAGGCTTTCAGGCTTCTCCACTTTAATATTCTAAGGAAGACAGAAAAATCAAAGGATTAGAGATGAGCTATTGGTAAAACAAGATGGAGCACTTAAGAATCTACCACTTTTCAATGCAAGTCTGTAAATAAGGAACACCATAGACAGGTAAACAGACAAGCAGACACAACAAACAGAAGAGCCTTCTGTCCTTCAGTATCATCTCTCAATTTTGTGTGGATGCCTCTGCTATCTTGGGACTCACCTTTACTTTTTGAGTTCTATCTCCTACACTGATTGTGGTCAATTCTTCTACAACAGACTGGAGAGAAAGCTCAACCTGCCTCTGCTATAGTAATTATATGCAGTGGAAAGTCTTGGCCAGGGTATGTACCACCAGATATTAAATATACAGTTTTCTCATAAGAGAAATGCCAAAGAAAATATAACCACAAAAACCACTTTAGGCTCATTGATATGATATCTCAATAAACAGCAACAATAGTTTACATAGCTTTCTCCTTCACACTAATATATGTAATCTCCTGCTTATCATTTATATTTTAATATGCCATAGATGTCTCAGATTTAGCATGTCTAAAGTTAAACTTTTTCTTCTTTTTACCCATTAGCACCCATGTCCCTCTTCCAACCTTTCTCATCTTATTAAATGGCAACTTTATCCAATTGCTCAAGCCAGAGTCCTATGATTTATTGGTGATTCTAGAACCCCTCCTCAATATCTAATCCAACTTAAATTCCAAATATCCTGACTTCTCTTATCTTCCCATCTTCACAACTGCCACATTAGTCTATATAAATTATCTTCTCTTGCCTGAACTATTGCAATAGGCCCACACT
Source organism: Marmota flaviventris (assembly GCF_047511675.1). Taxonomy (NCBI): domain Eukaryota; kingdom Metazoa; phylum Chordata; class Mammalia; order Rodentia; family Sciuridae; genus Marmota; species Marmota flaviventris. Next base: position 100,604,932 of record NC_092508.1, on the reverse strand, counting down.
AATAACTTCTGAGTCCATTCTTCAAATGACAAAGGAAGTGATTTATTAAAAACAAAAATCAGAACATGTCCCTCCTAAGCCAAAAATCCTTCAAAAGTTTCCATGTGAACTTTCAGCAAAATAACAAAAGCCCTCACATGATCTCCAAAACTACATGTGGTTCCTGCCTCCACCTCTGACTTCATTATATACTCTTCCCCCTCCATCACTACCCCTTTTCTAAAGACTGTTTATTCTGTCAATACAAAGATGTTTATTATCATCACAAGGCTTTGGGACACACTGTTTCTTATGGATTGCTTCTTACTAGCTTTTGGTTTGGCCAGCCCTTTTATTATTTTTTTTTAATTTTATTTATTCAAACTTGTTGTATATGACAGCAGAATGCAATTCAATTCATATTACATAAATAGAGCACCATTTTTCGTGTCTCTGGTTGTACACAAAGTAGAGACACACCATTTTTGTTTTCATACATGTACTTAGGGTAATGATGTCTGTCTCGTTCCATCATCTTTCCTACCCCATGCCCCTCCTTCCCCTCCCTTCCCTTTACCCTATCTAAATTTTGTCTACTTCTACCATGCTACCCCCCATCCCCATTATGAACCAGCATCCTTATATCAGAGAAAACATTTGGCATTTGGTTGTTTGAGATTGGCTGACTTCACTTAGCATTGCATTCTCCAACTCCATCCATTCACCTGCAAATTACATGATTTTATCCTCTTTTCTTGCTGAGTAATATTAATATATATACACACACACACATATGTGTGTGTGTGTTTGTGTGTGTGTATCTCACATTTCCTTTATCCATTCATCTACTAAATGGCATCTAGGTTGGTTCCACAGTTTAAATATTGTGAATTGTGTTGCTATAAACATTGATGTGGCTGTGTCCCTAGAGTATGCTGTTTTTAAGTTCTTTGAGTATAGACCAAGGAGACGGATAACAGTCCTTCAAACTACCTATTTGCAAACTATTCCTCCAAATTCAAGTTGGGAATAGGTTTCCATCTTGCTTAGCCCACATCTTATTCTTGTGACACTCTAAAGTTGTACCTTCCCCAAACCACTTTTTGTCAAGGAGATCTATTCAGCATTTTGTTGCTAGGATGCTTCAAGAAGAGTCATTAGAAATCTATGATTCTGAAGTTTGAGAAATTTTGTCTGTTCACCTTCAGACGTTTAAGAGATTGAATAGAGTCTAAACTCAAGCTAAACACTGACCAGTTTGGTTTATATTGGTTGCCATTTCTCTGATGCTAATACCAACTATTAGGCAATCTTCAGGAAGATGAGCAAGGATTGTTTTCTCCTCTCACATCAGCTTTTCAGTTCTATCTTACCAAGGCTAGTTCCTAGTTAACATAGAAACTAGGAATGCTAACTACAAATGCTAACTGAAAGAGAATCTGTTGCTTAGTCATATTATTCAATTAAAGGCAAGAAAACCAGTGGTGGGCTCTAGAACTCTCTGCTATAACTAAATAGATCATATCCCTTGCCTTCCTCAAGACATCTAGTTTGTCTGATGTACTGGAGTTCTTTACGAATGGAAGCCAGTTCAAATAATGATTATGTGAAAGCCCTAAGAATAATTTGCACATGGTAAATTTGAATTTGGAGGATAAACTTGAAAAATTGTTAATACAACCAACTCATTAAGAGGGCCCTACTAGTGTTGGGGATATAGCTCAGTTGGTAGAGTTCTAGCCTTGCATGCACAAGGCCCTGGGTTCAGTCCCGGCACCACACACACACACACACACACACACACACACACACAAAGAGGGCCCTACTTAGCATTATAAATATGCAAAGTTGAATGTTGATATGAGGCCTCAAAATGAATTATTTAAGGCTTATTAAATTATAAATGTGTTTCATAATTTAACAAATTATTTCAATTCTAGCCTTCTAATCCAAAGAACATAATCAAAAATCTCTATGTTGCCACAATGTCAGCATCACCATCAATAAGTGTATTAGAAAAGTGATGGAAATATCAATACTTTGTATTTGTCCAGTGGATATTATTTGGAAGTCTCTTTGTATGTATTATAAAATTTAATCATTATAATGATTGTTAGCTAAGTAAAGTAACCCCTTACTTGTTTTTGAAATCAAATTTATGGTGTTGTAAAAGTTTTATGGTTTATTTTAAACAAAGAAGTGATGCTGTAGAAGCACTTATAACCATGTTTTTAAAATGTTTGCCAAATGGAATAGACTATGTTGGGGGAACTATGAAAGCCTCTTCTGCCCATTGGATCTGATTCATTGGTTAGTGGTTCAGTGAGAGCAGAATGCAGTTCTAGATTCCAACAAGTCTATAAACATACATATACAGGGGGAAAAAACCTCCAATGGGACAAATACTTAAACTTGGCATTATTAGACACCTAATATGATTAGATGAGATAATTGTTCCTGAAGGATTAATAATAAGTCTTTGCTCCCAGGGCTATTTTCTCAAATTCAAAGCTTTCATTAGCATAACATGGCAATGTACTTTTGAAATTTCAAAATTACCTATGTGCATATATAAATGTATACATTTACATATAAACTTTTATATAGACAGACAGATACATTAACTTAGTTGCATGTGTGTGTTCAGAGACTTGGCTACATTATTGCAATGAAATTTAATAGCATAAAATTTAGAAATTCAGAGATCAGTATCCAGTGTCTGCCAGTAAGTGAGTACAAAGAAAGAAAGAAAATCTAGGATTCTAAACACTTTGAAAACATTGCTATAACTAATCCCAAGCCAGTCAGTTGAAGTACTCAGTGACCCATAAGTAAGCCAAGAGAATAGAGAAAATAAGCTCTTGAGTTTATCTGAAATTTCACCTTTGTAAAAAAAATTTAACACATTATTTTATTCCATCCATTAAATTCCCTTGTGGTAATTGTAGAACTCTTAGCTTTCCCGTTTTACAGAGAATCCAAAGAAAGTACTTTTTTAAAAAAAATTGCTCTATAATTAATGCATTTATAAAAATTGTTTATTTATATTGTAGTAATCTTGTGAACAAATAATGTGTCTTACAATGAGTATTTTAAGTAGAAGGTGTTTAGAGAGAATGATTCTTTTTTTTTTTTCCCAAGAATTAGTTAAATGTGGCAATAGAGCACTTTGAGACTTGAGTTTATGGTCTTTCCCCATTACTCATGCATTGTTTAAGAAGTGAAAAGATTGTAGTTTCAGATGACTAAAATATTTTGACCCCCTCCAAAAAAATAAATCTCCATTCTGCAGGTACCTATGTCACTAATGTGGAAACAAGGTAGTCTCGGTGAATTTACTACTGGCTTGTCTCCAATCAAGATCTATGGCAAGTGTCTTAGTACCATTTCAGTTAGATGGAGACAAAGTTTTTCTTTTATTTTACCATTTGTGATTCCAGGAATTTAAGCCTAGTTTTTCTATTATAAGAGAGCTAAAGGTATCTTCATCTGGTAAGTAGAAGGCTGGTTCACTGGGGATGAGTGTCAAATAACTGGGTAGGTTTGTCCCCTCATGCAAAATTTACACTAGATGCAATGGCTACTGTTGCTCAGTGTCCTCAAGAGACAGCATCCAGAAGTCAAACTGGTGCTGAATAGTTTATGTACAGCTCAATGGCACTGCCAGGGGACCCAACATCACCAGTTCCCTTGCAGTTTCAATGTATGTGGCCCTCTTTTTTCTTTCTCCTTCTGTTTCTGCTACCTGGTATTAAATGAGGGGATGAAACAACAACAATAATAATATCCTCTCTCTCCAATTTTACATCTAAATTTTGGTTACTACTTACACCATGTTTATACAGGTTTTCTTAAAGTATGCCTTATTTATTTCCTGGTTCTGTTGTAAAGCTGGGATCCCAAATCAATGACTCATTCCTATCCAATTTTCTGGGATGACAAAAAGGAGAACCGTCATATACATGAGAAGGCCTTTATGCATGGTCTACCATCAATCCATGTATCTACTCTATGAAGGCTAGTATTATAGTATAATAAATGAAATTAGGAATGAAGGATTTTTCTATTAAGAAGGAAATATTTGTATAAAATACATTTATGATGTTCATGTATATATGAAATATATATATATATATATATATATATATATATATATATATATATATGAATAAAGAGAGTAGAAGAAGTGAATTAATGAGTATTAAATTTACGGAGCCCCTATACAATGCATCAAAGAGTTGAAAAAAAATTTCATGTTTTAATCTTAATGAAATATCTGTGAATTTGAAAACTGAGCAGGCTCCAAGATTCCAAATAATGCCAGATGGCAGAGTTGTGGGGAGAGATATTTTGGAGCAACCTGTCAGCTTAGTGTTCTTCTTATATCACTTTGTTTATCTATTTTTAAAAGCTTTCTCTGATTATAGATGATATAGTTGACTGTAACAGTGAAAGCAGTGGCATTACACTCACAGGATCTTGAAATTTTGATGCCACAAAAAGAAGTAGGAAGTCAGTTTACTGATTCTAGCATATAACAGCTGTTATAGAAAGAAAGTTTGAATTCTTAATAGTTTACTATTCAATTCACAAAAGTTTTTGTGTCATGGAACATGAATTATCGTTGTCATTATTGTCATTTCATTGTCATGTGAACACAATGCTATCTTGTTCTTAAGATCCTAGTATGCCTTTTTTTTTCTCTGTTCTGTTAAATGATGTGGCCTCCTCTCAATGCAATCTTTATTCTGGATGGCTTTTTATCCAGATCCAAGTCTTTGAACCACTCCAAGGACTCTACTTGCAGAATCACAAAAGGAATCTTTGTATGGAAACCTCAGTGGACTGTCTTACTGTTCTTTAGTGTAATAAAAAATCACCACAATTTCTAATGCATAGCTCAGTTTCCCTACCACACTTCCCTTTCGAATTCTAATACTTTCAATTAGTTGGAGGTTATAGAAATGATAGTAGACACACATAGAACCTTGAAACCTTAATATGTAGAATCCTAAATAGAAGTGTATAGATCCAGTCCAGAAACAGAACTGAGTAGTTGTTGTATAATTGATTTTCAGTCCAATTGATTTTCATTCACCTTATTTATTTGACATATTATTAACATCTCTGTTGTCATCATGAAATTAGTTGAGATATTTAGTAAAATGTCACGTCACCTTTCACAACTGAAAATATGGGAAGGACTTTAGATCATTGAAAATCAGTTTTCCTTTTATATCAAAAGATGTAATGATATGGAAGATACAGTTAGAATTGACTCATGGTCACAGGTCTAGGAAGTTCATAATAGGAGTTTCTTATAATTTTTCCTTCCTTCCCTGATAACAAGTATCAGAAGACATTATTAATATCTTTAATTGATTCTAATCTAGACAATGAACAAAACAATAAATTCAGTTCCAACTTGTAGCATTTCCAAATTCTACTGTATCATACTTCCACCATGGCTGGATTCTCGCTCCCAAGTAGATGTCACAGAATGTAGAATTTGGAAAGCATATGTAGTAATATGGCGTTATCTAGAATGGATCCTATACAAAATTATAGATTGTTTTGGAGGACACAAAAAAGCGTCACCCAGATTCCCTATGGTGTAGGGCATAGTTAACTGACTGCCCATTACTGGCCTTGGGATCTACCACCAGATTCATGGAGTCCACCCTTTCCACAGTCCTACAAAAGGGATGAAGCCGTTACATTCTAGGAAGACACAGGACTGGTCTAGCAGGAAACAGTGGATCAAAGACTTTCATTTCCTTGATTTTACCTTAGTAGAAATACTTTGCAGTTCCCTATTCTCCCTAGCCATTCTTTCTTCCTCTCCTGTTTACAGAGATTACTACCTGCATCTGGGTGTGAAGAATCTCCCTTCTTTCTGCTACCTCTCTCCTGCCCCCAATAACTCTCTTCATCTATTCTTGGTATCTGTTTCTTGGTAGGTATGAAAATATCGTCATTGATGTTTCACACATTATTTTGTTCAATGACCCCAAATGTCTGAAATATTGGCATAGTCAATAACTTGACAGTTGAAAATTAAAAACAAAATTACCTAAGTCCACACTGCTATTAATCATTAGAGCTGAAATTTAAATCCAGATGTGATAGGCTTTAGCTTCCACAATTATCCTGTTACGAATTCTAGGAATATAAAGCCATCTGAGAATACTTTTTATAAAATTATTTTTTAAAAAAGCTAAAACACATGTGCCTTACTCACTTCAGCCTGTTATAACAAATTGCCTTACCCTGGGCAGACTATAAAGAATAGAGATTTATTTCTCACAGTTCTGGAAGCTAAAATTCTGAGATCAGAGTGCCATTGTGGTCTGTTTCTTGTGATGTCCCTATTCCAGGTTTCAGACTGTCGACTTCTTCTTGTAAATTATTTTTAAAAATAATTTCTCATGAAATTTTGGTAGAAATAGGTGAGAGAGTTCTGGGTCCACTTTATGAGAGCATTGACCACATCACTGGGGGGCTCTGCTTTTCTGTCTTCATGTAACCTAATTTCTTTCTAATTTATTTTCCACCTCCTAATACTATCACTTTGGAGGTTAGAATTTCAACCTATTAATATGTATGGAATAAACATTCCATCCATTGAAATTTGCAATGTTAAAGTAAAAGTATAACATACATGTAAATTCATCCCCAGAGCCCAAGTGTTGTGCTTTTTTTGACTCCTGACTTTCTTTGCCATTAGAAATATAATTACTAGACTTAAGGAAAATATGGAAAAGAAAATTTTAATTTTGGAAAAAAAAAACAAATGGTATTTGTTTGGGGGCTATTCAATGATATCATGAAAAAAAACCTTTGGTGTTTCCTAAAGTCAGATAAATCTTATTTTTTTAAAAAATTGTTCTAATTAGTTATACATCTGATGTAGGTATCCATATCCATTATTATTAGTGAGGACATCAGTGGTAGCAACATCTCCATGAGCAAAGCACTTGTATTACAAAAGATTATACTATTTTCTAGAACAGATAATGACAGATTAACTTCTTTCTTCAATATTAGGAAACCTGTTAACCCCATATAACAGCTACACTGATGAAATTAGCATAAATAGTTTACCTAATAAATGGCTAAAATGGGTGATGTAGCTATATTGCTATGACTTACAATGATTTAACTGGTTTTTTTTAAGTATAGAAAGAAATGCCATTTCTTTTTTTAAAATTTATTTTATTTGAATTTTTTTTTCTAAATATACATAACTGGATTGTTTGTTTGTTTAAGCCAAGCTAATAAATAAAGTTCTGAGTCTATTAACAATGTGTTATTTTAGAATCTCCTCTGATCTGAGCCTTACAATTTTCTTTTAACTTTCAAATTGATTGTATTTCCTACATCCTTTAGGAAGCTTTCTCAAACAATCTCACATAAGCCTATGCCTCTATTAGTCAGAGTTCTCCAAAGAAACAGTAGTAATTGGACTTATATTTTTATAGGAGATCATTTTAAGGAGATCTCTCATGCAATTTTAGAAGATACAAGTACAAAATTGTGTTGTTCAGCCCAAAGACTTGATGTCACTCCTGAATCTGAAGGCCATCAAACTATCAAAAGAAGAAGGAACTGGTGATGTAGTACACATCTCTTATGGCAGAATGCCTTTTGTTCAGTGGAGGTTGGTTCTATTTAAGACTCCAACTGGTTACGATGAGCTATGTGCTTTGCTGAAATTCTACCAATTTATTTCTGTCATCTAAAAACACCTTCACAGAAACATCCAGAATTGTGTTAGGCCACATATGTAAATACCATGGGCCAGCAGAGTTGACACACGAAATTTCCATTATAAGTCCACCCTTTGTCAAATTGGCATCTCGATGTACTTCTTAAATCACACTTAATCTTTACATATAAAAAATGAAAAAGTCATTTAACTACCTCCCTCCCTTATCCATTCTGTCCAAATTTTCTTCCATCTTAATAAGCACCTCAGGTAGTCTTGGTTCTTCACTAGGTAGAATGGCCCAAAGTTCCATTACCAAAGGATACAACACAGTAATAGTCCTGTCTGAACTGAACTTTTGTTTTCAGTTGACTTTAGTCACAAAGCATGGTAATGCTTCCAGACCTTCCCAAGGGAACTCTTGCAATCCAGTCTTCCTTGCCTCCACCATGGAGGAGAAGATCAATTTATCCAGTCTACCCAGGAAGTACAGCAACTTCCTCGTTTCCCTCTTGGTTTAGAGGTATAAAAAGCCCAGAGTGGCTGGGTGGTCATAGCTTTTAATTCAATGGAGTCAGTGCTGTGTTTTCTGTTGGAAACATTTCTTATTTTGGAATTAAGGCCTCTAGGCCAACAGAGGATGAGGTGGTGAATATAGAAAGCATAAATTTTGTGTAAGTACTTTTGAGTCACTAGCAATAATAGTAAGTATTATTTCCATTTCCATTTCTACCAATTGGTACCTGAACCCAGGAATTGTGGCTTTAGGACATGTTGCCTTTAGCAATGGCTTCTCCTCTATTAGTTAGAACAGGCTTAAGGAGATTAAGTGGTCAGCAGAGTTTTAGTACATCTCACAAATTCTAAGGATGGTTTTCTGTGCATCTCTCTTGCTTTTCCTTTTGTTGATTTTTAACTGTAATGACTAACCAGTTAGAACTCTGAGAATTATAATGTGAAAGATCATAGGTGAGTGGAGACATTCTCCTATATTCTTAACATGTCATGCCAGTCTTCGGATGTTGATTTGGAGAAAAAAAAAAATAGTGTTTGTCCTTTAATTTATATAAGGAAATTCCCTCATTGTCATGTGTCTTTCTGAATGAGTAAGAAGTTTCTTCTTTCAATAACACTTTTATTTTTATGGACTTTGGCCTTTGTAGTTTCTTTGTATCCTAATATTTGTGATTTTAAAATCTGTCTTGTAACTTATCTATCTAGGTCTAGTTGTTAGGATGAGAAATTTGGTCCTTGCTGATTTGTACATCCAAATAAAATGTGGGACGATTACACTATATGAAATTATATGTTCACAAATCACTTGCCTCCCCAGTGAAATTTGGAATACCTGAACCCAGGATCTGTGTGTTTTCCTCTTGATGTCAACAGCAACCAGCAAAGGCAAGAAATTGAGAGGACAATTAATGAATACTTGACAAATTTGTAAAGGAATCTTCAGATGAGCTCCACACTTGCATGATCTACAGAAGCCAAGTACTAAAGGAAAAAAAAAAAAAAACTTTGCTTGAAGTCCATTAAGAGAGCTTTATAGCATTTTTATTTCTTTGAAGAACAAATGTAATTATAGAATGTAAATTTAAATGAATAGCTCTGAACCAGTCTCCAAGTTATACCTCAGATATCTTCATCTATGTCATGCAAAGTAATATTTTTAAAATAAATGATTCCCTAAAAACCACTTGCCTTAAGAAAGCTCTTCTATTCTAATGTCTATTATGTCTATTAACCTTTTCCTGCAAGCAATCTCTCCCTGCATAAGGAAATTCCTTCCAGTAACATTCTCAGAGGAGAAGAATATTTAACACATCAGCATCTCCCTATCTTATATAGAATGGATGTGAAAATTTTAAACTATGTTAATGTGCTAAGTTACTAAAGTTAAGATGACCTTGATAATCGTGGACCTTCTGTGGATCTGGATTACAGAATCATTGCTGCCAAATGACTTGAATAATTCTCATCAGGTGAATAATGTTTAGAATGATACTTGGATATTTTTGTTTTCTATTTTCTGTATTTTAAAAATGTTGCAGTGAATCAGAATCATACTAAATAAGACTATAAAACAAATATCTTCTTTATTACATGACAAATATGTTAAAAACATTTTTAACCTGAAACTAATATCTACATACAACTACAACAAACAACAATGTGATCCATTTTTTTAATGAACTTTTCCATTTCCTTGGATCCCTAATTCCCTCAAATATAAACAAATTCTAAACTTACTTTTTTAAGGTTTTGTGTTTTTTAAAAAAAATTACTTATTTATTTGTATTTATATACAACAGTGGAATGCATTACAATTCTTATTATGCATATAGGGCATTTTTCATATCTCTGGTTGTATACACAGTATATTTACACCAATTTGTGTCTTCATACATGTACTTTAGATAATAATGTCCATCACATTTCACCATCATTAATAACTGCATGCCCCCTCCCTTCCCCTTCAACCCCTCTGCCCTATCTAGAGTTCATCTATTCCTCCCATGCTCCTGCTCCCTATCCCACTGTGAATCAGTCTCCTTATATCAAAGAACATTTGGCATTTGTTGTTTTGGGGGGATTGTCTAACTTCACTTAGCATATCTTCTCTAACTCCATCCATTTACCTGCAAATGCCATGATTTTATTTTCTTTCATTGGTGAGTAATATTTCATTGTGTATATATGCCACATTTTTATTATCCACTCATCTATTGAAGGGCATCTAGGTTGGTTCCACAGTTTAGTTATTGTGAATTGTGCTGCTATAAACATTAAAGTGGCTGTGTCCCTGTAGTATAGACCGAGGAGGGGGATAGCTGGGTCAAATGGTGGTTCCATTCCCAAATTTCCAAGGAATCTCCATACTACTTTCCATATTGGCTGCACCAATTTGCAGCCCCACCAGCAGTGTATGAGTGTGCCTTTTTCCCCACATCCTCACCAAAACTTATTGTTGTTTGTCTTCATAAAAGCTGCCAGTCTAACTGAAGTGAGAGATTTTGGTAAACTTACTTTCTCTATGTAACATGATGTCCAGGTGTGGTCACTATAAAATAGTCTAGTGAGGAAGTAGAATTGAGAAATTGTTTTAGACATCAATTTGTTCCACTTATTCTGATCCTGGCAATAAAAATAAAATAAAAAATAATCAAAAATTAAAAAAAAATTAAAAACACCTGTTTTTCGAGAGAATAATATTAATAAGATTAATTATCCTTAAGCCTATTCTTTTATACTATTTAGCAGCAAGAGTCACCTGTCTCCCTCAAGTCATATATTACTTAAACTTCAACAAACTTTACTCTACAGGATGTGACATGATTTGGTAAGGACCAAATGAGCCAGCTGTCTCTCCAGAATGGTTTGGACTGAGAAAGAAAGGAACAGAGTCCAAGACAACTCCTTTAGCGACTTCAGTTATAACTGAGGATACCAGGAGCAGAGATGATGCATGAAGGAGCAGAACCATAAGAAAATGTAAAAGACTAAAAATAAATGATTCTCTTAGTAAAAGACTAACAAATGAAGCCAGGAAAACACATGATCCCCCTTTCTTTTAAAATCAAATTCAAACTTCCCAGTATGACCAACAAGCCCTTCTTTAGGTGCTATCCTTATTAGCATCATCTCCTATCACAAACTAGAAATTATTTCTAAACACTCTCAGAACTGGTGGTTGCAGGCTGCCCTTCCATTTGACCTTCCTCAGATATTGGGCTTTTGATTTCATATTCATCTTTAAGAATTCAGCTCAAGTATTACCTATTCTAGAACATCTTTCCTGATTCCCCCATCTGATTATCACCCTATAACACCCCATATCAACCTATAATTTTGTGGTCACTGTTGAAGTACTTATCAAATGCCATGGTAATAATCCAGTTATTCATGTTAATTAAAACATGTGGGATCTCAATTTTCACATAGCATCAGAATTATCCCTTCTTTCTGATATTGTTGCCAGTGCCTCACTGTGTTCCCTAACCCTGAGCCTGTGTCAAATAAGTCATTTTCTTCTTCATTACAAAAGATTTTTCCTTTTGAAAAAATAATATAGGTCACGTGTTTATTTTTCACTTGGGTCAGTCAATTTCTGAAATTCAGTAAAGCAAATAAAACAACGCATTACATTGTTTTCTATCTTACAAAAGTCATCTGTCATTCTACAAATTCCAATTCAGTTATCTCTGCTCTTCAATATTCTCCTGACTTTTATCTTTAGCTTATAAGATTTAATTGCTTTGATATTTGCACTTCTAGAATATTTATTTATTATTGATATTAGTTTACTTGTAATTTTATCAGCATTATTGGCTTATGTGTAAATCTCCCCTGCCTAAGTTTACTAGAAATTGAGCAAAATCTGTTAATTTTGTTAACAGTCACACTGAGTAGAGGGCCTGGTGTATATCTGATATTATATAAAAATGGAAGGTAGGTAGGAGAAGGCAGAAAGAAAGGCAGGACAGGAGAAAGGAATGAGAAACACAGGAGAGCCAAAGTTAGGGAAGGAGTAAGAGTAAAATCAAGAGGGCTTAGATGTTGATGTATTACCATGTTGTCAGTCAAAAGCATTTGATTCATTGATAAATATTTTCTCTCTCTTCTCTAGGCATAAAAGATGAGAAATTCCTGACACAGAGCAAAAAATGATTAAAACTATCTCAAGTTTTCATGCTATTATTCTGTGACATATACAACTCTTGCAAATATAATTACTCAAAGATTGTGATAAAATTTCCCTAATGAAGAAACAATGGTTATGTACTTAATGTCTAAGAAAAGTGAATTGCTAAGGTAGAGTTTTCTATGAATCATTTTTACAGGGATTTATTTGTATATTCTTATTTAATCCTTGCTAAACTATACTGTCCTTGTTTTATACATGATATACTTGAGGATCATAAAGCATAAATAACTTGCTTTAAATATCATGACTGATAAATGTAGGAGCTAAGATTCCAATCTAGACCATCTAGCATTAGAATTCTTAACCATTAGATTGCATAATAGGAACTCAGAATGTTAACCATTATTTCTATTTTTTTAGAATTGCTTTATCATTTTAAAAAATCCAAAGGAAAGCACTATTATCATTTTTTCATATTTAAGGGTATTAAAAAGTAAAGATAATTCCAAAATATCACAACAAAAAAATATGCTTACATTAGCATTCAAATCAATTCCAGGCACTTTATTACTTCATGGTTTCCGAAATAGGGATGGGTCCTAAGGATCGTGATGAGTTTGTAATTGCTGGCTACATTCTGAACATTGACATTCTTTTAAGCATATTCTCTTTTACATAGACAAGCGCTAAAAGAAAGCTGACTATTAAAATTTAATAAATATGACTATATAGGAATTCTGGGGATTAAGGCATTACACTTGACACTGATTCAGCATGTACAGGCCTTCTTGAGAAACTTGCACCAACCCTGCCATGTATTGTGCCTAATTGGTGTCTTAACTGTTTTTAAAAGACCATTCTACTGGGTCTTTTAAAGGCCAGTGGCTAAGATGATGTAGAACATGGTAAAACCAGTGGATTCCATTAGCATGGTCCCTCTGCCATACTTTATTTCCTATAAAGTAAGTTCCTTGATCAGAAGCAATGGTATACGAAATACGAGAGCAAATAGTCATTCAATCTGTCCTTAGATGATAGCTTTGGCAGAAGCATTGAGTTTCAGAGTGGGCAACTCTGTATCCAGAGTAACTTCCCATATTAGTAAGAAAAAAGAATGATTCCTCACCATATGGAAATGGTGCAAAGTAACCAATCTGCCACTAGACAGCCAGATGATAGCCCCCAGATTTTACCATGTTGGTGACTCAGTGTTGCTATCTCTATTGGCAGATTGACCACAAAGTATTGGCTTCACCTGGTAAGTATTGATGAGTAGAAGTCCACAATGCTGAGCCTAGAGTGACCTACATTCTTGCCTCCATGGTTACTGCATTCTTGATCCCATTGGACAATAGAGGGATCCTTGGGAGAAAAGATCACTGTTATATGGAACGTAAGTTTTTTCAACTACTAGACTACTACAATTCTCTGCTTAGGTCATTTAGGGCAAGTATTACTATATACAAATACCTGTTTTATGTACAATAGTTTTCACCTAATGAGAGAGATCTAGCCACATACTTCTTTCCCAAGTTTCTTTGTCAACAATTCCCTAAACATTTTGCTTTCAAGTCCCTGACCATCCAGGAAAATCACTGGTCACAGCCCACACATTATAATATTCACCACCATATGCAGTGCTGAAAGTTCCACCCATTGGAAACATTTCTCCTCATCACTCTCCTTTAGGGTTGCTCAATAAAGGAGCTATAATGCTGTAGCTATTCATTTTAGGTAGTGTAGGCATATCCTACAGAACCATTTGTAGTGCAGCTCTCTATTCTTGTTTTTATGGGAAATCTCCCTCATGAGGCTATATTGCAAGCTGAGAGAGAGAGAGACAGACAGACAGACAGTGGGGTAGTGTAAGTGGGGACCATTGGCATTTGAGACACTTGTTTATAAAACATGTTTGTGCTTTCAGGGTCTTCTCAGACTTAATCTCATATATGGTTTTCACATTTGATGAAGGAGAGCTGATGTGCAACCTTGGTGTGTACACCAAGTGCAACTTCAGTCTTGATGGGAAACTCAGGTTTCATGATAACTTGATGGTTCATGGTTAAGTTTTCAGTCTCTGTTAAGGATCATTAGCAAAACAAAAACATTTTATTCAAAAGAAAGTTGTTATTCTGAGATGATGGCAGGGCTTTTCTTCCAGATCGTAAGAGATGACACTGTAATTCATCTATAAGGGCACACCAAAATTTCCAAACAGCATTTCCTACCTGCTGCTGACCCTTCAAGCACCGTTGACTCTGCTGGATCATATGGTCCAAATGGTAGAGCAACTTGCACCACAGTCTGGGCCTCTAGTAGTACGTTTTTGTTCTGGAACTCCTTAAAACAAGCAGCTTTTTGCACCAATTGGTAAAAGGGTAGGAACAGCACACTTAAATGAGGAGTATGTTGCTTCCCTATCTTAAGTGGTCTATTCAGCTTTGCATCTTTTTTTTTAATTGTTGAGAGCCAGATGCAATAATGTGAAAGACATCTTGATATGTTCCATACTACTGAACTCCCTAAAATTTCAGTGAGGTAGAAAACTTCTGAATTTTCATCACATTCATTTTCTACACTTTGAGACACAAATGTGTTTCTTGCAAGTCTAGAGTAGTTGGTACTTCTTGCTCACTGAGTCTAATCAGTGTAATGTCATTAAAGTAATGTCATCAATGTGATATCTTGTGGAAGTAAAAGGCAATAAAGATCCCTGAGAACTTGGAGAGTTCATATACTTCTGATGTATAATAGTAAAGGGGTATTGCCGGCCTTGCCAGCTAAAAGCAAATTGCTTCGAAGGGTCTCTCTTAACAGAGATGAAGAGGGGAAAAAATAAAAAGCATTTGCCAGATCAATAGCTACATAGTACACGGGATATATGAATTTTCTCAAGACAAGAAACAACTTCTGTAATAGCAGTTTCAATTGGAGTCACTTATTGATCAATCTGACAATCATTCACTATCATTCTCCAAAACCCATAGATCTTCTGCATAGGCCAGACAGGAGAGTTGAATGGGGAATCTCTCACATCTTTAAGACCATGATAGTAATAATAGCAGCTGCAATCCATCCAGGAACGTAGTTTATATTTTTCCTATGTGAAGGTAATTCTACGAGCTTATCCCTGGTTCTTCTCATCATAATTATCCCCTACTTCACAGGTCAGGAAATTAATTTATTTTGCCAGTTTCTGAATATGTTCATTTCTATGCATTCAGGAATTGGGTTATAACCAGAAGATATTTGGGGAGACCCACTGGGCACAATGTGAGATACACTAAAACTCTGCTGACAACTTAGTCTCCTTAAGCCTGTGTTCTAACCAGTAGAGGAAGAGCCATTGCCAAAGGCTACATTTCCTAAAGCCACAATTCATGAATCCAGATATCAATTGGTAGAAATGGAAATGATACTTCTTACTATTATCGCAAGTGACTCAAAAGTACTCACACAAAATATATGCTTTCTGTACTCACCACCTCATTCTCTGTTGGCCTAGAGGTCTTAATCCCAAAACTAGAAATGCTTCCAACAGGAGACACAGTACTGATTCCATTAAATTAAAAGCTATGGCCACCCAGCCAGTCTGGGCTTTTCATACCTCTAATCCAAGAGGGAAACAAGGAAGTTGCCGTCCATTCTGGGTAGACTGAGCCTGAAAAATCACAGTAGAGGCAAAGTAGACTGGACTGCAAGAGTTCCCTTAGGGAGGTGTACAAGCATTATCATGCTTTTTGACTAAAGTCAACTGAAAACAACAATTCAGTCCAGATAGGACTATTACTGTGTCATTTTCTTTAGCATTGAAGGTTTGGACCAAAGTTTGAGAAAGGGCAAAGTTATGAGGGTAGGGAGAAACCTCTCCAAGAAAGGGTATTGCCAACAGAGAGTGAGATGTCAGATGACCAGGACCAGAGAAAAGAGAGTTTTTCCAATGCTCAGAATCTGTGTCCAGAGATTGAGGACAAAATGAATTGCCAAGCCATTCAAAAGCAAATACATGAGTAATAAAGCTTAGGGAGATACCTTTTTTAATGGCATAGAACATTAGTAGATCAAATAAATGTTGATACAGGAAGAACTCAGAAATATGGACAAGTGTCCAGCCACCCATCATTGTTGAAGAGAAATCCTGACTTTACCTGCTAAACATGTGAAGCCATTGTGAGGTAAAGTAAATTAAAATGTAAAAAATTCTCAGACCTAGCCAGACTACAGACAAGATTGTATCTGTTCCAATTTCAGAAACATTGTGTAAAACAGGGAATGCATCTTTCTTAAGATAAATGCTTCATTACCTTCTCTTGATTTATAGAAAATATCTAATTTTAATGAAAAAATCAAAAGATGTGTAGAAAAGGTTACAAATATTGGAGGCTCTGTTGACCCATTGTATGTGTGTGTGTGTGTGTGCATGTGCAAGCATGTGTGTGAAATGATAAAGAATAGAATGGATATAACAGAGGAAAGTTAGTGAAGTACAGGACAAATTTAAAATATTCAAACAAAAACATAAAATCTTTGAAGAAATAGGGCAAAGTACCCTGTATGATGTCTGTTGTAAAATATTAACTAATATACTAGATGCATAATGAGAGTTACAGAAGAACAAGAGGAAGAAAATGGACAGAAGAAACATGTCAACACCTAATGATTGATGCATTTTCAAAACTTCTGAAATGTATCAATTTGCAGATCTAATAATGCCAGCAAATGTCATATAGGCTAAATATAAAGAAGGCAAATAATGAAATTGCTTATAACCTAGAAAAAACAGCAAATGTTTTTAAAAAAAACTATAAAAAGTTAAAGGAATTTTGCACGAGAAAAGTATATAAATAAAAGTATCTCAGATCTCATGAAATTCACAGAGGCTGAAAAAATGAATTGAGTTTTTAAAAGTACTTAATTAAAAAATAAGAGTTAATCTCTAATTCAATACTCATTCAATATCTAATTCAATAACAGATTTTTTTTTAGTTAAGGTGAAAAAAAGAAACCCTAAGATAGATATGGAGTGAAATAATCCATAATTAGTATGGATATACACTGTTAAAAACACTAAAAGAGGTACTTTATATTGAAAGGAAATATTATCACATGAAAACCTTACACCTTCAGGAAAAATAAAGCAAGAACACAAGAAGTGAAGTGTGTTCGCATAAATATAGAAAACATTTTTAAATAACTTAATCGTACATAGGTTTATAGACACATAACACAGGCATAGACATACACTAAAACTTGGTAATAGCCTAATTTTTAAAGCAGTAGTGATTATATCATATTGTAGAGTGGCAAAAGCTAGTGAAGTATGCAAACATCAAGAACATACATGATAAGGTGGATAAATGAATTTATACTATTCTAGTACTTTCATTTTGTTCAGATAATTATTCATTAATACTTGAAGGAAGACTGGAATAAAGTTGAATAAATATATAATATCGAAAGCACTTAAGTTCAATATAAATTTCTGCTATGATGGACAAGATCTGTAAGAACAGAGTAAACACAGAAGAGGCACTTGGCCTAGGCATCCCAAACCATGGACATAATTAAAGCTACTCCAGCTTACAGAGAAGTGTTAGAAAAACAAACATGATCTATGAGGACGGATCAGGAGTAAGCTGGGTGTTACACTAGGCACACTGAACAAATCTATTGATCTAGATGTGGTCCTCTGTTTTCTTTGTTTTCCCTTGACCTTTTAAATTGTTCTAGTTCATTCTTAGTTATGTCAAGGGAAATAGGGACGTGTTTATTTCCTTGCTTCAGCCAGACTAGGGCATCAATCTGCAGCCTTTATGAGTGCTGGAAGGTATAATATGTCAGGAGGATCCTCAAGGCTATAGTTCTCAAATTGTTTTCCCCACAACTGAAGCATCTGCATCACCTGATTGCTCGTTAGAATTACAAATGCTTGAGCCTCTTACCTAGAGTTTCTGAATCAGAAATGGTGCCTCGGAAATTGTGCTTTAAACATAAGCGTTTCAGGTGATTCTGGTGTACGCTGAGAATCGGTGCTCTATGTAAAGAAAGAACATTATCAGGGAAAGCACTGTCAAGTTTGTAAGGCTCTGCACCTCCTTTTCTGGCTCTTCTTCCTTGTTTTATCCTAGAAGATTAAGATCTGATTATACTCTGTAGGTCTGAGGTGGTGCTTAAGCATTTGCAATCTAATAAATCCCTGTGGGAGGCTTGGTGCAGCTGGACTTAACACCACAAAGAACAGAGGATTAAACAATTAGAGAGGACATGCGTGTGCATGAGGCTAGGGAGCTTCCCAAAGAAGTGGATGCCTTTGTGAGCCTTCAAGCAGGTAACTTTTAAGCCACCAACTAAAGGAGTACTCTTTCATTTTGAGAAATAGTACATAATGAGAGGATTGAAAGTCTGTTAAAAACTACATGCTAAGCATTGAAAGATGTGAATTAAGTTCATGGGAAATTCAATAAAAGTGATTAGGGAGATAAAGGGTGCAAAGGAAAATGGGGAGACCAGATCATCCACTGATTTATCAGAGCACATGCTGGGGGCCTGTCTTCCAATCACTTCCTTTACAAAATGACTCTAAACTCCTTTGGAATTGGTTTCTTGCTGTGTTGCTGTGTAAATTGATCTTAATCTACTTCTGGGTAATCTCTCCAACTTCTCTAGTCCCTTGATGCCTCCTGTGATTATATCATTCTGTCCTCCTCTCTTAATTTCCTCTTAGCAGTGAAGGAAATTGCCCAGTGTCACACACATTTCAAATCCATCTCATATATCCTGAAAAATTTCTATCCTTACAACTGCCACTGAAGTATCACTCTACTTTCTAGATAAGGAAATTAGGGCTTTAAGGGTCAGGTGGCCCAGTCAAGGTCATATGGGTTGTACAATCAGAACTGACCCTGAGGAAATGCTCTTTCTTATCTTCCAGCATTACTTTCTTTATGTGTCCTGGCTCCTGGACTGTTTCTGGGAAGGCGACATCATTCTTAGACTCTTCTCAAAACATAACTCTCCCAGTTTGTCATTGCTTTTTAATTTCCCCTCGCTGCCTACTATTACTCTCCTTAGTAACTGCATTATTTAACTTTATTAAATATTTAGGAGTGTAGTATGAACGATGCCATACAAAATAAAGTTTTATTATCCACAGGATACAGGTATACACATAAATTATGTGCAAAGCCAACTGCACAAGCCAAAGAAATATTATGTCCCTTGGGGGTCTTTTGTCATCTGCCTGAGTTCATGTTCTTTATCTTGTTTCCTCTCCACCATGGGTTTTGCCACCGTTACTTATCTCTTTCTGACCAACAAGCGAAATGACTTCAGTTCTGTATTCTGCTGGCAGATAATGTAAGAGTTGGTCAGAGAGCTGTGTTCAATGTCACAGGATCAATCTTTCTTTATGGGGGGCACTGGGGGTACTGGGGATTGAACTCAGGGGCACTCAGTTACTGAGCCACATCTCTAGCCCTATTTTACATTTTATTTAGAGACAGGGTCTCACTGAGTTGCTTAGCACCTTGCCATTGCTAAGGCTCGCTTTGAACTCAGGATCCTGGAATCTAAAACTCCTGAGCAGCTGAGATTACAGGCTTGCTCCATTGCATTCAGCTGTGACCAATCTTTTAAAGGAAGTGAAGGTCATTTCCATTTCCATGGCACACATGGTGCTGTCTGTTTCTAGAGTACTTCACTCTAAACCATATGCAGGGTGGCCGAGTTGAAACAAGAACTCTTTATTTCCTAGTGTTAAAGATGCCTTGAGTTTACTTAATGGCTACAGTACCAAATTTTGCTCTGCTGTATTGAACACAATCATTTGGGGCCATGGCAATGAGATGGTCCTGGACAGAAAGAACAGACCTTGCTGAAATTCTGTATATGACATTTTTGCAGTAACATCTGGGTTTCAGTCCTGCTTCTCTTTTGGTTGATCTTTCCACCTGTCTCTCTTTGTGCATGGAACCCAGCATATTGTTGGCACACGATAAATATCTGCTTATTTTATTCATTTTTTTAAACAAGTATTTACTGGGAAACTTTTTGTGTTAAATTATTTTAGCCACTGAGGATGGAACACTTAATGTGAAGAAAATAAGGTTTTTACTTTCTAGATCCTAGTTGGGGAGTTAGATATTAATTAAATGAATGCATAAATAAGGCTTGCATGATGCGGTGAAGCATAGAAAGGTAATTTTTGCAATACATCATTAACTGAATGTTGAATAAGTGAATGTGTGTTTGAGTGAAGTAAAAAGACTCCTGAGAAGTAATTAAAAAACTAATGAAAGTTGTGAAATCGCCATGGAATCAAAGAAAAGCTTGTTTTGATAATGTCACTATGGCAGATGGAATAATGCTCCCCAAGATGTCTAGGTCCTAATCTCTGGCATTTGTGAACACCTGACTTTATGTGGTAAAAGAGACTGGGCAGATGTGTCAAGGTTAAGCTGATCTGGGTTGTTTCAGTGGGTTCTATGTTATCAATTGAATCTTTAGAAGTGGAGAATCTTTCCTGGCTGTGGTCAGTGAGAGATGTGACGACAGAAGCTGGGGTGTCTAGATAGGTGCCTAAGAAGCACTGGACCTACAGAGCTTGAAGATGGAGGAAAAAGAATAAGCCATAGCCAAGAAATGTGGGCATCCCCAGGAAGCTGGTGTAGGTGAGGAAACAGATTCTCTCCAGGCCTGAGAAAATGCACACTCCCCTGAGACTTTGCTGTTAGCCCCTGTGAAGATGGCATTGCACTTTAGACACGTAAAACTGTAAGACAGTAAATGTCTGCTGACTCCAGCCAATAAACCAGTGGTCATTTGTCACAATAACAAGAGAATACAAATGCAGTTACCACGGAGTGACAGGAAGTCAATGGAATTAGAACAGCAATATCTTCACAGATTCCCATTTGTCCTGATTTTCTTTCCTGATAAAATTTTATTCTTCCTCTTCCAGGAGGCTATTATTTTGCAGACCCCACAATTCCTTTGAAAATATTTGCG
Organism: Marmota flaviventris; assembly: GCF_047511675.1. NCBI lineage: Eukaryota > Metazoa > Chordata > Mammalia > Rodentia > Sciuridae > Marmota > Marmota flaviventris. The sequence continues at coordinate 100,583,591 of NC_092508.1, read as the reverse complement.
GTAAACACATCACAAAGATATGTTAAAACTTTATGTTCCCCTTCTCCCTGGAAACAGAATTTTTTTTTGTGACTACAGTATCACTATGAGGAGACCTTGGCCAGGCCCTGGCAATACTCTCATTTGGGGATTAAAGTATTTGAAATGCACTCCTTTTTCTATCCATCTGATGCTGGAAATTAATTGTCTCTGCTAAAAAATAAAAGCAAAAACCTCTCTCTCTTAGTAGTAGTGTATTTTGAAAAAGGAAAAAAGAAATTATTTTGCTTTTATTTGATCTATTTGGGTAATTAAGTTTCCTAAATATTTTTCCTTCTATCTGTTGTATCACAAAATGCTTATTTCTTTTCTTCTTCTATCTATTTTTTGTGGTTTGTTTGTTAATGTTCACTCCTCTCTCGTGTTTTAAGGGGGGGGGGGTATTCTCTAAACACTAAAAATTAAGGGTTTAATAAATTAACCCCTTAGTTAATGAATGAATGAATGAATGCACAGATGATTTAAGGTATTAAGATATTGAACTAGAAAAATAATATCTTAATGTAGAAAAAACACATTCGAAGTAGTAAAACAGCATGCTCTGTTTTCACTTAAATTGGTTCTCTCTACATTGTACACAGCAAATCGGGACTTGGTCTTGTTAAATATAATAAAAGAACAATTTGTGAAAACTTCCTCTGTACAAGGCATTTTATAAGTTCTTTACATTGCTATTTATTGCTAGAACCAAACTGCTCTGCGGTGCTTCTCAGCTGAACAGCTTCTTTCTAGAAAGCACACACAGTTTATCATCACCAATAATAGCTATATTGGGCATTCACCTGATTTTTCTGAACTTAAATTGAGGTATGATCTAATGTAAGAATGCCTTTTGAACCTGAGACTACCTCCAGACACTCCTGAATATAAATCTGGGTCCTGTAAAACCATATTCCAGTTTTTGATGGACAAAATAAAGAAAATACTCATACTTCATACCCTTGAGGAAACTGATAAAATGATCATACCTCTCCCTCCTGCTCTTATTCTTGCTCTCTCTCCCATCTCTCTACACATCTCCCCTTCTATTGCTTGGGGATGCCTGGAGGCCTTTGTGTGTCCTTTATCTTTTTTGTTGAGAATTGTTGTGGTAATTCCTTCCCCAGGCCTACGTGCTTATGAATAAAAGCTACTTTCTAACGATATTCCCTCCATTGTGCTAGAATATGCCATAAAGTAGTTAGGGACTAAAGGCTTTTGATTTATTGCCTGCCAATGTAATTTATTTGTATCGATGGCATAGAGGTCGGCATGGCTTGAGAATACCTGACATTACAATGAGCTTAGGCCATCTGCTCAAGCCTGGGTGGCAAATTTCAATAAAACCCAGGTGGCTCTCTCTAAATACATGCATCCAAGACTGATAGTGTGGTCAAAATTGATATGCAATAAGACTGTGTTATTTTGTCCTGCTGGGACCCTCTGTGGAAATGCTGGCCTACCTTTGGCTCTAAGAAGAAAATCTCAGCCTTTTGAAAGGACCTCTTACTCTACTTCAGTCTTTCCAAAATCTGCCTGGGACAGTGAGAATTCAAAGCCAGTGCAGTCCCTTGATGCCTGTCTTTTTCTTTATCCTCCAGGGGGAATCAGAAGATAGCCTTCGTATATATTTGTTGAATTTTTGCTAAGCTATGTGTCTACATAAAAATATTCACTCACTATGAGAGAAAAGTAACTGGTCTAGTTCCAATGCTATGAAAAAAATATAGAAAGATAGATAATCAATATATATTTAAATATAAATATATCATATATATCTATATCAATTTATCTATATCTAGAAATATATTGATATCACTATCCATGTATCTGTCCATCATCTATCTATCTTGAAAATATCAATAGAACAATTTGAACCATCTTGAAAAGAGAGACTATTTTTTTCTGGATTACCTTTTCAATTGTCATGCATTCTGCACCTAGTTTTCCCCTGCCAGATAAAAGAACAATTTCTTGTGTACTTGACCGATACATAGACCTTCACACAGATCCATCATGAATGTCACTCTGTTGACTTAACCATCACGGGTAAGATAATATTTCTCCTGCTGTGCTAAGACAGGACAACATACTATGACTTCATAAATCAAATCAAACTGTGTTACTATTGGCTATTGTTCTTGCCATCAGAGCTCAGGAGGGAAAGATATGTTTCTTTCTTGGTATACCTTGTACAGAATTTTTGTTATATAGCAGGTGCTAAAGAAAAGTATGTTAAATAAAAGTGTGTATAACTACATCTCACTTTTTTGCTAGCATTCTTTCATTATGGGTATAATTATTGAGTTCATTTTTATTGGTATATCTCCATTATACAGAATGGTAGGTTTCATTGTGGTATATATATGTGTGTGTGTGTGTGTGTGTGTGTGTGTGTGTGTCTGTATGTGTCCATTCATCTGTTGACAGATGGGCTGATTCCATAACTTTGCTAGTAATTTTGCTGCCTTAAACATGGGGATATATGTATCTCTAAAGTATGCTGGTTTTAATTCTTTTGGATACCAAGCAGTGTTATGTCGGGATCATAGAATTCTTTTATTTCTAGAATTTTGAGAAACGTTTGTACTGATTCCCCTAGTGGTTAACCTAATTTAATATTCCCAACAACAGTGTGTAAAAGTTTCTTTACCCCCTCCACCCTCACCAGCATTTTATTTGTGTTCTTGATGATTGTCATTCTAACTGGAGTGAGATGGAATCTCAATGTAGCTTTGATTTGCATTTCCCTGATGGTTAATGCATCTCACTTTTAAACTTTTAATGTGTCTCTTCTTCAATATGACAAGTTTGAATCATTTGTCTTGGTCTTAGGATGTTCAGCACTGTTACTTTATGAATGTCAAAAACTGTTCTTTAATCCAGGGAACATGTGTCCTGTTGGGGAAGTCTCCTTGAAGAAACAGCTAAAGCTCAGTACACAATCTACTTTTGCTAAATTGCCTCAAGATTGCAGCTCATTTCTCTTTGCTGAATGTACTCATTCTGGAACATAATTGCAATATAGTTACAGTTAGTAAAGTGAGAATTTAATTTTAGAAAAGTTAGAAATAAGTTAAAATCGACTACAGTCCTAACTCACTAAAATTATTGCTGTAAACAATTTGTTTGTATTCCCATCATATTTATACAAAAACATGTATATATGTATCTATGCATTTGCTTTAAAAATAGTTGGCCATTCTTTCTATTGTACAATATATTCTCATTGCGAATTATTTATAAAGTGAAGGAAAGTTTATAAAACAAAGCACAAATCACATTTACATACCTGACAGATAATCATTATTAACTTTTGCTGTATTTATCCCTAGATTTTGATTCATGACCAAAGTTTGCACACATAAATGTATATTCACTGGAATATTCTTTAATAATTTCATATTAGACATTTAAAACTTATTGACAGATGCTAAATGCTCTCTAAATTTTCTGCAGGTCTGTAGCTGGAAGCCTGGATGAATAAACTGACTGAAGAACACTGGGATTGTGGAGAAGCATTTGTGATTATTGGGCCAAGGATTAACAAATAAAATGTTGAAACTGAAATGGAATTTAGTGACTTGTGCAAATCCATGGTTCACTGTGGCTTACCTCCATCTAAGAACTGAGAAACTAAAAATATCATATGCAGATCACCTTCAATTAAGTTAATCTGTTAAGTGATCCATCAAAGGATTAAATGAAGTTCACTTGATTTTTCTGCTTGATCTTCATTTGTCCCCCTGTATGCTATTAAGGATTTGCATCTTTGGAATGCTCATACTTTGACATTTGTTTGTTATAACACTTCTCTTTTCAATTTTTATACTTTTTTAAAGGTTTTTTTTTGTTGTTGTTGTTTTTCCACATTGTTTTTTTTTTTCTTGAAATCAAATTAGCAAGTCTGTATTTGCAAATTAATTTTTAAATCATCATAATCACCATTGCTAACATCATCATAATCATATTTACAGATCTGCACTCTCTTAGCACTTTTCTTTTAAAACTAGACTTTTTTGTAGTAGTTTTAAGTTTACAGAAAAGTGGAACAACGAGAGAGAAGATGGGAGGGGAGGGGAGGGGGGATAATAGAGGATAGGAAAGGTAGCAGAACACAACAGCCACTAATATGGCATCATGTAAAAATGTGGATGTGTAACCGATGTGATTCTGCAATCTGTATTTGGGGTAAAAATGGGAGTTCATAACCCACTTGAATCTAATGTATGAAATATGATATGTCAAGAGCTTTGTAATGTTTTGAACAACCAATAAAAAAAAGAAAGAAAAGTGAAACGAAAGCATAGTATTTGCATATACTCTGTACCTCTTCCCCCTTTCTCTATAATTAATATTTTGCATTAGTGTAGTATATTTATTATAATTTATAATCCAATGTTGATACATTTTATTAACTAAAGTTCATAGTTTATATTAGGATTAACTCTTTATGTTGTACAATCTGTGGATTTGAGATATTATAGTGGTATCTTTCAGCCATTTCAATAACATGGATATTATTTCCATAGTTCTAAATATTCTCAGTGTTCCACCTGAAAGGTTAAAGAAATTGAAATGTAAAGGATAAGATTTGTTTCAAGTTCTGTAAAAACAACTCCCGGAAAAGCCACTGAAATGTATGTAGAAACCTCCCCTGACCATCTGGTTGCTCTGTAAAAACAACCCCCCTACCCAGAAATGGTGCAGTCCGGCACGTACACACCTCAGGGCTTAAGCCAATCAGTTCGAATGTATACCCTTCTTTGTGCTGACCAATCACCCCTACCCGACTTGTTCCCGCCAGTGAATGTACTAATCATGGTTAAGAGTTGTTGTTTGATTTTCCTGCAGCGTGTGATGATTTGCTATGCTGTATGTGAAGTCCCTGCCCTTCCCAAAGAATGTATATAAGCTCTGCTCAAGCTGTTCTGGGGGCACTTGGCTCTTTACCCCTGCAAGGTGAGCTTGGAGCCCCAGCATGCTGGACCCCCAATAAACCCTTTGCTGTTGCATGAGACAGTCTCTTGGTGGTCTTTTCCTCAGACGTTCGCCCGACCTTTACACACCTACTTATCCCTTCTGTCCCCTCTACCCTAAGCCCTTAGCAAGCCTTGGTTTCCGTCATTTTGCCTTTTCTAAAAATGTTTTATAGTTGAACCAGAAAGTATGGGACCCTTTCAGATTGGGTTATTTCATTTAGCAAAATGACTTTAAGATTCCCCCATATTTGTTTGTTTGTTTGTTTATTTTAT